>NC_047114.1:42963907-43653907 GCF_902500255.1 Thalassophryne amazonica
CTCTCTCTCTCTCTCACTCTCTGTCTCTCTTCCTCTCTCTCTCTCTCTCTCACTCTCTGTCTCTCTTCCTCTCTCTCTCTCTCTCTCATTCTTTCTCCCACTCTCTGTCTCTCTTCCTCTCTCTCTCTCTCTCTCACTCTCTGTCTCTCTTCCTCTCTCTCTCTCATTCTTTCTCCCTCTAGGACATCAGTCCTTCAGTTAGAGGAGGTGGGTAAAGGATGTAGGCTCTGGCAATCTATTCCTTTCCCACACATAACGGACACTCAGCATTTTGCAATTGGATGATACGAGGCTCAGCTGACTGACTGGATGTTATGACGAGCCCCGCGGTGCTGCTGACCAATTGGATGTTATGACACCTCACGCAGGAGCTGTGTATCCTGCTGTCCGGCTGGACATTAGAGTGCCGTCTTCTTTCATGTACCACAAACACAACCATGGCGTAAGTGATGTCCTTTTTCTTGTGTGCCAAGTTCATGTCCAAGTTGTGCACCACATTTTCCCATCTCTTTTTGACAACCGGCTATTTGGTTGGTTCCCTGTATTTGGAATTCACAGCTTTATTTGAAACAAATCATCTCACGTGCTATGTCATGTTTAATCTGATAGTGTCTGCATTTTTAGTCCATTTAAAGCACAAATCCCAACAGGAGAGTCCAGCAATAATTACAAATTATAGACTGGACTGGATCTAACTGGATGGATGTATAATTTTTTATATATAGATGTACAATTTTTATTTCTTTGGTTGATGGGGTAGGCATCTACAAGGTTTGCTTCTGCCTAACCCCTTTTGGCCGCATGGTTGCGCTGTTGGAATATTTTCTCTTTTTCTTTGTTGGACTATTTTCTCTTTTTTTTCTTTGTATGTTTTGTTTATTGCTTGGATCCATGTGTGCCGAAATAAATTCAATTCAATTCAATTCACCTGTCTGCCAAGCACAGAGCAAACCAGTTGAATGCTACATCACTCCTACAAATAAAGGCTTTCAAATGGTTGCTTATTAAAAATGGTCAACTGTATCGAATATTCAACTAATATAAAGGCAAATTACTCATAAAAAGTAAATCCTTTCAGCTTCTTCATTGCTTGACTCGGAGTCCCCACAACAGATCTGCATGTTGATTAAGCAGAAATTTTACACTGGATGCCCTTCCTGCCACAACTCCTCATTACATGTGGAATGGACAGATTTAGCCTTGAATTGGAACTCTTCCACGCTGGACACAAGTACCCTAGCTACTTGGCCACCACCCCTGCATGTATAAAGGCAAATTACATTTGCATACTCGTATATAGAGCCACCACTTTCAAAGTACATAAGTACACCCAAATAAATGACTCATTGTATGAAATCAATTCAGTTATGTGCAGGATTTCCATCTAATAAATATTATATGTAGCCCCAACTCAAAAAAGCACATCCATGCAAGATAATTTAATTTAGTTGGAACTAGATATACTTAATTCGATGGAAATCCAATCCAGTGAGTCAGTTTTTTGAGTGTAATTGCACTTACTGATATTGATCAATTATCATCAAATCCTCATGCTCACAGCCAGTTTTCTTGACACAAGTCAGGGGATGGATATATAAATGTTTTAGGTTTGGTAGATTGACGCTCTAGCAATGATAAAATCCCTCATAAAGGTCCAGATTAGAAAATATGCTCTCTTGTTTCTGTACTCTGTAGGAGTAACTATGCTTCTGCCTTCCAATGAAGAATGGCACTTGGAATTAGGGAAAACTGTTTTCATCCTCATCTGTCAAAAAGAAGAGATCACTGAAAACCACTAAGGGTCATCTTTTTGGAGGGTGGCCACTGCGGTGGTACTGATAGGTCATCTACCACACAGCAGCACCCACGTCCAAATTTTAGGTGGGTGGTCAAGATTGGCACTGGGAAAATGCTCTTTCTTTGCAATGATCACCATGTACCCCTGCTCTCAAGGGAGCTTTCAAAGCTCCACATTAGAGTGGCAGTGTTCTCTGAGGTCTAAGGACCTATCTCCATCAGTGGATACACCTACTTTGGGTCAGGTAGCTCAAGTAGTCACTTTACTGAAGGAGTGGTTATTGCCATGGTACACCAGCTCCTTCCGATGGTAATCCTGTATTAGACTCAAACTTCAGTGATGGTCCACTGATGAGACATATCTCCGTGAGAAAAACATCTTACTCACAGCTTCACATAGTTACTTCCCCAAAAAGGACACTCGCTTAGTCAATGGTGATTTTAATATGACATCAGGCACTGACAGGGCTGATTATAAAGACTATACCAGTCCCTGCAGATCTGGCATCTGTGCTCTTCATTTTTCCAAAAAAAGTCAGAGGTTACGTTACAAGTTTCAGCTTCACTAATATTTCAGATGAAGTCTGGCAAACTGCCATCTGCTCAGTGTCCCACACTGGCTAAACTGCAATCAGTCACAAACAGTTCACTGACCTTCCTCATCACCTCAGCAGGACACAGATTGTAGTCAGCAACAATCTGACCACACTGTGGACACCACACAAGCAATTTATCGACTTGCCATCTTGCATTAATATTTTCCGTGTCATGGCCAAGGAAGCTGGTGTCATGACTGCTCAGCAATGCAAATGGTCAACACATCTCAAAGAATAAACATACAAATAAAGACACACCCCCTTACTTAATTTTTGTAATCTCTGATTGCTGCTCCTTTAATTAAATAACCATCTATGCTCAATTGATCTCGGGGAAATTTCTTGTGGACCGCCATGATTTTTTTGTCTTATGGCTGTTGAAATGGAGGTGATGTTAGTGTGCTCCCTTAACCCGCTGGATACAATTTTGGGACTTCTTGCAAAGGTGTATGAGAGTATTAGAAACAAGGATTTTAAGATAAAACTTTATTGTCCATAAACGGAAAATTGACTTACATAGACTGCCGAAGCCCCAAGACGTGAAAACACATCAAACATTCATCATAAAATACGAGGTCTATTAGAAAAGTATCCGACCTTATTATTTTTTTTTCAAAAACCATATGGATTTGAATCACGTGTGATTGCGTCAGCCAAGCTTGAACCTTTGTGCGCATGCGTGAGTTTTTCACGCCTGTTGGTTGCGTCATTCGCCTGTGAGCAGGCTTTGAGTGAGGAGTGGTCCAGCCCCCTCGTCATTTTTTTCATTGTTTAGGAATGGCTCAGAGACTGCCGCTTTGCTTGATCAAAATTTTTTTCAGAAACTGTGAGGGACATCAAAGTGGACACCATATGAGAAATTCAGATGGTTTTTGGTGAAAATTTTATGGGCTTCAAAGAGATTACGGAGTGTTACTGTCACTTTAAGGATGGCCCAGAGCGACTGGTGGTGCGCTGCGCTCCGAAGCCGCCATCGACAGGCTGAGCGACCATTTCATTTCTAAACGGATGGCTGTATGGATCCGTGACCATCGTGTGCAATTTCTCTGGTTATCACAAGAGCTGGACATCAACCATTTTCCGGCAGATTTCACTTTTAACAAGAGATTTTGTCATGGAAAGCCGAGCTGAGGCTTCGCGCGTCACGATGGATTCGCTACTGTTTCACTGAAGTGAGACACCACAGATTAGAACTCAAATACATAATGCTCTCTACTAAATGAAAGTGGCACAACATTTTCATATCATTTACCCCAACAACTGCATTTGAATTATATTGACTCTGGACTTTAAAAATGTATTCTAAAATCTTAAAAAATAAATACTGCAGTATCATGAGTATCGATACCCCCACCCACAATATTGGAATGTGTTTTCTGACAAACATTTTCAGACATTTCAAAAAATGATTGGCACTGTTGAGGCGGAACATTTACTAACCTCCAAGAGGCCATAGACCCAATTAACTCAACCTTTACACTTAAGTTCCCCTCCCCTAATTTTGTTGGACCCTGAATTGTACAAACTCAAATGACACAGAAATACAGACCTCATCTGGTATTTATTCAGCAGAACAAATCAATGACATCAGCAATGCAAGGATCCAAGGGTTCACTGTAAACACTTTAATCACAGACACAACCGGAGCCAATGTGTTTGTTTAGCAAGGAACCTTGATTTCCAGAAGCACACAGTCTTTATACAGTTCAGTTCAGTTGGGGTGTTATCGTCTTCCGATTGGTGGCCAGGGGCAAGGCCAGGGTGTGAGCATGAAAGGTCTTTGTGGAGTTGGGGGGGAAAGGTCTTCCGGAAATGGCGTAATGTGGGTGTTTGGGGCAAGTTGATTGGTCCTCTTCAAATCATCCATTTTTGTGGGTAACTGGTTCTGCAATTCTAAGAACGGAGAGGTTTCAAGCACGTCACGCTTAATCAGATGTCTTCACACACCTGCTCCCCAAAACCAATTTGAACCAGCTTGACAGTCCATATATGGAGGTGCTTTCAGTCTTTGGTGCGCCTTCACGCAGGCAGCGAGAAACCACAGTTCTGATATCAGCACAGTCAAAAGTTTCCACAGGAAGTCAACAGAAAAAGGTCACATCAGAATCCAGTCAACAGCAGTATTACATTTGAGCTTTCCATAAAGATAAAACATTATTCTCATAAAGTAATAAATCAAGCATTTCCAAAAGATTAACTGCACTCCAGAAAACATCAGTAATGATTTCAGCACCACAGCGTAATAATCAGATCCTTAAACATATTATAGCAGAAGCATCGCACCGGCATCAAATAATGATTTTATTCAAAGTGGTCAATGCCTGGCTTATTTAAACCAGCATGTTACACCTACAGGAAGTCAACACGTCAGCAGTTACACATAGTCAACAGAATTCATCATAAGGGCATAATACAATCCTTAATCAAGCTGTATAATATTGTATAATTTCAAAACATAAATCGTTTAAGCACCCATCAAAGCATAAGCATACACATTTTCATTCATTTGGCATCATGGTAAATCCCTTAAACACATTATGGCAGAAATATCATGCCGGGGCCTTATTCAATCCATACAATTCCTAGTTCATTGTAACCAGCACGGTGTGCAAACATTTGTTACTTTTTCAAAATAATGAACACAAAACATTTTATTCAGTTTGGTAACTTTTAGCATTGTTAGCATGCAAAGCAACATATATATTTACAGCACATTAAATAATAATGAAGAAAGCAAGGGAATATTGTTCAATACCCACTAATGCTTGACTCATGGGACCAACAAATTATGATTGAAATGAATGTAGCCCACCTTTACCCAAGGTACTAGGTAAGGGCTCCCCGAGCTCTTATATTTAGTATTAGAGACTAATGAAGGTTAACTACTTTATTTAACTTACTGTCTCTTTAGTCTCATGTGCCCTTTAAGCACAGTATTACACTTAATTCACCCTTCAACACACAGTGGTCAAATCAAATCACAGCCACACACGGGATAATGCTTGTCTTTGTACTGGGGCAAGAGTTTTGAATACCAAGAGCATGAGCTGAAATGCCAGGGGTGTCACAGCATAGTTGGGCCAAGCGTTTGGAAAGACTGGCTTTGGCATTAGTCCCTATGATGACAGGTGTCTGATCAGGACCTGGTGGATCGGGACAAATCAGGGCTAGGGCAGACATGGTGGTTGGGGCTCCAGTCACTTTCTTTGGGAAGTCCATATCAACAACCACATAACCAAGGTAGGGGTAGCTAGAATCACTTAGGCCCCATATATCAAGTTTGTTCACTGAGTGGACGGCCGTATTTGGCAGATATCGTCTGTACCAGGACTCAAAAATGATGCTGACACGGGAACCACTGTCCAACAGTGCATCACATAGGTGCCCATTTACTTTTAATGGCTCAACTGAAGATGGGCCTATTAAGCCTTCAGGTACTCCAGGCTCCAGGAGATCTATCGCACTTTTTCTCACTGTGCAGTTAGGATCAGTAGGGGGTGTGTCTTCAGCTTTTGGCAGTGAGCTACTGGTCTTGGCTTTTTTTAGTGGTTGGAGCAGTCTCTGAATAACTTTGCTTTGGTTTTCAGGTCTGTTGCATTTTCCTGCCATATGACCATTTTCACCACAACGGTAGCAAAAGCGTTCTTCACTCTCGGTTGAGGACTTGACTGGTGTGTTAACCGCCATTACAACTTGTGGAGCTGAGGTTTGACGTCTTGAGGTCTTTGAATTCACTTTTTGCTGCAAGTGCTGGACTTGTTTTTTCAGTGCTATTACTTCAGGATCCAATCTGGTTGCGGTATCAGCATTAGCTGGACTCCTTTCAGTAATTGTCTTTTCAGGCGGAGGTTGAGTGGCGAGAGCTGCAAACATTGATTTGACTTCCTTTATTTCTGCTCGCAGGTGTTGTATTTCTGACTGTCTAGTCTCTGCTTGCACTTTGGTATGGACAGTGTGGACTGACTGGTTGAGCTTTACTCAGGAGGCTTCGTACTCCTGTCCGGATTTCTCTAAGTAGCTCTAAAAAGGTGGGGGGTTTGGCTCGCCTTTCTCTTAATCTGAGTTGCAACAACATTAAGTCAGCATTGACTGCCCCTTTAAGCAGCTGATTGACTCTGGCTGTGTCCATATTTTTGGCTGGCAGGCCACCTCGTTGTATGACTTTGGTCAGTGTACGCTCAAGCCTTCTGAGGAAGTCTGACAGCTTTTCCCCAGGTTGTTGCTGTAAGAGTCTAAAAGAGAAACACAAGTCATCACCAGACTCAGCTAGTCCAAAAGCACTTTCGAGGGCTTCTAAGCACTTTACTGGTGTAATATCAGGATCTGATAGGCGTATTGCTTTGATCACTTCCAGAGCTGGTCCCTTTAAACTCTCCATTATCCTTCTTCTTTTGTCTTTGTCAGAGCCATCACTTTCCTCAACCATCATGTAAGCTTGCTCTAGCCAATGGTCAAATTGTTCCTCTCCAGCCGGAGAAGGTAAAATACCTGAGAAGACACGCAGGCGGCGATACCCTCCGCTCTCTGCAGCAGGTTTGTTTGTCTTGTCTATTAGGTTAGTAACAGCACGAATGAGGGACTCTTCCGGAGAGGGGGTAGGTTGTGAATCAGCAAACAGAGCTTGTACATCATTCATGGTTTTTCCCTCTGCCTGTAAGAGAGCGATCAGTTTAAGGTTAAAGTCATCCTGAAGACTGGACTTATCAAATGCAGTGATAATTGGCCAGGCTGCCAAGGCTTCTGGTGCTGCCACTTCTGGTGGGACACGTTCTGCAGAGACTGTCTCTCGGCATTCACAAAGCACAAGCATTTCCTTTTCAGTGTCACCAAAAGTCCTTCCTCTGACTCGGACTCGACCAAGACACTTAACGGTTTGCATCGTCTCTTCGATGACTGCTATCTCTGTCTTCAGGGACGACTGTCAGCAGGGCATGGCCCTCATTGAGCCCCTCTACACGACACCACTTCTTCAGCTTGTCAACTAAGGTGTTGGCCATGTTGTATGTGTATAAGTGTGAATATTAGGGGTGAAATTATAACTATAGGTGTGACTGTAGGGTTATAAAACACAGTAAGCAAAGTAAGTATATCCCAATTAATCTCAATACTCTCAATACGATCCCAGCGGTGCCTCCAATTTATGTAGCCCACCTTTACCCAAGGTACTAGGTAAGGGCTCCCCGAGCTCTTATATTTAGTATTAGAGACTAATGAAGGTTAACTACTTTATTTAACTTACTGTCTCTTTAGTCTCATGTGCCCTTTAAGCACAGTATTACACTTAATTCACCCTTCAACACACAGTGGTCAAATCAAATCACAGCCACACACACTCAGACTTCTCCAAAATGACCAAACCATAATTAAGCTTGAACTTATTTACTGAACATATAACAGAAAAAATACAGAGCTCACAAAACACATTTTATCCCAAATTTTGCACTATATACTCTGAGTGGCCCACTCACCAACCACACACACTCACACCAGCCAGCTTATTCAGTTACCAAAAGCTTATAGTTGCAGGCCTGAGTGATGCTTGGAAGCGGCAAAGCCCAGAACTTAACGGCCGCCTCACTCTCGGAGCAAAACCAAAATAAAGAGGTACCTGGTTTAGTAGTTCAACAGGTATGGACTCTTGTCCAAGTTCAGGTGAAGAGGAAGAAACCAAACCATGTCTTAAGATGGTGATGCTGCCACCCGTCTGCTGGTTCAGGCTTAAGCTCCAGTGAGTGATCTCCAGGAAAAGATATCTTCCAATGGCACACTTTTAGCACTTCACAAATGACTAGTCGTCATCTCTAGGCCGGAATGATGAACAGGTAGTCTCTGTAGCCAGCTGAGTTAGCTGAACTAGCTCTCATCCAATGCATTTACTTAGCCAGCAAATGCTAAATGTCCATATGCTAAACCATTTTAAAATGATACAGACACCTTACTGCAGGACAAACTTCGAGTTGAAAAGTCCTCAGGTAGTCCAAAAAGCATTAACCAGGGTCCATTACCAACCATTGAGTCAACGATCAGGAAAACTTAATTACTCCAAGAGCGGCGCACATGTTAACTTCAAAGTGCATTTTTTTTCTCTGGCGGTACATCAAAAGCATCTCCCTCCTGGCTTTTTTCACTCACGTCAAGCTACTACCACAACAGACTGACAGCGGTGGTATACAGACACAGCACTTCCTTTCGCTCTTCACAATAAAACAAAAATAAGATACATCAAAAGCATTTTATTCTTTACTCGTTTTTAACTATGCCGAAACAGTTCTCATTCCTTTAAAACATACATGAAATACCCATATTTATGTAATATATTTAACAATTAAAACTTTTTAACCCTCTTTAACTAACAAATCTCATGAACTTTGTCAATACATTTGTCCGGGTTACATGAATTTAAAAAATAATGTTATCTTTACGACTTAATTTGATATGATGTGAGCTTTAAAGTATGTGATAGTGTCTCTCTATTTGGGTTTTGCTGGTTGAAAGGCCATTGGCACTTTTATTTCCAGCCAGTGTTTTCTGCTTGGCTGAGGTCCAAGGTGTAAGAAAATTGCACTCATAAAAGGAATGTAACATTAAAAATTTATTGCACTCAGGGAGAACATCCCTTTAAAACAAACAAACAAAGAAGGATTCATTAGCGCCACTTGATCTTCTTGCCTTGACTAAGTTACATTTTGTCTGTGGAAATGTCAAAGTTTCACAGATGTAAAGACAGTACTTACTAAAACCATAAATTGTCTCACAGGAACAAAATGGGCCAATTGGAGTTAAAAATTTACAATTTACAGTACATTGTTCCAACATGCACAGGTTAAAATTTAACTAAGTGTTCAGCAGTCTATTTGAGTCAATGCACACGAGAGACCTGTCCTCAACATGGCTGATTTTGGAGAGATCCTCCAAAACATTGGAGATTTTGGACAATTCCAAATACTTAATCTGGTTGCACTTTCCTTTCCAAATTTTTTCACTGTTGTTCTCATAGTTAGTTCTCTGTTTATCCAGTCAGATCCAGAGCGACACTGTAACACAGACTGGATCCTCCGTGCTGATCCTAACCTGACAGCAGAAGTGCAGCTGAACCTGACCGTGCCCTTGGAGCAGGATGGGACCTACAGCAGGTGTCAGATGTTTGTCCCTGTCGACTGGGACATTGATGCCATCAGAGAGTTTGGACTCAAAGAAACCACAGGCTGTCAGAATGGATGGAAATACAACAATACAATGTACAAGACCACCATAGTAACTGATGTAAGTAATAGAGAAACTTTTAAACATTATTATTCATGTAATAAATTATGTTAAAATGCATTTCTTGATTAATCACTTAGTTTTGTTTATTTTGCAGTTTGATCTTGTTTGTGACAAGTCTCACTTTGTGGAAGTGGCACAAAGTGTATCCATGGCTGGTGTTGTTCTTGGTTGTATTATTTTTGGACCTTTTGCTGAATCGTAAGTCTACTTCTTGTAACAAGAGCTGTGTTTTTCAAGTACTATGTGAAGCAAAAAGAAAAAGCTATCATAATAAGGAACACATTAAAATATAGGTCTAAGAGTAGACAGCAGTTGTTGGCAAACATCCCCAGATGCTAAAGGGCTGCAGGCAGGTGCAGATCTTGGATCCTGCCATCAGGAGTGAAAGGGGAAAAACATGTACCCCCTGACATCAAGACAGGGACCATCTGACAGCAGTGGGATGGAAGAGGTGATGTTTAAGTTGGAGTACTCTGAGTGGAAGAGAGATGAGTGAGAAGTGATCATTTTAAGTTCTCATGTCGGCTTCCAACTAGTCAACAAATTAATGACAGAATGGGCAGCAAGGCTACCAAGCTGTGATTAATTAGCCAATTATGAATGAAAGTGGGCAGCACAGTGGCTTACTGGTTAGCATTGTTGCCTCACAGCAAGAAGGTTGTGGGATTGCTTCCCACATGGAGCCATTCTGTGTGGAGTTTGCACGTTCTCCCTGTGAGTGCAGCAATGCTGAATCACTAGTTTAGGAACTTGAAGTTCTTTGCACTCAACACAAAATGTCATAAAATGAAAGCCTGGAATCCAAAATACTTGTTTTTGTCTGTTTACTTATGAAGTTAACGTTTCAAAAGGAGAACTTAGGAACTTGTCTTTTCTAACAAATTAACTAACGTAAGCACAGGGCAAAGTTGCTCCAAGGTCCAGTGGCTTCTGAGTGTTCCGTGCCATTCTTATGCTTTTATACAAAATCAAACAGCCAGTCAAATTGGAAGTGGCTATGTAGCTAGGAACCGCCCTATTTAGCCAGTTACCCATCATGCAGCTTATGCCGGCATATGGCTATTTAGTCGG
This sequence comes from Thalassophryne amazonica, assembly GCF_902500255.1. Taxonomy (NCBI): domain Eukaryota; kingdom Metazoa; phylum Chordata; class Actinopteri; order Batrachoidiformes; family Batrachoididae; genus Thalassophryne; species Thalassophryne amazonica. The sequence continues at coordinate 42,974,638 of NC_047114.1, forward strand.
TAAACTTAATGGAGGTAATGTATGGCATGTGATCATTTCACACTGAGTACCAGTTATGTGCAGGGAGGAACCAGGGTGAGGGGAGTGGACAGACACAAAGGAGGGGGGGGGGAGGCAGGGTAATAGGGATGGCGGTAGGGAGATGTGCGTCGTGTGCAGATGAGTTAAGTTTGTGCCAGTTTCTGTCCATGTGTGCGTAAAGTCTGACGTTGCTAGGCAGCAGCAGGCTGGGGGGGGGGGGGGGGGGGTAGATAGATAAGAAGGGGGAGCCGAATTCCTTCACCAAGGCCATAGATCCATCTGGGGGAAGAGCAGGGCATTTGACCTTCAGGAGCCGATAAGGCTGCCATGTTGATGTTAGGAGGAGAGATACAGAATTCCATTTACTGCACCTCTGACCATCTAGAGTCCAAATTTCTGAAGAATATTCTCTGGTCCTCAGCAGCACATTCCTTTGCAATGCAGCGATATTCTCTAAGATGGTATCCATTTTGCGTTTGAGTTCAAGAGTTAACACAGTCTGAGATTGCTGCCTTGCCCAACTCATTAATCATGACGGACAGATGAGGGGACATGATTTTCATAGCAGCCCTCTTGATAATATTCCTGTAGGTCAGGGCAGCGCACAAACCAATCAGTGCCAAGCTTCCCACCACGCTCCATTTCTCCCAGGCGTCGAGAACATAGCCCGCTGGGTAGGTTCCATCAGGACATGCAGGGTCCCCCAGCCCTGCTTTCCTTGTCAAAAAAAATGATGTCAATAGCATTGAAAGACCAGCTGATCAATTCCATGGTTAATCTAAATCTTAATTTGAAGAATTCACAATATGGTGAAGCTGGGACTTTGAAGGTCAGAGTATATATATATATATATATATATATATATATATATATATATATGTGTGTGTGTGTGTGTGTGTGTGTGTGTGTGTGTGTGTGTGTGTGTGTGTGTGTGTGTGTGTGTGTGTGTGTATAAAATATACAAATATAAAATGTGGGTTTGAGGAAAAACAATGTTGTTTCAAATTTATAACTTTATTCATCCAACTTTAATGTTCTCAACCAAGAATAATACCCCACATAAAAATGTACAGTGGTATTAACCACTCAGATTACACAACATATATATAAAAGCAAATATTCCCACATAATTTGAAATCTCAGTAGGTTCAAACAAAGTCTATATTCACGTTTTATGGAAATGTTACATTTTTGAACATGTAAGCCACATAGACACATTTCTACATGTCACTGGTCAAATATTATCTTTAATTTTACATTACACATGCAAAACAGACTTTCTCCAAGTCTAGTGAACATACTCAAAACTTAAATGATATCAATATAAAGTTATTGGTCAGGTCACCATATTATCACTTTGAAAGAAATGGCCCCTCTGGGTTCTCTGGCATTGCCCACTTCCAAAGGTCATGCATGCTAGGTGAACTGGAATCTTTAAATTGACCATAGGTGAGCATGCACATGTGAATGTGTTTATCTGTCTATATGTGGTCCTGCGACAGACTGGCATCCTGTCCAGGGTGTACCTTGCCTCACGCCCTATGAGTGCTGGGATAAGCTTCAGCTTCCTGTGACACTTAATTGGAGTAAGTGGTGTAGCAAATGCCTGAATGGATGGATGGATACAGGTGCATTTTTTTAAAAAATTATAACATCATGAAAAAGTTCAAGATGTATTTGTCATTATTATTTCAGAAAACTAAAATTATATATGTTCAAGACTAATTATACAGTGCATCCAGAAAGTATTCACAGCACTCCACTTTTACCACACTTTGTTGTGTAACAGCTTTATTCCAAAACGGAGTCAATTCATTTTCCCCTCAAAATTCTACTCACAGGACCCCATAATGACAACATAAATTATTTACATAAGTATTCACACCCTTTGCTCAGTACTTTGTTGATGCACCTTTGGCAGCAATTACAGCCTCAAGTCTTCTTGAATATGATGCCACAAGCTTGGCACACCTATCTTTGGGCAGTTTTGCCCATTCTTCTTTGCAGCACCTCTCAAGCTCCATTAAGTTGGATGGGGAGTATCTGTGCACAGCCATTTTCAGAGATGTTCAATTATATTCAATTAGATTCAGGTTTGGGCTCTAGTATGGCCACTCAAGGACATTCATGGGGTTGTCCTGAAGCCACTCCTTTGAAATCTTGGCTGTGTGCTTAGGGTCATTGTCCTGAAGAAAGATGAACTGTTACCCAAGTGTGAGGTCAAGAGCGCTCTGGAGCAGGTTTTCATCCAGGATGTCTCTGTACTTTGCTGCATTAATCTTTCCCTCAATCCTGACTAGTCTCCAAGTTCCTGTTGCTGAAAAACATCCCCACGCATGATGCTGCCACCACCACCCTTCACTGTAGGGATGGTACCTGATTTCCTCCAATCACGACACCTGGCATTCATGCCAAAGAGTTCAATCTTTGTCTCATCAGACCAGAGAATTGGAACGCACAAAGGGTCATGTTGCTGTTGGGCGGCAACAGGTGTGGTGCTCAGGTGACGTCCTTTACAGTGCAAAACCCTTGCATGAAACTGAAGCGGCTTATATGGGTGGGCAGTGGGCACTTATAGTGTCTTTTCCCTGCTGTTGATGGAGCTTGGAGCCTCTGCATTACAGTGTCAGCATTCTCTAAGGTTTGTAGACCTGGATGACCTGGAGGTGGTCAGATCTTGACATGTAGTTACACAGACCTTTGGTCTGATTCCTCCTGTGACTGGAGTATAAAAGGAGTGGCAATTACAGTCCTGGGATGGTACCTGATTTCCTCCAATCACGACACCTGGCATTCACGCCAAAGAGTTCAATCTTTGTCTCATCAGACCAGAGAATTTTGTTTCTCATGGTTTGAGAGTCCTTGAGGTGCCTTCTGGAAAACTCCAGGCCAGCTGCCATGTATTTTTAATGGAGGAGTGGCTTCCGTCTGACCACTCTAGCATACAGGCCTGATTGGTGGATTGCTGCAGAGATGGTTGTCCAACTGGAAGGTTCTCCAGAGGAATGCTGGAGTTCTGACAGAGTGACCATTGGGTTCTTGGTCACCTCCCTGACTAAGGCTCTTCTCCCTTGATTGCTCAGTTTTGACTGGTGGACAGCGCTAGCAAGAGTCCTGGTGGATCTGAACTTCTTCCATTTATGGATGATGGAGACTACTGTGCTCACTGGGACCTTCAAAGCAGCAGAAATGTTTCTGTACCCTTCCCCAGATTTCTGCCTTGAGACAATCCTGTCTCGGTCTACAAACAGTTCCTTCGACTTCATGCTTTTTTTGAGCTCCGACTTGTTTTTGAGGGTGTTTGTCGGGAAAATTAATTCTCATTTCTCTATGTTGATTGCAGACCCTGCAGTGGCTGTGTAATCGATCGTTTCTGCAGCACGACTCCACTTTGAATCGTGAACCAATGTAGCAGTGTTTCAATCACTGGCTCATTGATTCTTTGATTTATTGCTCTTCAGAAGCGGCAAGTCCGCTTCTTAACCCCTCTTAAAGCCATTTAAATATGTCAATTGTGAGTCACTTTTGTGTGGATTAAAGTCACTAACTGGGATTCTTGTCTTGTTGCACTCAAGAAAAGAGAATCATCCTCCATTCTGTTGGCACAGCTCCAAACCCTATGCCGCTCTCTGCCGAGACAGAGTCCGGTCAGAATTAATAACTTCAAAATGAATTGCCACTTTAAATAAAATGACACCTCTTTCCAAACGCTGTAATACAGACAATAAACTACAATTGACTAAAACCTTTTTTTCCTCCCAAAATGAGACATCCTGCATTCTTTATGAATTACATCCTGACATGCAGCACGACCGGCTGCAAGAGCTCAGCTCAGATATATGGAGTGACATTCATGCTAATAATGTCTGAAAGGAAATGCTTTTGACAAAAACTACAGATTTTGTTTATTTCTATTTATGTCCACAGATCAAGGATCCAGTGACCAGTTTCATATTTATTTACTTTAAGACTCAATAAAATGTTGTCATAGAAAACCTGTAAAGCCTACTTTTAGTACATAAAAAATTCACAAGAGGTATCGATAAGGAATCGGATCAATAAGCAGAATTGACAATGATATCGATAGAAATTTTATCAATACCCATCCCTACTCACAAGTCTTGGCTTGTTTCCATCTTGATCTGTTACTTGTGTTTACACCAAGCTTGCATTGCGACTGAATTGTGTGAGTGAAAAATATGTTAATATGTGCGATCACTGATGCAATCCCATGCAGAGTTAATTGACAGTCTATTACGACCCATAGAATCAAGTTGAAAATGAGTTGAGACTTGTGAGAGTTTATCAAGACTGATTATGAGACCCATGTATTTTGTAAAGGGTCGCACAACTTTTGCGAGTGTTTTAAACAGTTCATTACACTTGCACACCTGTTGGAGACCGATGGAGAGTGATTGAGATTGATGGCGACCAAGAGGGATGTCTTTTCCAACCATGGAGACCCCATTCTGATGAGACTGCAACCCCAGTGAGAGTCCATGAGAGTGACTGCGAGCAGAGGCCATTTTTCGATCGCAGATCAGTTGTGGACTCTGTGTAAACAGGGTGTTTGCATGTAGACAGGTATGTGTCTGTCCAAATCATGTTTAATAAACTGCATTTACCCCAGTTGGACTGCAATTAAGCTGTAGAAACATCTGAAGGATGATCAGTGGAAACCTCAATTTTGAGCTTCATAGCAAAAGCTGTGAATATTTATATGCATGTGATTTGTTTGTTTGTTTTGTTTTTGTTGTTTTTTATAAATTTGCAAAAATGTAAAAAAAAAAACAACTTTTTATGACATTGTCATTATGGGGTATTGTGTGCAGAATTGGGGGGGTAATTTCATCAATTTTGTAATATGGCAGTAATATAACAAAATGTGGAAAAAGTGAATTGCTGTGAATGCTTTCCGAATGCACTGTATCAGTTTTAAAACCTTAATAAAAGCAGTGTTGCCACGGTTACTTTGAAAAAGTAATCCAATTACTGATTACTGATTACTCCTTGAAAAAGTAACTTAGTTACTTTACTGATTACTCAATTGTAAAAGTAACTAAGTTAGATTACTAGTTACTTTTTTAGTTACTTTTCCCAGCTGCCGACAACAACCCTCTGCCACCTCAACATGACAATGATACCTGTTTTGCCAAAACTCACTTTATAGTCACCCTTTCTTGACTTCAATGAAAATAAATACTTGTTTTATAAAAAGTAAAATAAAGACCTCTTTCTTGACCTCATATTTAACTGTTGACAGCACTGTAACAGTAAAACTTGCAATTTTGAACCTACATTGTTTATAAATGTAACTATTAAATTCTAACATTTTTCTAACATTTAAATTCTCTCTAAACATTTTACTTGTCGAAATTATTATTATTTTAAGCAATATTAGTAGTTGTAGTAAAAAACGGCTTCAAAACTGGACCTTTAATCTAGGGGTGTTGTGGGGGAGGGGGGCACATCCCTGCCCCACGCCCCCATTCCATCTGGATTCGCCCCTGCTTTGGCGTTTGAGCACAAAGAATGGATAACATTTATTTATGCAGAAACATGACCAGATTTACAGGTAAGAAAGTTTTATTGCGTTTTCACATCATGTGGTCCTCAGAAAGAGTGTTTAGGTGCATTTGAGTGGAAAATAGTGTTAGTTGTTGACGCGTCGCGGAGGATCAGCTGTTTTAACGACCAGATACAGAGCGGCTCAGCTCAGAATTCTAAATAAAGGAGGAAAAAAAATATATAAAAATGTCTTTGTAAAGCTCAGTGCAGGTGTGCTGATCACCACGTTTTAAGAGGTGAGGACGAGTCGAGCAGCTGCAAAAAACCGCGGATGAAAAGCTCACAGCTCACGCTGCTATCGACCCACAATGAAAAATAATAGTAACGCACAGTGACATGGAGAAGTAACTTTAATCTGATTACTGATTTGGAAAGATTAACGCGTTAGATTACTCGTTACTAAAAAAAGTGGTCAGATTAGAGTAACGCGTTATCACTGAATAAAAGTGACCACAGCCAGAGCTCTGCTGTTGAACCGACATCCTTCCAGGGTATAAGACCAGTGTAACCCCAGTATATGAAGTTGACAATGATATAATAACTCACCTTTTTTGTTTAATCCACTGTCCTGTTATTGCGGTCAGACTGATCTTCAAAATACAAACTGGCCCATTTGAAGAGATAGTACTGAACCAGCATGAGTGTTGTCTTATGACTGCTGGGATAGACTCAGTGGTGGGCACAGCTAACCAAAATTTAGCTTCGATAACCATTAATCAGATAACTGAAAAGTTATCTTTTATGATGATAAACCGATAAACTGCTGAAAAATGTATCTTTATTACAGATAACCGATAACTATTAGTATTGATTTGGACATGGCCACATCAGATTACACAGCCGGCTTCTGATAAACCAGTTTCACTTTAAGCACCGCAGGGCCTGCTGGGTAAATTCAAGAATCCCAAATACAAAGAACGCACGATAAATGAACAAACACAAAATAAAACCCCAAACACTGTCATCATCTTACAAAAGCAGTAAAACACAGTATGAGAAGTCACAGTTTATATCGGTATTAGATACACCATCATTTACGAACTAAAAGCTGCTGCTTTTTTCACACACTTTGAACCCTGAGGCTTAAACAACCAAAATACATCCATTAATGCATTGATTGACAGAGTAAAATACAAGTAGTAAATCTAAATTCTTACCTGTTAGTTTCAGAGAGATTCATCTGAATGAAATATCTACATAAAGCATCCCTTTTTTTAAATCCAAAACTGTCAAAACGTGAAGAAAAGTCCCTAACTCTGTACACACAGCTGCACCATGAAAGCTCCTCTCCCCCACTGAGTCTTGGTGATTAAATTACAACCACAAAGAAATAAAATAAAATAATGTTAAAATTAGTCTGTTTTGTTTTTGTGTCGAGTGGACAAGTAACGTCCAAAGTGAACCTGAACTGCACTACCCACAACGCTCCCTGCATCGACCGGCCAATCACGTTTTGCGCTTAATGATGATGTCATCAGCAAGCGACAGGCAACCAGTCTGCTCAGTGGTTATAAACACACCATAAATGGACTAAAATGTTTGATTTAAGGGTTTACAAACATTTTTGACCATTAAACTTTACCAGCAAAAAATGTTATTGGACTGAAAGTTATTGGAACTAAATTTATCGGAAGATAATTGGTCCGATGATGGTTTTAAAACTTATCTGAGAAGCTAATCTGATAGCAAAAATATTAGCTTTGATAATTATCTGCTATTGGATTAGCTGAACTGTGCCCACCACTGGATAGACTCCAACCACTGTGATCCTGTGAGTAAGCGGGTATAGAAAATTAATGAATGAAATCAACCATAGGTGCGAATGCTTTTGTATGTTTACATGTGACCCTGCAACCCAGTCTCATAGCAGTTCGTGAGACTGGGTTACAAAAAGTACATTAATTTATGGAATCATGACGAGGGTACGAAAATAGGGAATTTGTCGTAACGGAGGCACAAATTCATTTTGTGACGGGGCATAAAATGTAGGGTGAAGGGGGTCTGGGGGGGTCATGGTTAATGTTTGTGGAGGGTACACACATGCTATGGTTATGGTTAGAGTTAGGAGAAAGGGAAGATTATAAATAGCAAAATATAAAAAAAACGTCACGAAAAGCAGGCACTTTTTGTGAAAGGGCACCAAAAAAAAAACTGAGACCAGGCTGGGCCCCACAATAGACTGGCAGCCTGTCCAGGGTGTACCCCGCCTCTCGCCTAATGTGTCCTGGGATAAGCTCCATTGACCTGTAATTGAAATAAGTGGATATAGAAAATGAATGAATGAATATCTGAAACATTTAAGTTTATACATAATCAGTCTATAAAATAAAATTTTCATTTTCAGAAATAACTTTTTTTTATGACATTCTAATTTTTTAACATGGACCTGAATTTTCTTGAATGGGATGCAAGTAGTCCAACATGATTTTTCGTGTGTGTCTAAAGTCTAAAGACGAAAATTTGTATAATTATTTTTGGACAAAAATGCTAAGGCTGCCATGTTGATGTTAGGAGGAGAGATACAGAATTCCATTTACTGCACCTCTGACCATCTAGAGTCCAAATTTCTGAAGAATATTCTCTGGTCCTCAGCAGCACATTCCTTTGCAATGCAGCGATATTCTCTAAGATGGTATCCATTTTGCGTTTGAGTTCAAGAGTTAACACAGTCTGAGATTGCTGCCTTGCCCAACTCATTAATCATGACGGACAGATGAGGGGACACGATTTTCATAGCAGCCCTCTTGATAATATTCCTGTAGGTCAGGGCAGCGCACAAACCAATCAGTGCCAAGCTTCCCACCATAAAAGTGAATAGAAATAAATCCTCAACATCTTCCACAGAGAGTGGAGCCAAGCACACCACGCTTCATTTCTCCCAGGCGTCGAGAACATAGCCCGCTGGGTAGGTTCCATCAGGACATGCAGGGTCCCCCAGCCCTGCTTTCCTTGTCAAAAAAAATGATGTCAATAGCATTGAAAGACCAGCTGATCAATTCCATGGTTAATCTAAATCTTAATTTGAAGAATTCACAGTATGGTGAAGCTGGGACTTTGAAGGTCAGAGTATATATATATATATATATATATATATATATGTATATATATATATATATGTATATATATATATATATATATATATATATATATATATATATATATATATATGTGTGTGTGTGTGTGTGTGTGTATAAAATATACAAATATAAAATGTGGGTTTGAGGAAAAACAATGTTGTTTCAAATGTATAACTTTATTCATCCAACTTTAATGTTCTCAACCAAGAATAATACCCCACATAAAAATGTACAGTGGTATTAACCACTCAGATTACACAACATATATATAAAAGCGAATATTCCCACATAATTTGAAATCTCAGTAGGTTCAAACAAAGTCTATATTCACGTTTTATGGAAATGTTACATTTTTGAACATGTAAGCCACATAGACACATTTCTACATGTCAGTGGTCAAATATTATTATCTTTAATTTTACATTACACATGCAAAACAGACTTTCTCCAAGTCTAGTGAACATACTCAAAACTTAAATGATATCAATATAAAGTTATTGGTCAGGTCACCATATTATCACTTTGAAAGAAATGGCCCCTCTGGGTTCTCTGGCATTGCCCACTTCCAAAGGTCATGCATGCTAGGTGAACTGGAATCTTTAAATTGACCATTGGTGAGCATGCACATGTGAATGTGTTTATCTGTCTATATGTGGTCCTGCGACAGACTGGCATCCTGTCCAGGGTGTACCTTGCCTCACGCCCTATGAGTGCTGGGATAAGCTTCAGCTTCCCGTGACACTTAATTGGAGTAAGTGGTGTAGCAAATGCCTGAATGGATGGCTGGATACAGGTGCATTTTTTTTAAAAATTATAACATCATGAAAAAGTTCAAGATGTATTTGTCATTATTATTTCAGAAAACTAAAATTATATATGTTCAAGACTAATTATACAGTGCATCCAGAAAGTATTCACAGCACTCCACTTTTACCACACTTTGTTGTGTAACAGCTTTATTCCAAAACGGAGTCAATTCATTTTCCCCTCAAAATTCTACTCACAGAACCCCATAATGACAACATAAATTATTTACATAAGTATTCACACCCTTTGCTCAGTACTTTGTTGATGCACCTTTGGCAGCAATTACAGCCTCAAGTCTTCTTGAATATGATGCCACAAGCTTGGCACACCTATCTTTGGGCAGTTTTGCCCATTCTTCTTTGCAGCACCTCTCAAGCTCCATTAAGTTGGATGGGGAGTATCTGTGCACAGCCATTTTCAGAGATGTTCAATTATATTCAATTAGATTCAGGTTTGGGCTCTAGTATGGCCACTCAAGGACATTCATGGGGTTGTCCTGAAGCCACTCCTTTGAAATCTTGGCTGTGTGCTTAGGGTCATTGTCCTGAAGAAAGATGAACTGTTACCCAAGTGTGAGGTCAAGAGCGCTCTGGAGCAGGTTTTCATCCAGGATGTCTCTGTACTTTGCTGCATTAATCTTTCCCTCAATCCTGACTAGTCTCCAAGTTCCTGCTGCTGAAAAACATCCCCACGCATGATGCTGCCACCACCACCCTTCACTGTAGGGATGGTTCCTGATTTCCTCCAATCACGACACCTGGCATTCACGCCAAAGAGTTCAATCTTTGTCTCATCAGACCAGAGAATTGGAACGCACAAAGGGTCATGTTGCTGTTGGGCGGCAACAGGTGTGGTGCTCAGGTGACGTCCTTTACAGTGCAAAACCCTTGCATGAAACTGAAGCGGCTTATATGGGTGGGCAGTGGGCACTTATAGTGTCTTTTCCCTGCTGTTGATGGAGCTTGGAGCCTCTGCATTACAGTGTCAGCATTCTCTAAGGTTTGTAGACCTGGATGACCTGGAGGTGGTCAGATCTTGACATGTAGTTACACAGACCTTTGGTCTAATTCCTCCTGTGACTGGAGTATAAAAGGAGTGGCAATTACAGTCCAGCCATGAGTAAGAGAAGAGCCCCCCCCCCCCCCCCCCCCCCCCCCACACACACACACACACATGCAGTCACTGGCTACCATGAGTGGTTCAAGCAAAAGACAGATGAAACCTCCACCAGAGATTCTCATAGCAGCGGAACAGTGGAACAGCTCTGAAGAACAGATGAGTTACTGGATTTCTAAGTCTTTATCAAAACAAAACAAGATAAGACACACAAAAAAACAGTAAATGTGATGCCCATGTATCACCTGGCTGCAGCAGATAGATGGATATTTTCAGGAAATAGGGATGGGCATGTCTTCTACCTGAATGGTTGTCAAACAGGAACGAGAACAGTTTGTAGTTCTGTGGATGCAGCAGTATGCAGTAATGATGCATTCTGTTGGACTTGTCCTGTCTTGAATGAGATATTTTATTTCTACTTCACATACACAGCTGCCAACAAGATGTTTTCCACACAGCACCAATGCACTCCACAACACTGTATTAAATTTAGTTGTGTAGATTTTTATAATGTCAGTATTGCTCAGAAATTGTTCTTGGAATGAGGTGTTTTGTCTTGTTCAATTTTATTTCTGTGTTACAGGTTTGGGCGCAAACGAGGAACTCTAATTGCACTGGTTTTGAGATTTTTATTTACTGCGGTAACAGGACTGTGCCCAAATGTGTACTTATATCTCGTATCGCAGTTTTTGCATGGGATTGGAAGTGGGGGCTATCGAGTCGGCTCTGTTATACTGGGTATGTACACTCACAGAATTCAACAGTGAAAAACAGATTAGAAATGTAAGAATACTGCAAAATGTTTAGCAAGTTTTAAGCTGTTCACTGATTGCATGGACTCGGTTTTGGGTCAGGCTGTGGAAACTAGTGGCTTAGGTGCCTTTGTTTGCAAGGAAAGGTTTGTAGACCTTGACTTCATGGACGATGCTGTAACTTTTTGCAGAATCAATGGATACCCTGATTGCAGCACTTGAGAACCTGAGTGAGGAATTGTAGTGTCTATGTTTGTGATTGTCAAGGATCAAGATTAAGATGTATTGGTCAACTTAATGCTTGATCAGCTTTAGCCTGCTCATATACTCAGTTCTAAACAGACATATCTTTCAAAATTCTTCCGATTAACATATTCTGTACAAATACAGTAAAAGCCGAAGGGACTTACTTTTACTGAAATGACAAATGCATATATCCTTACTGCCAATCTGCTAAACATTCACGTTAAGTCTTTCACCTTCAAATGCTTTGTGTGCAATATGAAGATGTTTCAGTGTAACATAAAGTAATATATTGTATAATTTCCTTCTCAAAGCTACTGAGTGGATCGGGGTGAGCAAACGTTCTTGGGCAGCATGTTTGAGTTTCCTACTTATAGCTCTTGGGCAGTGTACATTTGCTGGCATGATCTACTTCATCCGAGACTGGAGACTGGTTCAATTTATCACGTCAGCGCTGCTTGGAGCATTTATTATCTGCATATGGTGTGTATTTCACTCTTTTCGATTGCTTAAATTAACTGGTAAATCAACATGTTCCTTATTGTGGCTCCATCAGTTTTGTTCCAGAATCAGCCAGGTGGTTGTTGAGCAGAGGACGGACAGAAGAGGCAAAACAGCTGATTCGAAAAGTAGCAGCCATCAACAAACGGAGTGTTGCAGATGCTCTTCTGGACAAGGTTCTAACTTTTCACCAGAAATTACTTTTTTCTTTTCTCAGTATTCATACTGTTGTGGATGGGGTCAGGGGTGGTGGCCAAGTGGTTTCAATGTGGAAGGTTCCCGGGTCAAACTCCACCCCTGCCACATTTCTTCATGTAATATGGAGTTGCATATTACATGATATTATTACATATTACATGAGTTGCATATTACAGGGAGCAGCCAAAAGGACTTACTTTTTTTTACTGTTGTGGATGAGTTCAAATTATGAACACTGTAGTGAATCCATTCCGACTTAACACTGTTTTCTCTAATATAACAATTAAGTGTTTTATTAGTCTTAATTTTAGATAAGCTTTTGTGCGTCTGTATGAAATTATTGTAACAAAAGACCTTTATTATTAGCTGGACACTAATGTTTAAACACTGCATCTGGTCAAGGTTAACATAAGTCTTTTATTATTTATTTATTTATTTATTTTGTGTAAAGTTATAAAGGGCATATCTCACTCCAGTCAACACAAAGTTTTTAAAAAATTCTCTACCAGATTATAAATAATTTCTTCCTAATCTTTAATTTGTGTGGGTTGTGCGCTTGGTTTCAATGCAGAAGGCTCCTGGTTCAAACCCTACCCCTGCCTATTTCTCCATGTAATGTGGTGTTGTGTCAGGAAGGGCATCTGGTGTAACACTTAGGCCAAATCAACATACAGATCCTCCTCGGATTTGATATGGCGACCTTATGTAAAAATGAGAGAGCATCTGAAGGGACTTGCTTTTTACTATACCAGATTATAAATACATCGTTCCAAGTCTTTAGCCTGATATTGCTGATTAAAAAAATAACGAAACCAGAGTGTGCCTTAAAAATACCAGACAGATCCACATCCATTTTGAACCAGATTCATGACGTAACCTTGGGGACCGACTTTTAACTGCCTGAAGGACAGCCTGTGGTCAGTTACTGTTATGGTTGACCCAGGAACGGTTAATACAGGTTAACACCAAGTACCCGACTTCCTCCCATTTCTAACGACATGCAGGTTAGGTAAATTGGAGAGTCTAAATTGACCATAGGTGTGAATGAATCTGTGTGTCTGTATGTGGCCCTTTCATAGACTGGTGTCCTTTCCAAGGTGTTGTGAAAGTGTAAGAGCACGGACCCACAACAGGGGGCGCAAATGAACGGACAATGGATAAAGCCAAATACAACACTTTACTGTTGTGAAAGCGCACAACAACAACAGATTACAATATTGGATGAGATCAAATTACAACATGTCATGTGGGCAGGCTCGAAGATAGGAGACGTCAGTCCCAAGCCGAACCGGAACCACACGATTTCCTCCGCCACCGAACCCCGGGAATACTGGAGCCGCCAAGTCCCGAACTCCCAGGTGGCCACTGCCTCCGCGTGTCGGATCTGGTACTGCTGGCGAGGAGCAAACACAGTTAGAAGTGGGTGCGTGTGCACCCAGCTACACGTATGGTGGGAAACCACCTCCTCCTCTCGTCGAAAAAAGGAAACAGAATAAATGTTGTCCAACTCACACAAGCAACAGATATTCCTGTCAAAAAACACAGTCAGCTGAGAATTTACCTCCTTGGTAGAGCGATATCTCGGCGACAAGGTGGAGATGCCGTCCTGCTGATATACCCCTGTAGATCCGATGATTGATGACAGCTGTCGCAGGTGATGAGTGACAGCTGTCACCCCGGCTGCTCCTGTGAGGCGGCAGCGCCCTCTGGTGCCTGGAGCCCGCACTCCAGGCAGGGCGCCCTCTGGTGGTGGTGGGCCAGCAGTACCTCCTCTTCAGCGGCCCACACAACACAAGGTGTACCCTGCCTCTTGCCCTATGACTGCTGGGATAGGCTCCAGCTCCCCTAAGACCTTTAACTGGAATAAGCATATGAAGAATATGTCTGGTCTGCTTGAGGTTTCTTCCTCAGAGGGAGTTTTTCTTTACCACTGTTGCTCTGGGGGTTGGTAAGGTTAGACCTTACCTGTGTGAAGCACTTTGAGACAACTCTGTTGTGATTTGGCGCTATATAAATGAAAATAAATTGAAATTGAAAAATAAAAATAAATGAATGCATGGTGACAGGCTAAAACAAAATTAGTAGGTTGTCCTTTGCCAAGGCAAAATAAATAAAGGACCATCGTAAAAAAAAAAATGTCTGTGTTCAGAGCTATTATGGCTTTGCCATAAAAACAGTTTCTCAATCTGTTTGACTATGGTTTTATTGCCCTGAAACACCCTCCAGAAGGCAGCAGTTTGAACAGGGGATATCCTGGATTTCTTAACGCTGAGTATGTGGAAAACCCCTCAGATTTTTAAATTCCTGGATTAGGTTTTTATATTGGTTCCTTTGTCTGGAACTCAGTCATCTATTACTAACAATGACGGTGCATTTTCATGGTTGCTGCACTTAAGTACAGTTGATAAGTAAGGGTGGTATGTCACTGGGCTGTGAAAGTTGGAGAATCGTTGGAGACACAAATTTGCAACAGAACACGACAATTAGTGACAAATTTCCAGTTGGAATCTCACTGAATGTTGCACGAGCTGGCACCAAAAACAGGGCCAAAAATCACAAGTAGTCTGCATACATATCTCACAAGTGTCACTTGAATGCCGCATGGCACTCATGCAAATGTTGAGCACCACGTGCGTGGCTGAAATTGTGACACGTTTGTGAACAAAGTTATCAGGATGGCTGTGGGCTGCTACTATCTTGCTATTATGTGAAAAGAGGCTGTGGAAATACAGCAGACTGCAGCCACAGAAGGCAAAGCCGTGTAAATAATAAATAAATAAGTAAATAATTCGCCCGTAATGATAGATATTCGCCCTCGTCTAATTCAGGCGAATATCTGTCTTTTTGGGTGACTGGGCATGGATGTCGGGCCTCTGAAAATGCATACCGCCCTCCAAAAGCATGTTATTGTATTTTTAATTGCTCCATATATGACATATTGTGTTGAGGTTTGGACAAACACTGATAAAACAAACACTTATTCAATATTTTTATTGCAAAAGAAAGCCATAAGAATTATCAGTAATAAACCTTACTGTGAGCCAACCAACCCACTATTTATTTGTTGAAATAATTTGAAATTCAAGGAGTTAGTTGATTATATTACAATACAAGTGATGTACAAATCAAAATACAAACTTCTACCTCAACATGTCCAAAATCCGTTTAAAATGAAGGACTCTAGTTATAATTTGAGAGGAACATTATCACTCATCTTCAACCACTTATCTGGGATCGTGTCATGGGGGCAACAGCTCTAGCAGCGGACCCCAGACTTCCCTTTCCCAGTCCATATTGACCACCTCTGACTGGGGGATCCCAAGGCATTTCCAGGCCAGTGTGGTGATATAATCTCTCCACCTAGTCCTGGGTCTTCCCCGAGGTCTCCTCCCAGATGGAGATGCCTAGAACACCTTCCTGGGAAGGTGCCCAGGGGGCAGTCTTACCAGATGCCAGAACCACATTAGCTGGCTCCTTTCAATGCGAAGGAGCAGTGGCTCTGCTCTGAGCTCCCCATGGATGACCGAGATTCTCGCCCTATTTCTAAGGGAGACACCAGCCACCCTCCTAAGGAAGCCAATTTCGACCGCTTGTAACTGCAGTCTAGTTCTTTAGGTCATGACCCAACCCTCATGACCACAGGTGAGAGTAGGAAGATTGACCAGTAGACTGAGAGCTTTGCCTTTTGGCTCAGCTCCCTTTTCATCACAACAGTATGGTAGAGCAAATGCACTACTGCCCCTGCTGCGCCAATTCTCCAGTCAATCTCATGCACCATTGTCCCCTCACTTGTGAACAAGACTCTAAGGTACTTGAACTCCTTCACTTGGGGCAAGACCACATTTCCTTCCCGGAGTAGGCAATCCATCGGTTTCCTGCTGAGAACCATGGCCTCAGATTTAGAGGTGCTGATCCTCATCCCAGCCGCTTCACGGCTGCGAACCGATGCAGTGAGTGTTAGAGGTCACAGGCTGATGAAGCCAACAGGACCACATCATCTGCAAAAAGCAGTGATGAGACCCTGAGCCCACCAAACTGGAAACCCCCCTCCCTCAACGACATCTTGATATCTTGTCCATGAATATCACGAACAGGATTGGTGACAAGGCGAAGCCCTGACGGAGGCCAACCCCCATCGGAAACAAGTCTGACTTACTGCCGAGCACCCGAACACAGTTCTTGTTTTGTGAGTATAGAGATTGGATGGCCCTGAGAAGGGACCCCTTCACTCCATACTCCCACAGAACCTCCTGAGGTACCTGTTAATACACCTTCTCCAAGTCCAGAAAACACATGTAGACTGGATGGGCATACTCTCAGGCACCTTCCTGGATCCTTGTGAGAGTGAAGAGCTAGTTGGTTGTTCCACGATCAGGATGGAACCCACATTATTCCTCTTCAATCAGAGGTTTGACTATCGGCAGAACCTTGCTTTCCAGCACCCTGGAGTAGACTTTACCAGGGAAGCTGTGTAGTGTGATGTTCCTGTAATTGGCACACACTCTCTGGTCCCCCTTTTTAACTATGAGGACCACCACTCCAGTTTGCCATGCCTTTGGCACTGTCCCAGACCTCAACACAGTGTTGAAGAGACATTTCATCCAAGACAGTCCCTCCACACCCAGAGTCTTCGGTATGTCTGGATGGATCTCATCAACCCCCCAGGCCTTGCCACTGCAGAGTTGTTTGACTACCTCATTGACTTCCACCAGGGAATTTGCTGAAAATCCTCCATCAGCTTCCAGCTCTGTCCCTACTATAGAGGGTGCTCCGGTCTGATGCTGGAGTTCAAGGTTTTCCTTCTAGTGCTGGATTACATCCTCATTTGAGGTCAACAGAACCCCATCCTGACTGTAGACAGCTTGGAAGGTTCCCCATTTTACCGTCCTGAGGTGCATCACGGTCCACCAGAAGCACCTTGGTGCCAACCAAAAGTCCTTCTCCATGGTTGATCCGAACTCCTCTCATACCCGCTGCTTTGTCTCCCACCAGCAGAAGCTGCTGCCCTTCAGGCCTGTTGGTACCTTGCAACTGCCCTTGGAGTCCTCCGAGATAACATATCCTGGAAGGACTCCTTCTTCAGTCAGACAGGTTCCCTGACCACCATTGTCCACCACAGTGTTCGAGGGTTGCTGCGCTTTGAGGTATCTAAGACCTTCAGGCCACAGCTCCCCACTGCAGCTTCAGCAGTGGAAGCTTTGAACATTGTCCATTCTGGTTCAATGCCCCCAACCTCCACAGTGATGCTCGAAAATCTCCACCGGAGGTGTGAGTTGAAGATCTGTCGGACAGTGGGCTCCTCCAGACATTCCCAGTTCACCCATATTATCTGTGTGGGCTTACCAGGTCTGTCCAAAGTCCTCCCCCACCCTCTGATCCAACTCATCACCAGATGGTGATCAGTGGACAGCTCTACCCCCCTTTTCACCCGAGTGTCCAGAACATGCAGCCTCAGATCAGATGATACGATCACAATCGATCACTGATCTTCAACCTAGGGTGCTCTGTTACCATGTACACTTATGAACATCCTCATGTTTGAACATGGTGTTTATTATGGACAGTCCATGGCTAGCACAGAAGTCCAATAACAAAAGACCATTCAGGTTTAGATTGGGAAGGCCGTTCTTCCCATTCACACCTCTCCAGGTGTCTCTGTCAGTGCCCATGTGTGCGTTGAAGTCCCCCAGCAGAACAATGGAGTCCCCCACCAAAGCCCCATACAGGACTCCATTCAAGGACTCCAAGAAGGCCAAATACTCCAAACTGCTGTTCGGTGCATACACACAAACAACAATAAGGTGATGGTTCCCAGAGAGGAGGAACATTATTATTTGATAAATTAAAGACTGGAACTACTGTAAAAAATCACTGTAAAAGGTGCAAACATTTGGAACATCTGTCCTGAACATATTAAATTATGCAGTACTCTAGACAGCTTTAAAAGACTTTCTAAAAATAATACAGTATGGACAATTAAGTATATTGATTTGGTATTATTTCTTTAGGATTGTGCATTGTGCACTATTATTTATATTGTTGTGAAGAGAATTTCAGTTCATTGATTAATCTCAAATGTCTGTGCTTTGTTCCTTTTGTATATGTTGTTCTCTCTCTCTCTCTCTCTCTCTCTCTCTCTCTCTCTCTCTCTATATATATATATATATATATATATATATATCTGATCCACTTTCAAATTTTTTCGTGGGTACACTTCTACTGTGAGAGATAGAATCTAAAAAAGAATCAGAAAATCATATTGTATGATTTTTAAATAATTAATTTGCATTTTATTGCATGAAATAAGTATTTGATACAATAGAAAACAGACTGTAATATTTGGTACAGAAACTTTTGTTTGCAGTTACAGAAGTCAGACATATCCTGTAGTTTTTGACCACGTTTTCTCACACTGCAGCAGGGATTTTAGTCCTCTACTCCATACAGATCTTCTCCAGATCTTTCAGAGTTCGAGTTTCGACTTCCTCCAAAGATTTTCTACTGAGTTCAGGTTTGGAGACTGGCTAGACCACTCCAAGTCCTTGAAATGCTTCTTACGGAGCCACTCCTTACCTTAGTTGTCCTCACTGTGTGCTGGACGACCCAACCACAACCCATCTTCAATGCTCTCACTGAGGGAAGGAGGCTGTTTGCCAGAATCTCATAATGCATGACCCCATCCATCCTCGCCTTCAATACGGTGCAGTTGTCCTGTCCCCTTTGCAGAAATGCAGCCCCAAAAATGATGTTCCCACACCATGGGGGAGGTGATGGTCTAGTGGTTAAAGTGTTGGGCTTGAGACCAGAGGATCCTCGGTTCAAATCTCAGCCTGACCGGAAAAATCACTAAGGGCCCTTGCGCAAGGTCCTTAATCCCCTAGTTGCTCCCGGTGTGTAGTGGGCGCCTTGTATGGCAGCACCGTCATCGGGGTGAATCGGGGTGAATTGTGTGTCTGATGGAAAAGTGCTATATAATGCTGCGTTTACACATGACGACAATTCACGAATGCCAAGAAGTATAAATTCTTGGCCGCTGATCACGAATGTGATGATTTGGGGCAGAGGCGTCAGGTGTCCTTAGGAACTACTGCAACCTGTTACCACACTTTACGATTAATGGCACGTGTTGCTGGAGAATTATCAGGAACCATTACGCAATATTAAGTCAAGAATAAGCTCTGCGTAGTTCAATCAATCAATCAACTTTTTTCTTATATAGCGCCAAATCACAACAAACAGTTGCCCCAAGGCGCTCCATATTGTAAGGCAAGGCCATACAATAATTATGAAAAACCCCAACGGTCAAAACGACCCCCTATGAGCAAGCACTTGGCCACAGTGGGAAGGAAAAACTCCCTTTTAACAGGAAGAAACCTCCAGCAGAACCAGGCTCAGGGAGGGGCAGTCTTCTGCTGAGACTGGTTGGGGCTGAGGGAAAAAACCAGGAAAAAGACATGCCGTGAAGGGGGGCAGAGATCGATCACTAATGATTAAATGCAGAGTGATGCATACGGAGCAAAAAGAGAAAGAAACAGTGCATCATGGGAACCCCCCCACAATCTACGTCTAAAGCAGCATAACCAAGGGATGGTCCAGGGTCACCCGATCCAGCCCTAACTATAAGCCTTAGCGAAAAGGAAAGTTTTAAGCCTAATCTTAAAAGTAGAGAGGGTATCTGTCTCCCTGATCTGAATTGGGAGCTGGTTCCACAGGAGAGGAGCCTGAAAGCTGAAGGCTCTGCCTCCCATTCTACTCTTACAAACCCTAGGAACTACAAGTAAGCCCGCAGTCTGAGAGCGAAGCGCTCTAATGGGGTAATATGGTACTACGAGGTCCCTAAGATAAGATGGGACCTGATTATTCAAAACCTTATAAGTAAGAAGAAGAATTTTAAATTCTATTCTAGAATTAACAGGAAGCCAATGAAGAGAGGCCAACACGGGTGAGATATGCTCTCTCCTGCTAGTCCCCGTCAGTACTCTAGCTGCAGCATTCTGAACCAACTGAAGGCTTTTTAGGGAACTTTTAGGACAACCTGATAATAATGAATTACAATAGTCCAGCCTAGAGGAAATAAATGCATGAATTAGTTTTTCAGCATCACTCTGAGACAAGACCTTTCTGATTTAGAGATATTGCGTAAATGCAAAAAGGCAGTCCTACATATTTGTTTAATATGCGCTTTGAATGACATATCCTGATCAAAAATGACTCCAAGATTTCTCACAGTATTACTAGAGATCAGGGAAATGCCATCCAGAGTAACGATCTGGTTAGACACCATGCTTCTAAGATTTGTGGGGCCAAGTACAATAACTTCAGTTTTATCTGAGTTTAAAAGCAGGAAATTAGAGGTCATCCATGTCTTTATGTCTGTAAGACAATCCTGCAGTTTAGCTAATTGGTGTGTATCCTCTGGCTTCATGGATAGATAAAGCTGGGTGTCATCTGCGTAACAATGAAAATTTAAGCAATACCGTCTAATAATACTGCCTAAGGGAAGCATGTATAAAGTGAATAAAATTGGTCCTAGCACAGAACCTTGTGGAACTCCATAATTAACTTTAGTCTGTGAAGAAGATTCCCCATTTACATGAACAAACTGTAATCTATTAGACAAATATGATTCAAACCACCGCAGCGCAGTGCCTTTAATACCTATGACATGCTCTAATCTCTGTAATAAAATTTTATGGTCAACAGTATCAAAAGCAGCACTGAGGTCCAACAGAACAAGCACAGAGATAAGTCCACTGTCCGAAGCCATAAGAAGATCATTTGTAACCTTCACTAATGCTGTTTCTGTACTATGATGAATTCTAAAACCTGACTGAAACTCTTCAAATAGACCATTCCTCTGCAGGTGATCAGTTAGCTGTTTTACAACTACCCTCTCAAGAATCTTTGAGAGAAAAGGAAGGTTGGAGATTGGCCTATAATTAGCTAAGATAGCTGGGTCAAGTGATGGCTTTTTAAGTAATGGTTTAATTACTGCCACCTTAAAGGCCTGTGGTACATAACCAACTAACAAAGATAGATTGATCATATTTAAGATTGAAGCATTAAATAATGGTAGGACTTCCTTGAGCAGCCTGGCAGGAATGGGGTCTAATAAACATGTTGATGGTTTGGATGAAGTAACTAATGAAAATAACTCAGACAGAACAATCGGAGAGAAAGAGTCTAACCAAATACCGGCATCACTGAAAGCAGCCAAAGATAACGATACGTCTTTGGGATGGTTATGAGTAATTTTTTCTCTAATAGTTAAAATTTTGTTAGCAAAGAAAGTCATGAAGTCATTACTAGTTAAAGTTAATGGAATACTCAGCTCAATAGAGCTCTGACTCTTTGTCAGCCTGGCTACAGTGCTGAAAAGAAACCTGGGGTTGTTCTTATTTTCTTCAATTAGTGATGAGTAGAAAGATGTCCTAGCTTTACGGAGGGCTTTTTATAGAGCAACAGACTCTTTTTCCAGGCTAAGTGAAGATCTTCTAAATTAGTGAGACGCCATTTCCTCTCCAACTTACGGGTTATCTGCTTTAAGCTACGAGTTTGTGAGTTATACCACGGAGTCAGACACTTCTGATTTAAAGCTCTCTTTTTCAGAGGAGCTACAGCATCCAAAGTTGTCTTCAAAGAGGATGTAAAACTATTGACGAGATACTCTAACTCCCTTACAGAGTTTAGGTAGCTACTCTGCTCTGTGTTGGTATATGACATTAGAGAACATAAAGAAGGAATCATATCCTTAAACCTAGTTACAGCGCTTTCTGAAAGACTTCTAGTGTAATGAAACTTATTCCCCACTGCAGGGTAGTCCATCAGGGTAAATGTAAATGTTATTAAAAAATGATCAGACAGAAGGGAGTTTTCAGGGAATACTGTTAAGTCTTCTATTTCCATACCATAAGTCAGAACAAGATCTAAGATATGATTAAAGTGGTGGGTGGACTCATTTACTTTTTGAGCAAAGCCGATAGAGTCTAATAATAGATTAAATGCAGTGTTGAGGCTGTCATTCTCAGCATCTGTGTGGATGTTAAAATCGCCCACTATAATTATCTTATCTGAGCTAAGCACTAAGTCAGACAAAAGGTCTGAAAATTCACAGAGAAACTCACAGTAACGACCAGGTGGACGATAGATAATAACAAATAAAACTGGTTTTTGGGACTTCCAATTTGGATGGACAAGACTAAGAGACAAGCTTTCAAATGAATTAAAGCTCTGTCTAGGTTTTTGATTAATTAATAAGCTGGAATGGAAGATTGCTGCTAATCCTCCGCCCCGGCCCGTGCTACGAGCATTCTGACAGTTAGTGTGACTCGGGGGTGTTGACTCATTTAAACTAACATATTCATCCTGCTGTAACCAGGTTTCTGTTAGGCAGAATAAATCAATACGTTGATCATTATTATATCATTTACCAACAGGGACTTAGAAGAGAGAGACCTAATGTTTAATAGACCACATTTAACTGTTTTAGTCTGTGGTGCAATTGAAGGTGCTATATTATTTTTTCTTTTTGAATTTTTATGCTTAAATAGATTTTTGCTGGTTATTGGTGGTCTGGGAGCAGGCACCGTCTCTACGGGGATGGGGTAATGAGGGGATGGCAGGGGGAGAGAAGCTGCAGAGAGGGGTATAAGACCACAGCTCTGCCTCCTGGTCCCAACGCTGGACAGTCACAGTTTGGAGGATCCAAGAAAATTGGCCAGATTTCTAGAAATGAGAGCTGCTCCATCTAAAGTGGGATGGATGCCGTCTCTCCTAACAAGACCAGGTTTTCCCCAGAAGCTTTGCCAATTATCAATGAAGCCCACCTCATTTTTTGGACACCACTCAGACAGCCAGCAATTCAAGGAGAACATGCGGCTAAACATGTCACTCCCGGTCTGATTGGGGAGGGGCCCAGAGAAAACAACAGAGTCCGACATTGTTTTTGCAAAGTTACACACCGATTTAATGTTAATTTTAGTGACCTCCGATTGGCGTAACCGAGTGTCATTACTGCCGACGTGAATTACAATCTTACCAAATTTACGCTTAGCCTTAGCCAGCAATTTCAAATGTCCTTCGATGTCGCCTGCTCTGGCCCCCGGAAGACAATTGACAATGGTTGCTGGTGTCGCTAACTTCACATTTCTCAAAACAGAGTCGCCAATAACCAGAGTTTGATCCTCGGCGAGTGTATCGTCGAGTGGGGAAAAACGGTTAGAGATGTGAACGAGTTGACGGTGTACACGGGGCTTCTGTTTAGGGCTACGCTTCCTCCTCACAGTCACCCAGTCAGCCTGCTTTCCCGACTGCCAGGGATCTGCCAGGGGGGAACTAACGGCGGCTAAGCTACCTTGGTCCGCACCGACTACAGGGGCCTGGCTAGCTGTAGAATTTTCCACGGTGCGGAGCCGAGTCTCCAATTCGCCCAGCCTGGCCTCCAAAGCTACGAATAAGCTGCACTTATTACAAGTACCGTTACTGCTAAAGGAGGCCGAGGAATAACTAAACATTTCACACCCAGAGCAGAAAAGTACGGGAGAGACAGGAGAAGCCGCCATGCTAAATCGGCTAAGAGCTAGTAGCTACGCAACCTAGCGGATTCCTAAAAACACACAAAGTGAATAATGTGTAAATAATTTAGAGGTGATTCAGCAGAAGGAGTGCCCCAATCAAGGCACCAAACAGGCCATGAAGCAGCACAGGCAACGCACGACAACAGCGAACGCACGACAACGGTGCTAAAATAAAATAAAAATCGACTAAACACGCTGTGGAGCAGCACAGATAACGCACGACAACAGTGCTAAAAAAAATAAAAAAATAAAAAAATAAAAAAAATAAAAACGAAAGCGTTAGCAAGCTAGTTAGCTTGCCAACGCTGATGAAAGTTAGCTGATAAAAGTGCTCCGTCGCGATGTTTCGACCGTTAGAGGTCTTCCTTAGGCGTTGGAGCGCGTAACAGCGCATCGTTAAGTTCTGTCACGTGAACGAGGTGAATTGTCTCCACACACACACCCATATTCATCCAACCGAATTCAGATCGCCCCAGTTTTTCAGAAGAACTTTGTGACTGCATGCATAGTTGGGCTCTGTGCCATGGAGTGGTGCAGAGAGGAGGAGGAGGAGACGGACAGAGCCAGATGTGTGGCTTCATGCGGCTCTCGTCTTGTGCATTTTCCCAAACATTAGTTGGGGAGCGCGCTGAAGAGCACTGAAATGAGACTTTTAGCTGACTTGGTGTCAGCAATCAAACTGAATGCGGTGCAGCAGGGTTTAATTGTGCGCACGCTTCTTCCTCCGCTGGACTGGAGGAGATGCAGAGATGTCTGGCTGCAGGTGAGTCTCCTCTTGCTCCTCTGGTTGCTCAGACTCGTTCTCCTGCTCATCGGTTACAACAGCAGGTGGAACACTTGCAGGAGCATCCTCAGGAGCTCCAGCAGAAACTGTGGAACGACACTTGCCCGACTTTGCGTCACTGTTCCTCTTCGGCATACTGCATCAAACTGAACACTATGGAGCCAAGCTAATTGTGTGCATGTGACAGAAAACTGATTCGTCGTGGCGCGCAGTGAAATGTGACGCTGTGTTACAAGTCGTGTCTAAACTTGACCGTTTCCGTGTCACTTCGTAATAATGCGTGACAGTTTGGGCTCCAAGAACCATCACAGGAATCACTACGAACGTTGTCACATTCTATTAAGGACCACTAGTCATGAGGACGGATCAACACGTTCAGGTGCGACCTCCACGACGTGAGACGAAATGAGGGTGGTGTGTGACATTCGTGGAAGATTTTTTGACAGGCAAAAACATGCTCCATGAATATCACGCTATTAAGTGCTATTAAGAAACCTATTCAGATGCGTTAAGCCACATTAAGAATGTCAGGAATGTGTCACGAATGACAGAAAAATGACATTCGTAACACGTCTTGCTTATGTGTAAATGCACCTTAAATGCAGTCCATTTACCATTTACCTTGCTTCACGGTTGGGAAGGTTTTCTTGGGGTTGTTCTGATCCTCCAAAGTGGAGTTGATAACAAAAAGCTCTCTTTTGGTCTCATCTGAACACATGACCTTCTCCCAGGCCTCCTCTGGTCACGGTTTATCTTCCCTGGATAACTTCCCCCTGGGGGTAAATTGTCCTTGGATATCTTCCCCCCCCCCAATATCTTGCCAAAATTTTGTTTTGGCAGGATATGTTTGTCAGTATGTATGTTTGTTTGCTTGTAATCATTGCATTTTTCACCTTTAACTCGCTGTGCAGCACACAGTTTACATTGCAGACTCTTCCAACTTCACATATAGCAGCCCTAGTAAGGTACCTTTCAGTACATAAAAGGATCAAGTTCAAGGTCAGAGGTCAAGGTCACAGGAAGGTCAAACACTAAATTCAACTAAACAACTTTTTTTTAAATTTTGCCTACAAATTTGCCATGAACATGGTCAGAGGCCTTGCCCATTACCTGGGATAAGCGATTGACCTTGACCTTCAGGTCAAATGTCACCTAAATTAGGTCAAACTTCAGACTACAGTGAAACATGTTGTGTAATACACGAAATTAATAATATTTTATGATTACGGTACTACCAACAGAATATAGTTATATGATTACAAATAGATAAAACTTTAATTATAAGTAAAGTGTTCATGACAGCAAACTATTGCTATCATACTGGGTGTTGAAAAAGTAACATAAATGTGTTGTTTGCTTATTATCATAGTCAGTATAATAAGAAGTAAACTGATTTTTGCAGGGTAGAGAAGAATGTGTTCCAGGGACATTGTTCTTTTGAATACATTTGATCTTCACTTTTTGTGGGGTCACTTGCAGTGCAGGTCAACACCAGTTGGGACTCTAAAGTTTGAGTCATTCTTCATGCTACTAAAACTTGAAACCACTTTGGTGTAATATTTAGTGGATAAAAATGATTTGAACACATCCTTATTAATTATTTCCCCTGCTGAGCTTCAAATTATCATATTTATTAATTTCATGCTACATTTATATCATTCTGTTGATTCCCATCTGCCACTCTTTATATTTATGACCTAGTTTGTACAAAAGAGATCTGAGAAAGGTGGCAGACATTATAGGGCCCTCATTTTCATTATGTTTCTTAAATATACGAGGTCTGTCAATAAAGTATAGGTCCTTTTTATTTTTTTCAAAAACTATATGGATTTCATTCATATGTTTTTATGTCAGACATGCTTGAACCCTCGTGCGCATGCGTGAGTTTTTCCACGCCTGTCGGTGACGTCATTCGCCTGTGAGCACGCCTTGTGGGAGGAGTCGTCCAGCCCCTCGTCGGAATTCCTTTGTCTGAGAAGTTGCTGAGAGACTGGCGCTTTGTTTGATCAAAATTTTTTCTAAACCTGTGAGACACATCGAAGTGGAAGCCTCAAGGACGAGTTGGAACATGTCCAGCTGTTAAACAATTTCTCATATACTCACTCCACTGAAAGCCATCAAAAGCCGTCTGGATTTTACAAATGGTTATCAACACGGAGGTGTTTTTTCCTGTGCCGCCGCACCGCGCCGGCTACGTCCCGACGCGCGGACCCGTCCGCACGGACCCGTCCGCACGGACCCGTCCGCACGTCTTTCATTAAAAAAATCTCCTGTTACAGTGGAATATCCGGATAAAATGCTGAAACCGACTTCTTCTGAAACTTCTCTGTTCTGTCACGACGTCCTGGATCAATAGAGCCTGAAACGTGGAGGTTTTCAGCTTGAAACAGGCTAAGGACGGCGCCTCGGAGCGCTGCACGACGTCTCGCACTGTGGGAAGTCCTTAAAGCGAGAGTATCACCTCAAAATCTCTCATCAGCCGTTAAAATTTTCACCGAAAACCAGCTTAATTTTTCGAACTGTGTCCACTTCGATGTGCCTCACAGGCTTAGAAAAGATTTTGATCAAACAAAGCGCCAGTCTCTCAGCAACTTCTCAGACAAAGGAATTCCGACGAGGGGCTGGACGACTCCTCCCACAAGGAGTGCTCACAGGCGAAGGACGTCACCGACAGGCGTGGAAAAACTCACGCATGCGCACGAGGGTTCAAGCATGTCTGACGTAAAAACATATGAATGAAATCCATATAGTTTTTGAAAAAAATAAAAAGGACCTATACTTTATTGACAGACCTCATATGTTTCTTTGCATACTGTTGTGTCTGTTTGTGTGTGTACACTATATTTATTTATTAACTTGTTAAATGTATGTCTTAATGTTTTAACTGTATGTTTTAGTGTACAGCACACTGGGTCAGCATTGGTTGTGGTTGTCATGATTCACAGGTAGTCAGGGCACAGCAGGTGGTAGGGAGCAAAATGCAGACACACAGGTAGGTG
Organism: Thalassophryne amazonica; assembly: GCF_902500255.1. Lineage (NCBI taxonomy): Eukaryota > Metazoa > Chordata > Actinopteri > Batrachoidiformes > Batrachoididae > Thalassophryne > Thalassophryne amazonica. Next base: position 43,002,280 of record NC_047114.1, read on the forward strand.
GTGGATTAAGAAAAAGGCTTTATCAATAAATCAGGCAGGGTCTGGTACACAGAATGGCAGTCAGCGTTGCAGAGGTACAGGCAGGTGATAAACAGAGGCGTCGTCAAAAACAGGCAGGGTTCCATACCACATCAAACAATGTAACAAGGGCAAAGACAAAATCCAGCTCCAGAATACAAGGTCGAGAAAAACGTGAGAGCAAAAACTGTGACGAGAGGGCCAGGACGAAGATAACAAAATCAACGAGCAAACAAAGGAAAAGAAAACATGCAGGACTTAAATATGCTGAGTTAATTAGGAGGTGATATGGAGCAGGTGTGGTGTGCAGGCAGGAGGAGGGCGTGGCCTAACAGAGGAGAGGCTGTGAGACAAGAGAAGGCTGTGACAGGTGGACAAGGAGGTGACATACAAAACTGGGCGTGGCCAACAGAGCCGAGAAGGTGATTGGCAAGAGAGTGGAGTGATCTGAGGACGTGACTGATCCAAAAGAAACTGGATGTGAAAATATGAGAACAGAGAAAGGAATGCAGTGACAAGATGGACATGACAAATGATGCTAAAATATCCAAGACGGCATAGAGACTAAACATGAACAGAATCAGGTTGGAGAACAAGAAAATCCAAAAGCTAAAACTAGAATAGAACTGACATGAATAATATAACTGAAAACAAATGTGGTAAACCTGACAAATAAACTTAGTGACACAAGTAATCAAATGCAGTCAAAAACTGTGGATCAAAACTAAATCAGAACTCAACATGTGGCAGGAGTGTACAGAAAAACCTGATTTACAAATGTGCTAAAGACAGTGACTGACTAACCAGAAAGTAAAGGATGAAGACTAAACTAGAACAGAACTCAATAAGTGGCTGAAGTGTAATGAACAGAAAACAAGCTGTGACAAAAGCAGTAATGAACCAAAATCAAAGACGGTGGTTCAAAGACTAAACTAAACCAGAACGGAACTCAAGATGTGGCTATGGTGTGATAAACAGAAAACAAGCAGCTGTGACAAAGTGAAATAATCAGACTGTCAAAAAAGCAGACAAAAGGAAAATCAATAAAAAGACTGACAACAAACATGATGGGTGAGGACCGAGCAGGGGCAAGACCTGACAGTGGTAAAGTGCTTTATAAATAAAGATGGTATGGCACTGGGTGTTCTATACATATACTGTGGATATTTTATGCAAAACTAAATTGGAGTATTTTCCATCACATTTCCAAAACAGGTCCATATATTTGTAGAGTATATTTGGAAGGGGAATTTAAAGATACTTCAGAATAGGAAATATTACTATTGTAGATTGCTATAGATACATACAGAAAGAATACCAGTATTGTTCACCATCAATCAAACTGCTTTATCTGTGACCATAAAACATCCATGAAATACAGGGTTTAAAGGTTGTCGTGATCGGGCCTTATCAAGGATTGGGTTAATCACTGCTGCCCTGTAGGAATGTTGCCTGTGGGGGGGGATTTCCAGGGTGAGGGGTAAGATATCCTAGGATACCCCCACCCCGGGGGGTAAGATATTCAGGGGGGTAAGATATACTGTTACACACGAGGCGAAATCTTTCATGGAGCCCCAGACCGAGGAAGATTGATAGTCATCTTGTGTTTCTTCCATTTTCTAATAATTGCGCCATCACTTGTTTCCTTCTCACCAAGCTGCTTGTTGTCCCTGGTGTCCTCAGACAGCTCTTTGGTCTTGCCTATGGTGGATAGGATGGAGTGTGATTGATGGAGTGTGTGGACAGGTGTCTTTTATACAGGCAACAAGTTCAAACAGGTGCAATTAATACAGGTAAAGAGTGAAGAATAGGAGGGCTTCTTAAAGAAAAACTGACAGGTCTGTGAGAGCCAGAATTCTTGCTGGTTGTCAGGTGATCAAATACTTATTTCATGCAATAAAACGCACATTATTTAAAAATCATAAAATGTGATTTTCTGATTTATTTTTTCCTATTTTTTAGATTCTGTCTCTCACGGTTCAAGTATACCTACGATTAAAAAAAAAAAAAAACAGACCTCTCCATTCTTTGTAGGTGGGAAACTTGCAAAATCAACAGTGGATTAAATACTTATTTGCCTCACTGTATATATTATTTATGGTAGAAGGGGGTAGGTGTATATAAGCTTTTGCTTCTGCTTACACCCTTTCGGCCACATGTGCTAACTGTAAAATCTTTTTTTCTGCCAAGGAGTTTTGTGTGCTGAATTTGTGTGCTGAATACATTCATTCATTCATTCATTCATAAATCCAGCTTGCGTGCTTGGACTTGGACTTTTGGTATGGGGGTGGGTAACTGATAAGCTTTGCTTCTTCCCACCCCCTTTCAGACACAGTGCAAATTTTGGTTTTGTTTCGGTTTTGTTTTGATACGATGTGACTATGTGCTGTGTTGCTGAAATAAATTTCATTCATTCATTCATTCATCATCCTCCTCCACTGAACAACTCTCCTGCATCCTGCAGACACTGCCTGCATGCCGGGTTGTAGCCGGGCCGGCTGCTGAGGCTGCTGAACTTGATCTGGTGCCACTTCCAGATGCACATTTCCTCTGTGATCATATAAAAGGAAGAGTGTGTCAACCCCTCACACATTGTCTCCCATATTGGGCACTTTCTGACACAGAAATTAACTTTCAGACTCCCCCAAGAACTCTGTGGCTATTTAGAGAAAATCTGTGGCAGAAATATTTTGACCAGTTCAAAATTCAACCAACATGAGAGCGACACCCTGCAACTCAGGAGAATACAATCCCCCATGCACATTTTGTGAAAATTAGCAAATTCGTTGTAAATGCAGCCCAGAGAGATACTACCCTAAACTGCTAAGGTTCTGGATAAAGAGTTGAGGTTCATCTCAGTGATAAATTGTCATCAATTTATGATCCCTGTTTTTGTGTTTGCACCATCAGGTCCTCAAAATGGGCAAAAAGTCAAGGGTTTCAATAGGAAATGTTTTGCACACAGCAGCTTTTGTGTTTTATACAAAATATTGTTTGTGTTACAGATTGCTGTCAAAGATGTTGTGAACAAAGGAGGCCCAAAAGTTATTTTCAGATCATCTGTACTGGCCAGATATTTGTCCATCATAGTACTGACATGGTAAATTGAAATTACAACTAAATATTAAATTCAGAAATGTTGGGAAAATCTGTTATCCATCTAAATTTGTGGTTTACAAAGTCTTTCTGCATAGCCCCCCTTTTGTCGAATATTTTGAATCCCCCCAGAGACACATGTACATGCATTTTGCTTTCAGAGTCCACTGGAATTCATTTTAAAAATCCTGTCACAAAAAAATCTGTTTGCAACAAATCAAATTAATCCTCTTCAGCCCAGGCAAAATTATAATCTTTTTTTACACATTTTACAAACTTCATGTCTTGACAGTAAGGCTCCCATTTTGACTTAAATGGGAATTGGTCGGTAATTCATGCAGATACAGTTTGTCCACAGTAGGTTCTGTGATGAATGATATGTGCACAACTTAATCATCGGTCTTATCAGATGGTTTCACCGTGCAGCAAAGTAAGGAAGAGTTGGGAGGGAGAGGATTAACTTGCCTTGCCACGCCTTCCCTGCAGTGTGTGTGTGTGTGTGTGTGTGTGTGTGTGTGTGTCCAAATATTTATGACCCTAACTGTAAAAAAATTCCCATATCTTTCACTGCTCTTTCCATTTTTATTGATTGATTTGCCCAAATTCAAAAGAATGTTCAGTGAATTACACATTTGTTTTGCACACATCCCCTGAGCAGTGCTTTTATCTTCAAGCCAAAGGTTTTATTTTTCAAAAACAATACGATCTGTGGTACCACTCACCCTATCAGATTAATTGTCTGGGAGTTGTGTGATTTAATGTTAAGAAAATCATTGTCTTTATGATGTTTAATTTCAGTGCGGCAGTGTAATGTTTCAGTGGGGAGAACTGTATTACGGCCAAGCTGTAGATAAACCCGAATGGACCCAACAAATGCAGAAGCTGAGAGAGAGAAAAAATGGAGTAACAATTTATTGAACTACTGAGTATAGAAAAAAAATGGAATTTGAAATGGGTGGAGGTCACTGGAATCAGAAGGCATGGTCTGGAACAGGACTGGAGACTGGAACCAGGTGGCCGCCCACGGAGCTGACTGGCACTAGAGTAGTCTGGGAACAAAAACGGAGAGGTTACTAGGTCTAGGACTTTGGAATATACAGACATAGAAATATTTTTACAGATACAAGGGCCGCGTACCTCTGAGGACAACAGAGTTTCTGGCGAATGTGGAGTGGGTGAACCAGGGTATAAATACATGTGGCGATTATTGTGAACAGGTGTAGACCATCAACTCCATGGGGCGGTGCCTGCAGGAAACAGGAAGGGAGGAGGAGCAAAACACCAAGGCAGCACAACAGTACTCACCCTTCAATGGGAGCCCTCTGGCGACCCACCAGGCCTGCACATATGGGTATGACAGAAGTCCCGCAGGAGGGAGATTTCCAAGGTGAGGCCCCGCAACACCCAGGAGGATTCTTCAGGCCCACACCTCCCAGTCCACCAGATACTGGAACCCCCATCCCTAGCGATGAAAGTCGAAAATCTGCCACACAGTCGAGACAGGATGACCATCCATGAGCTGGGCAGGAGGTGGGGGAATGGCCAGAGAACACAAAGGGCTGGAATGCACAGACTTGATCTTGGAGACATGGAAAGTAGAATAAACGTGGAGAGCACAAGGCAGGCGCTTGTGAATCAGGGTATAAATGTTGTGTGGGCTGCCAGAAGAGGAGGTACTGCTGGCCCACCACCAGAAGGCGCCCTGCCTGAAGTGCCGGCTTCAGGCACGAGAGGGCGCTGCCGCCTCAGGAACAAGCCGTGGTGACAGCTGTCACCTGTCACTAATCATCCAATCCACATCTGGTATAAAAGCAGGAAGACACCTCCACCAAACTGCCGAGATATCATCTTCATCTGGAGGTAATACTCTCAGCCCTTTTGTGAGATCTATAAATCTATTATTGTGAGTGTTTGCAGGAGAACCGGTCGTTTTTGCGGAGGCTGTGCAAGACAGCGCTCCTTTTCAGCTGAGACCGCTGCAACGCGCTCAGTGAGAGGTGGAGGTGGCATTCCCACCATTGTTACTGGGTGTGCACACACCCACCCTTTGACTGTCTTTTGCTTTCTGCCAGCAGTACCAGATCCGACACTACGGGAAAGTGGCCACCTGGGGACTCCGGAACTTGGCGGCTCCAGTATTCCTCGGGTTCAGGTGGCGGTGGAAATCGTGTGGTTCCGGTTCGTTTCCAGACGGGCGTCTCCTATCGTCGAGCCTGCCCACACGACACCTTTATTAATTGACTGTTGCACATTCTGATTCTGCTGTGTTTGGTTGTGACATTCACACCAGTAAAGTGTTATAATTTGACTCCTTCCATTGTCCGTTCATTTACGCCCCCTGTTGTGGGTCCGTGTCACTACACTTTCCCAACAATAAATACAAGTGCCGATGATTGTGAACAGGTGCAGACCATTGGCTCCATAGAGCAGCACCTGCAAGAAACAGGAAGGGAGGACGAGCAAAGCACCATGGCAGCACAACAAACCGAAGCTTCCCAGGAGGTGTTGAGCAAATTGTGCGTTCTGTAAAGCCGATATGTTGCCTCTCTGATCTGAATGCTCCTTTTTTAATCAACCATATAAAACGAGGATGACTAATATGACCATGGATCATGATGGATCATGATTAGGAGCAGATTAGGATTTTTTAAAGGGTGGGGGTGAGGGGAGTTTGTAAAGGAGTTCGCCCTTGCCACCCCTACCCTTGTCAGTGGAATGAGAAGGAGCAAATAAATGATATGATAGATATTTGGGAGCATCAGGTGTGATGTGACTGCTATTGTAGCCGGCTTTAGTTTGGAGCAGCTCCAGTTCACTCTATGCCCTCTGCACCATGGTGATGTCTACAACAGTGATTTGTTCCACATTGCCAGGCAGCAACTTCAGACCATGAAGTGCCTTGGTGGTTAGTGCAGGCAATGTGGACTCAAACTGTTGGAAGAGTTCGTTGAAGAAAGGAACAAAGACTGCACACCTACAATAAACTTCAGCACCGTCTCCAGGGACATTGTTTCTTCTATTATGCCTCCCACAGCAGCATGGGATTATCATCTATATTCCAGCAACCTCTCATTTTGGTCCATGAAAATGGGTGCGATCTGCCCCTGATAATGGAATAAAAATCCTTATGACCCTGAATAAGCAGTAACTCAGGATCAAGTAATGAACTCCATGTTGCTCATGTTCAAGCTGTAATGGTTCCACACATAAAACTGTAACATTTCCACTCTTTGGAATAAAATACTTGATCAGTAATGTAACTCTTCAACAAAGAATATATAGCCCAGAATGTTTATCATCCTTTGTATGGACATTCTGTTTTCCTTTTGTTCCAGGTTTGCACTGAACCTTTCCCTCTTCTGCCTGTACTTTGATATGGGAAGTCTTGGCTTGAACATCTTCCTGACACAGGTCCTGTTTGGTACTGTTGAAATACCAGGTTCCATTCTTTGTATATGGCTGTTGGAGACTGTGGGGAGAAAGATGTTGCTCATGTCAACAGCTCTGACATCAGTAATCCTTTCTATGCTCATCCTAGCTGTTCAAGGTAAAGCATGTAGCTCATGGTGATGATTTTATGTTTTTGGTCTTTGTGTCCAATTTGAAAGCATTTGATTTTGCTTGTTTTGACAGGATATCCCATTGCTGCTACATCATTATCTGTAGCAACTCGTTTTTTCCTGATATTGGGCCTTGGTACATGTAACGTCTTTGTTCAGGAGCTGTTTCCAACATCAGTCAGGTCAGTGTTTCTCTGGGTGGGTGGAACTTGTGGGAACTTAGCGGTAATTTGCCAAAAGGATGACCAGGTGTCACATTTCTCCTGTTTTTCCTTTCTTTACTTTGAACGAAAGCTCAAATATTACAACCACATTACAGGAAGTACTCGCTTTATTTTTTTACACACTTCTCCTTATAGAACTGCTTGTGTTCTAAGATTAACAGGGCCATACTGCCACCTTGTGGTCAGTAGAAATAACTGTCCATCAGTCTGAAACACATTAACTTAGGTGCCTTTAACTGAGAACCCATTTTAACCCTTTAAGTAAATTGAACGTCATTAACTACATCAATGAAATACAGATACAGCACCCCCCCCCCATGAACTCTGTTCATGAAATCTCAAAAGGATACAGTAGTTGAACTAGTCTTCTTAAGATTGTCCTGTCCGATCTCACAAGTCCATCTCGACCCAGGAACAGCTCTGTAATCACACCAGTTCTCCAAATCTGGCGTGATCTTTTGTTCATCTCCAATGAGATGGTGCTCATTGCCAATCTTCAGAGGTGTGGAATGAAAAACCCTTCTGGTGTGAGCAGATTTCAGCTCCAACAGGCACTCCTCTTCCCAGCAAGTCCAGTAGTTGTCGAGAAGGTGCTGACAATACCTCCACCTTCGGTTTAGTTCTTCATGGCTCAAGCTTGCAGTTTGGCTGGTAGTCCAGAAGGTCTCAGGTGGCAAAGAGGAGAGCTGTTTGTCGATCGGGAAGTGAGCTGGTGTGAGAGAATGCGGCTCTTCAAGCTCATTGTAAACAAAGGTGAGTGGTCTTGAGTTGGTTGTTGCTTCCACTTCTACTAGCGGAGATGCTAGCTCTTCAAAACTCAGTGAAGCCCTTCCCATCACTCTTTTCAAACAGGTTTTAACTGATTGTACAAGTGTCTCCCAAATCCCCTGCCCCCAGGCTGCTCACTCTGTGATGTACTTCCATGTGATGCCCTTCTTTGAGAAGTACAGGTTCCTTGACAGCACTCCAAAGTGCTCTGAGGTCTTGATCAGCTTGCTTAAAAGTCCTTGCATTATCTGAATAAATAACTCTGCAGAGGCCCCGTCTTGATATAAACCTTTTGAAGGCCAGCAGAAATTTCCCTGTTGACATGTCTGACACCAACTCTAGGTGCACTGCGTGAGTCACAGCACAGGTGAACAATGAATGTCGGCCTTGTCCACTGCACTCTTGTTCTTACTCCAACAATTTCAAAGGGAGGTGTTTCTGTGATCTGTTCTCTTGGCAGGGGTGCTGTAGTCTGCTGCACATCCTTTACATGGAATCTCTTGCAGGTAGTACAAGCGTTTAGGATTCTTTTTAAGATTTTCTGGGCATGAGGAATCCAATATTTTTCTCTGAGTTGCACCATGGTGTCTCAAGTGATGAGTTGCATCACTTGCTTGTGTGTCTGTATGATCAGCATGTCTGATAGTCTGTGGTTTGTCAGCAAAATCCATGGATGCTGCTCACTGAAGCTCATGTCTGAATGTTACAGCCTTCTGTCAACACAGACGAGACCCTTCTTGTCAAGGAACGGCTTTAAGTCCACAATTTTTTAATGTCTTTACCTGCCTTGAGTGCAAGTAGTTCATTCTGGAACCCTTGACCTTGTATCTTCCAAATCCAATATCTTTCTGCCTCATCCAACTCATTAGTCATCAACTCTCCTTGTCTTTTCTCACTGGAGCTGGTGTTCTGGAGAAATCATTTGACGCAGGCAGTAACTCTGAAGACAGATCTATGATTACTATAGTTCTCCACGGTTAGTAATGGATCTGCATCTTTTGTTTCAGCGTTATTCAGCTGGACTGTCCCATGACTTGCTCTCAGTTCAACCTTTATCTCTTCTTCAGAAGGCTTGTCAGTGAGTGACTCTGGCTGCCCTTCTAAGGTCAGAAAGAGTGGTCCTGACCACCAGAGCTTCTCCTCTTTCTGGCTTGATGCTGCCTGACCTCTAGTGGTGTGATCAGCTGGGTTGAGCTTGCCACTGCAATGCGACCAGAATTCTGGCATGGTCAAGGACTGTATTTCTATAACTCGGTTAGCAACAATTTGCTTCCATTTCTGTGTTGGGCTGCAAATCCACTGGATGACTATCATGGAATCTGACCACATTCTGACCTGGTTTGGCTGCATGTCCATTGCCTTTAGCAAGTTATTGGCTAGTCTTGCTGCAACTAGATCCCCCATTAACTCAAGTCTGGGTAGTGTTAACTTCTTAATGGGTGCTACTCTTGCCTTGGACATTACCAATCTTATACAATATCAGCTCCTGTGGTCTGTCCTTGGAGGTATGGTACAGTGCCATAAGCTCTCTTGCTTGTGTCACTGAACACATGAAGATCTTGTGCCTTAAACTCCTTCACAGTCCCATGCCATCTTGGAATGACAATCCGATGCATCTGTAGCACCTTCATGCACCAATTTTGCTACCTTTTGGAGAGGTCATCTGGCAGTTCCTCATCCCAGCTGATGCCCCTTTGTCACATATCCTGAAACAGACACTTGACTCTAATAGTAAAGTGTGTCAGGAACCCCATGGGGTCAAATATCTTAGCTGATGAGTGCAGGACATTTCTCTTCCTGTTCTTCTTTGATCTGAAGATAGCCACCAGATGCCTGTGGTCAAAAACAAAGTCTTCAGAATCAGGTCTCCATACCAGACCAAGCACCTTTAACACACAGCTATCTGCTTCTGGTTACAGAGTGACTTCAAAGTTCTCCTGTAGCCAGCTGGCTTTCAGTTCAGAAGAGTTTGTGGTCCTCTTACAGAGTTTCATGCTAGCGGCAGATAAAATCTCCCTTGCAGCCTTGGTCAGAGCATAAGCTTCTTCAACATTGTTTGTGCCGGCAGTATAATCATCAACGTACAGCAAGCCTTTTATCAGGTTGACTTCTTGTGGATGACTTACTTGACTTTTTCCAGGTGGTTTCTGATTGTTGCTGACAGGAGGAAAAGGACTTGGTGACACTCCGAAAACCACATGAGTTATTCTCAGCATGTGTGGTTGAGCATCCACATTATCAGGAGGTCCAGGCAGTCTTTCTCTGTAATAGGAATTTGCCTTGGTGATATCTGCCATAAAGGCGATGGGATGCAGCCTAAATCTCACCAAAATGTTCAAGAGGTCTTGGTTGAGATTGGGCCCTGGAAGCAGACAATCAGTGAGAGATGGACAGCCATCTTCATGAGAAGAAGCATCAAAAGCAACTGGCAGCTTAGTTGTTGCTTTGTCCTCTCTTATAACGGCATGATGAGGTAAATAGTACTCTACCATACCTCGTTCACCCCCTCTGTTTGTTTTGTTTCTGGGACGTCTTCAAATATTCCTTGTTGAAATAATCTTCAAGCACATCATTGTATCTACTGAACAGTGTCACGCCCTCAGTTTTCATTTCAGTCCTTTAAATCTTTTTTGAGCGATTCTCAAGTTGTTTGGGAGTTCTGGTGCAGCTTGTCACCACAGTATCCAACTCCACCTCGTATGGCCCGTTTTTGTACTTGACTGACATGTCGAAATTCTGTTGGGCTGCACTGTCATTCATGGTTTCTTTTTTTTTTCTGGTTTGCAATGCTTGAGATGCCAAGTGACTCTATTTCCCACAATGCATGTAGCTGATCTGAAACTCATGTGCCTTCCTCGATGCAGGTCTTCATGCATGAAGCTTCACTCATGCTCAACATAGATACTGGTCCCTGAACTGTCCAGCCAAGCAGGGTTTCTACAGCAATGAGAGAATCAGATAGTCTTTCTACCTTGCCAGACACTATTTTTCAGTAGAAGTCAGCACCTGTCAGCATGGACAGCTCCAGCTCGTCATCACTACTGCCTGTGACATCAACTGAAGAACCTCTTCCTCTCCAACTGCTGCTGGACTTGTTCTTCAGGGACTTGCATGATGGCTGAGCTCACCTGTGGTGTTTCAACAGCTTTGCATAGTGTTGTTCATATTAGCTTTACAACACTTTGTTCAGTCATTACTGGAGTGTGGAGCTTAAGAGTTTCCTTTCTCAACGCTGATAATCCTAGTGCCTTCACCTCATCCTGCTGAATGATATGCCCTTATCCTAAGCACACAAAACATCTTCCCATTTTACTCAGTTTTTCCTTTCTTGCACTGAGTGTGCCACTTGTGCACAGTTCTGATTTATGACTTGTGCTATTGCAGAGTACACAGGCTGGCTTGTGTGAAGCACTGCAGCTGATGGTGAGTTTGGCTTTCTGTATCCATCACTGCCTGAGTTGGGTTTATATCTGGGCTGATGAGGAGGCTGGGGGTCTCTGTTGAGGCTTACTGCCTTGGTTAAGTGTATGGCACGTTCTCTGCTTTCAGCCTCTCTTTGCAAGAAAGAGACAAGATCAGGAACTCTTAGCTCATGTCCTGAACCTCTTTTACGTGTGTATGCGAGGGCTAGCTCGCCTGTGATCATCTTGAGTAATATTTGGCACAGCAGTTCTCCGTATGTGTCGGACACCACTCCCAGAGACTCCAAACTAATCTGGACCTCACACTCATCATATAGCTGTCTTAAAGCCACAGTATCTGTCGACCTTTTAGGCTGAGTAGTTTAGACGTGTGCATTTACAACAAGGTCTCTTCTTCCAAACCTTTCCTGCAGCATGTGGACAGCTGCATCATAGTTACTTTCAGTAATTTTCAGCCCACTGAGGGCTCTTGCAGCAGAACCCACAAGATATGATTTCCATTTTGCTCAGCTCTCTGTTCTCATGAATTGCTGTCTCAAACTGATCCCGAAAATTCTTGCCATCTTATTATTTGGCTGTCATATTTGTTGATATACAGCTTAAGTAATTTTACTGAGGTTCAATCATTGAAAATTCTCCGCCATTTCCTTCGGCTCCTTCATTGCAGCTAAGCTAGTTACAGCTATCTGTTCATCTTTTCTAAAGAAATATGGGAACTTAGCTGTAACTTCCCAAAAGGATGACCAGGCATCATGTTTCTCCTTTTTTCCTTTCTTTACTTTAAACAAAAGAACAAACATTACAACCACATTACGGGACATACTCGCTTTCTTTTTTTTTTGCACACTTCTTTCTCCTTATGGCCCAGTCACACGGCACACAACGATTCCTGAATGAAGGGGAAAAACAAATAATCCATATTAAGAGTCCTGTTTATCCAATTGTGTCTAAAGAAAAGTCCCTGCACCGTGAGAGCTCCTCTCTCCCACCGAGTCTTGGCAATTAAATTACCCTGTGCCACAAAGAAATAAAATAAAATGTTAAAATTAGTCAATTTTGTTTTTGTGTCCAGCAAGCGATAACACTGTAATGTCCAAAGTGAAACTGAACTACACTACCCACAATGCTCTCTGCATCGACCGGCCAATCACATTTTCCACTTAATGATGACATCATCAGCAAGTGACAGCCAGTCTGCCAAAAACCATGGAAACAGAGACCTGGAATGGGCATCACTTGACTAGCGGCGTGCCGCACGGTGGCCATTACTAAGGGTTGACAGAGCACCTTGAGCCAGTTAAGGCACCTGTTAAACAGAAGCGAAATGAGGGGAAAAAAAGGCAGCCAGTGCTTCACCATCAACTGCACCAACTACAAAAACAAATTCTCCAATACTAAAATGAACTGTACAAGAGCCTTAATATAATTATGTAAAATAAATGTCTATTTTAAAGTCGTTATGTTGCAATTTAATATCGATATACTGAGACTATAACTCAACGCCATAAGTTCTTTTCATTAAGCTGCGTTCACATGCATACAAATACGGAAACAAAAATGTTTAAATATATTTATGTATAGATATACTTGCAGTTGTTGTTTAATATGATATGTACATGGTGGTCACAGGCGGCATTTAAATTTTAACAGTGTGGTTGGAGGGGATGGAGGAGGTACTTTTTACCCTGACTGAGGGTCAAAAGTCAAATTCTGAATGGCTTTATATCTACTTGTTATAAAATGTTAGGAAAAATCATATATATGACTAGCAGTAATATTACAGTGGAAAAAGAAGGAAGGTAAATGAGCACAATGGCAAGGCATACTTCAGATTTATATTTTAATACATAAGGATTGTTCATCCAGGCATGTATGGGTTCGTTAGAGCTTTTAATCAGCTTGAATACAACTTACAAGGCTTCATTTATAAAAGTCCATCAAGAATTATGATGACAGGAAAAAAATCATCACAGTAAATGAACAGAATGGCATATTTTCCCCCAAATTTCCACACTTTACATAAAACATTTTTTTTACCCAGGCATGTATGGGTTCATTAGAGCAATTAAAGGGCTTTAAAACAAGCCTACTTTTATTAAAATCTGTTAACAAATAGCGACAATAGAGAGAGAAAAGCAGCACAGTTTGTCATAATTTCCCCAAATTTCTGCATTTTACATAAGTTTTTTTTTTTTTTCACCCACACATGCATGGGTTCATTGGAAAGAACTTTCAAATGGCTTTAACACAAGCCTACATTTATTAAAATCCATTAAGAAATAGCAACGCTAGTGCAAAAAAGCGGTCAGTTTATTATTCATGATCTGCACATCTCCACCCTTAGTAATGGTGTCTTCCTGTCCTGAGCAACGCTAATAGATTGAGGCGCGCACGTCCATTCCAGGTCTATATTTCCATGCCAAAAAAACACTGATCTACACACAACAGGGATTCAAATGTTTGATTTTAGGGTTTACAAATGTTTTGACTATTAAACTTTGCTCACTTTACCAGAAAAAATGTTATCGGACTGAAAGTTATCGGAGAGGTGTTCCGGGCACGTCCCATTGGGAGGAGGCCCCGGGGAAGACCCAGGACACACTGGAGGCACTACATCTCTCAGCTGGCTTGGAAACGCCTTGGGGTTCCCCCGGAGGAGCTGGGGGAGGTGTGTGTGGATCGGGAGGTCTGGGCGGCTTTGCTTGAGCTGCTGCCCCGGCGACCCGACTCCGGATAAAGCGGAAGTGGATGGATGGATGGATAGATGGATAATTGGTCTGATGATGGTTTTAAAAGTTATCTGAAAAGCTAATCTGCAAGAACATTTGGTAATGATCGGTTATTGGATTAACTGAACAGTGCCCACCACTGTCAGTAGAAATAACTGTCCGTCAGTCTGAAATGTATTAACTTAGGTACGCCTTATGTGAATCGATTAAAAATCAGTAAATCGATCTTTTCAACCCAGCACTACTGACAACATCTATAACATGTATTAAATTGTAATTATAAAAACTTTTTCCCACTTTCCTGTTACACTGAGGCTTGTAAACTTTGTAGTTTCTAAACACTTCCAATGAAAACTGTTAACTTTTCATTGTGAAAATGAGTGAAGCCCCCACACACACCCCCGCTCTCACTGAGCAAATGGAGTGTTTTGGAAACTATGTGTTTCCTGCCTTTTAATTACTACGCAAAGGGAATATATCAATTCATTTCTCCGAACTACTTTGGTGATGGAAGCCGTAATGCGGCTCACTCAGTGTATTCCTGCCCCTACCGGTCGCTGGTGTGCTGCTTGACGACTGCCGCAGCGACAGCGGTAAACAGGTAACAGCATTCTCCCATCATGCACCTCGGTTTCTCCCATCATGCTTCTTGTGTACTTACTGTTTTAACTTCCTGTTTGCGGTGACGAAAGTGTGCTTCCAGTTTGCGGTCATGGCGGAAACTGAGTCGGATGGACTATGACTCCACTCTTACTATCTTAAACCTTTTAGATCAGAGAACACAATGTCTGTGATTATTTTCAGAGATCTCATTTTGAGGATTTGCAAATCATTGGACACACCTAAGATGGCGGAGCGCTAGCAGCGTCATGACTGAGCGCTAGCAGCAATTAAGAGATTCTCGCCCCGTTTGCGCTTAAACTGCCTTGTTTCTGCTTACAATCGACTTAGAATGATTAAGAGGTTTTACATTGTCATCTGACAGTTAATAATCACATTATTAGTGTGAAGTTCGCTGATCCACAGCAGGATTGTTTTCCACCGGCGCGGCTCCACCTGAAGCCCGAGGCGTCAGCGCAGTTCCACCGGCGCGGCTCCACCTGAAGCCCGAGGCGTCAGCGCAGTTCCACCGGCGCGGCTCCACCTGAAGCCCGAGGCGTCAGCGCACATCCACCGGTGCGGCTCCACCTGAAGCCCGAGGCGTCAGCGCAGTTCCACCGGCGCGGCTCCACCTGAAGCCCGAGGCGTCAGCGCACATCCACCGGTGCGGCTCCACCTGAAGCCCGAGGCGCCAGCGCGGTTCCACCGGCGCGGCTCCACCTGAAGCCCGAGGCGTCAGCGCGGTTCCACCGGCGCGGCTTTACCGAGGCCCGAGGCGTCAGCGCACATCCACCGGCGCGGCTCCACCTGAAGCCCGAGGCGCCAGTGCAGTTCCACCGGCGCGGCTTTACTGAGGCCAGAGGCGCCAGCACGGAGTTATCTGACCATGGGTCCGAAGAAGGCACTGACGGCGGAGGAGGGAGACGATATCAAGAAGTCCCTGGACTTTTTGTCTGAGGAAATCTCTGTTGTTAAAATGCAGCAGAAATCCATTATGGAGCTGGTGGAAGAAGTGAAGGCTCTCCGGATCCAGAATGCAGAGAAAGACCGGCATCTGGTGTACCTGGAGAACCGTGTTGTGGAGTTGGAACAGTACACAAGGATGAACAACGTTATTATTACAGGAATTCATATTAAACCTCGATCCTACGCACGGGCGGTGTCAGAAGACAGCGGAGGGGAGGCCAGCGAGCAGGAGGCCAGCTCTGTGGAACAACAGGTGGCTGACTTCCTGCAATCTAAAGGTATTCAAATGGACTGTAATAACATTGAAGCGTGCCACCCCCTGCCCAGGAGAGAGGATGGAGACAAGCGAGCAGTTATAATGAGGTTTGTCAATAGAAAACATAAAATGGCATTGTTAAAACAGGGACGGAAACTCAAAGGAACAAACGTATTCATCAATGAACATCTGACCAAAAGAAACGCAGACATCGCCAGGAAAGCTCGTTTCTTAAAAAAGCAGGGAAAAATTCAACAGACATGGACATCCAACTGCAAAACATTTATCAAATTGAATGGAACACCAGAACAAGTGAAGGTTATGGTAATCAGGAACATCGAGGAACTGGACAAATACGACCAATAAGGTATGAGGACACAAACACATCACAACACCATGACACAGACCAGAGGAACCTATTCATCTACTACATCATCTACATCTGGAGACAAGAAGGATATAACTCAAAGGATTGCTGATCATGGAAAAGTAGAACTGAGAACATTTAAATACACAGACCACAATGTACTGGACTTGGAGCACGATATAGACCCGGACAATAATTTCTTCTCAAATATCAATGACAGTTGTTGCTATTATACAGATGAACAGTTTAATCGGATCATTAAAACGGATAACAAATTATCAATAATCCATTTCAACAGCAGAAGTCTATATGCAAACTTTAACAACATTAAAGAATATTTAAGTCAATTTAAAAAAATATTTAACATAATTGCTATATCAGAAACATGGATCAATGAAGATAAAGGAATGGATTTTGAACTGGATGGATATGAATTTAACTGTGTAAACAGAAAGAATAAGAGTGGAGGAGGAGTGGCTGTGTATGTGGATAAGAACATGGATTATAAAATAGTAGACAATATGACAACTGTGATCGATAACTTATTAGAATGTATAACTATTGAAATATGTGAAGAAAAAAGCAAAAATGTATTAGTCAGCTGTATATATAGAGCACCAGGATCTAGTATTGAAACATTCACTGACTGTATGGGAAAAATGTTCTCAAAAACTAATCAAAAAACTGTGTTCATTTGTGGTGACTTCAATATTGATCTGCTCAATCCAAATAAGCATAAAATAACAGATGAATTTATCAATATAATGTACAGTATGAGTTTATATCCAAAAATCACCAGGCCAAGCAGAATTACATCCCATAGTGCTACCTTAATTGATAATATATTCAGCAGTGATATTGAGAATAACACTGTGAGTGGATTATTAATCAATGACATTAGTGATCATCTACCAGTTTTCATCGTTTATAATAGAAACCATCGGCGGAATCAGCCAGAGGAGAAAATAAAATACAGGCGAGTGCGGACAGAGGAAAACATGAACACACTAAAGAAGGATTTACAGGAGCAAAACTGGGAAAAGGTATACAGTGAAAGTGATGTTGATAGTGCATATGAAACTTTTTTTTACAAATATTTACATCATTATATGATAAAAATTGTCCAATTAAACAAGACTACAGAAAACAAAAAATCCAAGATCGACCATGGATGACGAAAGGGTTACGAAATGCATGTAATAAGAAAAATACACTGTATAGAGAATTCATAAAACTAAAGAGGCAGAAAATAGATATAAGAAATACAAAAATAGATTAACTAATATTATACGGGTATGTAGGAAGGAATATTATAGTAACATATTATATAATAACAAAAACAATATTAAAGGAATATGGGATATATTAAATAGCATTATCAAAAATGGTAATAAAAAACAGAGTTACCCTCAGTATTTCATTGATAATAATGTCAAGAAGGAAAATAAGGATGAGGTAGTCAACGGTTTTAATAATTTTTTTTGTAAATATTGGACCAAGCTTGGCAGAAAAAATTCCCGATTCCCAACCTGAGGATTGGGATAATAATCTCATAGAAAGAAATCCCTGTTCAATGTTCCTCACAGCAGTGGATGGAAAAGAAATTATAGACATTGTGAATAATTGTAAATATAAAACATCTACCGATTTAAATGAAATTGATATGGTGGTGGTAAAACAGGTCATTGAATGGATTGCAGAACCATTAACATACATCTGTAACTTATCATTTCAAACTGGTAAATTTCCCAATCAAAGGAAAATAGCTAAGGTTGTGCCGCTGTATAAGACTGGGGATAGACACCACTTCACAAATTATAGACCTGTTTCTTTGCTTCCACAATTTTCCAAATTATTAGAAAAGTTATTCAATAATAGATTACACAAATTCATAAATATAAATTACTTACTGATAGTCAATATGGATTCAGAGCACATAGTTCAACATCACTTGCATTAGTAGAATCAGTTGAGGAGATTACAAACGCCATAGACCACAAATTACATTCAGTTGGAATATTTATAGACCTAAAAAAGGCTTTTGATACAATCAATCATGACATATTAATCAATAAACTTGAACAGTATGGGATTAGGGGGTTGGTGTTGCACTGGGTGAGAAGCTACTTAAGTAACAGAAAACAGTTTGTGAAGTTGGGGGAATATACATCATCATGCTTGGACAATGCTTGTGGCGTCCCACAGGGATCAGTATTGGGTCCAAAACTGTTTGTAATTTATATAAATGATATTGTCAATGTTTCCAAAATATTAAAATTAGTATTATTTGCAGATGACACAAGCATTTTTTGTTCAGGGGGGGATTTGCAGGAGTTACTGAGGAGGATCAGTATAGAAATGGGAAAATTGAAAATATGGTTTGACAAACAAATTATCATTAAACTTAAGTAAAACAAAATACATGTTATTTGGCTATTGTAATACAGACATACAGGTTCAGTTACAAGTCGAGGGGGTAGATATTGAAAGGGTACATGAAAATAAGTTTCTGGGGGTGATAATAGATAAGATAAACTGGAAGACTCATAAAACATATACAAAGTAAACTGTCAAGAAGCATTTCAGTTCTAAACAAAGCGAAACATATTCTGGACCACAACTCACTCCGCATTCTTTACTGCTCACTGGTTTTACCATATTTACAGTACTGTGCAGAGGTATGGGGTAATACTTATAAAGGTACAACACAATCACTATCAGTAATGCAGAAAAGAGCTATAAGAATCATTCATAATACTGGCTATAGAGATCATACAAAGCCACTATTTTTACAATCCAAAATCTTAAAATTCACAGACTTGGTTCATTTTCAAACAGTGGGCACGAACAACATTAAAAGGTTTCCGTATTTCTGTCTGTGGGGTGAGGATGTGGAACAGATTGGGAGTGGGGCTCAAGCAATGTCCAAGCATGAACCAGTTTAAACAGCGGTACAAAAATATGTTTTTTTCTAGGTATAGGGAGGAGGAATTTGTGTGTGTGTGTGTGTGTGTGTGTATATATATATATATATATATATATATATATATATATATATATATATATATATATATATATATATATATATATATATATATATATATACGAGGTCTCTTAGATAATAAACCGACCCTTTTATTTATTTTTTTAACTACATGGATTTGAATGACATGCGATTACACCAATCATGCTTGAACCCTCGTGCGCATGCGTGAGTTTTTTCACGCGTGTCGGTGACGTCATTTCCCTGTGGGCAGGCCTTGAGTGAGATGTGGTCCCGCCCTCTCGGCTGAATTCCTTTGTTTCACACGCTGCTCGAGACGGCGCGCGTTGCTTTATCAAAATTTTTTCTGGACCTGTGAGGAATATCCGAGTGGACACTGTTCGAGAAATTAAGCTGGTTTTCTGTGAAAAGTTTAACGGCTGATGAGAGATTATGGGGTGTTTCTGTCGGTGTAAGGACTTCCCACGGAGCGGGACGTCGCGCAGCGCTCCCAGGCGACGTTGTCTGGCTGTTTCGAGCTGAAATCATCCTAATTTAAGGTTCTGTTGACCCAGGACGTCGTGAGAGAACAGAGAAGATTCAGAAGAGGCCGGCATGAGGAGTTTATGTGGACATTCCACTGTTAAAGGTCACTTTGTAATGAAAGAACGTGCGCGCAAATTCGCCGAGTCGTTTCCGTGACGACGACGCAAATCTGTGTGCGCCGCGACCAGAAAAACACCTCCGTATTGAAGACCATTTGTAAAATTCAGGCGGCTTTTGATGGCTTTCAACAAGTGAGTAACTGAGAAATTGTTTAACAGCTTGGGCATGTTCCAACTTGCCCGTTAAGATTTCCAACGGAGGTGTTTTTCCTGCCGCGACCCCCCGCGGTCGGGTCCAGCCCGACATGTGACTCTGCCCGCACGTTCTTTCATTACAAAATGACCGTTAACAATGGAATGTCCGAATAAACTCCTCATGCCGACTTCTTCTGAAAGTTCTCTGTTCTCTGACGACTTACTGCGTCAACAGAGCCTGAAATGTGGAAGTTTTCAACTTGAAACGGCGAGACGCTGCCGCCTCGAAGCGCAGATCGCCGTCAGGCGCTGTGGACCGTCCTTAAAGCGACAGTTACAGACCAAAATCTCTCATCAGCCGTTAAAATTTTTACCGAAAACCAGCTGAATTTATTGAATGGTGTCCACTCAGTTGTGCCTTACAGTTTTGAAAAAATTTTTATCAAACAAAGCAACAGTCTCTGAGCCATTCCTAAACAATGAAAAAAATCGACGAGCGTGTGGACGACTCCTCACTCAAAGACTGCCCACAGGCGAATGACGTAACCGACAGGCGTGAAAAAACTCTCGCATGCCCACGAGGGTTCAAGCATGTCTGATGTAATCACACGACGTTGATTCAAATCCATATGGTTTTTGAAAAAATAATAAGGTCGGATACTTTTCTAATAGACCTCGTATATATATGTATCTATGTGTATATGTATGTGTGTGTATATATATATATATATATATATATATATATGCACTCAACAAAAATATAAACGCAACACTTTTGGTTTTGCTCCCATTTTGTATGAGATGAACTCAAAGATGTAAAACTTTTTCCACATACACAATATCACCATTTCCCTCAAATATTGTTCACAAACCAGTCTAAATCTGTGATAGTGAGCACTTCTCCTTTGCTGAGATAATCCATCCCACCTTACAGGTGTGCCATACCAAGATGCTGATTAGACACCATGATTAGTGCACAGGTGTGCCTTAGACTGCCCACAATAAAAGGCCACTCTGAAAGGTGCAGTTTTGTTTTATTGGGGCGGGGATACCAGTCAGTATCTGGTGTGACCACCATTTGCCTCATGCAGTGCAACACATCTCGTTCGCATAGAGTTGATCAGGTTGTCAGTTGTGGCCTGTGGAATGTTGGTCCACTCCTCTTCAATGGCTGTGCGAAGTTGCTGGATATTGGCAGGAACTGGTACACGCTGTCGTATACGCCGGTCCAGAGCATCCCAAACATGCTCAATGGGTGACATGTCCGGTGAGTATGCCGGCCATGCAACAACTGGGACATTTTCAGCTTCCAAGAATTGTGTACAGATCCTTGCAACATGGGGCAGTGCATTATCCTGCTGTAACATGTGATGTTCTTGGATGGCACAACAATGGGCCTCAGGATCTCATCACGGTATCTCTGTGCATTCAAAATGCCATCAATAAAATGTACCTGTGTTCTTCGTCCATAACAGACGCCTGCCCATACCATAACCCCACCGCCACCATGGGCCACTTGATCCACAACATTGACATCAGAAATCTGCTCACCAACACGACGCCACACACGCTGTCTGCCATCTGCCCTGGACAGTGTGAACCGGGATTCATCCGTAAAGAGAACACCTGTCCAACGTGTCAAATGCCAGTGAATGTGAGCATTTGCCCACTCAAGTCGGTTACGACGATGAACTGGAGTCAGGTCGAGACCCCGATGAGGACGACGAGCATGCATATGAGCTTCCCTGAGACGGTTTCTGACAGTTTGTGCAGAAATTCTTTGGTTATGCAAACCGATTGTTTCAGCAGCTGTCCAAGTGGCTGGTCTCAGATGATCTTGGAGGTGAACATGCTGGATGTGGAGGTCCTGGGCTGGTGTGGTTACACGTGGTCTGCGGTTGTGAGGCTGGTTGGATGTACTGCCAAATTCTCTGACTCGCCTTTGGAGACGGCTTATGGTAGAGAAATGAACATTCAATACACGAGCAACAGCTCTGGTTGACATTCCTGCTGTCAGCATGCCAATTGCACGCTCCCTCAAATCTTGCGACATCTGTGGCATTGTGCTGTGTGATAAAACTGCACCTTTCAGAGTGGCCTTTTATTGTGGGCAGTCTAAGGCACACCTGTGCACTAATCATGGTGTCTAATCAGCATCTTGATATGGCACACCTGTGAGGTGGGATGGATTATCTCAGCAAAGGAGAAGTGCTCACTATCACAGATTTAGACTGGTTTGTGAACAATATTTGAGGGAAATGGTGATATTGTGTATGTGGGAAAAAGTTTTAGATCTTTGAGTTCATCTCATACAAAATGGGAGCAAAACCAAAAGTGTTGCGTTTATATTTTTGTTGAGTGTATATATATATATATATATATATATATATATATATATATATATATATATATATATATATATATATATATATATATATATCGGTTTAGGTGTGTAGGAATCTATGTGTATATGTGGCAAAGGGTATTACTGGTTGTGGGGAAGAAGGGGTAGGGATAAATAAGCTGATGCTTCACCCTACCCCTTTTCGGACATGTTGGGTACACAGTAGGAACTTTTTTGTTGTTGTTTTCACTGATCTATCTTGTGTTTGTTGTTGTATCAAATGTTCAAAATAAACAGTTTTCATTCATTCATTCATTGTATTCTGTTTTAATTTATATTTTGCACAATGTCCCAACTTCATTGGAATTGGGGTTGTATATAAGCAATCCAACTGGCACCTCTCATTTCTACCAGAAGACTAATTTATTACAGAATTGGATACAAAGTTATAAATTTGGTTTGGCCTTAGTCTTCATTTCAGCTGTGGGATGTTGAATCCTGACGATAGAAGATGTAGGTGGTGGAGCCCATCGTCCTGCAGCAGACAGGGACCATTTGGTGGCAGTGGGGCGGTGGAGGGAGTGTCAAGCAGATAACTGAAAAACATCAAGAGATGAGTGAGACACTGAAGCTTTTAAAGGATGTGCCTGCATATTACTGGTTTGAGGCATTAATTAACTGTAGCATCTGTTCAGGATTAAGACAATGGCTAGAGACAATTTGCAGAAGACAAATAGTGGCACGATGGCATAGTGGTTAGCACTAATGCCTCACAGCAAGAAGGTCGTGGGATCACTTCCTGCCCATTCTGTGTGGAGTTTGCATGTTCTCCACATGTCTGCGTGGGTTTCCTGGGCACTCCAGTTTACTCCCACAATCTAAAACATGCTTATTTAGGGTCTGCTCTAGAGGGCTGCATTGGGATTGGGTTCCGCCGGGTCCTGCGGGACACAATGCAAATTTGCAGGAGCAGATGGTCAGAACCTTGCTGTGGGCGGGAGCAGGCGGCTAAAAATAAACACTGCGGGAACAGAAGCAACAAAATGAGTGAGTCAACAAAGGAAAATAAAATATGCGTGTCCACATGCTACTTTCATCTTAAATTAACAGGAGCAGCGAACATTACAGGAGTGAACAGAGAGAGAGAGAGACAGCAGATGAATAAGTACTCAGTCCACATCTTTCTGAAACAGAAGGTTCCTGGTTCAGAACAATCTGTTCCCATTCTCCATGCGATGTGGAGTTACACCAGGAACTGCAACCACTGTAAAACTTGTATAAAGTCAGCATGCAGTTCTGTATTGGACTTGAAACCAAATTTTTGGTGATCTAAGGTGCACGCAATGTCTTTGGCATTGATGAAGTGACCATGTCAGTTCTGCACCTGACCACACATGCAAGTGGTCTCATGATTTTGATGTTGGTACAACTGCATCAGGGTCAAACTCGCAATGAGACTCATGCTGTGCTGTGTGCGGCTCTGTGCCTGTTGGAAAACAGAGTACGCACAAGACCAAAGAAAAATTCTAATAGCCCACTCCACTATAATATGTGTCTGGCTTTCCTTGAGTGAACAAAGGCTAAAAACAATGTGTTTCACAATTAAACAAGCAGATGTATCTGAAAATGAATCTGACTACTTGTGATCTTGTGGCACTTGTGATCTGTCCCTTTTTTCCCCAGAAATTTGGTATCATCAATTTATTTGTTATCTTACAAATTAGTTGTAATTATGCTCTGTTGTCATTTTTAGACAAACAGCCACAGGACTTGGAGCAACAGCTGGCAGATCTGGAGGGATGGTTGCTCCCCTGGTTAATATGTTGTCCAGGTTCCACTGGGTCATACCCATCACTTTCTTCAGCACCCTCTTGCTAATTGGTGGATCTCTCTGCTTCATTCTTCCTGAAACTAGACACAGAGAGCTGCCCGAGTCAACTGAAGAGGCTGAAAACAACAAGTGAGGATATTGTAATTCACGACTAAACAAGCTGGCATGTGTTAGAATTAATGTTATCCCTGAGACTCATGATCTGTCCTTTCTTTCAGAAATCCAGCCTTCAGAGAGAGAGAAAGCTCTTCATATCACCTATCAGTCATGCAAAAGATGTTGCCTTGAGGGTTTATTATGCAAGGGTGTACAAAGAATTCACTTCAACAGCACTGTGACCTGATTACGTTTCCTAAACTCCAAAAAAATTATCCAACTGATTAACTTTTAGACTAATTCTTAGAAATTTTATGTAGAGTGAAGAACTTGGGTGTCTTTATCAGTGAAGAAAGGTTTGCAGACCTTGAAGCCCCATCACACATAGCAAGAATGTACAGGAACCAGGACGAAATGGCAAATATTACCATAATCGGATGCAGTAGGGAGGGAAAGAGGTGTGGTCAGCAGTGTCAGAATGCAGCCAGACAACCTCATCCACACCTGCATGATGGCATCCAAAGCATATGTAGATAATGGGTAGATGACACAGACTGCTGTCAGATGGCCATAACAGGTGCTGAAGACTACCCGATGTCCAAACGTCTGGATGGTAAGCATGGGACCAGAGTGGGAGGGAGCACTGTGTTCCTCACGCGCACATGAGCCAGAGTGTGCACACGCGTGGGGCTGAAATGATCACTCAGCTCTGTGTCTGTGTGTGTGTGTTTTCATAATGGCTGCATGAGCCACCAAGCGTGCACACGTGCCACTGGACACTTTTGCTGAAAGTTTGCTGGCAGTGAGCCAAGCAGTGAACCATGCGTCAGACGCAGCCTTTCCAGCAAACGTTCATTTCTTTTTTCTTTTTTGCTCACTTCAGGAGCACAACACAACTCTGTACACCATGATGTCGGTTGGATTATCACATGGGATTTATTTTTTGCCGTGGTTATTTGCAGCACATAGCAATGGGGTGAGAGGCTTTTCGCTACAGGCTGTGGTTTGGATCTTGTGCACCATGCGCTGTCCTGGTTCCATGCTGGTTTCTTGTTTAATAATGTCATGGCCTGGCAATATAGTTCCACGTCACACCTCCTACAGAGTTTATATGGTGATCAAGTAATAATAATATGCATATTACAGCAGTGAGATCCATTTAGCTCTGACACATGTGATGATGCATTACTGCATGAGGCCACAGAGAGGCACAGTGGCAGACAGTACTTTCAGTTTGATTGCGTGTTGTTCACACCCACTGTACATGATGAATGACTGCCGCATACACGTTATTACTTATCAACATTTCCTTTGCACTTCCTAGCCGGGGTCCAGTGGAGGTGGACATCCGTGGCACAACACGCCAGCAGGCTTTGATGCTCAATCAACTGTGATCAGATTGTTTCAGATGCTGAGCAAATGGGACCAAATATTTTGACTGCTCATAGACTGCCATCCCTAGGTCTTCAGACCACACCTCAATGCTTCCTGTTTGTGGCTAGATGTGTCATTCTGACACCATTCGGCATATGTGTGATGGGGGTATGATTCCATGCAGACCTTGATTCCATACCACAACATTGTAGGTATTTGTGGAATCAATGGATTCCCTCATTATGACTGTTGAATGTATTGGTGTCACTGGACAGAGATATTTGGCAATGCTGATATCAAACTGTATAGTTGTTAGGTCACTAGACACTAATCAGTGACCTAATTGATGACTGAATGTCTTTGGTACTAGGTCTGATTTTAGGATCCTTGGGTATCACTGCAGTGACTTTGTGTGAAATAAATTCTTCCTGATTCAGATGAGGTGCACTACTTTCAATGTGAGTTAACCACTGACATTTTGACTGTGATACAGTTCTGTGAACCCAACTGAGCATGAAAGCGTTTCAATGTTTACAACCTAGCAACTGCCCATGTATCACTTAGCTATAACTTCAAGATTTGTTTATTAATGACCACACAAGAAGTTGGTGGAATTTGTTTCCAGTACAGCATGAAATGCTCACATCTCTGTGTCAACACACAACAAATAAGCAATAAATAGACGGATACACATAGAAACACATAACAAAAGATAGCTACTTTCAGGCAGCACAGTGTTCCACCCAAGCCCACAGTTTGATGCAAATGGTTCATTTAGATCAAAAGCCAATATGTGATGCATTGGGCTGCCTCATTGTGTCACTCCAGGGAAGCCTTACCCTTAACCATAATCAAAACATAAAGGAATGTTCCCTGTTGATGTGAAAGTGAAGCAGATACAAGGGACAATTGAGAAAATTTGAGCCTGATCCAGAAATATTAGTGCATGGTTCTCCATCTTTGGCATTCTGAGAAAACATTTCTTCAGAATATGTGAAGTTTTGACTCACTGGGTGCAATATTGAGAAATGTTGGTTCCTCAGAATGCCAAAGATGGAAAACCATGCCCCACTTTTTCTGAGTCAGGCACAAACCTTGTAATTATGTGCTGTCTGAGAGAACTGAAGGTGTTAAAAACTGTTACTATAACTGTTAGAATGGCCTAGGCAGTGGGTCACCTGTTTGAGTCTGGTCTGCTTGAGGTTTCTTCTTCAGTATCATCAGAATGAGGTTTTCCTTACCAGTGTTACCTGTGTGCTTGCTCTAGGGGCTGGTAAGGTTAAATCTTACTTGTGTGAAGCGCCTTGAGGCAGCTTTGTTTTGATTTGGTGCTGTATAATTTTATTTGACATATTCTGGTTACAACACTGTGAACAGTACTACTGCAATATGAAAAAATGTTTTGCCATGAAACCATTTTCAGATATTTATCATTTTAAAATTAAAAGCATGACTTGCAGCACATTCTAAACAAAGTATGTTAGCATCGATACAGTTTTATCAACCCAGTCTCACGGCATGTTGTGATTCAGCAGCACAAAATATACATTAATCTCTTGGTTCGTGGTATTGTGACGAAAAGAGCCTCATTTTCGTCATGGCAGCACAAATTCATTCGGTGATGGCTGCACGAAATTAAAAGTGAAGCCACAGGAAGACACAGTCAAGGTCACAGAGAGGAATCGGGCTTAGTCCACAGGATCATGGAAGCACCTGGAATCTCTGGGAAGAAGCTGGCAACCACTGATCTGAAAGTCTGCCGCTCATCAATAGCTTATTCACAGCAGGTACGCGGCTGAGATGACTGGTGAGGCGCAACAGGTATGGAACTAACCCAAGGGCACCATCTTGGGGAAAACTCACACATGAAAGTTAAAAACAGAATAAAACCAGAGGTTAGGGAGAACCATGACATGGCCATATGACCCATGGTCATAGATGTACAGTCATGAAATGACATGAATAAAGCAGTGCGCTCTTATCATGTCCACATCTCCTGGTGCTGCATGTCCACCCGGCCCTGCATGAATGTGCAACCGGCCATGCGCGCGTGTCCAGCCGGCCTCGTGTGTCCAGCAAGCGGTGTGCCGAAGGACACCGCGTCATGTGGACCATAGCTGACATGGGTGACTTGACATTCAGATTGCCAGTTGAGTGTACACATGATCAGACGGTTCCTTTCAGATGGTACAGCCTGTCAATGTACGTGCTGACATGGTCATTCCCACCCGTTGCAAAGGCGATGTGGTTTTATGTATTTCCATGTCAGGACAGCATGCCCATGCACAGGCCTCACAGTGGAGTGTTGCAAGGTGATGTCAGTCATAACACGCTATGTGTTCTCCACCTGTGACTTGCGGGTCCACAGATCTCAACATCAGTGGCTGGCATGGACATGGCCACCATACCAAATGAACTCAGCTCAAAGATAAAGTGTCACTCTCTGTTCTCTTGTTATGGGATTATTTATGTTATGTATTTGTTATGTAATTATGTATGTAGTTATTGTTGTATGTATTTATTTAATTGTCCTGTTCTCTGTATTTTTAATTTAACACGTCATTTGCACTGAGCCACGCTGTCAGGTGGAACTGACAAGAGCATGACAGCCCACCCACACGTGCATTGCTGGAGTGTTGTTCATGTTAATGATGGCAAGACATATGTCCTCCAGCTGAGCTGCGAGTACACAGCAATCAGCTGTACTAGCTGGACATCACAGCCATCCAGATGCACACTGCACTGAACAGCGATCGTGCTGCAGCCACCTCAGCCACACCTGACAATGTTCGATCATAGCATGGGAGGGGCGACAACCACACACTCCTCACAACATCTGTGTTGTGGGGGGCGTGACACACTCACACACCACATGTGTTGGGGAGCCTTGCATGACGTGTTGCTTGGTAAGGGCACACTTGTGGGGCACTGCTGCTGTTCACACAGCCAGGTTGAAAGTGGTCATCTGGTCTCTACTCTCGTGCTGGCAGCGCAAATGGCCTCACTTTTTCTAAGTGCCCCAGGAGTGGTGTTGGATGTTCGTGGGTGGTACCTGGACTACAGCCAGCTTCGACCGAGAGTGGGTCGAATGGTCATTCGTCCAGCTTTCAATGATTATCGGCCGCTGGTGTGAAGGCTGCCTCGATTGCGTCATTCAGCCATGGTTTGACATGGACAATGATTTTGTGCAGCTGCTCAGCCGCGGCACGATATGTCCAACCTACGTATGACATGCCGTTCAAATGTTCCAAACACGATCAGATGGCTGTGCGACCTCATCATGCCCACCATTCGAATGGGTTCCTAGTGCAAGTGACACATGAATATAGCGTACATGTGTCATGCCCAAATGAATGTGGCGACTATTGTACGAGGCATTCGAGTGCGGCTCCAATTTTCCATGAGTGCCATTTGACTCCTCCTTTGTGCGCCATTCTGCCTCAATTGTGTTATGTGTGAAGGAGCTCTAACTAAAGTTATTTCAACTTAACTAGAGAAGTCTTATGGCATGACCTCACTTGAAAGTTGAACAAATAAGTTGAAATAACTTTAAAAAAATCTATGCAGTTTTTCTCATTGAGACAGCAGTTCCTTTTTAAAGTGTAGAAATCTGCTCTCTAGCCTCAACATTTGCTATGTCATATGCTACAGTAAAAGAAATGAAGCATTGTTAAAAATGGAGCTTGATACAGGAGCATCAGTTTCCATAATCATGGAAAAGCTGTACAAATGCAGGGTTTCAAGGTTTAAACTGGTACCAAGTAACTGTCAGTTTAAGACATACAGTAATGAAGGAGGTAAAAAGGCTCCTCCAAATGGCAGTAAGGTGTAATGGTTACACTCATTCATTGATCTTGTATTTTGTGAAAGGAGTTAATGTTCCAGCTCTTTTGGGAAGGGATTGGATTCACAGCTTGAAGTGAATCTGATCTTTTATGAACAGAGTGGCACCAGAAAGTGTTGAAGAACGGTGTGGAAGGTACTCAGAGGTGCTTGATAAGAACCTGGGGAAAGTGAGAGGGATCAAAGTTAAACTTCAGGTTGCACCTGGGGCCATTCCAAAGTTTCGCAAATCTCGACATGCCTTATGCCTTGAAGGATGCTGTGGAACCTCAGTTAAACAAAATGCAAAATGAAGGAGCCATATCCACGGTCAGTTACGGTGAGTGGGCTTCACCCACCCTTAACATTCCCAAGGTAGATAATTCTGTCAGTATTTGCGGTGATTATAAAGTTTCCATAAATCCATGGTTAGAGGTAGGTACTTACCTCAGAGGTAGACCAATAGCCACTTCCAAAACAACGGGATTTCTTCACAAAACTCTCTCTCTATAAATACGCTCTCTCGTCGCAACATTTGCTATGACACAGGGACATGCCATATCACTTGAGTCAATAGGTATTTCTGGTTCTTGTTGAATTGGATCAGCTATAAACATGGAGTTGACAAGTTCATAGTAAGTCATGAGTAGCCCCTAACGCCCTTCAGTGCCTGTGCTTACGTCCAAATTTCATAGTGTGAAGCAGATGAGAATCTACATCCCCCTAATGTGGACACCCGTCAAACTCAGATTATTTAACTAGATGAGGCCATTGTTGCAATGCAGATTGTGCCTTGCCTAAGGACACAAATAGGTAGTGTGAACAGGACTCTAACTCAGGCTTCCATATTGGCAGCCATGCTCCGTATCCACTGAGCTATCTGCCTCACTTGCTAAGTCAATATCAAAAGAAACTAAGATTTTGGAGTACATTCCCCTCAGTCACCACTATTTTAGTCAACATTCTGGGCTAATGTTACTGCAGCAAAAGTGGAAAAGTAGTCACACGCACACATGTATGCATATAATCTACAATCCCAATTGCAATGAAGTCCCATGTGAAATGTAAATAAAAACAGAAAACAATGATTTGCAAATCCTCTTCAACCTATATTCAATTGAATACACCACAAAGACAAGATATTTAATGTTCAAACTGATAGATTTTTTTGTTTGTTTGTTTTTGTGCAAATATTTGCTCATCATCACATCATCACTGGAATTGGGGTTGTAACAAAATTTGGAAAAAGTGAAGCGCTGTGAATACTTTCTGGAGGTACTGTGTAATTAAAATCTTAAATGTGCCAATATTTGGCCCAGCAAAAATGTGCTGGTGCAGTGGTAGCGTTACTGCCTCACAACATGAGGTTCCACTCCCTTCTATCCCCCGAGTTCTTGTACAGGTAGTGTTAAATTGTCAAATTACTGTAGTAACTCTGATCAAAATGAGATCACTGAAAATAATCACAGACATTGTGTTCTCTGATCTCTGATTCTGAAATAGATGCCTGCAAAATGTTTCAAAAAAGCTGGGACAGGGGCAACAAAAGACTGGGAAAGTTGATAAATGCTCAAAGAACACCTTCACAGGTGAAGAGGTTAATTGGAAACAGGTGAGTGTCATGACTGGGTATAAAAGGAGCATCCCCAAAAGGTTCAGCCATTCACAAGGGCATCTGGAGTAACATTTGTGTTGTGTGGGCCGCTGAAGAGGAGGTACTGCTGGCCCACTACCACCAGAGGGCGCCCTGCTTGGAGTGCGGGCTCCAAGCACGAGAGGGCGCCAGACCCAGAGGAAGTGACAGCTGTCACTCATCACTCCAGCTGTCACTCATCTACACTACTATATAAGCCGGACTGCAACTCCACCTCCCCGCCGAGAAATCGACTACCAGAACCAAGGTAATTTCTCTGCTGAATTTAAACTGTGACTTACGTCTGTTTGCAGCCGTAATCCTGTGAAGACCCAGAAGAGGGACAAACAGGACCTGCACGAGTGTGTGTGATTTGGAGGTGGAGGTGCTCCTTCCTAACGGTATCTGGACTATATATTACTGAGTGTGCGGACTCACACTCACACATCATATTTCTGCTTTCTGCCAGCAGTACCAGGGTCGACAGTCGAAGACAGAGGCCACCTGGGGACTCGGGACTTGGCGGCTCCGGTGTTCTTCAGGCCGTTGGTGGTGGAAGCCGTGTGGGATGCGGCTTCTCTCTCGTCGGGCGTCTTCTATCTTCGAGCCTGCCCACACTTCACCTGGTGTTTATTGACTGTGAGATTAAGACACATTTCGTTGTGTAATATCACAACATTAAATTGTTACCTTTTGGCTTACTCATTGTCCGTTCATTTGCGCCCCCTGTTGTGGGTCCGTGCTACGACACCTTCCCAACAATTTGTGCTAAATCAAATGCAGAACCAAAGCAAGGGAACAGCTGAAGAGACTTAGGCTAGTATCTCACTGACACAAGAATGGTGGAGATGAGGTGGAGACACAAAATCGTGTAAAAAGTCACTAATTTTTCATGTGGAATCTCACTGAATTGGTGTGGTGTATTGAAACAGACTTATTGTTTGATAGTCTGTAGGTGTAATGTATCATCCACACATACAGAGGGCCCTCGGGTGGCAAGGGATTCTGCCAGAGAGCAGAGACAGAGCGCAAGACAGTGAGTGTAAAACGTTTTGGATGTTCTTAAAATGTAATTAAGTTGCTGGTTCCTGTGAAATCTTCATTATTCTTTACCTAGCACAACCCACACATTTCTGTTAAACACCACAATTGATCCTCTGTGCACGTGCGTGCATGAAGGCCGACTGTCCGATGCATGTCATGCGGAGTCACAGGAAATATACGGCCACAAATCCTGAGCAGTCTGCAAACATACTGTACAAAAGACACTGACATGCCACACAGCCACACACAAAAGTCGAGTGGCACTGGTGCATCCTTTGCAGGCACAAGGGTTTGCGTGCAAATGCTGCCCAGCATTCTCACAGATATTCAGCGCCACTGGCATGGCTGACACAATGATATGTTTGAGCACACAGTGCTCAGGATGGATGTGGCGATTACATTGTTATGTGAAAGAGGCTGTAAAAATTCCAGAATTTAGGCAGAAAAAACACTGAAATAATAATAAAATATATAATAAAAAATAATAATTAAAAACATAAGAAACGTGGAGAGCCAATTACGGACTTGTTGAATGATGCCACACATCAATGGTGCTCCAGATCAATATTATTGTCCCAGCTGGTGACTGTCCTCTACAATTTTCCCATAATGCCTTTCTGAACATGTCTGTTTAGAATGGAATGAGATTTATTATCAGTGTCATTACAAATGCAACAACAACGAGATTACGTTTACACCTCAATTACCTCAGACAAAATACAGCAATTAATCCACAATTATTACTTGTTTACTGTAATAATGGAACACATCAAAATTAAAGACAACACATATACATTTGACATTGTTTATGTGCTCTAAACTTGAAGCAGTCTGTCATCTGAATTGAGGCAAAGTGGGTGAGGGCCGCAGCAACATGAGTCACGCCGCCAGCTTGGGGGGGGGGGGGGGGGGGGGAGTGCCGTGAGCGGGGGCCGGGATGGGGTGTGTGGTGGGGGGCAGGAGGAGGGGAGTTGGAGCATGCTTTCAGTCTCTGTCCTTGTGTGAGTCAGTTCTGTCTGTGTGGGAGTTAGAGAAGATAAGGGGCAGCCGAATGTTCACCAAGGCCGTAGACATTCTTCTGGAGGAAAACAATGGGGCATTTTGTCCTTCAGAAGCTGTTAAGCCTGCCGTGTTTGTGGCTGAGCAGTGAAAAACACTTTTACAGTTTCACATGAACAAAATAGATCCCAAATTATGAATATTCCCCGGTCTCTGAAGTCTTCCTCTGCAAGGTGCACATTTGCTCCGAGATGTTATCCAATTTGCGTCTGAGTTCAAGGGTTAACGCAGTCTGAGAATGCATCGCCTTGCCCAACTCATTAATCATGATGGAGAGGTGAGGGGTCGTGGTTCTGGTGGCAGCTGTCTTGCCAATTCTCCGGTAGGTCAGGGCAGCACATAAGCCAATAAGTACCAGCCCTCCTACTATGAAACCAAATATAAATAAATCCTCGACGTCCTCCACAGAGAATTGCGCAAAGCATGCAACTCGCCACGTCTCCCAGGCATCAAGAACATAGCCTGCAGGGTAGGTTCCATCTGGGCACACAGGGTCCCCCGGCCCTGATCTTCTTGGACAAAAAAATGGTGTCAATAGCATTCAGAGACCAGCTGATCAATTCCATGGTTAATCCAATATAGTATGAAGAATTCACAGAATGGTGAAGTAGGGACTTTGAAGGTTGAAGCAGAGATAAGGAAGAGAGGAGGCGATGTGACCACCCTCACTGGAGTCCCAAGCCGTATATATAACGTCAAATGTCAAGCCTTCAGAATTCATGCATCACTTTAAAACTAAAACATATGACAGAGTTGCCGTTATTTTCAATAAACTGTCTGGAATTTGTTGGTTTTAAATGAAACCATGAGTGAAAGTTGTTTTGCACTTCATGACTCCTGCCCACTTGTGAGTATCAGCATGTTAAAAGTAACATACATGTTCCTCTTCTTCTTTGCAATAGCAGCTGGTCCACCTGCTTTCACTGGAGGAGGACTGAGCACCTCACAGCAGTCTGTTTATTGCAAAGCACACAACAGAAATTAACATGTAGGATTTTGGGTTTTACAGATGTCTCTGACCGTTTAGCTTTATCTCTACTAGCAAAAAAAAAAATGTTAGCAAACTGAAAGTTATCAGAACTAAATTTAGCAGAAGCTAATTGGTCCACTGATGGTTTTCAAAGTTAGCTAAAAAGCTAACTTGGAAATTATCTTAGCTAATTCACAAATTAGCTAAGCTAATTTGTGAACAAAAATGTTAGCTTCCCTAATTAGCGGTTAGCGGAACTGTGTCCACCACTGTCTTCAACCCTCCTTCCAACCTAAGTAAAATGGAAGTAAAATGAAACAATCAAGATGTACCTGTAGTGTAGACTTTCACCATTAATTTAAGGTGTTGAACAAAAGTGTTGCATTAACCATTTAGGAATTATAGCCATTTTTACACACAGTCACAAATCATTAATTCTATATCCAGTCCCTGCTGTTTCAGAAATGCCAGTTAAGAGCTTGGACTGGAGGTATGATACAAAGTTCAATGACATCAAGTACTCTAAACAAATAAAAAGGACACACTGTGTACCGACGTCACTCACATCAATAAAACTTTGCTTTTAAGTAAACTCAAGCTGTGGGTGCTTCTAGTTTGACATATTTACAAGAATCATGTAACCTTTATAACGGTGCATGAAACCTCCATCAGCAAAGTGGGAAAACGAAAAAAAAAATGTGATCAGAACACATATGAAACAATGGCCTGTGTTGGACTACCATGATGCTTCAGTCCTATTGGACTTTATGGGAATAGTAAATTAGTTACCAGTTTTAAGTGTGGTGGAAGAAGTCAAACCTACCAACATGGGAGAGCTGGACTTGAACTTGTCACAAAAAGTCCTCAGTTGCACAAGGTAACGTCAGTGCAAAAAAAGGCGGTTCATGAAAATTCAGTAAGGTATATTTTATATATTATATTCCAATTCTAAGGTGGAACTATGCTGGTATACTAAGATATATCTAAATATCTAAAAGGAAAAGTAAAATAGAAGAGTAGAAAAGAGTAGATTAGAGCCACTTAGGTGCCTGGTCTTGAGAACCAGGGATGGTTCTCAACACCAGGGTCCTCAACTAAGTACTGTCCTCAAAGCCACTTATGACCTCTTAACCACACCCTAGAACCTGAAGCATTGGTTGGGAGAAGACCTTTCTAGCTCCTTCTCTGAAACACCAGCATCACTGAGGCACATTATAACAGGATGCACTATGAGACTCACCCAAGGGCATTGCTAGGCAAAGTGCAGAAAAAAGATCTAAAATAATAAATCCACTAGTTTAGTGACTTGTAACAAAACTTTAAAAAGTAAGAAAATAATGTATTTAATGCAGTGTATTTTGGTTTGTAGGGTGTGCTTGTGTACAGTGGGTTATCATTTGTCTCACTGTAAGTAAATAGACAAAGTCTGTGCTCAAGTTTGGAAAAAGGTTTTTGTTTGTCCACAGCACCAACACTACACCTGTTCACACCTCACATTAGGAAAAATACAATTGTGTCCAGTGACGTGTGCTGTGCTACGTGCAACTTTCTGTGTCATTTTGATCACCTGTGTGGCTCTATTAAAATACTGGTTTATTGCCTAAATTAAAACATATTTTAAAAGGCCTAATAGTATAAAGTACACCCCATATAATGTAGTGACTCATGAGATCAATGACCTTTGAAACAGTTGTTCAACGTACTGGCAACAAGTCAAAAGTCTGACTGTTTGTGACATTCTGGACTCCAGTCCAAATAAAAACAAATACAAGTTTACCAAGTGCAGTGTCACTGATCCAAACTGTGCTTTAACAGTTCAATAAACTAGCAGTCATCTATTTGAGAAAAAAGGCACATCAGCTAAATATTAACGGGTTACCTAAGCCTTCATAATAGGGATAGCCAGCATCATGTTAGATATATTTGTGTTCAATTATGGTTTTCTTTATTTGTTTTCTGTACTTGTTTTGGTGTTAAGGTAGTTATTTAATTTAGGGTTATACTTTTAGTTTCATTCTTATTCTCACTTTCCTTTGTTCCTTCTTGGTATGTGTATGTAGAACTGGATTTAACCAGTTCGTACCACTTAGGATAAAGAGAGTTAGGTTACAATTATAAATCATATGTCTCCCATTATTGTGCAGGCCTGGGACAGGGGGGTTGAATGCCCACAGGGGCCAATATGTTGTGTGGGCCGCCAGAAGAGGAGGTACTGCTGGCCCACCACCACCAGATGGCACCCTGCTTGGAGTGCAGGCTTCAAGCACGAGAGGGCGTCGGAGCAACGGAGAGTGACAGCTGTCATTCATCATCTGCACCAGCTGTCACTCATTCACCACATCACCATAAAAGCCGGACTACAACTCCACCTCCCCGCCGAGAAATCAGCAACCAAGAGGTAATCTTCTCTGTGGTAAATTTCTCTGCTAACGTAACTCTTCCTTGCAGCCGCTTGCCCTGTGGTGTTCTTATCGGAGCTGGAGAAGGGCGTGACCGCGACGACTTCGCATCACGCTCCGTAGCAGATAAGTGGTTACACAGGAGCTGCACGAGTGTGTGATTGGAGGTGGAGGTGCTCCCTCCTTGGAGAACATTGACTGTGAGTGGACTACTGAGTGTGCGGATTCACACTCACCTGGATTTTCTCTGTTCTCTGCCAGCAGTACCAGGGTCGACAGCCGAAGGCAGAGGCCACCTGGGGACTCGGGACTTGGCGGCTCCGGTGTTCTTCAGGCCCGCTGGTGGTGGAGGCTGTGTGGGAATCAGCTCTTCTCATGCCAGAGGTCTTCTATCTTCGAGCCTGCCCACACGTCACCTGGTGTATCATTGGCAATCCATATCTCTGTCTGTATTCCGTTGTGTGTTTCCACAACATTAAATTGTTACTGGTTGGCTTATCCGGAACCGTACAGAGGTTGTGTCGAGACGTGCGCAGACTTCCTCATGCAGTGTTCGCTCGAATTTGCACAGCGTCCAATCATGTATGCGTTGAACGCTAGCCGGGTGGCTTATGTGATTACCGTATTTTCCGGACTATAAGTCGCACCGGAGTATAAGTCGCACCAGCCACTTTATCCATTATAAAGAAAAATAAACCATAGATAAGTCGCACTGGAGTATAAGTCGCATGGACATACAAGTATGTTAACTTAACATGAAAGTTCAGATGATAATATTATGATATTATGATGATAATATCTGCACGTTGTTCGAGCACCCATGTGCGGACTCGTTCCTCTAGCTGTGGCCATCTAGCTTTTAGCCCGTGATTAGTTTTTTGTTTTTTTCATGGTGGTTAGAGTAACCTCTGCTTTCCTCCAGTCCCTCACAAGTTTCTCACTCACTCCAAACTCTCTCTCTGCTGCTCGATTACCATTTTCGGATGCATATTTCACCAGTCGCAACTTGTAATCTGCAGAGTATGCTTTTCTTTTTGGTGGCATTTTTTTCTGGCCTTCTCCGTTGTCTTGTTAAGTTATCAGTAATGTCGAAATTTTAATTTTTCTATGGTAGTCAGAAGTCGCAGGAACAGTCACACAAGCCTTGAGTGCCCTCTCGTGAGCTGCATTTTACCTACGGATATGTTTGTATTTTGCGGACCACATTGCGAGCCGAACCATGCAGCACCTACCTGCACAGCTCATGACCGACCTGTGGTGTCGAAGCCAGCTCCTTCCAAGTGCAGATGCTAATCCTCCATCGTCGCTCACCCATTGCTCCCATGCAGCTCTCAGCATCAACTCTGCTCACACTGATATCCAAGGGTTGAAGCTGTTTTGTTAGCCCTCCCAGAATAAGCACCGTGTTCGTCTGCTTCACACACTGTTTCACAATCATTGTCTGGGTGAAGTGAGGAATACGCATCCATTGTTCTGTTCTCTGATTGGTTATCGTGACCAGCGTAATCTATAGGACGGCTGCCATACTACAGTGCCCATGATGCATTGCATTTCCATTTCCGGTGGCCATTTTAAAACATAGAGCAACTCTGTCACGTAAAATTGTTTTATTACGGTAAATTAATTGAGAATCTACCGGTATATTTTTCATTTATAAGTCGCACTGGAGTATAGGTCGCACCCCCTGCCAAAACATGTAAAAAAGTGCGACTTATAGTCCGGAAAATACGGTAATTTGCTTCGAGGAGAGGCACGCGCCTGGGCTACGGCGCTCTGGGAGCAGAACTCACGGCTCCTAACGTCTTACGCTGGGTTTGTGCGGGAGTTCAAACAGGTTTTTGATCATCCCAACAGAGGCGAGACTGCTTTGAGCGTGCTGCTGTCGATGAGACAGGGGCGCCGGAGTGCAGCTGCGTATGCCGTCTTGGACTTCTGTCACGGGCCCAAGCTCTCCTGTCATCCCGGGGTGCGTAGGACCGTGGCAGTTGTCCAGCAGCACTTCTGGTGGGTGAAGCTGCCAGCTTCACTGCGGATCCAACCTGTCTTCCATGTGTTCCGTTTGAAAACCCCGTCACACCTCTCCACTTTGCACTCCTGGACCTGCACCGCCTCCTGCCCGGATCATCGACGGGGAGCCGGCATGGACCGTGCGTCGGCTCCTGGACGTCCGTCGGAAGGGCCGGGGGTTCCAATACCTGGTGGACTGGGAGGGGCACGGACCCGAAGAACGCTCCTGGGTGAAGAGGAGCTTCATCCTGGACCCGGCCCTCCTGGCTGAGTTTTACCATCGTCACCCGGATAAACCTGGTCGGGTGCCAGGAGGCGCCCGTTGAGGGGGGGGTCCTGTTGTGTGGACCGCCAGAAGAGGAGGTACTGCTGGCCCACCACCACCAGATGGCACCCTGCTTGGAGTGCGGGCTTCAAGCACGAGAGGGCGTCGGAGCAACGGAGAGTGACAGCTGTCATTCATCATCTGCACCAGCTGTCACTCATTCACCACATCACCATAAAAGCCGGACTACAACTCCACCTCCCCGCCGAGAAATCAGCAACCAAGAGGTAATCTTCTCTGTGGTAAATTTCTCTGCTAACGTAACTCTTCCTTGCAGCCGCTTGCCCTGTGGTGTTCTTATCGGAGCTGGAGAAGGGCGTGACCGCGACGACTTCGCATCACGCTCCGTAGCAGATAAGTGGTTACACAGGAGCTGCACGAGTGTGTGATTGGAGGTGGAGGTGCTCCCTCCTTGGAGAACATTGACTGTGAGTGGACTACTGAGTGTGCGGATTCACACTCACCTGGATTTTCTCTGTTCTCTGCCAGCAGTACCAGGGTTGACAGCCGAAGGCAGAGGCCACCTGGGGACTCGGGACTTGGCGGCTCCGGTGTTCTTCAGGCCCGCTGGTGGTGGAGGCTGTGTGGGAATCAGCTCTTCTCTCGCCAGAGGTCTTCTATCTTCGAGCCTGCCCACACGTCACCTGGTGTATCATTGGCAATCCATATCTCTGTCTGTATTCCGTTGTGTGTTTCCACAACATTAAATTGTTACTGGTTGGCTTATCCATTGTCCGTTCCTTAGCGCCCCCTGTTGTGGGTCCGTGTCACAACACCTTCCCAACACAATAAGAGAAGGATTTTGCGAAATAAGGTCCACCTCTGTTACGCATATGTAATCCTGTATAAAAACTGCTTGTATCCATTGTTCTGGGTTCTGTAAGAGCAGATCTTGTCTGTAAGAGAAGTTCTTGCCTAGGCGTGATTATTTTTGGTGTGACTTTGACTAAATTTAAAAGTGCGGAATAGTTCGAGTTTATACTTTGTAAGGGGCAGTATTACAGAAAGAACTGGGGGAAGAATTAACAATCAACATGACTGATTTTGGAGAGATCCTCCAAAACATTGGAGAATTTGGATTATTCCAGAAGTTGACTCTGACTGCGGTTTCATCTCCATATTTAATTAATTCTTTTGTCTTAGCTAGTTTTGTTTTTATCCAGTCAGATCCAGAGAGACACTGTAACACAGACTGGATCCTCCATGCTGATGCTAACCTGACCACAATGTCAATGTCAATTTTATTTATATAGCACATTACAACAACAGCTACCCAAAGTGCTTCACAATAAAAACAATATCAAAAACCATACCACAAAAAAACAACAAAGCATTAAAATTCCAAATATACAAGACACATAAGACCAGACACACACAGCTTAAACTGTATTAAAGCCAAAGCATAAAAATGAGTCTTAAGAACAGACTCTAGAGATGAAGCAGCTCTGATGTGTAAAGGCAAACTGTTCCAAAGTTTAGGCGCAGCCACTGAAAAAACCCGATCACCTCGAGTTTTTAATCGAGATCTGGGCACATTTAATAAAAACTGGCTTTCTGACCTCACTGATCTGACCGGAACATAAGGAGTCAAAAGCTCAGAGAGGTATTCGGGAGCCAAACCATTTAAACACTTGAACACAAGCAGCAGAATCTTAAAATCAATCCTAAATGTGACTGGGAGCCAGTGGAGCGAGGCTAACACAGGGGTGATATGCTCTCGTGTGTGTGTCTGATGTTTGTACCTGTGGAGTGAGATATTAGTGCTATTAGAGAGTATGGACTCAATGAGACCGCAGTCTGCCAGAACGGATGGATATACTATAATACACTGTACAAGGCCACCATAGAAACTGATGTAAGTAATAAGTGTGACTGTTGTATACTTAATAATCATATTCCTAATTTTATCATCATTTTGCAGTTTGATCTCATCTGTGACAAAGCTTACATTGTGAAAGTGGCACAGGCTGTGTTCATGGCTGGCTTTGGTGTTGGTTCACTCATATTTGGACCTTTTGCCGAATCGTAAGTGCTGTTTAGTTGGTGATGTACTGTGTATCTGAGTTACACAAACAATCAAGAAATAAACTACAACTCCACTTATTATATGGCTGTGACGCTACGTGCGCTCTGATTGGGCTGACATTTTCCCATATCAGAACGGTTTCCATGACAATTGGCCCCAAAACACTTATTTTCATTACAAACCAGGAAGTTAAAATATGAT
Source organism: Thalassophryne amazonica (assembly GCF_902500255.1). Lineage (NCBI taxonomy): Eukaryota > Metazoa > Chordata > Actinopteri > Batrachoidiformes > Batrachoididae > Thalassophryne > Thalassophryne amazonica. The sequence continues at coordinate 43,043,200 of NC_047114.1, forward strand.
TAGAAAAACAAAGTCAGATATGAACATACTTCATAATATCTAAACAGCATCTGAAAAAACATGTTGGGAAAGTGTAGTGACACGGACCCACAACAGGGGGCGTAAATGAACGGACAATGGAAGGAGACAAATTATAACACTTTACTGTTGTGAATGTCACAACCAAACACAGCAGATTCAGAATGTGCAACAGTCAATTAATAAAGGTGTCGTGTGGGCAGGCTCGACGATAGGAGACGCCCGTCTGGAAACGAATCGGAACCACACGATTTCCACCGCCACCTGAACCCGAGGAATACTGGAGCCGCCAAGTCCCGGAGTCGCCAGGTGGCCACCTTCCCGGCGTGTCGGATCTGGTACTGCTGGCAGAAAGCAAAAGACAGTCAAAGGGTGGGTGTGTGAACACCCAGTAACAATGGTGGGAATGCCACCTCCACCTCTCACTCAACACGTTGCAGCGGTCTCAGATGAAAAGGAGCGCCGTCTTGCACAGCCTCCGCAAAAACGACCGGTTCTCCTGCAAACACTCACAATAACAGATTTATAAATCTCACAAAAAGGCTGAGAGTATTACTTCCAGATGAAGATGATATCTCGGCAGTTTGGTGGAGGTGTCTTCCTGCTTTTATACCAGATGTGATGATTAGTGACAGCTGTCACGGATGATGGGTGACAGCTGTCACCACGGCTTGTTCCTGAGGCGGCAGCGCCCTCTCGTGCCTGAAGCCCGCACTTCAGGCAGGGCGCCTTCTGGTGGTGGGCCAGCAGTACCTCCTCTTCAGCGGCCCACACAACAAAACATACAGATTAAAAGCTTACCAGCTAATGACTGGACCATCTGTTAGCAAGTTCTTCATGGAGGTGAAGCGACAGGTCGGACTACGAGCCGTCAGCAGCTTTCATATTCAGGCGATACTGTAAGTTTGCGCGTTTATATATAATAGCCATATAATAAATTATTAACCTCACTCACTCGGTCTGTACAGAGATAACAGACCTCCGTGTTTTTCGCTTTGCTCGGTCCGTACTGACAACACGTCAGTCTGATATTTCCCCGTACAGTCCTCACTGTCAGCTAATAATCCTTTAACCCTCTGGCGCCGACGCCGTCGTATACGACAGCTGGGACCAAGCTTTACTAAGTTATAAATAACTTTTAATGATATGAGATAAAAACTTACTTTTTTTTTGCTGAAAAGTTAACTCCGCAGACGTTCGATCCACCGTCGGCCATCTTTGTACTCCTCATAGAAGCTGTGTGATGACGTGCGCAATGTGAGTGTCCAATTGGAATTGGTTTACCGTCACATGGTTTTTCCAAAATCCAATCGTAGGTCAGATTCACCTCACGTGAAAAGCCAAAGATCGTTTTCAGAAGTGATATATTACTAGTTGGCCCGTTTGAATAGCCCCCTAACTCCTCCAATGCACCCTGCGCCATTACGCACAGTGGACGGAGAGCCTCGCATGACAATCTTACGTGCTCAAACAAAGAATGTGTAACTATCAGGATTGCTCCACCAGTTTGCATTTGAATGTTACTGGATAACTCTGTGGCTCTCTCCCTCTGGGATAAAGCACTGTTTATCATATCAATGAGGTGAGGGAGAGAGGTCACTCCTCAGACTGGAGCATAAATGCATAGACCATTTTTGTATATATTGTTCAAAATGTGCATTTGTGTTTATTGTTTGAACTTTTTTGTTGTACAGTGTTTCACACAAGACCTCAAATTACCTTTAGAAAGTGTCAAAACAGTTGTTTATTATAGTTTGCTGTGTGTGGAAAATTATTTTTCACTTTATTTTTTCCTTTGATATTTTTTTATTGTAAACCTTTATTACACTTATAAAACACAACAAAAGCATATATATTATGAAAAAACAGGTTATCCTGAAAAAGAAGAGACATAAAACTTGATTGTGGGATGCAGGGAGAGCTGTTAACAGCCATAATAAAACATTTATGCCAGGCGAGTGAACTGTCCAAAAAATGCCCTTGGACCCCAGAGGGTTAATATTGTTGCAATGAGACAATATGCATTGTTAGAAATACATGCAGTACACACAATGGACACTAAATAGGTTGGTTTTAAGATGTGCGGACGGGTCCGCGCGTCGGGACGCAGCCGGCGCGGTGCGGCGGCACAGGAAAAACACCTCCGTGTTGATAACCATTTGTAAAATCCAGGCGGCTTTTGATGGCTTTCAGTGGAGTGAGTATATGAGAAATTGTTTAACAGCTGGACATGTTCCAACTTGTCCTTAAGGCTTCCAACGGAGGTGTTTTTCCTGTGGCGGAGCGTCGCGGCGGCTGCGAGCCGACGCTGCAATCCGTCCACACGTCTTTCTTTAAAAAAATCTCCTTTAACAGTGGAATATCCGGATAAAATGCTGAAACCGACTTCTTCTGAAACTTCTCTGTTCTCTCACGATGTCCTGGATCAATAGAGCCTGAAATGTGGAGGTTTTCAGCTTGAAACAGGCTGATGATGGCGCCTGAGAGCGCTGCGCGACGTCTCGCACCGTGGGAAGTCCTTAAAGCGACAGTATCACCTCAAAATCTCTCATCAGACGTTAAAATTTTCACTGAAAACCAGCTTAATTTTTCGAACTGTGTCCACGTCGATGTGTCTCACAGGCTTAGAAAAAATTTTGATCAAACAAAGCGCCAGTCTCTCAGCAACTTCTCAGACAAAGGAATTCCGACGAGGGGCTGGACGACTCCTCCCACAAGGAGTGCTCACAGGCGAATGACGTCACCGACAGGCGTGGAAAAACTCACGCATGCGCACGAGGGTTCAAGCATGTCTGATGTAAAAACATATGAATGAAATCCATATAGTTTTTGAAAAAAATAAAAAGGACCTATACTTTATTGACAGACCTCGTAGGTTAGAAATTGCAAGTTTTACTGTTACAGTGCTGTCAACAGTTAAATATGAGGTCAAGAAAGAGGTCTTTATTTTACTTTTTATAAACAAGTATTTATTTTCATTGAAGTCAAGAAAGGGTGACTATAAAGTGAGTTTTGGCAAAACAAGTATCATTGTCATGTTGAGGTGGCAGAGGGTTGTTGTCGGCAGCTGGGAAAAGTAACTAAAAAGTAACTAGTAATCTAACTTAGTTACTTTTACACTTGAGTAATCAGTAAAGTAACTAAGTTACTTTTTCAAGGAGTAATCAGTAATCAGTAATTGGATTACTGTTTCAAAGTAACTGTGGTAACACTGTCTGTATGATTGATCCATGTTCAATAGCCGCTTACTCCAGTTATGTGTCACTGTGTGTGTGTGTGGGGGGGGGTCCTATCGCAGCAGTCATGTTATATGATGATTAAGGTTTTTTCAAATTTGCATGACAATCCAATAGATATAATAAATGCATCTGTAGTGAATTTGTAAAATGTTCAAGCCTGAATTGTTTCCCTTGAACTTGTTTTGTATGAGTTGATGTTTCGATGTGACATAAAATGAATAAATCATATCTTTTCCTTCTTGAAGCCACTGAGTGGATAGGTGTGAGTAAGCGAATCATGGGGAGCATGTGTGGCTTTGCTATTTGGAGCAGTCGGGCAGTGTGTCCTTGCTGGTACAGTTTACTTGATCCGAAACTGGAGGCTGATTCACTTCATCGAAGCAGATTCATTTGCTGTCACAGCCAGCTACATATGGTGTGTCACTGTTTTTAATGCATTTATTTCTTTAAAAACAAAATGAAAAAAAATGAAAGAAAGACTAATGTCATTGATGTAAAGGAGGCAATACACACACTATTAAGAACAGGGGTATGTAAACCTTTGAAACAGGGTCATTTGGGTAGTTTCTGTTGTCATTATGACAACAGAAAAGAGTCAACACAGTTGACAATAAATGGCTTCACCCAAGCACTAACCATGAGTGAAAAAAAGTTTTGTGTTATCATTCATATTCTCTGAAAAATGGCCACAAAACCAAAAATTATGCCAGGGTATGTAAACCTTTGAGCACAACTGTATCTGTGTTGTTGAGAATATAGGTTTTAAATATTTACGCAAATTAATCCCCCTTACAAAGTTCTCTCTCTGTTGTTCATTAAAAAATACTGTACCATGATCTCAAAACTATGGTTTTACTATATTCTAATTTTTGTGCATCCTTTCATCCCTACTAGTTTGATGTATAATAAAGTAATATTCCTAAAGTTGTTAACAAGACTTGCTACTACTGCTAGTACTACTACAAATAATAATAATAATAATAATAATAATAATAATAATAATAATAACAATAATAACAATAATAATGGATTGTACTCGTATATTTGGTTTGTTTTTGTTTTGACATAAATTGTTGTTGTTGTTACAGATAGTGGTGAAAGAAGTCAATGATGGAGGCATTAAAATTGTTTTCAGTTCACCTGTACTGATCAAACATTTATTTATCATGGGCTTGGCATGGTAAGTTAAAATTTCAACAAAATCCACTATTTAAATTTATGAATGCTAAAAGAGTGGATATGAAATGATTTAAATTCTAATGTAAAATTCAAAAATGTTGGAAACACAGATGACTTAAATGACTGTCATTAAGTCACTGAACACACACACACACACACACACACACACACACACACACACACACACACACACACACACACACACGTGTGTGTGTGTGTGTGGGTCCAATGTTTATAACTGGTACCAGCAGGTGTAAAATCAGTCATGTTTACATAACACCTGGGACAATATGAGTCCAGATGCAATCTATATTCCATTCAAGGGATCCTTAACACAAAAGTTAACTTGTCAACATGACCAATAATGTGTTCATCTCCCACTCCTACTTTGGGCTCAAATTTTACTTGGTACAAATTTAGAATAAGCTCTGTTTCATGCTGAATTCCTTTTCTCCCAGTTGTCATGGTCCTCTCCAAAATGACGTAATGAAGCAGCCTTTCTCTTTGAGTGTTATGAACACCTAAAAAACAACATAACACAATGCTTGATTACCAATATGACTGGAGTGTCTGTTTTAATATCCAATTTCATTAAGTCTTTTTACCATTTCAGGTTTTCGATAAGTCTTGCCCTCTTCAGCCTGTACTTCAGTATTGGAAATCTGGGCTTGAACATCTTTCTGACACAGCTCCTGTTTGGTCTTTTTGATATACTAGCACATATTCTTTGTATATGGCTGTTGGAGATTGTGGGGAGGAAAATATCATTCATTTCAACACTTCTGGCATCAGGATTCCTTTGCATATTCATCCTAGCTGTTCCTGAAGGTAAAGCATATGGTACAGTTGGATCCAGCAAAAACATTTTTATTGTTTTCTTTTGAATCATTATTATTTCCACCAACCGACAGACCAAGGCAGATTCTACATCATCTACCACACAATCCATTCTGTTTGTTTGTCTGTGGCACCCAAGCAGCAATCTCTGATACTCAAAAACTAATCAAATTAATACAAAGAAGTGCCAAAACCTACAGTTCCACAGATGGCCACTTGAGCCTAGTTCTAAAAGCAAGCCAATCTCTATGTTAAAATGTCCAAATTAGTAGCAGAAATACACATTTTACAAAGTGGTACAAGAATAAACAGTTCTTCAGAAACCGCCAAAAAAGCCTACACCAAGTTAGGTCTTCACACCAACCTGAAGAAGACACTCATCCTGTATCAGCCTCCACCCAACATTCATTTATTCATTCATTTTCTATACCCCCTTACTCTAATGTAGAGTCATGGGGGTTTGGTGCTGGAGCATATCCCATCAATCACAGGGCATGAAGCGGGGTGCACCCTGGACAGGATGCCAGTTTATCGCCCTACCATATCTAATGGCATTTCATGATTCAACATCACAAACTATACATGAATCTATTGGTTCATGATATTGTCATGAAAAGTGTCACATTTTCATAAGGGGAGCACAAATTAATTTGAATATATTCTGTGACAGGAGCACAAAATGAAAAGTGATGCAGGGGGGTCTGGGGAGTTAGGGTTAGGGGAAGGGTTAGGGGAAGGGGTAGGGTTAGTAATAGTAAGATTTAAAAAGTGGAGCCATACCTCAAACAGAGAGAAAAAAATAGAAGAACAACAGAATCAGGCAGCAGAAAGACAACAAATACAGTATAATTTGTCAGCATTAAGCAACATGAAAAGCAGAAGAAATACTAAGGCAGTGGTGTCCAAAGTACCCCAGAAAGGGCCGAAATCTACCGAAATCCAAGTATTATGATGTAGGTTTATTTTTGTAACATGTTGCAAAATTACAGCTCATTTTAATGAAGAGGACATATTTTTCTGGGGAGAAATTCCATAGAAAATATTGTCTATTCCTTCCTCGCCGTCATGCAGACTAACTACAAGAGGAAGTGCATGTGCGCATGCATGAGAGTTTGAGATTACCTGTGACCCATCTTACATTGACATCCATAAGATTTCTTGTAAATCACTTCTAAATCTGCCATATGTTGGTTATTGCATCTGATCCCTTGAATTTCTCCCCATCAGAGATTGAAATTCTAAATTGTTTCCAGACAGCATGAATTTTGTTTGTATTGGCAATATCATATTCTGAACCCCTTATCAAAATGCTAAGGTATAAAATTATAGTGGTGCCAAAGAAAATTCTTTTTTATGACTTAAATCTTAAAAAAGAAACCAGTGGTACTATACCTTTAAATAAGAGGGGACAAATCCCAAAAGACAAGTTTTGACTAGAATTGCTTTGTGGACAATGACATCACATGTCTGCCATTGAAGCAAACTGTGAAACTCTGAAATGTGAGTCCATTTACTACACGGAAGGATCATGCAGCTAGCCCTATTTTGCAACTTTGGTATTTGATCAATATTTAACCTAGGTTTCTTTGGCCACAAAGTACCCCATATACAGTTTGTGGTGCTATCATTGTCTTATAAAGACGATTGGTAGTGGACTCTGACACAAAAGGATGGATACAAGAAAGAAAAGTGATCCTTTGTGAGATCTTTGTACAATGATAATACTTTCATAATACTTTCAATCCAGAAACCCAGAAACATACCCAAGTATTTAAACTGATCTACTACTTCCAATGTTTCACCGTAAATACTAACCTTCTGTGTTTAGTTTTCTTTGGCTATCTTTTGCTTGGACCCAGACACCATGCATTTGGTCATTACATTTAGGGTTTGCCACTGAGCTGAGCACTGAGCTGAAGCAACAACAGCTTCAAGATCGGCTGTTAGCTTGGCTTGAATATCCATTATATATTTTCCAGAGACCAACAAAGCAATGTCATCAGAACATAGGACAACATTACTAAATTTGACAACACTGTGGAGATTATGTATGTAATGTGTGAACCAAAGGGGACAGAGGATTGATCCCTGAAGGATGCCACATTCTACAGGGAGTGTGCCAGATGTGGCCCCACCCAAAGCAAAATTCGGGGTATGGTCCACAAAATAGCTCTGAATCCATAGGTATTCAACCTCCTGCACACAACAGCAAAAGGCGTCTATCACACTTCTTGTTATATAGCTGGGGGGGGCCTGGCTGCCGGTTTGTTTCTGTTTTTTGGTTTTCCTCCCAGGTGGCTTGCGTTTGGGACTGAGTGGCTGTGTTGCTGAGGCTGTCAGGACCTCACCCTGATCACCTGCGACTCGTCAGGACTCACAGCTGTGGTGCATCTGGATGGATTGGAACATGTTGGCATTTAAGACTGGAGTGCACAGTGTGTATTTGCCAGAGACTCGACCTTGTGACCAGACGGGTGAGATCGTCGTCTCGGGAGCCATCTCATCAACAGCGGATGCTGAGAACGTCCAGGTTTGATGCACAGTCTGTGAAAGAGGAGGGGGTGAGGTCTCACGCTCGTCAGCACACTTCCTGAGGTACGTTAGATTTTGTGACTAACAGTTATACAGTCAGTAAATGTGGTGTCCCTCACACCTTATTGTATTGAGCTGTTTGTTAGTCATGTATCAGCTTCCACTGCAGTGGAGTTTTGTGAACTGGATGTTCCATGCCTGCAGGTTGGGAAGCTGATCAGTAATCAAGCCAGGAAGTGTTTGCTGTTTGTACACCTTTAAGTGTTCTGTGTGTAGAGTGTGGACTCACATAATGGTTCCTTCTTTCACAGACTCGGTTGTTGCGGCCACCTGGGGGGTGTCGGCGGGGTCCTTGGGTCCGAAACAGCTTCTGGCTCCGGACCGTTAGCGCTGCTGGGAGCGCACCACGCCAGGCCGCACCTTTTTGTTATATTATCACTGTTATGTATTAAATTTAGTTAGCCTTTGAACCGTGCTCTGCTTATTTCATACTGGGTCCTTCAAACGCTGGTCGGTTCTCCGAGCTGCGTCCGACACATAACACTTCTGTCTGTTTGGAGTTACAGTTAAATCCAAACAGACATCTGATCATAAAGGTAATCAGTAATGTCTGCAAAAGCTGTTTCAGTTGAGCACCTGAAACCAGTCTGACAGTGATTTAAAATATTTTGCTCGAATATATGTTCATTCAGTTGGTCAGTAATTTAGTGAGTAACTTCAGTCTGCTTTATGGTGCCAACACAAACTACAGATCCAAGTATAAAATGCCTCCTCTGCCAGTTGATGGACACTGTAAAGTATTGTTTGTTTGACCTTGAGCTTGTCCTCTCCCCCCAGGATATCCAATTGCTGTTACATCATTAGCTGTAGCAGGACATTTTTGTCTGACATAGGCTGTTTCTATATGTACCGTCTATATTCAAGAGCTCTTTCCAACATCTGTGAGGTCAGTGCTTCCCCACCAGGGTGATGCAGAGTTGTCATTTATATGAAATTATTGTATGCATGTATCTGGACGACTTTACACAAGGATACCTTAGACAACATATGTGAATGGAACTTTCGGTGTTCTTAAATGTTTGAAATTGCTGGGTTTCCATTACAAATTGTGCAAAAGTTTAATATTTTTTCAGAATGTTTATAAGAAATAGTTGCAAAATGACAGGTTTTCCATTGAATTATTGAATGCCACTGTTGGGCTTTGTCACCTCACAATTACTGCCATTCTAAGGAGGCTGTTGTGTGGGCCACTGAAGAGGAGGTACTGCTGGCCCACCACCACCAGAGGGCACCCTGCCTGGAGTGCGGGCTCCAGGCACCAGAGGGCGCTGCCGCCTCACAGGAGCAGCCAGAGTGACAGCTGCCGCTCATCATCTTTGACAGCTGTCACCATTCGTCGGATCAGTGTCGGTATATCAGCCAGACGACATCTCCACCTCTTTGCCGAGATACCGTTCGACCCAGAAGGTAACATATCCAGCCAGCGAATTATTCTTTGACTAGAAAATACTTTTTGCCTTTGTACAGAGAGAAGAACAGCAGGAGATTGCTACACGGATAAGTACTTACATTCCTACAGTGTTTTTCCTGACTAGAGTGTTGTATGGCTGGGGGGGCCTGGCTGCCGGTTTGTTTGCCTTTTGTGTTTCCTCCCAGGTGGCGTGCATTTGGGACTGAGTGGCTGTGTTGCTGAGGCTGTCAGGACCTCACCCTGATCACCTGCGACTCGTCAGGACTCACAGCTGAGGTGCATCTGGATGGATTGGAGCATGTTGGCATTTAAGACTGGAGTGCACAGTGTGTATTTGCCAGAGACTCGACCTTGTGACCAGACGGGTGAGATCGTCGTCTTGGGAGCCATCTCATCAGCAGCGGACGCTGAGAAGGTCCAGGTTTGATGCACGGTCTGTGAAAGAGGAGAGGGTGAGGTCTCACGCTCGTCAGCACACTTCCTGAGGTACGTTGGATTTTGTGACTAACAGTTATACAGTCAGTAAATGTGGTGTCCCTCACACCTTATTGTATTGAGCTGTATGTTAGTCATGTATCAGCTTCCACTGCGGTGGTGATTTGTGAACGGGATGTTCCATGCCTGCAGGTTGGAAGCTGATCAGTAATCAAGCCAGGAAGTGTTTGCTGTTTGTACACCTTTAAGTGTTCTGTGTGTAGAGTGTGGACTCACATAATGGTTCCTTCTTTCACAGACTCGGTTGTTGCGGCCACCTGGGGGGTGTCAGCGGGGTCCTTGGGTCCGAAACAGCTTCTGGCTCCGGACCATTAGCGCTGCTGGGAGCGCACCACGCCAGGCCGCACCTTTTATTATTATTATGATCACTGTTATGTATTAAATTCAGTTAGCCTTTGTACCGTGCTCTGCTTATTTCATACTGGGTCCTTCAAATGCTGGTCGGTTCTCCGAGCTGCGTCCGACACATAACAGTAGTCTCTGGCCAAACATCACGGACCCAGCAGTAGCAGAGACGGTAACGCGCCGGGAAGGCGGCAGCAGACGTTCAGTGGTTATCCGGATCAGTTGCGGGGCTCTCCGCCCGGAAGGTGCGTGTTTGAGAACCCATTACTGGATACTAATTTGTGCTCTCTTGCAGCCGTGTCCTGTGTTTGTGCCTTATCCGTGGGTCGTGGTGGAGTGTGACTGGCGACAGCTTCGCGTCACACTCCGACCGGATAAGAGGCTTAAACGGGAGCTGCAAGAGTGCGTTTGTAATGGGTTCACGCGCACGGCGGAGCTCTGTTAGCACGGGTCGCTGGGCTTCCTGTGCTACAGTCGTAGCCCCGTTTCCCCGGATAAAAGGTAACTACTGCGTCTGTTGTTTCAGCTCCGGCGTTATTTAGTTGAGCACATTTTGGTTGTGTTGCACACAGCTGCGCACGAAGATGCAGCTCGTTTGTTTTTTGTCACCAAAGGGGGTTTTTCATTTTTTAGCACTCTGGTTCCCCCTTGTGGTGACTGAATCACGGTACCGTCAAGCTCTTGAGTAGGAACAGGTGTGTTCCATGTGGTTGAGCTCTTGAGTAGGAACAGGTGTGTTCCATGTGGTTGAGCTTGACGGTATAACTCACTGATTTGTTTTGTGTTGGTTCATTTTGTGTGGGTGTTTTTTGAGTGGGTTTTTGTGTGGGCTTTTGTTTTTTTTGTTGTCCACTGTTTGTCTGGGGGTGTGATCCTGCGGCCTTTGTTACACAAAAAAAAAAAAAAAGAAAGAAAGACGGGGACCCAAACAACTGTGTGTTGGTCTGTTTTTTTTTCTTTTGTTTCTTTTTGTTTCCCCCCTCCCCGGGGTTAGGTGGAACGGTCCCCTGGGGGGTGATGGGGTGGTATTTGGGTTGTTTTTTCTCTTTGTTTTTTGTTATGCCCTCTCTTCTCCTCTGACTCCAGCCGGGGGTGCCGTAGTGTCGGCATTGCTGGAGGGGTGCAGTTAGGTTGTACTGGGCGTTTCCCAGGTGGCCTCTGCACTCGGGAGGGGGGGGGGGGGGGGTTTGGGGTTTTTGTTTTGTTTTTCCTCCCCCCGTTTCCACCCTCAGGGTTTGACTGTGTTGTCCTCTGGGGGGGAAAAGGCGTTGGGTCCATCTAGCCGTGGGCGGCCGGGGCTGGGTCCATTGGTTGTGTGGGGAGGCGTCTCCTGGGGTTGACGAGTGGTCCTCTGGGGGGCGCTGGTAGTCCCCGTGGGTGACGGTGGATCCCAGAGGGACCTCGGCCGTGGTTATTACTCCTGGAGCTGGCGGGTGGCCCTCTGGGGGGTGTTGGTCCCTGCGTGTCGTTTGGGGGGGAGGAGGGGGGGGTTTTTTGGCATTTTTGTTTGTGTGTTTACATGTGGGTTGTTTTTCTTTTCTCCCCTTCCCTGGGGTTTGATGGAACGGTCCTCCCATTATTGTGCAGGCCTGGGACAGGGGGGTTGAATGCCCACAGGGGCCAATATGTTGTGTGGGCCGCCAGAAGAGGAGGTACTGCTGGCCCACCACCACCAGATGGCACCCTGCTTGGAGTGCAGGCTTCAAGCACGAGAGGGCGTCGGAGCAACGGAGAGTGACAGCTGTCATTCATCATCTGCACCAGCTGTCACTCATTCACCACATCACCATAAAAGCCGGACTACAACTCCACCTCCCCGCCGAGAAATCAGCAACCAAGAGGTAATCTTCTCTGTGGTAAATTTCTCTGCTAACGTAACTCTTCCTTGCAGCCGCTTGCCCTGTGGTGTTCTTATCGGAGCTGGAGAAGGGCGTGACCGCGACGACTTCGCATCACGCTCCGTAGCAGATAAGTGGTTACACAGGAGCTGCACGAGTGTGTGATTGGAGGTGGAGGTGCTCCCTCCTTGGAGAACATTGACTGTGAGTGGACTACTGAGTGTGCGGATTCACACTCACCTGGATTTTCTCTGTTCTCTGCCAGCAGTACCAGGGTCGACAGCCGAAGGCAGAGGCCACCTGGGGACTCGGGACTTGGCGGCTCCGGTGTTCTTCAGGCCCGCTGGTGGTGGAGGCTGTGTGGGAATCAGCTCTTCTCATGCCAGAGGTCTTCTATCTTCGAGCCTGCCCACACGTCACCTGGTGTATCATTGGCAATCCATATCTCTGTCTGTATTCCGTTGTGTGTTTCCACAACATTAAATTGTTACTGGTTGGCTTATCCGGAACCGTACAGAGGTTGTGTCGAGACGTGCGCAGACTTCCTCATGCAGTGTTCGCTCGAATTTGCACAGCGTCCAATCATGTATGCGTTGAACGCTAGCCGGGTGGCTTATGTGATTACCGTATTTTCCGGACTATAAGTCGCACCGGAGTATAAGTCGCACCAGCCACTTTATCCATTATAAAGAAAAATAAACCATAGATAAGTCGCACTGGAGTATAAGTCGCATGGACATACAAGTATGTTAACTTAACATGAAAGTTCAGATGATAATATTATGATATTATGATGATAATATCTGCACGTTGTTCGAGCACCCATGTGCGGACTCGTTCCTCTAGCTGTGGCCATCTAGCTTTTAGCCCGTGATTAGTTTTTTGTTTTTTTCATGGTGGTCAGAGTAACCTCCGCTTTCCTCCAGTCCCTCACAAGTTTCTCACTCACTCCAAACTCTCTCTCTGCTGCTCGATTACCATTTTCGGATGCATATTTCACCAGTCGCAACTTGTAATCTGCAGAGTATGCTTTTCTTTTTGGTGGCATTTTTTTCTGGCCTTCTCCGTTGTCTTGTTAAGTTATCAGTAATGTCGAAATTTTAATTTTTCTATGGTAGTCAGAAGTCGCAGGAACAGTCACACAAGCCTTGAGTGCCCTCTCGTGAGCTGCATTTTACCTACGGATATGTTTGTATTTTGCGGACCACATTGCGAGCCGAACCATGCAGCACCTACCTGCACAGCTCATGACCGACCTGTGGTGTCGAAGCCAGCTCCTTCCAAGTGCAGATGCTAATCCTCCATCGTCGCTCACCCATTGCTCCCATGCAGCTCTCAGCATCAACTCTGCTCACACTGATATCCAAGGGTTGAAGCTGTTTTGTTAGCCCTCCCAGAATAAGCACCGTGTTCGTCTGCTTCACACACTGTTTCACAATCATTGTCTGGGTGAAGTGAGGAATACGCATCCATTGTTCTGTTCTCTGATTGGTTATCGTGACCAGCGTAATCTATAGGACGGCTGCCATACTACAGTGCCCATGATGCATTGCATTTCCATTTCCGGTGGCCATTTTAAAACATAGAGCAACTCTGTCACGTAAAATTGTTTTATTACGGTAAATTAATTGAGAATCTACCGGTATATTTTTCATTTATAAGTCGCACTGGAGTATAGGTCGCACCCCCTGCCAAAACATGTAAAAAAGTGCGACTTATAGTCCGGAAAATACGGTAATTTGCTTCGAGGAGAGGCACGCGCCTGGGCTACGGCGCTCTGGGAGCAGAACTCACGGCTCCTAACGTCTTACGCTGGGTTTGTGCGGGAGTTCAAACAGGTTTTTGATCATCCCAACAGAGGCGAGACTGCTTTGAGCGTGCTGCTGTCGATGAGACAGGGGCGCCGGAGTGCAGCTGCGTATGCCGTCTTGGACTTCTGTCACGGGCCCAAGCTCTCCTGTCATCCCGGGGTGCGTAGGACCGTGGCAGTTGTCCAGCAGCACTTCTGGTGGGTGAAGCTGCCAGCTTCACTGCGGATCCAACCTGTCTTCCATGTGTTCCGTTTGAAACCCCGTCACACCTCTCCACTTTGCACTCCTGGACCTGCACCGCCTCCTGCCCGGATCATCGACGGGGAGCCGGCATGGACCGTGCGTCGGCTCCTGGACGTCCGTCGGAAGGGCCGGGGGTTCCAATACCTGGTGGACTGGGAGGGGCACGGACCCGAAGAACGCTCCTGGGTGAAGAGGAGCTTCATCCTGGACCCGGCCCTCCTGGCTGAGTTTTACCATCGTCACCCGGATAAACCTGGTCGGGTGCCAGGAGGCGCCCGTTGAGGGGGGGGTCCTGTTGTGTGGACCGCCAGAAGAGGAGGTACTGCTGGCCCACCACCACCAGATGGCACCCTGCTTGGAGTGCGGGCTTCAAGCACGAGAGGGCGTCGGAGCAACGGAGAGTGACAGCTGTCATTCATCATCTGCACCAGCTGTCACTCATTCACCACATCACCATAAAAGCCGGACTACAACTCCACCTCCCCGCCGAGAAATCAGCAACCAAGAGGTAATCTTCTCTGTGGTAAATTTCTCTGCTAACGTAACTCTTCCTTGCAGCCGCTTGCCCTGTGGTGTTCTTATCGGAGCTGGAGAAGGGCGTGACCGCGACGACTTCGCATCACGCTCCGTAGCAGATAAGTGGTTACACAGGAGCTGCACGAGTGTGTGATTGGAGGTGGAGGTGCTCCCTCCTTGGAGAACATTGACTGTGAGTGGACTACTGAGTGTGCGGATTCACACTCACCTGGATTTTCTCTGTTCTCTGCCAGCAGTACCAGGGTTGACAGCCGAAGGCAGAGGCCACCTGGGGACTCGGGACTTGGCGGCTCCGGTGTTCTTCAGGCCCGCTGGTGGTGGAGGCTGTGTGGGAATCAGCTCTTCTCTCGCCAGAGGTCTTCTATCTTCGAGCCTGCCCACACGTCACCTGGTGTATCATTGGCAATCCATATCTCTGTCTGTATTCCGTTGTGTGTTTCCACAACATTAAATTGTTACTGGTTGGCTTATCCATTGTCCGTTCCTTAGCGCCCCCTGTTGTGGGTCCGTGTCACAACACCTTCCCAACACAATAAGAGAAGGATTTTGCGAAATAAGGTCCACCTCTGTTACGCATATGTAATCCTGTATAAAAACTGCTTGTATCCATTGTTCTGGGTTCTGTAAGAGCAGATCTTGTCTGTAAGAGAAGTTCTTGCCTAGGCGTGATTATTTTTGGTGTGACTTTGACTAAATTTAAAAGTGCGGAATAGTTCGAGTTTATACTTTGTAAGGGGCAGTATTACAGAAAGAACTGGGGGAAGAATTAACAATCAACATGACTGATTTTGGAGAGATCCTCCAAAACATTGGAGAATTTGGATTATTCCAGAAGTTGACTCTGACTGCGGTTTCATCTCCATATTTAATTAATTCTTTTGTCTTAGCTAGTTTTGTTTTTATCCAGTCAGATCCAGAGAGACACTGTAACACAGACTGGATCCTCCATGCTGATGCTAACCTGACCACAATGTCAATGTCAATTTTATTTATATAGCACATTTACAACAACAGCTACCCAAAGTGCTTCACAATAAAAACAATATCAAAAACCATACCACAAAAAAACAACAAAGCATTAAAATTCCAAAATATACAAAGACACATAAGACCAGACACACACAGCTTAAACTGTATTAAAAGCCAAAGCATAAAAATGAGTCTTAAGAACAGACTCTAGAGATGAAGCAGCTCTGATGTGTAAAGGCAAACTGTTCCAAAGTTTAGGCGCAGCCACTGAAAAAACCCGATCACCTCGAGTTTTTAATCGAGATCTGGGCACATTTAATAAAAACTGGCTTTCTGACCTCACTGATCTGACCGGAACATAAGGAGTCAAAAGCTCAGAGAGGTATTCGGGAGCCAAACCATTTAAACACTTGAACACAAGCAGCAGAATCTTAAAATCAATCCTAAATGTGACTGGGAGCCAGTGGAGCGAGGCTAACACAGGGGTGATATGCTCTCGTGTGTGTGTCTGATGTTTGTACCTGTGGAGTGAGATATTAGTGCTATTAGAGAGTATGGACTCAATGAGACCGCAGTCTGCCAGAACGGATGGATATACTATAATACACTGTACAAGGCCACCATAGAAACTGATGTAAGTAATAAGTGTGACTGTTGTATACTTAATAATCATATTCCTAATTTTATCATCATTTTGCAGTTTGATCTCATCTGTGACAAAGCTTACATTGTGAAAGTGGCACAGGCTGTGTTCATGGCTGGCTTTGGTGTTGGTTCACTCATATTTGGACCTTTTGCCGAATCGTAAGTGCTGTTTAGTTGGTGATGTACTGTGTATCTGAGTTACACAAACAATCAAGAAATAAACTACAACTCCACTTATTATATGGCTGTGACGCTACGTGCGCTCTGATTGGGCTGACATTTTCCCATATCAGAACGGTTTCCATGACAATTGGCCCCAAAACACTTATTTTCATTACAAACCAGGAAGTTAAAAATATGATTAGAAAAACAAAGTCAGATATGAACATACTTCATAAATATCTAAACAGCATCTGAAAAAACATGTTGGGAAAGTGTAGTGACACGGACCCACAACAGGGGGCGTAAATGAACGGACAATGGAAGGAGACAAATTATAACACTTTACTGTTGTGAATGTCACAACCAAACACAGCAGATTCAGAATGTGCAACAGTCAATTAATAAAGGTGTCGTGTGGGCAGGCTCGACGATAGGAGACGCCCGTCTGGAAACGAATCGGAACCACACGATTTCCACCGCCACCTGAACCCGAGGAATACTGGAGCCGCCAAGTCCCGGAGTCGCCAGGTGGCCACCTTCCCGGCGTGTCGGATCTGGTACTGCTGGCAGAAAGCAAAAGACAGTCAAAGGGTGGGTGTGTGAACACCCAGTAACAATGGTGGGAATGCCACCTCCACCTCTCACTCAACACGTTGCAGCGGTCTCAGATGAAAAGGAGCGCCGTCTTGCACAGCCTCCGCAAAACGACCGGTTCTCCTGCAAACACTCACAATAACAGATTTATAAATCTCACAAAAAGGCTGAGAGTATTACCTCCAGATGAAGATGATATCTCGGCAGTTTGGTGGAGGTGTCTTCCTGCTTTTATACCAGATGTGATGATTAGTGACAGCTGTCACGGATGATGGGTGACAGCTGTCACCACGGCTTGTTCCTGAGGCGGCAGCGCCCTCTCGTGCCTGAAGCCCGCACTTCAGGCAGGGCGCCTTCTGGTGGTGGGCCAGCAGTACCTCCTCTTCAGCGGCCCACACAACAAAACATACAGATTAAAAGCTTACCAGCTAATGACTGGACCATCTGTTAGCAAGTTCTTCATGGAGGTGAAGCGAACAGGTCGGACTACGAGCCGTCAGCAGCTTTCATATTCAGGCGATACTGTAAGTTTGCGCGTTTATATATAATAGCCATATAATAAATTATTAACCTCACTCACTCGGTCTGTACAGAGATAACAGACCTCCGTGTTTTTCGCTTTGCTCGGTCCGTACTGACAACACGTCAGTCTGATATTTCCCCGTACAGTCCTCACTGTCAGCTAATAATCCTTTAACCCTCTGGCGCCGACGCCGTCGTATACGACAGCTGGGACCAAGCTTTACTAAGTTATAAATAACTTTTTAATGATATGAGATAAAAACTTACTTTTTTTTGCTGAAAAGTTAACTCCGCAGACGTTCGATCCACCGTCGGCCATCTTTGTACTCCTCATAGAAGCTGTGTGATGACGTGCGCAATGTGAGTGTCCAATTGGAATTGGTTTACCGTCACATGGTTTTCCAAAATCCAATCGTAGGTCAGATTCACCTCACGTGAAAAGCCAAAGATCGTTTTCAGAAGTGATATATTACTAGTTGGCCCGTTTGAATAGCCCCCTAACTCCTCCAATGCACCCTGCGCCATTACGCACAGTGGACGGAGAGCCTCGCATGACAATCTTACGTGCTCAAACAAAGAATGTGTAACTATCAGGATTGCTCCACCAGTTTGCATTTGAATGTTACTGGATAACTCTGTGGCTCTCTCCCTCTGGGATAAAGCACTGTTTATCATATCAATGAGGTGAGGGAGAGAGGTCACTCCTCAGACTGGAGCATAAATGCATAGACCATTTTTGTATATATTGTTCAAAATGTGCATTTGTGTTTATTGTTTGAACTTTTTTGTTGTACAGTGTTTCACACAAGACCTCAAATTACCTTTAGAAAGTGTCAAAACAGTTGTTTATTATAGTTTGCTGTGTGTGGAAAATTATTTTTCACTTTATTTTTTCCTTTGATATTTTTTTATTGTAAACCTTTATTACACTTATAAAACACAACAAAAGCATATATATTATGAAAAAACAGGTTATCCTGAAAAGAAGAGACATAAAACTTGATTGTGGGATGCAGGGAGAGCTGTTAACAGCCATAATAAAACATTTATGCCAGGCGAGTGAACTGTCCAAAAAATGCCCTTGGACCCCAGAGGGTTAATATTGTTGCAATGAGACAATATGCATTGTTAGAAATACATGCAGTACACACAATGGACACTAAATAGGTTGGTTTTAAGATGTGCGGACGGGTCCGCGCGTCGGGACGCAGCCGGCGCGGTGCGGCGGCACAGGAAAAACACCTCCGTGTTGATAACCATTTGTAAAATCCAGGCGGCTTTTGATGGCTTTCAGTGGAGTGAGTATATGAGAAATTGTTTAACAGCTGGACATGTTCCAACTTGTCCTTAAGGCTTCCAACGGAGGTGTTTTTCCTGTGGCGGAGCGTCGCGGCGGCTGCGAGCCGACGCTGCAATCCGTCCACACGTCTTTCTTTAAAAAAATCTCCTTTAACAGTGGAATATCCGGATAAAATGCTGAAACCGACTTCTTCTGAAACTTCTCTGTTCTCTCACGATGTCCTGGATCAATAGAGCCTGAAATGTGGAGGTTTTCAGCTTGAAACAGGCTGATGATGGCGCCTGAGAGCGCTGCGCGACGTCTCGCACCGTGGGAAGTCCTTAAAGCGACAGTATCACCTCAAAATCTCTCATCAGACGTTAAAATTTTCACTGAAAACCAGCTTAATTTTTCGAACTGTGTCCACGTCGATGTGTCTCACAGGCTTAGAAAAAATTTTGATCAAACAAAGCGCCAGTCTCTCAGCAACTTCTCAGACAAAGGAATTCCGACGAGGGGCTGGACGACTCCTCCCACAAGGAGTGCTCACAGGCGAATGACGTCACCGACAGGCGTGGAAAAACTCACGCATGCGCACGAGGGTTCAAGCATGTCTGATGTAAAAACATATGAATGAAATCCATATAGTTTTTGAAAAAAATAAAAAGGACCTATACTTTATTGACAGACCTCGTAGGTTAGAAATTGCAAGTTTTACTGTTACAGTGCTGTCAACAGTTAAATATGAGGTCAAGAAAGAGGTCTTTATTTTACTTTTTATAAAACAAGTATTTATTTTCATTGAAGTCAAGAAAGGGTGACTATAAAGTGAGTTTTGGCAAAACAAGTATCATTGTCATGTTGAGGTGGCAGAGGGTTGTTGTCGGCAGCTGGGAAAAGTAACTAAAAAGTAACTAGTAATCTAACTTAGTTACTTTTACACTTGAGTAATCAGTAAAGTAACTAAGTTACTTTTTCAAGGAGTAATCAGTAATCAGTAATTGGATTACTGTTTCAAAGTAACTGTGGTAACACTGTCTGTATGATTGATCCATGTTCAATAGCCGCTTACTCCAGTTATGTGTCACTGTGTGTGTGTGTGGGGGGGGGTCCTATCGCAGCAGTCATGTTATATGATGATTAAGGTTTTTTTCAAATTTGCATGACAATCCAATAGATATAATAAATGCATCTGTAGTGAATTTGTAAAATGTTCAAGCCTGAATTGTTTCCCTTGAACTTGTTTTGTATGAGTTGATGTTTCGATGTGACATAAAATGAATAAATCATATCTTTTCCTTCTTGAAGCCACTGAGTGGATAGGTGTGAGTAAGCGAATCATGGGGAGCATGTGTGGCTTTGCTATTTGGAGCAGTCGGGCAGTGTGTCCTTGCTGGTACAGTTTACTTGATCCGAAACTGGAGGCTGATTCACTTCATCGAAGCAGATTCATTTGCTGTCACAGCCAGCTACATATGGTGTGTCACTGTTTTTAATGCATTTATTTCTTTAAAAACAAAATGAAAAAAAATGAAAGAAAGACTAATGTCATTGATGTAAAGGAGGCAATACACACACTATTAAGAACAGGGGTATGTAAACCTTTGAACAGGGTCATTTGGGTAGTTTCTGTTGTCATTATGACAACAGAAAAGAGTCAACACAGTTGACAATAAATGGCTTCACCCAAGCACTAACCATGAGTGAAAAAAAGTTTTTGTGTTATCATTCATATTCTCTGAAAAATGGCCACAAAACCAAAAATTATGCCAGGGTATGTAAACCTTTGAGCACAACTGTATCTGTGTTGTTGAGAATATAGGTTTTAAATATTTACGCAAATTAATCCCCCTTACAAAGTTCTCTCTCTGTTGTTCATTAAAAAATACTGTACCATGATCTCAAAACTATGGTTTTTACTATATTCTAATTTTTGTGCATCCTTTCATCCCTACTAGTTTGATGTATAATAAAGTAATATTCCTAAAGTTGTTAACAAGACTTGCTACTACTGCTAGTACTACTACAAATAATAATAATAATAATAATAATAATAATAATAATAATAATAATAATAATAATAACAATAATAACAATAATAATGGATTGTACTCGTATATTTGGTTTGTTTTTGTTTTGACATAAATTGTTGTTGTTGTTACAGATAGTGGTGAAAGAAGTCAATGATGGAGGCATTAAAATTGTTTTCAGTTCACCTGTACTGATCAAACATTTATTTATCATGGGCTTGGCATGGTAAGTTAAAATTTCAACAAAATCCACTATTTAAATTTATGAATGCTAAAAGAGTGGATATGAAATGATTTAAATTCTAATGTAAAATTCAAAAATGTTGGAAACACAGATGACTTAAATGACTGTCATTAAGTCACTGAACACACACACACACACACACACACACACACACACACACA
This sequence comes from Thalassophryne amazonica, assembly GCF_902500255.1. Taxonomy (NCBI): domain Eukaryota; kingdom Metazoa; phylum Chordata; class Actinopteri; order Batrachoidiformes; family Batrachoididae; genus Thalassophryne; species Thalassophryne amazonica. The sequence continues at coordinate 43,064,351 of NC_047114.1, forward strand.
CACACGTGTGTGTGTGTGTGGGTCCAATGTTTATAACTGGTACCAGCAGGTGTAAAATCAGTCATGTTTACATAACACCTGGGACAATATGAGTCCAGATGCAATCTATATTCCATTCAAGGGATCCTTAACACAAAAGTTAACTTGTCAACATGACCAATAATGTGTTCATCTCCCACTCCTACTTTGGGCTCAAATTTTACTTGGTACAAATTTAGAATAAGCTCTGTTTCATGCTGAATTCCTTTTCTCCCAGTTGTCATGGTCCTCTCCAAAATGACGTAATGAAGCAGCCTTTCTCTTTGAGTGTTATGAACACCTAAAAAACAACATAACACAATGCTTGATTACCAATATGACTGGAGTGTCTGTTTTAATATCCAATTTCATTAAGTCTTTTTACCATTTCAGGTTTTCGATAAGTCTTGCCCTCTTCAGCCTGTACTTCAGTATTGGAAATCTGGGCTTGAACATCTTTCTGACACAGCTCCTGTTTGGTCTTTTTGATATACTAGCACATATTCTTTGTATATGGCTGTTGGAGATTGTGGGGAGGAAAATATCATTCATTTCAACACTTCTGGCATCAGGATTCCTTTGCATATTCATCCTAGCTGTTCCTGAAGGTAAAGCATATGGTACAGTTTGGATCCAGCAAAAACATTTTTATTGTTTTCTTTTGAATCATTATTATTTCCACCAACCGACAGACCAAGGCAGATTCTACATCATCTACCACACAATCCATTCTGTTTGTTTGTCTGTGGCACCCAAGCAGCAATCTCTGATACTCAAAAACTAATCAAATTAATACAAAGAAGTGCCAAAACCTACAGTTCCACAGATGGCCACTTGAGCCTAGTTCTAAAAGCAAGCCAATCTCTATGTTAAAATGTCCAAATTAGTAGCAGAAATACACATTTTACAAAGTGGTACAAGAATAAACAGTTCTTCAGAAACCGCCAAAAAAGCCTACACCAAGTTAGGTCTTCACACCAACCTGAAGAAGACACTCATCCTGTATCAGCCTCCACCCAACATTCATTTATTCATTCATTTTCTATACCCCCTTACTCTAATGTAGAGTCATGGGGGTTTGGTGCTGGAGCATATCCCATCAATCACAGGGCATGAAGCGGGGTGCACCCTGGACAGGATGCCAGTTTATCGCCTACCATATCTAATGGCATTTCATGATTCAACATCACAAACTATACATGAATCTATTGGTTCATGATATTGTCATGAAAAGTGTCACATTTTCATAAGGGGAGCACAAATTAATTTGAATATATTCTGTGACAGGAGCACAAAATGAAAAGTGATGCAGGGGGGTCTGGGGAGTTAGGGTTAGGGGAAGGGTTAGGGGAAGGGGTAGGGTTAGTAATAGTAAGATTTAAAAAGTGGAGCCATACCTCAAACAGAGAGAAAAAAATAGAAGAACAACAGAATCAGGCAGCAGAAAGACAACAAATACAGTATAATTTGTCAGCATTAAGCAACATGAAAAGCAGAAGAAATACTAAGGCAGTGGTGTCCAAAGTACCCCAGAAAGGGCCGAAATCTACCGAAATCCAAGTATTATGATGTAGGTTTATTTTTGTAACATGTTGCAAAATTACAGCTCATTTTAATGAAGAGGACATATTTTTCTGGGGAGAAATTCCATAGAAAATATTGTCTATTCCTTCCTCGCCGTCATGCAGACTAACTACAAGAGGAAGTGCATGTGCGCATGCATGAGAGTTTGAGATTACCTGTGACCCATCTTACATTGACATCCATAAGATTTCTTGTAAATCACTTCTAAATCTGCCATATGTTGGTTATTGCATCTGATCCCTTGAATTTCTCCCCATCAGAGATTGAAATTCTAAATTGTTTCCAGACAGCATGAATTTTGTTTGTATTGGCAATATCATATTCTGAACCCCTTATCAAAATGCTAAGGTATAAAATTATAGTGGTGCCAAAGAAAATTCTTTTTTATGACTTAAATCTTAAAAAAGAAACCAGTGGTACTATACCTTTAAATAAGAGGGGACAAATCCCAAAAGACAAGTTTTGACTAGAATTGCTTTGTGGACAATGACATCACATGTCTGCCATTGAAGCAAACTGTGAAACTCTGAAATGTGAGTCCATTTACTACACGGAAGGATCATGCAGCTAGCCCTATTTTGCAACTTTGGTATTTGATCAATATTTAACCTAGGTTTCTTTGGCCACAAAGTACCCCATATACAGTTTGTGGTGCTATCATTGTCTTATAAAGACGATTGGTAGTGGACTCTGACACAAAAGGATGGATACAAGAAAGAAAAGTGATCCTTTGTGAGATCTTTGTACAATGATAATACTTTCATAATACTTTCAATCCAGAAACCCAGAAACATACCCAAGTATTTAAACTGATCTACTACTTCCAATGTTTCACCGTAAATACTAACCTTCTGTGTTTAGTTTTCTTTGGCTATCTTTTGCTTGGACCCAGACACCATGCATTTGGTCATTACATTTAGGGTTTGCCACTGAGCTGAGCACTGAGCTGAAGCAACAACAGCTTCAAGATCGGCTGTTAGCTTGGCTTGAATATCCATTATATATTTTCCAGAGACCAACAAAGCAATGTCATCAGAACATAGGACAACATTACTAAATTTGACAACACTGTGGAGATTATGTATGTAATGTGTGAACCAAAGGGGACAGAGGATTGATCCCTGAAGGATGCCACATTCTACAGGGAGTGTGCCAGATGTGGCCCCACCCAAAGCAAAATTCGGGGTATGGTCCACAAAATAGCTCTGAATCCATAGGTATTCAACCTCCTGCACACAACAGCAAAAGGCGTCTATCACACTTCTTGTTATATAGCTGGGGGGGGCCTGGCTGCCGGTTTGTTTCTGTTTTTTGGTTTTCCTCCCAGGTGGCTTGCGTTTGGGACTGAGTGGCTGTGTTGCTGAGGCTGTCAGGACCTCACCCTGATCACCTGCGACTCGTCAGGACTCACAGCTGTGGTGCATCTGGATGGATTGGAACATGTTGGCATTTAAGACTGGAGTGCACAGTGTGTATTTGCCAGAGACTCGACCTTGTGACCAGACGGGTGAGATCGTCGTCTCGGGAGCCATCTCATCAACAGCGGATGCTGAGAACGTCCAGGTTTGATGCACAGTCTGTGAAAGAGGAGGGGGTGAGGTCTCACGCTCGTCAGCACACTTCCTGAGGTACGTTAGATTTTGTGACTAACAGTTATACAGTCAGTAAATGTGGTGTCCCTCACACCTTATTGTATTGAGCTGTTTGTTAGTCATGTATCAGCTTCCACTGCAGTGGAGTTTTGTGAACTGGATGTTCCATGCCTGCAGGTTGGGAAGCTGATCAGTAATCAAGCCAGGAAGTGTTTGCTGTTTGTACACCTTTAAGTGTTCTGTGTGTAGAGTGTGGACTCACATAATGGTTCCTTCTTTCACAGACTCGGTTGTTGCGGCCACCTGGGGGGTGTCGGCGGGGTCCTTGGGTCCGAAACAGCTTCTGGCTCCGGACCGTTAGCGCTGCTGGGAGCGCACCACGCCAGGCCGCACCTTTTTGTTATATTATCACTGTTATGTATTAAATTTAGTTAGCCTTTGAACCGTGCTCTGCTTATTTCATACTGGGTCCTTCAAACGCTGGTCGGTTCTCCGAGCTGCGTCCGACACATAACACTTCTGTCTGTTTGGAGTTACAGTTAAATCCAAACAGACATCTGATCATAAAGGTAATCAGTAATGTCTGCAAAAGCTGTTTCAGTTGAGCACCTGAAACCAGTCTGACAGTGATTTAAAATATTTTGCTCGAATATATGTTCATTCAGTTGGTCAGTAATTTAGTGAGTAACTTCAGTCTGCTTTATGGTGCCAACACAAACTACAGATCCAAGTATAAAATGCCTCCTCTGCCAGTTGATGGACACTGTAAAGTATTGTTTGTTTGACCTTGAGCTTGTCCTCTCCCCCCAGGATATCCAATTGCTGTTACATCATTAGCTGTAGCAGGACATTTTTGTCTGACATAGGCTGTTTCTATATGTACCGTCTATATTCAAGAGCTCTTTCCAACATCTGTGAGGTCAGTGCTTCCCCACCAGGGTGATGCAGAGTTGTCATTTATATGAAATTATTTGTATGCATGTATCTGGACGACTTTACACAAGGATACCTTAGACAACATATGTGAATGGAACTTTCGGTGTTCTTAAATGTTTGAAATTGCTGGGTTTCCATTACAAATTTGTGCAAAAGTTTAATATTTTTTCAGAATGTTTATAAGAAATAGTTGCAAAATGACAGGTTTTCCATTGAATTATTGAATGCCACTGTTGGGCTTTGTCACCTCACAATTACTGCCATTCTAAGGAGGCTGTTGTGTGGGCCACTGAAGAGGAGGTACTGCTGGCCCACCACCACCAGAGGGCACCCTGCCTGGAGTGCGGGCTCCAGGCACCAGAGGGCGCTGCCGCCTCACAGGAGCAGCCAGAGTGACAGCTGCCGCTCATCATCTTTGACAGCTGTCACCATTCGTCGGATCAGTGTCGGTATATCAGCCAGACGACATCTCCACCTCTTTGCCGAGATACCGTTCGACCCAGAAGGTAACATATCCAGCCAGCGAATTATTCTTTGACTAGAAAATACTTTTTGCCTTTGTACAGAGAGAAGAACAGCAGGAGATTGCTACACGGATAAGTACTTACATTCCTACAGTGTTTTTCCTGACTAGAGTGTTGTATGGCTGGGGGGGCCTGGCTGCCGGTTTGTTTGCCTTTTGTGTTTCCTCCCAGGTGGCGTGCATTTGGGACTGAGTGGCTGTGTTGCTGAGGCTGTCAGGACCTCACCCTGATCACCTGCGACTCGTCAGGACTCACAGCTGAGGTGCATCTGGATGGATTGGAGCATGTTGGCATTTAAGACTGGAGTGCACAGTGTGTATTTGCCAGAGACTCGACCTTGTGACCAGACGGGTGAGATCGTCGTCTTGGGAGCCATCTCATCAGCAGCGGACGCTGAGAAGGTCCAGGTTTGATGCACGGTCTGTGAAAGAGGAGAGGGTGAGGTCTCACGCTCGTCAGCACACTTCCTGAGGTACGTTGGATTTTGTGACTAACAGTTATACAGTCAGTAAATGTGGTGTCCCTCACACCTTATTGTATTGAGCTGTATGTTAGTCATGTATCAGCTTCCACTGCGGTGGTGATTTGTGAACGGGATGTTCCATGCCTGCAGGTTGGAAGCTGATCAGTAATCAAGCCAGGAAGTGTTTGCTGTTTGTACACCTTTAAGTGTTCTGTGTGTAGAGTGTGGACTCACATAATGGTTCCTTCTTTCACAGACTCGGTTGTTGCGGCCACCTGGGGGTGTCAGCGGGGTCCTTGGGTCCGAAACAGCTTCTGGCTCTGGACCATTAGCGCTGCTGGGAGCGCACCACGCCAGGCCGCACCTTTTATTATTATTATGATCACTGTTATGTATTAAATTCAGTTAGCCTTTGTACCGTGCTCTGCTTATTTCATACTGGGTCCTTCAAATGCTGGTCGGTTCTCCGAGCTGCGTCCGACACATAACAGTAGTCTCTGGCCAAACATCACGGACCCAGCAGTAGCAGAGACGGTAACGCGCCGGGAAGGCGGCAGCAGACGTTCAGTGGTTATCCGGATCAGTTGCGGGGCTCTCCGCCCGGAAGGTGCGTGTTTGAGAACCCATTACTGGATACTAATTTGTGCTCTCTTGCAGCCGTGTCCTGTGTTTGTGCCTTATCCGTGGGTCGTGGTGGAGTGTGACTGGCGACAGCTTCGCGTCACACTCCGACCGGATAAGAGGCTTAAACGGGAGCTGCAAGAGTGCGTTTGTAATGGGTTCACGCGCACGGCGGAGCTCTGTTAGCACGGGTCGCTGGGCTTCCTGTGCTACAGTCGTAGCCCCGTTTCCCCGGATAAAAGGTAACTACTGCGTCTGTTGTTTCAGCTCCGGCGTTATTTAGTTGAGCACATTTTGGTTGTGTTGCACACAGCTGCGCACGAAGATGCAGCTCGTTTGTTTTTTGTCACCAAAGGGGGTTTTTCATTTTTTAGCACTCTGGTTCCCCCTTGTGGTGACTGAATCACGGTACCGTCAAGCTCTTGAGTAGGAACAGGTGTGTTCCATGTGGTTGAGCTCTTGAGTAGGAACAGGTGTGTTCCATGTGGTTGAGCTTGACGGTATAACTCACTGATTTGTTTTGTGTTGGTTCATTTTGTGTGGGTGTTTTTTGAGTGGGTTTTGTGTGGGCTTTTGTTTTTTTTGTTGTCCACTGTTTGTCTGGGGGTGTGATCCTGCGGCCTTTGTTACACAAAAAAAAAAAAAAAGAAAGAAAGACGGGGACCCAAACAACTGTGTGTTGGTCTGTTTTTTTTCTTTTGTTTCTTTTTGTTTCCCCCCTCCCCGGGGTTAGGTGGAACGGTCCCCTGGGGGGTGATGGGGTGGTATTTGGGTTGTTTTTTCTCTTTGTTTTTTGTTATGCCCTCTCTTCTCCTCTGACTCCAGCCGGGGGTGCCGTAGTGTCGGCATTGCTGGAGGGGTGCAGTTAGGTTGTACTGGGCGTTTCCCAGGTGGCCTCTGCACTCGGGAGGGGAGGGGGGGGGGGGTTTGGGGTTTTTGTTTTGTTTTTCCTCCCCCCGTTTCCACCCTCAGGGTTTGACTGTGTTGTCCTCTGGGGGGGAAAAGGCGTTGGGTCCATCTAGCCGTGGGCGGCCGGGGCTGGGTCCATTGGTTGTGTGGGGAGGCGTCTCCTGGGGTTGACGAGTGGTCCTCTGGGGGGCGCTGGTAGTCCCCGTGGGTGACGGTGGATCCCAGAGGGACCTCGGCCGTGGTTATTACTCCTGGAGCTGGCGGGTGGCCCTCTGGGGGGTGTTGGTCCCTGCGTGTCGTTTGGGGGGAGGAGGGGGGGGGTTTTTTGGCATTTTTGTTTGTGTGTTTACATGTGGGTTGTTTTTCTTTTCTCCCCTTCCCTGGGGTTTGATGGAACGGTCCTCTGGGGGGGGGGGGGGGGGGGGGGGGGGGGGGGTGTTTTGGTATTTTTGTTTGTAGGTTTGGGTTGTTTTCCTTTCTCCCCTTCCCTGGGGTTTGATGGGACGGTCCCCTGGGGAGGGGGGGGGGGGGATGTTTTGGTTGTTTTGTTTTTGGCTAATCACACGTTTGGTTAAAGGCTGACCGCACAGGTGTAGGAACTCCTGGCCACGCCTGTGCTAAGACTGTCAGAAACAAAGGCAAAGATGCAGCCAGTTCAACCAGTCTGTTGGAGGACTAACGCGGACGTGGTTTCCAGCCATGGTCCCTGGAGGGGGGTGTTTCTCCTGGGCCAGGTGTGTGTGGTCGCCGGGAGGCTTCCCGTGAGGGTGGGGTACTGTTGTATGGCTGGGGGGGCCTGGCTGCCGGTTTGTTTGCCTTTTGTGTTTCCTCCCAGGTGGCGTGCATTTGGGACTGAGTGGCTGTGTTGCTGAGGCTGTCAGGACCTCACCCTGATCACCTGCGACTCGTCAGGACTCACAGCTGAGGTGCATCTGGATGGATTGGAGCATGTTGGCATTTAAGACTGGAGTGCACAGTGTGTATTTGCCAGAGACTCGACCTTGTGACCAGACGGGTGAGATCGTCGTCTTGGGAGCCATCTCATCAGCAGCGGACGCTGAGAATGTCCAGGTTTGATGCACGGTCTGTGAAAGAGGAGAGGGTGAGGTCTCACGCTCGTCAGCACACTTCCTGAGGTACGTTGGATTTTGTGACTAACAGTTATACAGTCAGTAAATGTGGTGTCCCTCACACCTTATTGTATTGAGCTGTATGTTAGTCATGTATCAGCTTCCACTGCGGTGGTGATTTGTGAACGGGATGTTCCATGCCTGCAGGTTGGAAGCTGATCAGTAATCAAGCCAGGAAGTGTTTGCTGTTTGTACACCTTTAAGTGTTCTGTGTGTAGAGTGTGGACTCACATAATGGTTCCTTCTTTCACAGACTCGGTTGTTGCGGCCACCTGGGGGGTGTCGGCGGGGTCCTTGGGTCCGAAACAGCTTCTGGCTCCGGACCATTAGCGCTGCTGGGAGCGCACCACGCCAGACCGCACCTTTTATTATTATTATGATCACTGTTATGTATTAAATTCAGTTAGCCTTTGTACCGTGCTCTGCTTATTTCATACTGGGTCCTTCAAACGCTGGTCGGTTCTCCGAGCTGCGTCCGACACATAACATAGAGGTGGAGGTGGTGTTTCACCCCACGTGTTGCTGGGTGCAGACGCACCCACATCTGACTGTTTCTGTTCCTCGCCAGCAGTACCGGATCCGACAAGCGGAGGCAGTGGCCACCTGGAGTTCGGGACTTGGCGGCTCCAGTATTCCCGGGGTTCGGTGGCGGAGGAAATCGTGTGGTTCCGGTTCGGCTTGGACGGACGTCTCCTACCTTCGAGCCTGCCCACACGACACCGTTGTGATTGACTTATCACTACAATTATTATTATTGGTTGTGATTGTTGTGCTTGTTTCACAACAGTAAAGTGTTGATATTTGACTTCCTCCATTGTCCGTTCATTTACGCCCCCTGTTGTGGGTCCGTGTTCCTACACTTTCACAACAGGGGCTCTCACAAGAACTGAATTTCCAATAGTTTTGGTGATGGAAGTGTAAGTCCCACTAAATATTTCCATTTTGTTATTTGTTGGTGTTTCTAATAATGCCATAACTTCATCTCTTATAATGTTTAACAAGCTCACCATCACTTACTTCGTTACCATGTTGTGTATTTTAAAATGTCAGGAGATACTTTTGATGCTTTTGTCAGGCGACCTGTAATAGAAGAATCATGTTTCCACTCTACTTTTTTGAATTAAGGCTTTTTGAAATCACTTGCTATACTGTGTCATGTGAGTGTAAAAACATTTTGGAACATTGGAGGGTTTTTTCTTTGAAATACATTTTTCCATTAAGTGTATTTTCAATTTGCTTCTTCAATTAGCACAGTTTGTGTTATGTGACGTTCGTTGGTTGAGGAGCGGACCTGCGTCTGACTGAACCCAGCGCTAAATAACCAGAAAGCGGTTCCAAAAACAAAACAATTTTATTTTCCCCTCTTGTGCAATACTCAGTGTACAACATAAAATAGGGTTTGTCTGGCGGAGTGAAGGACGGCGCGCTCTCCAGCGCCCAAAGGGATCGAAGCCCGGCGCTTCTGGACTCACATTCACCGCCAAACACCCCCCAGGTGGACACGACAAACTGACTCTCTGTGAAGGATAGAAGAGGTGAGGTAAGTCAACAAAGGCACACACTGTCAGCAACACATTCAGGTCTGAATTTAAGATTTATGCAAATGAGCAGCTTCTCACAACAGGTGGAGGATCATCAGTCCGCACGCCACGGCCGTGAGAAGCGAGCTGCACAATTCTCATCAATGTTCAAATATACTGCGTAACAAAATACCAAATTACTATTAACACTTATTCAGACAATCAATCACCTCTGATGTGTGCTGACAGCATGTGTCCCTCACCCGTCCTCCTTCACAGGCACGATGTGTCAAACCCAGGCGCGGTCCTCAGCGTCTCGCAAACGAACGTCACAAGGTCGAGTTCCCGGCAATTCTGCTTGAATCACTCATGGCTTAAATGCAGAACCCCATCTCATTATCTGCTTCAGCTGAAAGTCTTTAAGTTTGCACGTGAGCATCATCCACAGGTGCTGCAAATCATACTGATGAGGGTGAAGGACTCTTCTGCCAGCACCTTCTCCACAGACAAAAAAACAGTTTGCATACCGCCTGGAGAGCAAAGAAAAGAAAACAACACAAAAACATCCAGCCAACCCCCCCAACACACAACAGTTTGGAGGGTAATAGATAGGGATGAGCGAGTACACCACTATCTGTATCTGTTCAACCATCTAAATGATCTGTATCCGTATCTGTACTCATTGTGGGCGGGGCCTAAACCGGAAGTGGGCGTGGTTTGACCCCAAAATGGCTGGGGCTTAAGTCAGTACATTATTTTAAGTCTGAAATTGATATGGATTGATCAGAAGTTGCTATATTTATTGCTTATTTGAAACCTATTTACAGAACAGCCTCAAAATTGAGATTCAAATCAATGTTTTTGATCACAAAAGTAAGAGAACTATTTACAGAACAAGTTTTTTATGAACTCAGAACATGAATATTCTTAAATGTATGAATGAATATTTACAGAACAGCCTCAGAATTGAGAGTCAATGTTTTTGATCACAATAGTAAAGGAACTATTTTACAGAGCAAGTTTTTTTTATAAACTCAGAACATGAATATTCTTAAGTGTATGAATAAATATTTACAGAACAGCCTCAGAATTGAGAGTCAATGTTTTTGATCACAATAATAAAGGAACTATTTTACAGAGCAAGTTTTTTTTATAAACTCAGAACATTAATATTCTTAAGTGTATGAATGAATAACAAAACAGCCTCAGAATTGACATTCAATGTAGTAGGAAATTATGAACTACTAAGTATGCATGAACAAGAGTTGTCACACTCAACACAACTTTCTTTTTTAATTTTATGATCAAACTGTGATTTTTTTCAATTATTTATTTATTTTTACTACCTAACGTTCCTAACGCATTTTTTCCACACAAAGTTAAACAATATTAAGGTGTGTGTGTGTCTGTGTGTGCATGACTGTCTGTGTGTGCATGTGTGTCTGTGTGTGTGTGACTGAGTGACTGTGAGAGGGAGAGAGGTTGTTCGACTGACCAATTTGTTTTTATGAACTGCAGTGAGAAAATGTCAGATACTGCATGCAGCCATATACAATAAAAATGTTAATATAGGCTACTTTGTGTGTATGTGTCTAAGTGGTCTGTAAGACTGTTTATTTTTTAATGATCTGTGTGAACTTGGTGATTCATACAAACATCCAGTGATGGCAAACAGGGAAATAATATGTCAGCCTTGTTCACTGTATTCTTCTCAAAAGCACCGCGTTCAGTAGGAGCAAAGTTTTCCAACTGACTTTATACCACCAACAAAATGAAGAGCAAACAAACGGTTAAAAAAAAAATAAATAAATAAATAAATAAAAACCCGACTGGAGTGGAGGCAGTGGCCGACGTGACAGGAGCTGTTTTCAGCTCTGTCTTGTCAAAAGCACCGCATATGATACGAAACAAGTTCACCAAGTAACTTTAAATATCAGACAAACCGAAAAAGAGGCGAGCTGAAGAAAACAGAGTACTGAGAGCAACATGAAGCACAATCCAGCCAAGCACAGAGAGAGAGAGATCCTGTGTGTGTGTGTGTGTGTGTGTGTGTGTGTGTGTGTGTGTGTGTGTGTGTGTGTGTGTGTGTGTGTGTGTGTGTGTGTGTGTGTGTGTGTGTGTGTGTGTGTGTGCGTGTGTGAGAGAGAGAAGCTGCAGTGAGACATATGTGTAGGGAGGGGTCAGCGCTGTGTGTGACTGGCCAATCACAGGGTGTGAAGACAGTCAGTTAGTTAATGAGAATTTTCCTTCAGCACGAGCACAGATATTGATGAGTTTTATTCGGATCGTGCTCATCAAAAATGCTTTATCCGTACCAGATACTCGTCTGAAACGAGTATCTGGCTCAACCCTAGTAATGGAAACCCACCTAATGCTACACATATAGAATTATTATTATTATTATTATTATTACAGTTATTATTATTATAGATTTTTGTTATTGTTACTATGTTTCAGACAAACAGCCACAGGAATAGGGTCTGTTGCTGCCAGAGCAGGAGGTTTGCTTGCACCTCTGGTCAACATGTTGTCCATGTACCACTGGGTCATACCCCTCACTGTGCTCAGCAGCTTCACCCTGATCAGTGGAGCTCTCATCTTCATGCTTCCTGAGACAAGATGCAGGGAACTCCCTGATTGAACTGCAGAAGCTGAAAACAAAGGGTGTCTATTCAAATCTCACTATCATCCAAACTAATGTGTGTGAGGTTTCATTATTTTTATATTGATATCTTTCATTTGCCTTGTGTCCTTCAGAAATCTGACCTCCACAAACACAGCAATTTGGACATCAACCAAACTGTAAATGAGTAGCTGGATATCTGCAAGGTTACAGTGTTAAATGCATCAAGATGTGATCATCTAAAAGAACATATAAACTGGTCACTACTTCCAACAATTCAGCAAAACAAATTTTATGAAAAGATTTTTCTGCTGAGATTGGTACAGAACGCATTAAGTTCTAACAAAGTCATCAAGGTGTTAGTAGTGAATTAGTGATAATTTAGTTGTGTTATACTACAACCCCTGGCAATAATTATGGAATCACCAGACTCGGGGGATGTTCATTCAGTTGTGTAATTTTGTAGAAAAAAAAGCAGATCACAGACATGACACAAAACTAAAGTCATTTCAAATGGCAACTTTCTGGCTTTAAGAAACACTATAAGAAATCAGGAAAAAAAATTGTGGCAGTCAGTAACGGTTACTTTTTTAGACCAAGCAGAGGTAAAAAAATATGGACTCACTCAATTCTGAGGAATAAATTATGGAATCACCCTGTAAATTTTCATCCTCAAAACTAACACCTGCATCAAATCAGATCTGCTCGTTAGTCTGCATCTAAAAAGGAGTGATCACACCTTGGAGAGCTATTGCACCAAGTGGACTGACATGAATCATGGCTCCAACACGAGAGATGTCAATTGAAACAAAGGAGAGGATTATCAAACTCTTAAAAGAGGGTAAATCATCACGCAATGTTGCAAAACATGTTGGTTGTTCACAGTCAGCTGTGTCTAAACTCTGGACCAAATTCAAACAACATGGGAAGGTTGTTAAAGGCAAACATACTGGTAGACCAAGGAAGACATCAAAGCGTCAAGACAGAAAACTTAAAGCAATATGTCTCAAAAATCGAAAATGCACAACAAAACAAATGAGGAACGAATGGGAGGAAACTGGAGTCAACGTCTGTGACTGAACTGTAAGAAACCGCCTAAAGGAAATGGGATTTACATACAGAAAAGCTAAACGAAAGCCATCATTAACACCTAAACAGAAAAAAAACAAGGTTACAATGGGCTAAGCAAAAGCAATCATGAACTGTGGCTGACTGGATGAAAGTCATATTCAGTGATGAATCTTGAATCTGCATTGGGCAAGGTGATGATGCTGGAACTTTTGTTTGGTGCCGTTCCAATGAGATTTATAAAGATGACTGCCTGAAGAGAACATGTAAATTTCCACAGTCATTGATGATATGGGGCTGCATGTCAGGTAAAGGCACTGGGGAGATGGCTGTCATTACATCATCAATAAATGCACAAGTTTACGTTGATATTTTGGACACTTTTCTTATCCCATCAACTGAAAGGATGTTTGAGGATGATGAAATCATTTTTCAAGATGAAAATGCATCTTGCCATAGAGCAAAAACTGTGAAAACATTCCTTGCAAAAAGACACATAGGGTCAATGTCATGGCCTGCAAATAGTCTGGATCTTAATCCAATTGAACATCTTTGGTGGTAGTTGAAGATAATGATCCATGACAAGGCTCCAACCTGCAAAGCTGATCTGGCAACAGCAATCAGAGAAAGTTGGAGCCAGATTGATGAAGAGTACTGTTTGTCACTCATTACGTCCATGCCTCAGAGACTGCAAGCTGTTATAAAAGCCAGAGGTGGTGCAACAAAATACTAGTGATGTGTTGGAGCGTTCTTTTGTTTTTCATGATTCCATAATTTTTTCCTCAGAATTGAGTGATTCCATATTTTTTTCTCTCTGCTTGGTCTAAAAAAGTAACTGTTACTGACTGCCACAATTTTTTTCCTGATTTCTTATAGTGTTTCTTAAAGCCAGAAAGTTGCCATTTGAAATGACTTTAGTTTTGTGTCATGTCTGTGATCTGCTTTTTTTCTACAAAATTAAACAACTGAATGAACATCCTCCGAGGCCAGTGATTCCATAATTTTTGCCAGGGGTTGTATTAAAATATATTGTACTCATCCAATCTCTTATTTTGTGTTTTATATTTTTGTTTAATGTAGATTATTCATTAATTTTTTTTATACCTGTGTGTCTGTGGTAGTTCACTAGTCCCGTATGTGTCCAGCATAGTGGCAATCTGTGTGCATAAGCCGCTACCTCACTCATCGGAAAATGACAGAACCATACACATAAGTTACTTTATGGTTACTTTATGTGTAATAAAATGCTCACAGAGAAGCCACTTGGTCATAACGTTGGCTGTCAACATCACTACTGTTAGCCACCGACTTTTTAAACATGATCCCATTTCTAAGAGGAGTGAACAACTACATCCATCATGAATCTCTACCCCCCCACCACTCTACCACCACTCTACCATCCCACCCCACAGTGGGGGTGGTGGAGCCACCCCACTGAAGCATTTACATTCACCGAAGCATTTACTCAAAAAAACTCTGACCTAAATGACATGGTGAGATGCTGAAGAGCTTCGCTCGTCATGTCCGCGACATATACATATTATTGTTAAGTATGGCAAAACTTTATACAAGTGTTTAATATAGTAGTTTTCTAAAGTAAAAATGACAAAGGATGTAGTTTACAATCTGCCCAAGTAAATCGAAAGTAAGGTATTATGGGCCTTTCACACTGAATACTTCAGGCCAATCCGTCAACATGTCCCAATCCATCAACGCATCCGACGCATGACATCACACGCGTCGCTTTGGAAGCGGCAAGGGGGCGGAGATTGCCACGTCACACTCTGGCTGTTTCCACAACCTGAAAAAAGTTCAGCGATCGCCATCTTGAATTTGCGTTGCCTGAACCACAAAAAAAGCTTTAAGAAACAGCAGTAGAACGATTCTCCCATCACCCTGCTAGGAGAAGCTTTTTTTCGGCTACTTTTCGTAGTGACGCCGACCGAGGGAGGACTGACGACTTGGTGGGATATCGATCGAACCGCGACAGCGGGCCGACGCGCACAGAGAAGCCGGCCTTCAGGCATCATTCCTGGGCAGAGCGAGGCAGGCAGCCGGGGTGATGGAGCAAACCCACTCAGTCCGAAATGTCCCACTTTTTGGATATATGCGAAGTCCCAGTTTGCCCAACGGAGTTTAGTTCTGCAGCTTTATCGAGGTGAGAATAATGTAAAAATAAAACATGACGTTTACTGAGCTGCTGTGAAGGTTTAATGATCGGCTAACGTTAGCGTAGCCTTTTAGCACAGTTGATCTGAGTGAACGCTTTAATTTGTAAATGGTTCAGTCTTTTTTATTTTTACCAAATAAAGCTACAGCTTTTTTCAGACACCACAAAAGCTCAACTTTAGATAACTTATTTTTTCGGGCATTTTTTATCCATTTTTTTCCCGTTTATTTTTTTCCTTTTTTATATATAAACTGTATAGTGTTTCTTTATATTTAAAGAAATATTTTTATTTGTCCCAATCAGGAACATTTGCTGTGCAGACAACCAAACTTCCATTGATGAGCTGAACACCGCGAAGTCCAGTTGAAAGAAAACATCTCTGCTTTTCAAAATAGGACAAAAGTGTCTTCAGCAACACCACCAGAGTTCAAAGCTGCAGAAGAGACCTTCATCTGGTCCTGAGAATCCAGCAGAACATCACCTGCTTCTAAATAAAAGGCTCTTTCAACAGCAACTATTTTATTATTTTTTTTAAAAAGCTGTTTCATTTTATATTCAATAATAAATGAACGATTAAAAATGTCCACAAATCAAAGTCCAAAGACATTTGCACAGGTAGAAGCTCTTCACTTATCGCGCTCTAATTCATATTTTAGACATGACTCTGTCCTGATAACAACATTAAAGGCAATTATATATTTTGGCGAAATTACAAGTTGAAATGACCATTAAAAAAAATTCATCATGAGGTTTATGTCACAGAAATCCTACTTTACAATCACACTGCAGTCATTGTTAACCCTTTAAAGCCCGAATTTATATAGCTGTATATAAAAAAATGTTTTATGTGTGTTTTTGCCTTTAAGTAGATGGTAAATAATGTTGAGATTATTAATTTCACTTTTGCACAAAAACTAGATAGTAATATTGGGTATTCTGGTAATGACTTTATGTTATAATGTTATAATAATAATGATGGTATGTTGCAAATTTGCGACAACGGGCATACAGGTCAATTTGGTAAGTTGCATATTTGAGTCAGAGACTGTAGCATATATGCGACGATGGGCATTAAGGGGTTAAATTATTTCCTGTTGCATTTATAATAAACATTTGTATTTATTTACAGTGTCTGTTTTTCTGGTTGACATGAGATATAAATAATCTACCAGACTTAAAAAAATGTACAAATTTCCATGTTATTTTGTCTAAAAATAAATGTCAGAGGTTCCTTATGTTAAACAAGAAATTATCTAATCTGAAATAACAGGTGGTTTTAATTTACAGATGAAAGGTTTCTAAAGAACCATTTATTGATTTATTTAGCTATTTTAATTACAAGTGTTCTAAGCTTTTTTTAACAGTAATCAGAAATTCTGAGGTAACAACAAAAAAAAACATTTCACAAGATTTTTCTTCAGAAAACTGCTCCATAAATGAGCAGTCCTGTGACACGTATGTTTTGTACAGATCAGTGGTTTCTGTACCAATCCGTTTTGTATAGATCAGTGGTTTCTACACCGATCCATTTTGTAGAGATCAGTGGTTTCTACACCGATCCATTTTGTACAGATCAGTGGTTTCTGCCACTAGTCTTCCGTGTTTTGGCCCAACGCGTCGTTCCTATTGGACAACGCAAAGGTACGTCACAGCTCAGAGCATCGAAAGTTGGATTGGATTGAACTTTGACTGCATCAGCCTGCTGACAAGTGGCAATGCGCGCTCCCATCAGAAGCGTCGGTTTAGCTCAGCTTTTGACGCGACGCATCTAAAAAGCAACGCGTCTCATTGAAAATAATGCTTTTTAGACCGATTTTTGACGCATTTGATGTATCTGACGTATTCAGTGTGAAAGGCCCATTACTCTGTACTCATTAATCTTTACACCTTGTTAGAAAATATCTGTGCTAATTCTTTGTTTTATGTTAGCTATTAAGTATTTGTGTTATTTGCTTGGAAGTTCTGAGAAATATGTTAAGTTTTACTCTATCATCTGTCCAAGTTTCAGATACAGGGAGAGCTCCCCTGTTGGTGAGAGCCAGTAACATTAGAAATATGAGACTAAACCACACCCATGTTAACACCCACAACGTATAAAAAGTGTTGTATGACTCATTTTATGGGCCTTTCACAAGATGGACACTGTCTGTGGGGGTCCCAGGCCTGGTTTCTTACGTGACCTTGAATAAACTCAAAATGAGGAATACAATGGTTTGGTTTTTTGGTAAAGGGCAGAATTTTACATAAAAAGAACCAGGTAGAAATAACAACCTAAAAGAATAAAGAATTCACATCTGCATAGCATTGGGGGCTGATCAGACCGCAGTTTGTGTTGACTAATCATTCCATTCTGAAATAACGTATGCGCAGTAAAGGCAGGGGGACTGATCAGACAGGGGGACGATATATCTAAAAGAATTAAGAATACCTAACATGGGGCTACCAATCAGACCACAGTTTGTGTCAATGAATCATTCCCCTCCGAAATGATGCACACACAGTGCAGTGAAGGCAGGGGGACCGTTCAGACCACAACACCAGGCAGAGAGAGAGAGACACAATCAGAAATTCTTCACTTATATATATATATATATATATATATATATATATATATATATATATATATATATATATATATATATATATATATATATACACACACACACACACAGTTTGAGCAACAAAACCTCTGCAAATTTGTCTGAGGTGAGAGTAATCTAAAAATAAAATGTGACGTAGTGCACCCCTGAATAGGTATGATTTATCAGCTAACATTAGCTTAGCCTTTTGCTGCAGAATCATTCAGTTGAGCTGAGTGAACATTTTATATTTGTAAATTGTTTCATCTGATTTTACTTTTACCAAATAAATCTACACAATATTTTTTATTGTTACTGCTGTGGCTACAAAAACAGTCTCAAATTTATATAGCTTAGATAAAAAAAGTTAAAACAAAAAAATCTATCAAGTAATCAGAACTTAAAGAAAATACTGTATCATAGTGCTGATTTGTGTTTCTTTATATTTTAAGAAATACATTTCTTTACTTGTCCCACATCAGGAACATTTCAACATTTGTTGTGCAAAGAACCTTGAAAATCCAGATGCACTTCAAAATTTCCAGTGATGGAGCTGAACACCAAAACCTGAAGTCCAGAAGGAAGAAGAGAACATTTCTGCTCTTCGAAATGTGAGGAAAGTGTCTCCAAAAACTCCACCAAGTGGTCAAAGCTGCATAGGAGACCTTCAT
Organism: Thalassophryne amazonica; assembly: GCF_902500255.1. Taxonomy (NCBI): domain Eukaryota; kingdom Metazoa; phylum Chordata; class Actinopteri; order Batrachoidiformes; family Batrachoididae; genus Thalassophryne; species Thalassophryne amazonica. The sequence continues at coordinate 43,082,759 of NC_047114.1, forward strand.
CTGGTTGAATGTCCTGAGGGTCCAGCTCACCTGTCGTCTCTAAAAACCAACACCTGCTGCTACACTTTTAAATAAAACAAAAAGGATATTTAAAGAGCAAATATTTTATTATTTGAAAAAGCTGTTTCCTTTTATATTTTAACATTAAATGAATGAATCATAAAACATGTCTATGAAGTCAAAGTTCAGTCAAAAAGACACTTGCACAGGTAAAAGTCTGGCCCCTATTCTGTATCATTTCAAAGCATTCACAATCACTAGAATAGTAAAATTCATATTTTAGAAATTAGTTGTGTTTACAACATTAAAAGCAATCATATAGTCAACAAGGACATAATTAAATGTTGAAATGACTAAATTAAAAAATGATTTCATCATGAGGTTTATGTCACATTGAGAAATCCTAATGAACAGATACACAGCAGTCACTGTTACATCATCTCCTGTTGTGTTCATAATAAATATTTATATTTATTTACAGTGTGTCTTTTCCTTGCTGAAATGCAGATATGAATGAATCTACCAGACCTAAAAATGTACACATTACTTTTGATGCTATTTGTCTAAAATAAAATATCCAAGGTTCATTATCATGTTAATCAAGAAAACATCTCATCTGAAACAGCAACAACAGATAAGTTATGGTTTTAATTTACAGATGACCAAAGATTTCTAAAGAATCTTTTTTTTAAATCAATTTTAATTACAAGTTTTCTAATGTAAGAAACATTTTTAACTTCAAAATGTACAGTAATCAGAAATTAATCTCGAGGTAAGGATTAGCAGTTCTGATGTTCCTCTGGCACACATTTGTGCACTTTGCCGTCTTCCCTGTTTTGGTCTGATGCCTCATGTCTATTCAATGCACAAAACTACATCACAGCACGCAGCAGTGATAGTTGGATTGGGTTGAACTTTGACCATGGTGGCCTAAAGACAAGCAGCAGTGCACACTCCCAGTGAAGCATCGTGCAACCTTGGTTTTACCGCACCGCATCATTTGTCATTTGCCCGACGCTTCTCGTTGAAAATAATGGGTTTTAGAGTGATGTGCAAGATGTTTACATGCTCTGTGTGAAAGGCACTACAAGATCCATCAGGTTGGATGGGGAGCATCGGTCCACAGCCATTTTCAGATCTGTCTAGAGATGTTCAATGGAATTAAGATCTGGGCTCTGGCTGGGCCACTCAAGGACATTCACATAGTTGTCCTGAAGCCACTCCTTTGATATCTTGGGTCATTGTCCTGCTGAAAGATGAACCGTCGCTTCAGTCTGAGGTCAAGAGTGCTCTGGAGCAGGTTTTCATCCAGGATGTCTCTGTACACTGCTGCATTCGTATTTTCCTCAATCCTGACTAGTCTCCCAGTTCCTGCCATTGAAACACATCCCCACAGCATGATGCTGCCTCCACCATGCTTCACTGTAGGGGTGGTGTCTGGTTTCATCCAAATCTGACACTCCTTCCTTTTCCTAAAGTAGGTTTTCACCACAGCCATTTCCATCATTTCTGCAAAATCAACTACCATCTGCCCTTCTACATTCCTATCCTTGATACCATGTCTACCCATTACTTCCTCATCACCTCTGTTCCCTTCACCAACATGCCCACTGTAGTTCGTGCCTATCACCACTTTTACATGCGTGGGCACACTCTCCACCACCTCATCTAACTCACTCCAGAAATCTTTCTCCTTCATCTCGCAATGTACCAGTGGGGCATAGGCATTGATAATATTCATTATCACCCCTTCCATTTCCAACTTCACATTCATCACCCTTAACCTCCAGCACACTCTTAACATACTCTTCCTTTAAAATGACCCCAACACCATTTCTCTTCCTATCCTCACCATGATACAACAATTTGAACCTTCCGCCAATGCTCCTACTCTCACTTCCTTTCCACTTGGTTTCTTGCACAAATATGTCTACCTTTCTCCTCTCCATCATATCACCCAGCTCTCTCCCTTTACCAATCATACTACCAACTTTTAAAGTCCCTACTGTCATTTTCGACCCTTCTAGTTTTCCTCTTCTCCCATTGTTTGTGGACACGTTCTCCTCTTCTTCTTCTTCTTTGCTCAGCAGTTGCCCAATTTCCGTCGGCACCCTGTTGGGCAACAGCACCGATAGCGAATGTTGTTAACCCGGGCCTCGACTGATCCATTATGGAAATTTGATTCTTAGTCTGCATGGTTGGCTTGGCTTGTTTTATGCCGGATGCCCTTCCTGATACAACCCTCCTCATTTATCTGGGCTTGGGACAGGCACAGCAGTCGTTAAATTTTGGTTAGCTGTGCCCACCACTACTAAATTGACAATACGCAGTATTTTGCACAGTTAACAGATGCAGTCTTGGTGTGCAATGTTAGTACATTAGACGTATTTTGTAAGTGCAGTGATGTTTACACACATTTTTACACTCACAAACCTTGAGTAAATCAGGTGCATTGTGTTCAGGTTTCCAATTAAAACACCAAGATTAAGGGCCCCTTCACACATAGTATGAATGTGGTCAAATTGCGCATGAAGCAGGAATCGTATGCAATATGTGTAAAATCGTAGCTGCCTTCAACGCCTCGTACACCTGTTGCTCCAACTGTTTGCACACACCAGTGGCTGAAAGACAGAGTGTGCACTGTCAGAGCCCATCGAACCCTCTCATGGCAGGTGTCAGCCAAATTCTAGCTGACACACACAAACATCTAACACCGCTCGCTTGGCACTTACAAAATATGTGGCCATTCGCACTATTAGCATGACAACAGTCAGCAGATAATCAATGTCGAGCTGGATGTGAAATCTGTCTAAGTGCCCCCACGAATGTGGCTTTGCAAACAGACAGTGACACGTTGGTGTGTGCGCTGAACTGACAAATGGTGTGTCTGCCGACAGGAGCAACTGTGGAGATCTGTGGTTCTGGATGTCCCAGCTAAAGAACACGTGTGGACATACACAAAAACATATATCGTTGTTGCAATGGGCTGCAGCGAGTGCACGCATGGTGCGCAGATTGACAGCCTGCCCCAGGTAAAACAGACCATCAGATCATAACATGCAGCAGGCGATCTGAATGTCATGTCACAAACATGAGCTCTGTTCCACATGATGCGATGTCTGTCCTGCAGCGCCCTATCCACAAGACACGTGTGTCGAGCAGGATACATGCGCAGGGCCAACTGGACACACCGCCAGCAGACGTCGACATGATAAGAGCACCCTGCTTCTCATTCATGTAATTTCATGACTGTACGTCTGGGACCATGAGTCATCTACAGATGAACAGACGGTTCATACTTGTACTGCCTGCTTGATAAGAGGGATTCAATAAAATGCAGTGGTTTATATGGTGTGTGGTTGTATTTTTTTTTAAATACACCGATGTCCTTCTTGATATCAGGCATTTTCCCACACCTTTTACAGGACAGCAATGGTAGCTCAGTAAAGTTTCTGACTGGCATTCAGAGCTTTTGGAAATTGCAGGTTCGAATCCCATGGGTGGCATGTATGTTTTATCTTAATAGCTGCGCGATGCTCGCACTGTGTTCCTGCGTGCACAAAACCGATAGCAGTGGCATCATTCACGTCTTCCCATCAGGTCAATGTTTTCGTGGTTCGCTCATAAGAGCTGTTCCGCTGTGATTCGTCCTGAGTTGTACTTATTCGTATAATGTGTGAAGGGGCCCTAATGAAAAACATTTTTTACACTTGCTAATTAATTTTTGTATGTGTTATTCTCATTTAAACATTTCCATTATCCCATGTTGATTATAATATTGTCCATTAAATGAAAATAGAAATGCTTCTATCCGAACAAATCATCCATCCAGTTCCTGTTGATGTTATTTTCTGCTGGCTGTTCATTATTTGTTTTCAGTAGACTGTTGATGGATGCATCCGGTAGCATCTCTTGTTCTGATGTTAAGACACTACCAGCAGCAATAAGATCAATCTGAGCTGAAGGAGCAGCAATAAAAGATGCATCAGGTCCAGTGAATTCATTCATTGCATTACAATGCACTGGCAATGCTGTCAGAGCATCTGTACTGCTCGGGATTTCAATCATTCCAAAGACATCAACTAAAGGAAGTGGCATTTGATCTGCGGAAGCATTAGTTCCTCGGTGAAGAACAGGTGGATCAGTGAAAAGACCTTCTTCTGAGCTGAATATGTCAAATTCAGCGCCCTGCCATCTTGTCTGGCTGTTTGCACTTACTGGACCTGCAATGGGCGACTGCGCTGACGTGATTAGCACCTGGGGATTTTCCACTGGTTGAAGCTGAGAGTTAAACAGACAAAAACCATCAGTTGAAGGGTCTGCTGCTGAAAAAATATCACCAACGGGCTTCACCAAAGAGTCGGATGGAGCCAGAACATCTGAAGCCTGTTTGGGGACTTCATGGTCCATGCTGAAAAGAGTTCCTTCACAAAGCATTCTTCTCCTACCATCTGGTGCAGCCATCAATTTGTTTGGCTCCTGAACACAATCAGCCATATTTACCTCACTGACAAAAAGGTCAGCATGTTCATAACCAACACTGTCTCCAGAATTAGAAATAAATGGGTAATTTAAGATATCATCATCACTGTTCTTGAGTACTGACTGATTAATTGGCCTATCGGATGCCCGGACCACTGTTTGCCCAGCAGTAGGCCAGGCTGCAGAGTCAGCCTCAACATCATTAGAAAACAAATCTGGAGCCTCTGTGTTGTGTAGATCTGAATGGGAAAGATCAGTTGGATTCATATACATTAGTGCTGGTGCTGATGATTTGGTGTGCACGGAAAATATGTCATCACCTGTTTTGTGGATGTTGAATGGTTCCGCTGATTCAATTTCCACCTGTTTGCTGCAGTTAGCAGGTTTGTCCTGAGTCATGTGACTTTCAAGTTCTTGTTCATCCTCTTCCACCTGCTTGAGTTCAGTGGTGTGACTTTCCTTCAGCATTTCGTTTGTCGCATCTACATCTTCTTTAGTTTTATCATCGGCACGTGCAATGATGACATTTGCTTCATCTGCATCTTCAGTCTTCTCGGACGATATCCGAAAGAGTCTTCCTAAGAGTCCAGTAGGCTTGCTATTCTGTTTCTTTGCATCTTTGGAATCAAGCTTGCCTGAGTTGTGATTTCCATTTGATGTGAAGAGTTTTGAAAGAGGACTCTTTCCCTTAGACCATGATCCACATTTTCCCTTAGACTTTTCTGTTTGTGTCACCAAAGGCTTTGCACTGTTTGTTTTCGATGAAGATTTTTTCGGACTGCCAGTGATTTCTTGCTGATTTGCTGAATCCCACTCTTGCAAATCAGCTCCATGATGATCAAGCTTGTGGTTCTCTTTGGTGTTATGCTCTGCAGGAATGTGCAGAGTGCTTGGACTTTCAGAACAAACTGGAATGACAGAGTTTATGACATCAAGCTTCTTGGATGGTTCTTGGTCTGTCACTGTATTTTTATTTAACAGGTCAGTTTCATTTAACCTTTCAGTTTTGTTGACATTCTGTATGTCGGGTGACTCAGTAGCCCATTCTACTTTGTCACACAACTGCTTTATCTCTTTCCTGCTCTCCTCTTTCCCATCATTCTCTGTGACTGTATTGATCATGTCTTTTGAACTGTTAAGTTCAGAAGTTTTAGAGATTCCTTCACATTCAAACTCAGTTTTCTCACACTCAGATGGTAAATTGTCCATGTCATTTTTTCCAGCTACATCTGCCATTCTTGTGGATTTATTCACTTGCAGATGGTCAGTTTGATCTAAGCTATTGTGATCTTCTGATTGACCTTCCAAAATCAGTCGGCCTTTTTGAGCAATATTAGGATCAGGAGCAAAGTGTACAAACTTCCTTCCTTTATTAAAACATGCATCCTGCCCGTTAGATGTTTGAATGGAGCTTTTTACTTTTGATGCTTTTTGGTTTGAGACAATATCAGCCTTTGATATACTGGTTGAGGAACAGTTCAGCTCAGATGTAGATGTGCTCTCATGAATGTGTCCGTCTTTACTTGAATCCCTTCCATGTTTTATTTCTTTGAAGGAAACATCATGAGCTGAGTTATAAAATGCTGTCTTAGATTGGCCAGTGACCCTTGACATAAAGTTGGTTGACAATCTGTTCACTTTTTGTTTTGTTTCCTTGTTGTCACTAATCTGTAACTGGATTTTGTCATTTTTCTCATGCTCACTATGTGAAGCTGAATTCCCAAAGACAGGATTCTTGTTTTTCCTTGCTGGTGCCCTCATCCACTGAGCTGGATTAATCCCTGTGTCTTTCTTCTCTGGTGGCCAGATGATTTTCAGGCGGCCTCTAATAGCAGTACTCTGAGAGCCCGGTTGTCTGAAAGTGGACTTTGCAGAAAACTCTCTGAAGCTGTTGTGACGGTCTGAGTTCCGTTTGGTTGTTTTCAGAGTCAGTTTGGTGTCTGGCTCATCTATTTCTTTATTTTTCGTAAGCCATCTTTGTTTATGCTGTTCGTGTCCAAATCCCTCGTCGTAATTTCCTTTTCTTTTAAAGAGCTGTTGGTAATGAGAAATGCAGTAGAACTCCCCATAAAGAGATGAGTAGTTATGAAGGCTGCAATAAAGTGAAAAACAGTCACTGTGACATTAAAATGAAACATACATCAGATGCTGTTAAAATTGTCATGTAATTTGTTGTTATTCATATGAGATCAACTTTTGTGATTGATTTCAATATGTTGTAAAATTTAAATAATATTTCATTTTCAAGATTTTTTCTTAACAATGTTAAAGGTGTAGTGCCTTTTGATTTTCTACAAATTTTACTGTTTAAAATTGACAACATTTTCGTTTTGTTGAAATGTTGTTATAAAATATCTATATTTATGTGGTGTAGTGCAAAATTACAGCAAATTTAATTCACATTTTATTTATGTTTATGGGGGTGGGCGGGGTATATCGTATGTCAAATATTGTGTTTGACCCATGAGATTTTACAGATAATATGGAGGAGGATAAGCATGTGTGCATGCATGAGGTTCAAAGTTCATGCTGCGTTGGATGGAAACTGGGAACTTGGAATTGCCATCTTAAAGCTATGATAATGTAGTCTCCTCACTGACTCATTTTGGCAAATCAAGTTTAAAACGTAAGTGTAACTAATGTTAATATAAACTACCAACATAGTAGACTTGTGTGACTTTTGTCTTACCTTTGCAGGAGCTATGCAGAAAACCTGGGTGTGAAATACAGTAAAACTTGTATATAATGAAATCAGGTGGCCCTTTTTTGTCCGTTATAATCAAAATTTGCTATATGTATAAAATTAATAAAATCCGCTATATGTGTAAAACAGACAAAATCCATTATATTTATGTTACAGATTAGTTACAGTCAGAAGGTGCCGAATGATCTACAGCACCAGTTTGGCTTACATATTTCCTTGATTAAATGCCTGACCTTGAATCGGAGCCTGCCTCATTTAATGGCTGGGTCAAAATTTTGTCTGAAAAAAAAATGTTATTTCCTTTACCTCTGGTTGTTGGCTCAAACTGAGTCCTAAACTGTTCTCTGGTTTGAACTGTAACAAAACGCCTGCTTTAAATAAGCACTGGGCATTATCTGCATTAAAGAGATTAGGTCAAGTCACTGTTCTTTCTTAAGTCTGCTGTGGAAGTGGTACTTTAAAATACTAAAGCCTGATTTATGGTTGTACAACTCTGTAACTCCATGGCCATGCAATGACACTGATGTACTCATGGCCCTTTTAAAGTTCTCTGTCATATTGGTGGGTATCTTATTGCAATTTACTGCAGGAACTATAGCTTTTTCTGGATCAATTTGTCCCTCAACGAGCTTCACTTCATTATGCAATCATCAGCCTACAAACCACTTTTGCCATATGTGCAATTCCCTACATGAATTGCAGGTCATTTGAGCATCTTTATAGTTTTTAGACTCCATGTTGTAAACAGTCACACTTGGACTTTTCTGCCAAATGTATTCATTGAAATGTAATGGGCAGGCGCACTGCAAAAACTATTAAAATATGACAGGAGAGGAAGGAGTGAAACCAGAACAGTGACAAATCACAGCCCTTGCAGTCTGCGTTGTTTAGCAGGTGCACATCAGGCTACGGAGAGGGTTTGCAGCCATGCAGAGGGCTCTGATCTAAAGTGGTGATCTTTGGTTCGCCACACCCAGAAATATGTGTGTGAAACTTAACACCATATTACAGTGCAGGCAGCAAGCAGCATTTTGTTAATAATCGGTGGCCTGAGCATGGTTTGAAAAATGTATTATTAAAATTATTAATTAAAAAGTTAATCAAGGAAATAGAGTACCCACTTTCCTCGAATCAGCGAGCGTCAGTGCTGAACTTGATTTGGTATCTCTTTTGCAATTAGGCACGTCCAGACTGCTCTGTCCGGTACATGCAAGGGGTTTTAATTGGAAATACATTGCGATGGGATGGGACATTTTGTCCAATCTGAGCGAAAATCCATTATACATAATCCAGTATATACAGTGTTTATTACATGGAAAACCATACAAAAGCATTGGGAGTTTTGCTTTTGTCCGGTGAGTGCGAGTATCCAGGTTTATAAAATGACGGTTTAGGTGAGTTTTACTGTATGTCAGTTTTATTCTGATTTCTTCTGAACGTGATCTCTGGTTGACTATGTTTATTTAGACATTAATGTGTCTAAAACTAATAAAGACATTGCAATAGAATTTAGAATAATCGTACAGCCATTTTTTCTGTGGTGTTTAAGGACGAGGCTGTTGAGGTTCCACAGTACAGATATCTGGGGAATGTAACGAACGATACATGTCAATCAGTTAAGTCTAAAAACTCCTTTGTCTGAGCTGCCACTGGTTTTCTAAAGGAGTCTGTGATTTTAAGCATTGTTCGTTTTTACTGGTCTTTTAACTAATTGAATGTGACCTCATTATTGCTTATTTCATATTGCTTGTCTTTTGCCTTTATTGGCCCTTATTTTAACCTGTGTGATTTTAATGTTATTATGGCCTTTTAATTTATTGATGGTTTAAGGTGTGCTGGATGCTTGTATTAGTCCTGATGACTGTACAATGAATTGTTTCCTGACAATGTAAATGCTCATATTGGTGATATAAGATTGTGACTCCTTTATTTAAATCTAAGGAATAAAGTTGTAGTGAGCAAATCTTTTATCTAACTTAAATGATAAATAATGAAAGGGACTACACCTTTTTAAAATTAATGTAAAATTTGAAATTTGCATTCTGGTAAATTTTGTAAAATAGAGTAAATATTATAAATATCTCACCTGAGTTTGTTCTTGCAGTGTTTACAGCAAAAACAGTTGTTGTGCAGGATAAGTTTATTGGCCACCATTTTTTCCATTGGATAGACTGGTGTCAAGCAGGCAGAGCATATTTCCTTGGCAGTAGACTGGAACTATGAAAACAAATGAGGTTTTTCTGTAACTGGATTTGTGCATGCGTGCGTGTGTGTGTGTGTGTGTGTGTAATACATTAAAAACATTATAGCAGCATGAAAATAACATTATTGTGTTGCTTTTGTTGTGTTTTTAAGTTACGACATCGCTACTGTAGCCATATAATATTTTCCATCAGTTGTCCCAAGAACACAACAATCATCATTTTCAGGAATATTCCTGTATTTTTGAGAGTCCCAGGAAAAAAAAAAGTTCCCACATCAGAGTGGCAGATATTTTCATGATCACTCTGATGCAGGAACTGGAGTTAAAGGATTCCTGGGGATACTGTACAGAATTGTAACCACTTTACTGTAGAGAAGCTTGAATCTTCGACTGGACTGGGTTGCTTGACGTGAGGACGTTTCGCTTCAAATCACAGAAGCTTCCTCAGCTAAAATTCCTTGCTCTGGTTGTTATTTTTGAATATTTTGTGCTATTCTTGTGGATAGCATGTAAATAAGCAATTGGTTCAGTTAATGATTAGGAGATAAGATGTATAAGGAGGTAAACTTTTGAATGATTTTCTACTTTAGCTCTTTCGAGTCTTTTGTTAGGTTCCTTTAATATGCAGATATAAGCCCCACAAATGAGTTTCCTCTGTCAGGGGTATGGGCTTACTGCAGGAATGAGTCACTCATCTGTTTCACCTCAGGGAGTTGTGGTGGATGCTGCTTTGATAAATGATCTACTGCGTGCTTTGACACTTTGCATGCAGATCTGTAATCTCTCCAGAAAACTTTTCAATTCTGTCACCTACTCAGTCCACCATCTAAATAGCAATGTGCCAGAATAAAGTGGACATGACTCTTAAATAGAATGATAAACAACTATCTGATATTTGTAATTTCTGTTATTCCCAAAGCACACCCCTTATTAATTAAGAGAATAAATACAAGCCACTGGCACACTGTGGCTTGTATTGTGCTCAGATTATGTTCTATGTAAAAAGCAAAGTAAACATGGACATGCCCCCAATCGCAGTTGCACTATGAACTTTAGGCCTTATGGCCTACAAAATTCACAGTGATTGTCAGTCTGTTGGAGTTAGATTGTGGAATAATGACATGGAACCGTCATGTTAGAGAACACTGGATAACCTGCTGGACATTATGGACGATGCCAGTCACCCTCTGCACACCGTCATCAGCAACTAGAGGAGTCTCTTCAGCCACAGACTGCTCCTTCCCAACTGCAGGACCAAAAGACTGAAAAACTCCTTTGTTCCTCAGGCCATCAGGGAGAGGAGGCGTAACAGGAAGACAGAGGATGGGAAAGAGAGGAACAGTAGTAGCCAGTAAAGCAGTAGTGATCAGTATGTCTGGTATTTATATTTATATTTGAATTTTTTATTTTTTTATTTTCACTTTTGATACTCTGTGTGCTTCTTATCCTGTGTGCTGCTATACAATGCTGCTGGAACATCGATTTCCCTGGGGGAGTCTTCCCAGGGGATTAATAAAGTTCCATCTAATTGAATCAAATCTATCAAGAATATATGTTCTGTGACAATACGATCTTTTAATTTTTTTTTATTTAACCATTTACACAACAAAATATTGGGTATCACTTAAAAACACTAAAATGTGGTTACAGTATAAAATCCATAAAACATTTTTTTACATCATAGTCAACAATGTCATCATTTCAAAACAAAACAGATATGATAAATGAAACAAACATTTTCATAAAATCAAAGTAAAATGGGAAGTTTAATGCTTTTCGACTGATGGGCTAAATGTTACAAACACTGTCCCTTTCTCATTGTGCAACACATGGTCTTCAAACGGGTGAGGAGATCTTTGTTGGAAGTTGGATGTCATTCCTTCATATCTGGCTGGACTCCGCTCCGCTTCAAATAGTCCAGGTGTTTTTGCTTCAGCTTGCTTGGTGACAAAGGTTGAAGTCACAGATGAAACAAATACATTTCCAAAACAGTCGGTCTCTTCGTACATTTCACTGACAGTTTTTGTACCAATGACTCCTGCTGGTGGGTCTGGAGCCGTTTTCACCTGAAGAATGCTGACCTGCCGTTGTGCAGCAGACTCTTGACCCTGATTGGTACCACAGCTGCTTTGAGGATTGCTCTCTGTTTTTGATTGAACTGTTGAACTTGTCTTCAGTTGCTCAGCAGGCTTTCTAGCAGCCGAGTGAATGGAGATGAATGACGGAGATGATTGGGAACTGGACTGTCTAACAAGTGGCTTAATGTGAGCATTTCTTTGTGTTCCTTGTTCGGGAGAAGTTGTGTTTGAAACAGCTTTGGCATCAGCTGTTTCATTGATTTGACCCGATTTGGTCTTGCTCGACACAATACTTATTTTTCTTATGTTGTTTGCAGGTTGCTCAGATTTTAAAGATTCATGAAAAAGTCCTGACAAGCCCACAATGTCAGCCTCAGATTTCAGACTAGAAACAGAGTACAAAGCCTTTTTTATTGCCTCTTCAATGTCAGCGAGTTTTGCTAATGTCTCCTCTTTTAGATTCATTATTTCCTTGCTTGCCTTTTCCAGGTCTTCAAATGCAGTATCAACTGAGGAAATACTCTCTAGATCTTCATCTTTTGTTTCCACTTCAATTCTCTTCTCTTCTGCTTTTCGGTGTTTAGCATTTCTTGCAGGTATCCATGCAGGTACATTCTCGTATAATGTCTTCAAGGAGCTAACGTCTACTTTACTGGTATCTCCTTCTATCTCTCGCACCTGACTCAGGACTTCCTTGAGCTCTTCTCGTTTCCTTAAATTGTCAAAGATCTCCATTGCTGCCTTCACGTTTCCTTTCATGATTTCTTCCTTGTGGACAGAGAGCCTGTGTAGACGCTCAGTCTCTGACTCCTTTACTTTCTTCTCTCTTAAAACAACTCCATCAGACTTGTTTTGCTTTTCAATCAGGTCGTTTTGCTGTGTACGGTGTGCTGAAATGTTGGGAGGCTGACAGTCTGATTGTTGTTGGGTAGCAGTCTTGTTGCTGCTGTTCAAATCCCTTCTTTCAGGGTTCTGCTCAGTAGTCAGAAGGTTCATGCTCATTTCTTCTGCCCCAGCTTCTGGAATATTCTTGGAACATATTTGTATCTCTGTAGCCGCATTGATTTTCCGAACCAAGTTTCTATCCACTTCCTCCTTAGTGCTGTTTAAAGTTATTTTCATGTCCATGTGGTGTTCTGATGATGGTGGATTTCCAGTATGCAGTTTGGATTGTGAGTCAGCAGGCAGACATTCATTGGTTTGATTTGATTCTTCAGCTGCATGACTTGTTTCATGGATGTTTTTACTACTTAGTTGGTTTTGCGTTATGTGGTCATGTATCTTCTCTGTATCACATGTAGGAGATGTCACTTCACTTTTTGTGTTGTCTTTGATGATGAAATGGGTCTCTGGAGCAGATGTTTGCAGAATTTTCACTAATTTTGTCCATTGTGGCTTTGGTGGTAAAGCAGGCTTCTGCTCCTGTGGTTTGTTGCTGTTTGTTTTTTGAGGACCTGGAGGTGAAGATACACCTTCAGAACTGGATGGATCAGCGTTTTCCTTTAGCAGAGGTTTGGGTCTTGAATTCTGTCTTGTAATGGCTGGAGGTTCTTCTGGGGTTACTGAAATTGAAGGAGACAATTTGGTATGAGATGGGGGCATACAGACCTCAGTACACTGCTTTTGAACTGTCTTTGTCCGTCCTGAACAAGCTTTCCCTGAATTCCTGTATATCATTGCTGCATTAAAGTCTCCTTTGGTTACATTTATGCTATACTTTCCAAGAGACTGCAGGGCCAACTGTACATTGCCTCTTACAATATCTTCTTTATCTAGTAGTTTCTGCTCTGTTGCTGCACTCTGTAGAGACCTAATTGCTGCCTTCACATCTCCTCTGTAAATATCTACTGCCTCATCTTGTACAATGTCACCATTACACTCATAACTTGCAAAAGATGGCAGTGATTCTGCTGCACAACTACTACCTATTGCTGCACTTTGGGCTATTTCCCTCTGGTGACAAGCCGTAAAGGAAACACTGCTTCTCTGGTCTGCAGCACTGACCTTTGGATTGTGTTGCCCTTTAGGGGAAGAGAAGGACACAGACTGTGCCACTGGAGAAGGGCTTTCCTCTTGTCCTGAGATATTCAAGTTGTATATTTTTCCAGGAACAATGGCTTCACGGTCCACATGCACGCTTTGCTTCTTAGCCATTTCAAGGGACTTCTTCGCTGCTTTCACATCTCCAGATATAATAACCTCTTTTTGTGCTTGACTCCCTTCTGTTTCTGGACCTTGCGCTGACAAGTCCATATCATAGATAGTTCCAGGTACAATGATCTCACGCTCCATAGACATGCTCTGTTGCTTTGCACGTTCCAATGACTCCATTGTTGCTTTGATGTCACCAGCTACAACTTCTTCTTTTTCCATCATCACGGGTTGTTTTGTTGCAAGCTGTTGCTTCACTGTCAAGACATCACCAGGGATGATTTCATCCTTTGGGATACACTTTTCAACACTGAAAGAGCATTCAGAGGAAAAAACTTTTTTGGTGTTTCTTACGTCTCCTGGCAATACATCGGAAATGGTTCGTTGTACATCCTCTTTTTGTTGGTAGAGACTTCTTTTTGCTTCTTTCACATCTCCCTGTACTATTTCGATGGGGGTCAGAAGGCTGTCTCCTTCATCTGCGGATAGCTCAGTATGAAGACTCTTAAGGTATTGCAAATCCCCTTTCTCAATACAACTTTTGAACAAGTTGACATTTCCCTTTTCATTTTCATCTACTCTATATGTGGTTGCAGTCTTGTGACTGGCGGTAGCTAACAGATTTCCAATTGTAGACTTGACATCTCCCCTTTCTATGGCATGACTCTCAGCTTTAATGAGGGAATAAACTGACATTTCCGCATGTCCTTCTGCAGTCTCTTGCATTATGATTCCTTTTTTTGAGTTCTTGTCATAAACAAGGAGGTCATCAATCACTTGGACAATGCTTTGTATTCTTTGATCCCTGTTGAAGCTGACTGTAGATGCTGACTCATAATCCAGAAGTTCCACTACTGAGGTGTTTATTTCACCTTTTTCCACTTCTTTAAGAAGAGTAACTTGGGGCTTTAGGTTTGGTTTGAACAACAACTGTAAGATGATGTTCCTGATGTTTCCCTCAACAGCCTCTTCTTTCTGGGTTTCTATGCCTTCATTGTTTCTAAACAGATATTTTGCCATGTTAACATTCCTGCTCTCAAATGCTTCTATTATGATACCACTTGAATGGAGAAAATTCATCTGATCCAAGTATGACAGAGTATCAGAAGCAGAGTTTGCAGTGATTTTGTCTAGTGGGGTTGTTTCAAATAACCAGGTAGTGCACTTCACATCAGCTTTTGGAATTGCTTCCTCAACACCTTGTACTGAGTTGTCATCAGGCTCCTTGATCTTGTCCAGTGGTTGTGATTCAAATAGCCACGTGCAGCGTTTCACATCTCCCTTACAGGTGTCTTCTCTATGGACTGTGTTTACCACATTCTGTTCCTGGGGCTCTCCTTTCAGACTGTCAATGGTTTGATTCTCAAAGAGCCATGTAGAGGTCCTGACATCACCACGCTGGACATCAGTGACACTGACAGTTCTCACAAACCTCCTGGATGATTGGTTCGATTCAAATGTCTGTTTATTGACCTGTACGTTACAACTTCCAGAGTCTTCTGTAACCTTGACAGAGGGCTCCTCTTTATCAGTAAATGAGTCCAAAGGTTGTGTCTCAAACTTCCATCGAGCTGATTTAACATCTCCTTTCTTGGCATCTTCTTGGGTAACAGCTCGGATCAAGTAAACCTCATTCTCTGCTTTGATGGCATCAAGGGGTTTTGTCTCAAACATCCATCTTGCTCCCCTTACATCACCACTCAGTATCTCCTCTTTTTTCACAGTTGTTACCTCATGAAACTCCCCTTCCTTGTCTCTGATAGCATACAGTGGCAGAGACTCAACATCATGGTACTTGATTTCACATCAACGTTGGTCACAGGGTTTTCGGCACATGCTGACTTCTCTTCAAAGTTTTGGTCCTGGATTTTGTCCAGTGAGCAGGTTTCAAATATAAACTTCTTGTTGATTACATCACCGCCCTCAGCTTCACTGCTTCTTTGTGTGTTTGCATCATCATTGTCGTTATTGATCAGATTCATTGGACAGTTCTCAAACAACCACGTAACTTTATGAACTGAGCCCTTTTCAATGTGTTCATCTTGGTTCTGTTCATCAGACGCTGTCATCATTTCTGATCCTATTTCATCAAGGGACTGTGATTCAAAAAGTTCTTTGACCCGTGATACATCTCCTGATTGAATGTCGACTTCGCTGACGCATCTCACGTATTTGTCTGAATTTGCAACTTTGCTTATTCTGTCTAAAGTTTCTGTTTCAAAAAGATGTTTGGCAGTTTGAACACCAATTTCTGATTTAGCAGAATCCTGTATGGTGGTGCAAAGCTTCAAGTTGTACTCATGTTTGTCTGTCATGCTGTCGAGAGGCTGTGATTCAAAAAGCCAGGTAATGGATTTGACACTGGTGGTGCTGTTGATATTTTCTTTATCATGTTTGTTTTCCGATTTATCATACAAAATGTCCATTGGGTGTGTCTCAAATAACCATTTACAAGTCTTGACATTGCCTCTGCAAGTCTCCTTATTGACAGATGTGTCTTGCTCTGATGGGTTGAACTTGGCATGGATTCCATCTATAGTCTGGGTCTCAAAAAGCCACTTTGCCATTTTGACATCTCCCATTGTATCCTCCTCTCGGGTAATGCCTTTGATTACCTCTACATTTCTCACTTCCTGTCCAATGTTGTCCAAAGGTTTGGTTTCAAACATCCATTTATAGTTTTGGACTTTCCCTTTGATTGATTCCTCTCGGCTGACTGTTGTGACCTTGTGGAGATTACCTGAGCAGTCCTTTAATGCATATAAAGGAGTCATTTCAAACAAAGCTGTGTTGCCTTTCACATTTCCTACTGCTATTTCTTGTTTCTTCTCATTAGTGATATATGTCTCATCAGATTGAGTGATTTTGCTCAGAGGAATAGTTTCAAAAAGATGTTTGAATCTCTTAACATCACCCTTTTCAATCTGTTGTTCTTGGATGGAGATATTGTTTTGGATGGTGCTGCTTTCATAAACTTGCTTTTTGTCCTTTACTGCTCCGTGTTCATCATTTGAAAGAGTAATTTTTGCCAGGTGCCCGACTTGACAGCTGTCATTTAGGGCATCCATTTGTTGCGTTTCAAACAACCACAGAGATGTCTTCACATCTCCTCCGATTACTTCTTCCTTTTCCAAAGATGGTTCTGCTTTATCTCCTTTAAGTGTTGCCAAAGGTTGTGTCTCAAAGAGCTTTTGTTTATTCATGACATCACCCTCTCTTGTGCATTCAGATGCTACTCCTTCAAACCTGTCCACTCCGACGAGTTCTTGGATTGTGTCAAACGACTGTGTCTCAAACATCCACCTTTTTCTGTCAACTCCGCCTTTCTGCCCCTCTTCCAAAGATATACCCCGTATAATTTTTACTCCAGCCATCCCCTTATTTATCATGTCCAAAGGCTGTGTTTCAAAAAGCCAGCGTGCACTGCGGGTATGGTTGCTTTTGATCTCCTCTCTGCAGATGGATTTGACTTCATGAATAATGCCACTGTTGTCTCTGATAGCACAGCAAGGCTCTGCCTGAAAGACTCTGACAGTTCTTTGGACATCTCCCTTCTGCTCGTGGACCTCAGACTTCAGTGTCAGAAAGTTTTGGTCTTCTATTGAGTTGCAGCGGCCCAAGTCACTGAGTGATTTCGATTCAAAAAGCAGACGAGTTCCTCTTACATCTCCTGGTTGGATGGGTTCTTTCAGCACAGCTTCCACCAGCTCACCTTCTTCTGTTATTGCTTTGTTGAGGGAATCTAAGGGCTGGGTCTCAAATAACCACCTCGATGTTCTCACATCTCCTTTGACAGAGGTTTGTCTTTGAACAAATGCCCCTGAAACTTGCTGCATGCTGTCAGTTTGCTCAAACATGGACGAGGTGCCTCTTACATCTCCACCTTTTAAGTCCTCCTCATCGAGCAACTTCTTGGTTGCATGGGGATCTCCGATATTATCAAGAGCCCAGTTCTCAAAGATCCACCTCATGGACTGAACCTCTCCTTGATAGGAAGCATCTGCTGACTGACTGTCTTCTGACTGCACTGCCTTCGTTATCTCATCATCTGCAACATCATCGAGACTTGCTCGCAGCTCCGGGTGGATGTGTTTAAAGAGCCTCTTTAGCTCACTCTTTTGCCGCTGTTGGTAGAAGGTCGAGAATGTTTCTTTTGGTGGAGGCACAGGGAGGCTGCTTATCGCTGAAGGACCTTCGTAATCAAGAGGTCTAGGTGGGATAGGAGGTGGTGGAGGAAGAGGTAGGTCGTCATCATCTTGGGCAGATTGTGAAACTGTTACCTGTCTGGGTTTGTCAGCCATCTTGAAATATAAAAAAGCAGAAATAGCATCAGGATTTATTCATTTTAACCAGTACTACTTTGTTAACATGCACATATTAGATTGTGTTGCATTTAGCAAGCAAAGCCATATGTTACCTTTTTCTTCTGTAGATGTTTGTCACAGCATACCATCCTCCATCACATCAGGGGTTAGCAAAACACTTCACAACAGTTAGTAGGCACACCGCACTACAGACACATTCTCAATATAAGGACTGAAGGAAAGTTTGGGCCTCAATATTGCTTTCAGTTTAAAATGTTTGTTGATGATCATACTCAAGCTATAACGGTACATGTAATTGTACCAAAAAATTTGGTAACACTTTACTTGAAGGTATCGTCATAATAGTGACATAACACTGTCATAAGTGTTACATGACAGTCATGAACATGTCATAAACATTATGTCAATGTCATAAATGTTTATGACTGCTCCCCGTGGCATTTAAACAGCCTCCAGCTAATGAAAGCAGTAACAAACAGCACAGGTGTTTTAATTGCAGTAGATATGTGACCATACTCTGCTGTCAAGAACACAAGTTTTAAACACATGCTGAAACTTACTGAGCCCATTTATAGTTCCCCCCTCTCGTTGAATTTTTTTAAAAAGCAGTTTAATTTTGTGCTTGTTGTAGTCAACATATTGAAAACATGTTAAACCGTGAATTGTACGTACTCACAGTATGAAACCAAACTGTGATTTTGGAGTATCATTACATCAGTAGTTCCTACAATACGTAATGTATATTATGTTTGTGCTGCAGCACACTGGATCAGAGACGACACATTGTGAAAGTGGTCTGCTAAATTATATGAGAGGTGACTGAGAAGTTGAGCCTTAACCAGAAAAAAGTAGAGCGTGGTTCTCCATTTTTAGCATTCTGTGAAACCAACATTTATCAACATTGCACCCAGTGAGTCAAAAGTTCACACAGTCTCGAGACATGCTGGTTTCTCAGAATGCAAAAGATGGAGAACCATGTCCCACTTTTTCCGGGTCAGTCCCAAAACTTCTCTCTCACCCCCCGTAAGTTTACTATTGACAACCGCAATCATATTAAAATACTATTAACAATCAAGCTTCACTTTTGGTGTTGTATGAGAGAAACCCAGTTTTCAAATAATTACTTTAGCAAAGAATGAATGAGAGTGAATGAGGCAGCTGTTTACGGAGTTATACAAATCCCCCCGTACACTCGAAATAGCAAGGAAGTAACAATAGCAACGTACTTTGTAATGGTGTTACGTGAATGGTGCAATGATGTCTAAAGAAGTATGCCGAGATATGTGTGCTTTGTCTGCTATTCCAGTTTACATCAGAGAAGATTATTAGGACCAGGCTGCCAACCACTGGTGAACTGGCAGAACAGCGCTGCTTGTCGAGGGTAAGAAGAATAATCAGGGACACCACATCCCTTTAACAATCTGTTTTCCTTCCTTCCCTCAGGTAGATGTACCTTAGCTTGAGTTGCAAAGCACACAAATTCAGGGACAGCTTTTACCCAACCACCATAAGACAGTTAAATACAAATCGATAGAACTGTGTAGTATAGATTGTAGGACATAGAATGCACTGTAACAGCTGGTGGCAACTTTATCCTTGTAGCATCTTTATATGTGCAATATCCCGTGACTTTTATTTATTTATTGTATGTTGTGTATATACAGAGACAGTTATCAATAGGATTTTTGTATATTTGTTTTTTTTTTTTTTTTACTTTATCACTATCACACACCTTGGACTGGTATTTTATGCTTTTATTCTGTGTTTATATCTATTCATGCAGGGCATTGATATTTCATTCTGTGACAGCATCTGTGATGTTTTTTACTGAATGACAATAAATATGTCTAAGTCTACATCAGCTTTGCACCACTGTTTGAAATTAACTCTGGTCAATGTTTTTTTTTTTTTCCTGCTGACGGTATTCAAGAATCTCACATTGACCCACTCTTTTTTTCTTTCCCTCTCAATCCCTATGATCTAAAGGAGGAAGTTGAATGTTCAATTTACACGCTTACTATCAATGGGTAAATAGTCCCTATGGAAAATTAATAATATCAAAAGCAATACATGCCACAGGTCATCATAAAATGCAAAAATGCACTATCAACACTGTTCAGTTGGAAGGATAGAAGACAAAGATTTGAATTTGTTTACAACTCTAAAGGTGCCCTGCCACTTGGACGACTTTGATCCGTGCACTTGCACGCACTTCATCGTGACAATCCACCCGCTGTGTTCCCAGCTGGATGCCATGCTTTGTCCCACTGGATGCTATGCTTTGTGTGCTGGACACTGCATATATAAAATAATTATTTTGTTGATTAATCATTTTCTCTCAGAGTTGGATGTTGAAAACATCTCTAATCGCTTTTGGAATCACAGAGGACCGTTTCATCTGGTGCTTCTCTCTCTCTCTTTCTCTCTCTCTCTCTCTCTCTCTCTCTCTCTCTCTCTCTCTCTCTCTCTCTCGTGTACTGCATGAGGTGGAGAACACATTTGTAGCTGTCTAAAAGTTAATTATTTGTAATGTTTATATTGTAATGGCTTGGTAAAACAGTTGCATGTTCATTCCTCCTTATGAGCAGCTGTAAAAGTACGTTTATGATAGATTTAACATCTTGTTATAATCGATCAGTGGTTTGCGATGAGAGTACTTAATTTTCACCGAAAGCCAGATAAATGTTTCGAATAGTTTCCAGGTGCCAGTCTCTAACAGCTTCTGAAAAATTCTGATGGAAAAAAACCCCCAAATCATTCCGCCATTCCCAGACAATGAAAATCCGATGACGGGGCAGGACCACTCGTTCCACAAGGCGTGCTCACAGGCGAATGATGTCACCGACAGGCGTGGAAAAACTCACGCATGCGCACAAGGGTTCAAGCTTGTCTGACGTAAAAACATATGAATCAAATCCATATAGTTTAAAAAAAAAAATAAAAAGGTACGATTCTTTATGGACAGATCTCGTACAATGATATTTATTGTATATCACTGGGATGCAAATCAAAATGAAAGATAGAACATCTGAAAAATGAAGCCAATATATCTTTAGTGTGCCCTAGTGGTTGCTTGCTTTAATTCTTGCTTCTTCTGTGGATGTAAATCATAAATTTGTATTTACAATAAATTCAACAAATTTATTCTTGAAGATGCTTTGTGTAAACATAATTCAAATCATTGACATATGTATGCCTGAAAAAACATCTTTATCGTTTTATTTTATTTTTGTGAAGTTATTCTATGATTTTCAAATGTGTGTGATAGATAGATAGCCATTATTAACAATCAGTATCTGTAAATGTTATTATTGGATTAAGAATCCATTGTAGCCAGTTTGTTAAATGTTGAAGTTACTTACTTACACCTGCAGATGTCAACGTTATTGCACACGCAACATCACTATGAAACTTTGTCTCTGCATTACATTAAAATGGCTTATATGCTGTTTAATACACAAATAAATATGAAATTGTCTTTTTGTGTGTTTCTGATGCATACTATGATATACAGTTTGTACCAAGAAAACATACTGACACTCTCATACTGACTCTCAGCGCCTTCGCAGAATTTTGTTGGGTGCCCGAGGTCATCAGGATTGGCCCTCTGTCACACAAAGAGTTTCTGACCAATGAGAGAACAGCGGGCTCACATGTGACTTTTATTTATGTACATGGTTTGAACCATTTAGAGATATTTGAGAATAAAAGCAAATTGATTCAAGAGAAAAGTGGAGTACTGTAACATTTGGTTCATGGTTTGGAATCACACAAACAAACTATCTAGTAGCTGTGCAAACAGCTCAAAACGATTCTAAAACAACTCTAACCGTAAGGAATTGTAAAAAAAAAAAAAAAAGTACACTCTAAAAAAAAGGAACTGCTGGCTCAATGAGAAAAATTGATGGAACATTTTGTATAGATTTTTAAGAAGTTATTTCAACTTAGTTATTTCAACTTTCAACTGAGTTAATCCCACAAGACTTCTCTAGCTAAGTTGAAATAACTTTAGTTAAGTTGAAATAACTTAAAAAATCTATGCAAATTGTTACATCACTTTTTCTTGTTGAGACAGTGGTTCATTTTTTAGAGTGGAGAGCATCACTTCTGATTTTCTCAGAAATACTTGTTCTAAATGTGAAATGTCACTGACCAGATCAACTTTTTTTTTTTTATTTAACCTTTATTTAAGCAGGATAGTCCCATTGAGATCAAGATCTCTTTTACAATGGAGACCTGGACAATTATAAAATTTCCAATTCACCTAATCTGCATGTCTTTAGTACAGTAAAAACAGCTTCTTATTGTGTTTATTTTGCCTTGATTAAAGGAAACTGTCTTTTTTTTCAAGCAAGCAACAAGAAGGCATGAAGTGCACAGCACACATTTAGAACACACACACTGTCCTTATGTTAACTAAGTCAACTATACTGTACCTTACTGAGTTTAGCTGTTGCTCCTTTTTTCCCAGTGAATTCCTGTTGAACAAACAACACAAAATGTGAATTTGAGGCATTTTGACTGTTAGTAACATAATATTGTCTTTCCATTGTAAATGAATGATACATTTCTAGGGTGCAATGCAGTAGAGTATGAGGAGTTCTGGTTGTGCAGTCATCATTCCCAGACGGCGCCCATATGAGCTGAAGAATGTGAGGCATGTTAGGAACTCACCGCTGGGGTCGAGCCTCCTGTGGGGTTGGTAGCTGCTGCTCTGGACAGATAGACAACTGATTTGTCTCTCACTGAGGATGAAGTTGAAATTCTGTCTCTTCCTTGTTTTACTGTTGTGCCCCTTTCAATCACTGATGCACGGTTTTTGTTTTCTGCAAACAACAAGAAAAAACCAACATGAAGTCTTCCTAACATAAAGTTTTCTCAGAAGGATAACAGTAACAAATGTCTTTTAAAAAATCAGTTTGGGTCTTTTTTCTACTTATTTCTACTTATGTCCATATTTTAGCTTACCACTAAAAATCTACTTTGATTGTAATTCCATTACCATACAATTGTCCATTTCGGGTTCTTTGCCAGTTGTGTAATTATAATCATCTAATCAAATTTATTTGTAAAGCACTTTAAAAATTAGACATGAAGTGATTTACATATTAAACTGAATGAACATAAAATTGAAACAGTCAGTCATTACACAAACAATTAACTGTCACAAAATAAAATCAGCAGCTGGCTATAAATTGCAAGAAGACAAATCAAGTAATATCAGAAGGAGTTCACATCACAATTTACAGCATAAAATAAGGATAAATTGACTGAGAAGAGATCTGAGACAAGTGTGAAATATTTAATCAAATAGTCATATTATACTGTTACATAATATTACACTTCATTTTGTACTTTATTTAAAGCTGTAATATGAAACTCTTGTTAATCAGTTTTTCATACATCTGTGGTGTACTATGTTTTTAAAATTATATATTTTTTTTATTTCATGTTTTAAGGGCCTTTTTGCTACTTCAGTACAAAAATAGCATAGTAAATACATAAGTACATAATAAAAACCATTTTAAAAACAGAACTACAAAATGTACATATTGCCAGAAGTCATGTGTTAAACATGTAGTTTTAACTAAGTACATATGTTGTAATTGCATTCTTATTATTGGATTTAAATATGGTAGTGTTTAAAGTCAATTGAGAAAACAGAAAAAAGATCTGAACTTTGGCAACATTTCACCAAATGTAGGCTTGTTTTTTTAAAATCAGATTTCTATCTAATTTCTTATTTCTTCTTCTTCTTCTTTGTCTTTCGGCTCTTCCCGTTAGGGGTCGCCACAGCAGATCAACCGTTTCCATCTCACCCTGTCCTCTGTATCTTCCTCTGTCACACCAACCACCTGCATGTCCTCTCTCAGCACATCCATGAACCTCCTCTTTGGTCTCCCTCTTCTCCTCCTGCCTGGTGGCTTCATCCTCAGCATCCTTCTCCCTATATACCCTGGGTCCCTCCTCTGCACATGTCCAAACCATCTCAATCTCGCCTCTCTGACTTTGTCTCCAAACCGTCCCACCTGAGCTGTCCCTCTGATATGTTCATTCCTAATCTTGTCCATTCTTGTCACTCCCAAAGAGAATCTCAACATCTTCAGCTCTGCCACCTCCAGCTCTGCCTCCTGTCTTTTTGTTAGTGCCACTGTCTCTAAACCATACAACATAGCTGGTCTCACTACTGTTTTGTAAACTTTCCCCTTCACTCTTGCTGATATTCTTCGGTCACAAATCACTCCTGCCACCTTTCTCCACCCACTCCACCCTGCCTGCACTCTCTTCTTCACCTCTCTACCACACTCTCCATTACTTTGAACTGTTGACCCCAAATATTTAAACTCATCTACTTTCACCACTTCTACTCCTTGTAACTGCACTATTCCACTGGGCTCCCTCTCATTCACACACATGTACTCAGTCTTGCTTCTACTGACGTTCATTCCCCTTCTCTCCAAAGCATATCTCCACTTCTCCAGACTAGACTCAACTTGCTCTCTACTCTCACTACAGATCACAATGTCATCTGCAAACATCATAGTCCATGGGGGCTCCTGTCTGATCTCATCTGTCAACCTGTCCATCACCACTGCAAACAAGAAAGGACTCAGAGCTGATCCTTGGTGTAATCCCACCTCCACCTTGAATGAGTCTGTCATTCCGACTGCGCATCTCACCGCTGTCACACTATTCTTGTACATGTCCTGCACTACACTAACATACTTCTCTGCCACTCCAGACTTCCTCATAGAATACCACAGCTCTTCTCTTGGCACCCTGTCATATGCTTTTTCTAAGTCCACAAACACACAATGTAACTCTTTCTGTCTTTCTCTGTACTTTTCCAACAGTATTCTCAGAGCAAACATTGCATCTGTAGTGCTCTTTCTCGGCATGAAGCCATATTGCTGCTCACAGATCTTCACCTGTTTTCTAAGCCTAGCTTCTACTACTCTTTCCCATAACTTCATGCTGTGGCTGATCAGCTTTATGCCTCTGTAGTTACTGCAGCTCTGCACATCACCCTTGTTCTTGAAAATAGGAACCAGCACACTTCGTCTCCACTCCTCAGGCATCCTCTCACTTTCCAAGATTTTATTAAACAATGTGGTTAGAAACTCTACTGCCATCTCTCCTAGACATTTCCATGCCTCCATTGGAATGTCATCTGGACCAACTGCCTTTCCACTCTTCATCCTCTTCATAGCAGCCCTCACTTTTTCCTTGCTAATCTCTTTTACTTCCTGATTTACTCTCACCACATCATCCAGCCTTTTCTCTCGCTCATTTTATTTATTCATCAACTCTTCAAAATATTCCCTCCACCTTCTCAGCACACACTCCTCACTTGTCAGCACATTACCATGTGCATCTTTTACCACCCTAACCTGCTGTGCACATCCTTTCCAGCTCTGTCCCTTTGTCTGGCCAGTCGGTACAAGTCCTTTTCTCCTTCCTTACTACTCAACTTCTTGTACAGCTCGCAATATGCCTTTTCCTTTGCTTTTGCCACTTCTCTTTTCGCCTTACGCCGCATCTCCTTGTACTCCTGTCTACTTTCTTCATCTCTCCGACTATCCCAAAACCTTTTTGCCAACCTCTTTCTCCTTATGCTTTCCTGGACCTCTTCATTCCACCACCAAGTCTCCTTGTCTTCCTTCCACTGTCCAGATGTCATACCCAGTACTGCCCTAGCTGTCTCCCTCACCACATCTGCAGTACTTTTCCAGTTGTCCAAAATTGCTTC
Organism: Thalassophryne amazonica; assembly: GCF_902500255.1. NCBI lineage: Eukaryota > Metazoa > Chordata > Actinopteri > Batrachoidiformes > Batrachoididae > Thalassophryne > Thalassophryne amazonica. Next base: position 43,108,452 of record NC_047114.1, read on the forward strand.
CCCTCCAACTAGTGCTTCTCTCACCTGCTCGCTAAATTTCACACAACAGTCTTCCTCCTTCAGCTTCCACCATCTGATCCTTTGTTGAGCTCTCACTCTCTTCTTCTTCTTTACCTCTAAAGTCATCCTACAAACAACCATCCTATGCTGTGTAGTGACTCTCCTGCTACCACCTTACAGTCTGTGATTTCTTTTAGCTTGCATCTCCTATAAAGAATGTAGTCCACCTGTGTGCACCTTCCTCCACTCTTATATGTTACCCTGTGCTCCTCCCTTTTCTTAAAGTAGGTATTCACCACAGCCATTTCCATTCTTTTTGCAAAATCAACTACCATCTGTCCTTCCCCATTCCTATCCTTGATACCATATCTACCCATTACTTCCTCATCACCTCTGTTCCCTTCACCAACATGCCCATTGAAGTCTGCTCCTATCACCACTCTTTCATGCTTGAGCACACTCTCCACCACCTCATCTAACACACTCCAGAAATCTTCTTTCTCCTTCATCTCACAACCTACCTGTGGGCATATGCACTGATGATATTCATCATCACCCCTTCAATTTCCAACTTCACACTCATCACCCTGTCAGACACTCGCTTAACCTCCAACACACTTTTAACATACTCTTCCTTTAAAATGACCCCAACACCATTTCTCTTCCTGTCCTCACCATGGTACAACAACTTGTACCCACCGCCGATGCTCCTGCTCTTGCTTCCCTTCCACTTGGTCTCTTGCACACACAATATGTCTACCTTTCTCCTCTCCATCATATCAGCCAGCTCTCTCCCTTTACCAGTCATACTACCAACATTCAAAGTCCCCACTCTCATTTCCACCCTTCTAGTTTTCTTCTTCTCCCGCTGTTCGTGGCAACGTTTTCCTCCTCTTCTTCGTCGCCTTCGCCCAGCAGTAGCCCAATTTCCACCGGCAACCTGTTGGGCAATAGCACCGGTGGCGGACATTGTTAACCCGGGCCGCGACCGATCCGGTATGGGAATTCGATTCTGAGTCTGCATAGTTGGGTTGGCTTGTTTTACGCCGGATGCCCTTCCTGACGCAACCCTCCTCATTTATCCGGGCTTGGGACCGGCACTCAGAATGTACTGGCTGCACACCCCATGTGGCTGAGTTATCTAATTTCTTATTCACGAGTTAAAATAATAATAATACAAGTTTAAAGTGCACAGGTATTTCAAGGGTTTTTGACAAAAATGTTGAACATCAACCCAGAGCATTACTGATAAAATGCATTCAAAAAGGAAATGTGTCAAAATTTCCTCAAGCAAATCACACAAACTGTCCTCATTCCTAAATCTTACACTGTCTGGTTTGTTTGTTTGTTTTTTCTTTCATTCTTTCTTACTTTCTTTCTTACTTACTTTCTTTCTTTTTTTTTTCCTGGTAACTATGTTGTATCTTCTTTGGCATTATGGTTTACCCCAGCTCCATACAGTCAGATGGAGACACTGTGGCGGACATAATAAAATAAATCATTGGTGTTTATTTATTTGTATGTCTGACTGTTAGCAGGGTTACGTCAAAACTACTGCATGGATTATGACAAATTTGCACCACAGATTCATATTAGGGCATGGAAGACTCCACTGAATTTTGGAGGTGATCCGGATCCAGATTGGCAGACGGCAGAAATCTCAGATTGTTCTATCTTGTATTGTATTGTATTGTATTGATCTAACTTGTATTTAAGGTGCTAAAATCCAAAATGTACATGTTCATTGTTTTTGTTTTTATAAACAATTTTTTCTTAACAAAAAATGAGGTTTGTTCATGTGTTACTATGCATGTATGTATAGTTGTGTTCTAATAAAGTGCACTAATACTTAATTTATGTCATGTTGTAAATGTTTGTTTTCACATTAAGTCAAATTGAGTTGTTTTCACATTTTATTCATTTCAACATTGAGAAGCAGGGTTGGGGGGGGGGGGGGGGGTAATGTGCCATCTTTTTGTTTGTTGGTTGGTTTGTTTTAATTTGATGTCATTACAAAATTAAAATTTGTGAAAAATAAGTTTAACAAACTTTTGCATGCCACCGTATATACAAGGATTACAACTTGAAATATTCATAAATTTTTGTTTTTTTGTTTTCTTTTTTTTTGGGGGGGGGGGGGGGTGCTGGCATTTCTAAACTACATGCTTGTACAGGGTGTTCCCCTCATCTCACACTGTGACTCCTGTGTTAGGCTCCAGCACCCCCCCCCCCCCACACACACACACACATACACATATTGACCCTTAATTGACATAAGCAGGTATAGAAAATGAATGAATAAATGAATGGCATAGACATATAAAATCACAAAAGTCATCATGTCATCACATACCCTCAGATTGCTATGAGACTGCTGTGATGTTCAAAGAGTTTCAGCTTTTCTGCATGACACAGTCATGTGGTCATCTATAAAAAAAAACACCCTCAGGTGGAAACAACATGTGAGTTGGTTTAAGTTTCAATTAAGAGTAACACCAGCTTCATTAGTTTGGGAAACCGATCTGATCATCAGTGTTGTGAACATCAGTGGTTAACAGGTCAGTGTGATGTAGAGGCTATCCAGCTGTAACTAATGTCCAGATTTGGACACGATTCTCTATTCAGAGCGAAAGCTGACACAGGACAAAAGAGCAGACCAGAACACCAGCGCCCCTCATGAGTTTGGAATTAAAACATTATCATCGACGGCTGAACAGACAGAAGCGTTGTGTGTGTATGTGTGTGTGTGTGTGTGTGTGTGTGTGTGTGTGTGTGTGTGTGTGTGTGTGTGTGTGTGTGTGTGTGTGTGTGTGTGGTGTGTGTGTGTGTGTGTGTGTGTGTGAAATAGTGGGAGGTGGTGTCATGATTATTTTATTGTTGGATTACAGAATTTTTACTAAGTGTGCCAGTATATATTTCAAAGTGAATGGCAGTTGCTTATTATATAGTGCACGTGTTAATAATACACAACAAATCCTTCTGTTTGTTATTTTCACCAGGTTCTGGTTTTTGGGCGGAGTTGATTTACAAGAACGCAATGCATTTTAATCATTTAAACAAAACCAAGTTAATAATGAAAAATAGATACGTTTATTTTGTGGTGTGTGTGGCTCAGTCTATGCCTTTGCCACACATCAACAGAATCTTATGGGTACATTATGGGACCAGATCAATCAAAGAATGTAAGAAACTGAGGCTGAAAATTTATGCTTCCAAATGGTAGATGTCATCTTTCTGCTGGTGTTACAGTTGGGTACTGAAATTTTGGAGGGTTAGAAGAGGAACCTCATCAAACTTAGATCTGCCTATGAAACTCTAAATATTACAAGAGGACCCCTTTTTTTTTAGTTGTGGTTTCAGCACTGCATTAAATTCTGCTTATCTTCTGGTAGGGTCAGGTAGCTGTGTTTGTGATTCTGTGTGTCTGGACTCCATTAAGTCTGCATGTGATGGAGAGGAGCTGTTAACGGTGCAGTAATGTCAGGGCGCCCCAGCCACCAGCAGCTGCACAAATGATGGCAAAATCCAGTTGCTATTTGTTCTTCGCCGCCATATTTGTCACCATCAGCTGTTTGTAGTCACATTCACAGACTGTAATGAAAAGCTGCATTCCAAAAGAACTCCCACAAAGAGGCCATCCCCACCCCCATTCAACCCCCCAACCCGCAAACAACGTTAAAGCTAAAAATATTAAAGCTATAAATATTTAAAATGATTTAAATAACAAATAATGATTTGAAAAAGCTATCTTGTCAAGAAAAATGTGCCAAATGCTGAACGATGCCATTGTTTTAAATGTGAGAATATGCTTTTATATATATATATATATGTGTGTGTGTGTGTGTGTGTGTGTGTGTGTGTGTGTGTGTGTGTGTGTGTGTGTGTGTGTGTGTGTGTGTGTGTGTGTGTGTGTGTGTGTGTGTGTGTGTGTGTGTGTGTATCATTGTACATCAAATATTTGGAGGTTTCAGCTGTTGATGAGACAAACACTTTTAACTTTACTAAACTAGACTAAACTATAGTGATGGATTATTGAACTGTTCGCCACACAGTGTGGTACAATTGCAATTTGTTTTTTCTTCTAATCTTTAATGTGCTGCATTTTAATGTATATTTTATTCTTCATTTTGTGATAAATTAAAGAATGCATCCCATGATGGCCTGTTAAAAAGATTTATGATTGTCAAACAATGACTAATTATAACTTACGGAAGAAAGTCACTTTACAAAGTACACAAGGTCATTTTAATATACGACTTTGTGCAGCTGTGATATCACTTCCACAATTACAAAGCTGCACCACTGACTTTATTTTCGTTTGCACTGTCAGGAATTAATATTCTGAAGCTTAGAAAATGTCCTCTGTATATCACTGTCACAACATAAAACATTAACATAAGCTGTAAGTCTGCACTAGCAACTACACTCTCCATCCATTCTACATACAGAACGGGCACATAATAATACAAATAATACAAATTTAAGATTTTTAAAGACATTTAAATCATTCATATCTTTTTGAACCTGAGTTCCGCATTCCAAGTACTCACTAAAATGCCACCGGTTTGTCTGCACTCACTTTGCTGCGTTGGATTCCAGACTGTGTTCGTGCTCCTTTGGCTCCTCTGTGCTCCTCTCTGCCTTTTACTCTTTGTGGCCCTTTGGCCTCAGTGACAGCTGATTTTTATCAGAGCTGCTGCCCAAGTGAAAGACTATTTTTGGGAGGCTGCTCCTCGCCTGAGTCAATCACCTCTGTTTGTGAAGGACTGAGGCATCGTGCCACTGCCCATTCCCAGAGATACATTGTCAGTCACTATATCGGGTTCTGGGAGGACCGTAGAGTTTGTGTGTCACAGAACGGTCTGTAAGTAAGGGAAATTCTCAGTAATGGTCTGATTTTAGAAGAAGGATGTGAAAAAGGCTGCATAAAAACAAAGGCATACAGTCCATTTTTTTGAATAATTCTACTCTTAAGCCATTAGGACTGCATGGGGGGATTATTACCAGGGATTCTTAGTGATTTTATTCCACTCTGAATGCAACCCAAGATAATAGATATGTCAGGAAAAATTTTGCCATAACCTTTAGAAAAGCATTTTTTTTTAACAGTTTATCTCAAGTATGAAGACACTTGAAGACAGTTTTGGAAGATCTGACTTTCACATCTGGGTTTTATTTGTGTGGAATTTATGTTAAAGTCTGATGACACATATTATGGCTACAGTCTCTGAAATCATGGGAACATGTCAGTGCCTCAGGTCCACATGCCCTCACTGTAACTCTTCTGCAGCATGCTGAATAAAAAAAAATAAAGTGACATTAAATGCAACATCAGTGGGATGGTGCACTTTTTTGTGTGAGAGGTGTTTGGAGCACCTGCCCCACTTTGGCACATCAGAGTGCACTCTACAGGGAGAGACATGAGTTTAAAAAGTGCTGCCAACAGTTCATTTATTTCAGACAATGAGAGTGAATGTGAAGATGGATTCATTCAGTCACAAAGAGAAGACCACAGAAATGAAAAAAGAAAAAACACTGAAGCCTCGTAATTATCTGTTTTGTTTGTTATGTATTTTTTTTATTATATTATTTATTATATTATCATTGAGGGCTGACAGCAGTGCCTCAGCCCTGTTTATGAAGGAAGTTGTATGAGATTTCTTATCCCATGTGAATCAGCCATAAATATAACATCCTGTGGTAAAATTACATTACTCCACATCCCCATGTAAAACTAATCCTATCACAGTGTGGCAGAATATCTTTTTTTTTTACTCACCATCCAAATACAAATATTGTCAGTAAAGAAATGCAATCTTAATCCATAGTCTCAGTAATACCACAGGATCAAAGTACCAACTACCACACACTGGAATTCCAAAGACGCAGAGTGGCTGAAGTGTCGGCCGAGGTCAACACCAGAACTGCCGGCTAAATCCTCCCTCCTATCTTGAGCATGTGTGCTGAACACATTAGTTATGCATTCACACCACTTTGTCCTCTGTCTTTATTTAGCTGTTTCCACGCGTCAATGAGCACAGGAGATAACCGCTTACCAAACTGTCAGGCCTTCACTCTGATATTTTTATATTCTGGTGTTTCTGAGGACGATTTCTACATTCTGCCTCCACAATTGAGAGATTTCTTTAACTTCTATTAACATCCGTATAATAATGTAATAAGTGTTAGTTAATTGGTAATAAGGCCTTTATAAGGACTTGTGAAATGTTTATTGACATTATGTGCTGATAAAAGAATATACATGTTTGTAATGCTATCATGAACACATTACCGTCATATTTTGAAAACATTCACTCACTCATGTTCAACTGCTGATCTGGTATCGGGTCGCGTGGGAAGCAGCTCCAGCAGGGGACCCTACACTTCCCTTTCCCTGGCCACATTCACCACCTCTGACTGGGGGATCCCAAGGTGTTCCCAGGCCAATGTGGAGATATAATCTCTCCACCTAGTCCTGGGTCTTCCCTGGGGTGTCCTCCCAGATGAACATGCCCAGAACATCTCCCTAGAGAGGCACCCAGGGGACATCCTTACTAGATGTCCAAAACACCTCAGCTGGCTCCTTTCAATGCAAGAAGCAGCAGCTGTATTCCAAGCTCCTCACGGATGACCGAGCTTCTCACCTTATCTCTAAAGGAGACATGAGCCACCCTCCAAAGGAAACCCATTTCGGCCACTTGTACCCGTGATCTAGTTCTTCTGGCCATGACCCAACCCTCATGACCATAGGTGAGAGTAGGAACAAAGATTGACCAGTAGATTGAGAGCCTCGCCTTTTGGCTCAGGTCCCTTTTGATCACAACAATACAGTAGAGCAAATGCAATACCGCCCCTGCTGCGGCGATTCTTATATTAGATACAGTAACTGCAAAAAGCATAGTTACATCTTAATAAGTATGTTTATCTGCCAACAAATACAAAATGTATTCAATCACAATAAAGCACCGAAAAGGCTTAGTAAAGGGAGGTGATGGTCAAGTAGTTAAAGCGGTAGCCTTTTGACCAGAGGATCCTCAGTTTAAAACAGCATCTGACTGGAAAAACATTAATGGCCATTCACACCAAAGTTTCTTCAGCTGTTCTTTGGCTCAAAGTCTACCTTCCCATTAAATTGAATTGAAATCCGTCTACAGCCTGTCTTCATACACTGCTGACTAACAAACAGACAAAAAGCAATGAGAACATAGTGAGGTACCCATGGTAACTAGAGGACATTCAGAGAGAATGTACCTCCCCCAATACTAAAAAGTGCTGTGTCAATCTGTTCTTATCAGAGTCAATGTACAAGTGCTGCAGTTTTGACAAAGTAAAAATAACAAAGAAATCAATTGAAAACATAAAAATTTATGTAAAACTATGAATGGATCCATATTTGCATACAAATAATCAACATTTGCCCTCATACAAGCCATACTCACTCATCTTCAACCACTTACTCCAATTAAGAGTCATGGAGAGATCTGGAGCCTATCCCAGCAGTCATAGGGCGTGAGGTGGCCTACACCCTGGACAAGATGCCAGTCTGTCATAGGGCCACATATAGACAGACAAACACATTCACACCCACACACCTACGGACAATTTAAAGATGCAAACCACCTAGCCTCCATGTCTTTGGATACGGGCGGAAGCTGGAGCACCCTGGGGGAACCCACGCAAACACAAGGAGAACATGCAAACTCCACACATAAAGGTCCCAGATGGGAATCGATCCCATGACCATGTTGCTGTGAGGCAACAGTGCTAACCATTAAGCCACTGTGCTACCCCTGAAAGCCATCCTTTGCCACCAAACTGGATTAAAATCCAAATTGTTTCTTTGTGTGTATAATCCCAATTCCAATGAAGTTGGGACTTTGCGTGAAATGTAAATAAAAACAGAATACAATGATTTGCAAATCCTCTTCAACCTATATTCAATTGAATACCCCACAAAGATAAGGTATTTAATGTTCAAACTGATAAGCTTTATTGTTTTTGTGCAAATATTTGCTCATTTTGAAATGGATGCCTACAACACGTTTCAAAAAAGCTGGGACATGGGCAACAAAAGACTAGGAAAGTTTACACAACATCCCAACTTCACTGGAATTGGGGTTGTATAAGATAAGCTGTTTACAGACAGACAAACAGACAAATGTTGGTAATGGGAAATAAAAATAATGTCATAAACCTAATCTATAAAAGTATAGTGTTTATAATGATCACTGACAGACTGCCTCGACCATGGATGTCTGAAGGGAAACTGTCACATGGAATACTTAATAATAATAATAATAATAATAATAATAATAATAATAATAATAATAATAATAATAATAATAATAATAATAATAATAATAAATGGCCTGTGAGCTTATGATTGAGACCTCTGCTTTAGAGTCAGGCTCATACACTTTTGCATTAACATCTCACTATATTTACTTTGACTCATACATTACTTGCTTAGCACATGTCCAGTGACAGCAGTCCTGATTTTGGGTTATAGTGTGACAACAGCAGATTGTGAGCTGTGGCACCAAAATAGACCATTGACCTCATGGCTTTGAGAGATGCCTGTTACCATTCCTGTTGACCCTATCAGGTCTCAGTTACTATAAACCTGAGTCAGTACTGAGGCTCACCGTGGGAGTGCCTGCTCGCTCTGTCATAACCCTCCAGGAGCCCATTCACAGCCTTTCTTTCTTCCACCTGTGAATAATCAGCATGTGCCATTATTAGTGGTGTACTCACAGAACAACACATCAAAGGATGATGCTCATTGAGAGCTATAGTTAGGTCTAGTGTTTTTTTCTCTTTCTGTTAATCTTAGAACAGCTGTTTTCTAACAAGTTACATTCAACCGCCTTCAGTTTGTCTGATAAGCTGCAGTGTCACTAGAATATGCTGTAAAGAATGTGCACAGTGTAAAGATAATCAATCAATATGATGATGATTTACACGGACATAAACCAAGATACAGCACGTGCCTGAATGACTGCGTCCTTCAAAGGAGTTTTATTACATCTCCAGTCCTGCAGAGAGCAGTCTTCTCTATTTTTACTGCCAGTGGCAGCCAGCTGGGGGCTGCTGGAGATGCCGTACTGCTGATTGGCCTTGGACTCAAACAGGGCACATAGAACTTTGGTCCCAGAAACTTCTCTCTGTGGCAGGTAGTCCATAGAACGACTTCTGGATAGATTCACATTTCTTCCAGGTCGTTGGTGGCCCACGCTGCTCAGCTTCCTCCACTGACCTTCTGCACTGCTTTCAGACACCTGCAGCAATGACTGATTTACTTTAATGTGTCTTTACAAAGGGCACCGTTCCTTAAATTGTAGTCAGTAAGGCAGAAAATGGTGTATTACCTGGAGTTGATGCTCCACATACGCAGAGATCTGCAGTTCGGCACAGCTTTGGTAACTGAACACATTTACAGACTAACTTGTTAACATGACCTTTGTGCTCAACTAGGAATTTGTGAAGTCAAAGTTACAAAGTGTGAAAACCCAACATGTGCACCCTTACGATAAACAAGTTTATTCAACTTTACCAGGAGTAAAGTTGAAGATTTAAACTAAAAATAAGTGAGCATACATTCAGTTTACTTATGCACTAATCAGATATACTTAACAGATTGTACTTAAAGTATATTTTTTGTATACTTGTAGCTATAAGGACATATCTTCAGGTGACACAAAAACTCACTGACTTGTAGATGGGAAAACATGCAAAATCGATAGTGGATCAAATACTTATTTGCTTCACTGTAATTCCTGGCCTTCTCTATACTTCTTCATCAGTATTCTCAGAGAAAACGTATCTGTAGTGCTCTTTCTCAGCATGAAACCATATTGCTCCTCACAGTTCTGCACCTGTTTTCTAACCCTCGCTTCTACTACTCTTACCCATAATTTCATACTGTGGCTTATTAACTTTCTGTCTCTGTAGTTACTGCAGCTCTGCACATCACCCTTGTTCTTAAATATAGGAACCAGCACACTTCATTTCCACTCCTCAGGCATCCTCGCACTTTCCAAGATTTTATGGTAACACTTTATATTAACTGTACTCTATAAAGCATTAATAAAGTGTAAGTAAATGCTTAAATAACTACTTGCAAAACATTTACAAAGCATTCTTTTTCATTACCTACAAATTGGTAAGAAAATAAATAGATTGCTTAATAATTATTAATAACAAAACATGTAATGTCCAGTGGTGGGCACACTTCCGATAATCTGATAACAGATAATTATCGAAGGTAATGTTTTCATTATCGGATTATCTTTTTAGATAAATTTAAAAACCATCATCGGACTAATTATCTTCCGATGAATTACCGTCCAATAACATTAAGACCGATAACATACTAAACTAAGCTGAACAGTGAAAAACATTTTTAAAACTGTTAAAGCTGTTGAGACCTACCTGTTAAAAGTTTCCTAATAGGCATGTTGTTCTATCCTCTGCAATCAGAAACCATTCTATCGTCTGTAAGCAAAGAAGAACTGGTGACCAAAAAAAAGTCATTTCTTTTAAAACCATACTAATATAATCTCAATGTCACCAAGTCATCCAGAGGCATACATGTTTAACCTATGGTTCAAATTTTAACCACTCATTTTAGACAAGTTATTTAAAATTATTGTCATGTCTGAAGTTTATAAAGTGAAAATATCAGATATATGTTTTCGTTTTAAAGTAATGTGCTAATTTTTAAGGTTTTGAAGAGCACATGCTGTGCCAGGCAGCAATGCATTATGGGTACCATAAGGTAATCTCAGACGTTCACGACAGGACAAATGCATTTCAGACACTCTGTTCATGGTCCACAGATAACAGCATTAAACTCTAGTGCCTAAAACTCTCGTGAATATATTCTCTGGGTTTATAGACGTTAGTGTATTTGCATTTGTTAAATTCCACGCATCTTAAATGTAGCAGACACGGATTATCTGGAATTTTGTTTGACATTTTTTCAAGGCCGCTACTGCCATCTACTGGCCAGGAGTGTTCATGGCAGTATTAAACGTCTGGGTACATGGCTGCTCTCAAAGTGTTGGTATTGTCCATTGTCCAGGCACTTTTTGTGTGCATATATTTGTTAACTTTGTATTCTAAAACTACGGTTAGAAGTAATTCCGACTCCTTATCGGTCCACACGAATGAGGTTGGCGCCATGTTTTTAGTTTTTGTGGAAGTGACGACAAGAGAATAAGGCTCCTGATTGGATAGAATTTTAATCAGTACCACCACCCAAAGGTTTGGCAGACTAATTACAACACATTTATACGGTTCGATGTGGATGGATTTTTTTTTAAACGACGTAGTGTGGATGAAGTTTTTTCCCCAAACTGAAAGGGTAAGATATTCGGTTTTACAAATACCCGACAACGTGTGTACATGGCCTTATGTCTGTGAAAGGCACTATATAAATAAATTTACTTACTTACTTGCTAATATTGAGTGCACGTTTTACAACATCATAAAAGTTTTAAAACATGCAATTGCGATGACACTTCCAGGGCTCCGTAAAAATGCCTGTTTTTACAAATAAAAATGGAATATTTTACAAAAGCACATTTATCTTTAAACCAACACACGACACACGTCACATTAACGTGTTGGTTTACATAATGGATTACTGAGCCAATCACTGTTTAGCACTTTTACCCAGAATGCTTTGCAGTCTGTGTTTGTTACAAAACCTCAGAATTAGTGCCTTATTCAACATTAAAAGATATATGTTATATTTTAACTTTGTACAAATGACAGAATTGACATTAATGGAGTTACTCTATCAGTATTTTCAAAAAACCATAAGTTAGTATGACTTTATTTTTCAAGACCTCCGCCTGACCGGAGTGTTGAAATTGATAGGGAGCTGGTCTTATGGCTGTTCTTGGTGTGCCTCTGTGGTGGGAGTGTTGTTGTAGACAAGAGCTTCCAACAGGGGCAGAATGTTGAAAGTAAAATGATTATGATTAGTGAAGAGTTAATTATGTGGGTGCTCTCAGGATTTGTCTGTGCTGCTTCCTGCAGGGAGCAGCATGGTCTAACATTCATTGCTTATTCTTCAGGTCTTTTACCGCTTTTGATGCTTTCAAAAGCAGTCGTGTTAAAAATCAATTTCAGGTCTTTAGTAATTGCAAATGTCCCATAGACAACACCGGAATTTATTGGTTATCGATTATCTGTAACTTCTGATACATTTTTGGGTGGTTTATCTTTATCAAAGATAACTTTTAAGTTATCTTATTATCTGTTATCAAAGTTAATTTTTTGGTTATCTGTGCCCACCACTGGTAATGTCTTTATAAAACATTTATAAATTATTTTTTAATTCTCTATAAACCATTTAAGAAAAGTTGATCATCAATAGTTCATCATTTACAAACGTAAATCAGACACCATTTATTGTGACGCTATCACCACAGTGCTCCACACCGCGCTGAGCCACCTGGAGCACCAGGAATGCTATGTGAGGATGCTCTTCCTGGACGTCAGCTCAGCCTTCAACCACATCATCCCGGAGATCCTGGTCCGGAAACTGACACATCTGGGCATCTCCACCCCCATCTGCCAGTGGATCAAGGACTTCCTCACGAACCGCCCACAGTCCGTGAAACTTGGCCCCCACCTTCCTCCACCATCACACTCATCACCGGTTTCCCTCAAAGCTGTGTATTGAGCCCCCTCCTGTTCACCCTTTACACTCACGACTGCTCTCTGACCCATCTCTCAACACCATCATAAAGTTTGCAGATGATACCACCGTGGTTGGGCTCATCTCAGGGTGTTCAGCTAACAACCTGCCGCTGAACACCACAAAAACAAAAGAAATAATCCTGGACTTCAGGAAGGGCAGGGCTGACCCAGCCCCGCTCTACATCCATGGGGAGTGTGTGGAAAGGGTCAGCTCCATCAGGTTCCTGCAAGTACAGCTCTCTGACAGCCTCTCCTGGACTGCCAACACAACAGTGGTGGTGAAGAAAGCCCAGCAGTGACTCCACTTTCTGAGGTTGCTCAGGAGGAACAGTCTGGAGGAGAAGCTGCTGGTGTTGTTCTACAGAGCCACCATCGAGAGCATCCTGACGTACTGCATCACAGCGTGGTATGGGGGGTGCTCAGCAGCAGACAGGAGAGCACTGCAGAGGGTGATCAACAGGGCCCAGAGGATCACTGGCTGCTCTCTGCCCAGCCTGTAAGACATTACCAACTCTCGCTACATCAGCAGAGCTGCCAGCATCATCAAAGACACATCCCACCTCAGCAACCACCTGTTTGACCTACTACCTTCGGGCCGATGGTATAGGTCAATCAAAACTAGGACAAACAGACTCAGGGACAGCTTTCTCCCCAGAGTGATCACTGCACTAAACAATAACAAACCATATTGATCTGCACTTTTCAAAGTTCTTGTGCAATATCTGCACCCATGTGCAATATTTTCTGGTGCAATATCATTCCACAGTTGTAAATAATTCTCATTTTACATTTTACTTTTGTCCACATTTTATTTTAGTTGTACATATATTTAAATAATTTATTTTGTTAAATTTCATTATCTTTTATTTAGCTAACCATTCTTCGCACCTCGGAAAAGCACCTTTTGGAGTTGCACTCAAATCTCATTGCAATGTAAATTACAATGATAATAAAGGCGATTCTGATTCTGATTCTGATTAGTGATAAAAATACTTTATAAATCACATTTTTATTGTCTTTACATTTTTCCTCACAAATTATTAAGCCTTTACTAAGCATTAATAAACCATTAGTTGATGCTCAATGTATCAGTTAAAACATTTGTAAAGATTGCATTAATTACTTTTCCTTATTCCTCAATATGTTATGTATCATTTGTTAATAATGAACAAAGCTCAAGTCTATTTTCCCATAACTATAAGTATGCAGTTTTAAAGACATTATCTATGTAAGAATTCTTCTTTCAATGTACGAATAAGCCTTAACTGAGCATTAGTTAAGCATTTGTAATATCCTTGTGGTGATTAAATTTGTTTTATAACTCATTTGTATATGCTTAATATATATTTTAATTTATAAATGCTTATCAACGCGTTAGTGAACTTAAAAATACTGTTATAAAGTCTTTACAAGCTGTTAGTAAAGAATTTGGTGTGAGCTTGGTTAAATGTGCATTTTTAACTGATTTGTAGATGCTAATATATACTCAGAGTCACCAACAGTTGAGAATTCAGCTTTATATGTCCATTTCTAAATGCTTATCAACGCAATAGTAAACTTAAAAAACACTATTATAAAACCTTTACAAACTGTTAGTAAAGTATTTGGTGTGAGCTTAACTAAGTGATGGTTAAATTTGAATTTTTAACTCATTTGTAAATGCTAATTATATATTATACTCAGAGTCACCAACAGTTGACCAATTCATTTTTATATGTCCATTTATAAATGCTTATCAAGTTGTTAGTAAACTTAAAAATACTATTATAAAACCTTTACAAACTGTTAGTAAAGTATTTGGTGTGAGTTTAACTAAGGTGATGGTTAAATTTACTTAACTCATTTGTAAATGCTAATTATATATTATACTCAGAGTCACCAACAGTTGACCAATTCACTTTTAAATGCCCATTTATAAATGCTTATCAATGCGTTAGTGAACTTAAAAATACTGTTATAAAGCCTTTACAAGCTGTTAGTAAAGAATTTGGTGTGTGCTTGGTTAAATTTGCATTTTTAACTGATTTGTAGATGCTAATTATATATTATACTCAGAGTCACCAACAGTTGAGAATTCAGCTTTATATGCCCATTTATAAATGCTTATCAACGCAATAGTAAACTTAAAAATACTATTATAAAACCTTTACAAACTGTTAGTAAAGTATTTGGTATGAGCTTATCTAAAGTGATGGTTAAATTTGCATTTTTAACTCATTTGTAAATGCTAATTATATATTATACTCAGAGTCACCAACAGTTGACCAATTCATTTTTATATGTGGCTCTCACTGCGGTATTGTATCACTTCCTGTTCCGGAGCACAGCGGTGTTTTTCTGTATCTGTTAGCTGTTTAATCTGCGCAGTTAGATTGATCTAGTTATCTAGATTACGATTTGTTTCCCAGTGTAATCTTTACGTGCCTTAACTAAAGCACTCCTTCTGCTGAATCACCACTAAATTATTTACACATTATTTACTTTGCGTATTTTTAGGAATCCGCTAGCTTAGCGTAGCTACTAGCTCTTAGCCGATTTAGCATGGCGGCTTCTCCTGTCTCTCCCGCACTTTTCTGCTCTGGGTGTGAAATGTTTAGTTATTCCTCGGCCTCCTTTAGCAGTAACGGTACTTGTAATAAGTGTAGCTTATTCGTAGCTTTGGAGGCCAGGCTGGGCGAATTGGAGACTTGGCTCCGCACCGTGGAAAATTCTACAGTTAGCCAGGCCCCTGTAGTCGGTGCGGACCAAGGTAGCTTAGCCGCCGTTAGTTCCCCCCCTGGCAGATCCCGAGCAGCCGGGAAAGCAGGCTGACTGG
This sequence comes from Thalassophryne amazonica, assembly GCF_902500255.1. Classification (NCBI taxonomy): domain Eukaryota; kingdom Metazoa; phylum Chordata; class Actinopteri; order Batrachoidiformes; family Batrachoididae; genus Thalassophryne; species Thalassophryne amazonica. The sequence goes on from NC_047114.1 coordinate 43,123,978, forward strand.
GTGACTGTGAGGAGGAAGCGTAGCCCTAAACAGAAGCCCCGTGTACACCGCCAACCCGTTCACATCTCTAACCGTTTTTCCCCACTCGACGACACACCCGCCGAGGATCAAACTCTGGTTATTGGCGACTCTGTTTTGAGAAATGTGAAGTTAGCGACACCAGCAACCATAGTCAATTGTCTTCCGGGGGCCAGAGCAGGCGACATTGAAGGAAATTTGAAACTGCTGGCTAAGGCTAAGCGTAAATTTGGTAAGATTGTAATTCACGTCGGCAGTAATGACACCCGGTTACGCCAATCGGAGGTCACTAAAATTAACATTAAATCGGTGTGTAACTTTGCAAAAACAATGTCGGACTCTGTAGTTTTCTCTGGGCCCCTCCCCAATCAGACCGGGAGTGACATGTTTAGCCGCATGTTCTCCTTGAATTGCTGGCTGTCTGAGTGGTGTCCAAAAAATGAGGTGGGCTTCATAGATAATTGGCAAAGCTTATGGGGAAAACCTGGTCTTGTTAGGAGAGACGGCATCCATCCCACTTTGGATGGAGCAGCTCTCATTTCTAGAAATCTGGCCAATTTTCTTAAATCCTCCAAACCGTGACTATCCAGGGTTGGGACCAGGAAGCAGAGTTGTAGTCTTACACACCTCTCTGCAGCTTCTCTCCCCCCTGCCATCCCCTCATTACCCATCCCCGTAGAGACGGTGCCTGCTCCCAGACTACCAATAACCAGCAAAAATCTATTTAAGCATAAAAATTCAAAAAGAAAAAATAATATAGCACCTTCAACTGCACCACAGACTAAAACAGTTAAATGTGGTCTATTAAACATTAGGTCTCTCTCTTCTAAGTCCCTGTTGGTAAATGATATAATAATTGATCAACATATTGATTTATTCTGCCTAACAGAAACCTGGTTACAGCAGGATGAATATGTTAGTTTAAATGAGTCAACACCCCCGAGTCACACTAACTGTCAGAATGCTCGTAGCACGGGCCGGGGCGGAGGATTAGCAGCAATCTTCCATTCCAGCTTATTAATTAATCAAAAACCCAGACAGAGCTTTAATTCATTTGAAAGCTTGTCTCTTAGTCTTGTCCATCCAAATTGGAAGTCCCAAAAACCAGTTTTATTTGTTATTATCTATCGTCCACCTGGTCGTTACTGTGAGTTTCTCTGTGAATTTTCAGACCTTTTGTCTGACTTAGTGCTTAGCTCAGATAAGATAATTATAGTGGGCGATTTTAACATCCACACAGATGCTGAGAATGACAGCCTCAACACTGCATTTAATCTATTATTAGACTCTATTGGCTTTGCTCAAAAAGTAAATGAGTCCACCCACCACTTTAATCATATCTTAGATCTTGTTCTGACTTATGGTATGGAAATAGAAGACTTAACAGTATTCCCTGAAAACTCCCTTCTGTCTGATCATTTCTTAATAACATTTACATTTACTCTGATGGACTACCCAGCAGTAGGGAATAAGTTTCATTACACTAGAAGTCTTTCAGGAAAGCGCTTGTAACTAGGTTTAAGGATATGATTCCTTCTTTATGTTCTCTAATGCCATATAACAACACAGTGCAGAGTAGCTACCTAAACTCCTGTAAGGGAGATAGAGTATTCGTCAATAGTTTTACATCCTCATTGAAGACAACTTTGGATGCTGTAGCTCCTCTGAAAAAGAGAGCTTTAAATCAGAAGTGTCTGACTCCATGGTATAACTCACAAACTCGTAGCTTAAAGCAGATAACCCGTAAGTTGGAGAGGAATGGCATCTCACTAATTTAGAAGATCTTCACTTAGCCTGGAAAAAGAGTCTGTTGCTCTATAAAAAGCCCTCCGTAAAGCTAGGACATCTTTCTACTCATACACTAATTGAAGAAATAAGAACAACCCCAGGTTTCTTTTCAGCACTGTAGCCAGGCTGACAAAGAGTCAGAGCTCTATTGAGCTGAGTATTCCATTAACTTTAACTAGTAATGACTTCATGACTTTCTTTGCTAACAAAATTTTAACTATTAGAGAAAAAATTACTCATAACCATCCCAAAGACGTATCGTTATCTTTGGCTGCTTTCAGTGATGCCGGTATTTGGTTAGACTCTTTCTCTCCGATTGTTCTGTCTGAGTTATTTTCATTAGTTACTTCATCCAAACCATCAACATGTTTATTAGACCCCATTCCTACCAGCTGCTCAAGGAAGCCCTACCATTATTTAATGCTTCGATCTTAAATATGATCAATCTATCTTTGTTAGTTGGCTATGTACCACAGGCTTTTAAGGTGGCAGTAATTAAACCATTACGTAAAAAGCCATCACTTGACCCAGCTATCTTAGCTAATTATAGGCCCAATCTCCAACCTTCCTTTCTCTCAAAAATTCTTGAAAGGGTAGTTGTAAAACAGCTAACTGATCATCTGCAGAGGAATGGTCTATTTGAAGAGTTTCAGTCAGGTTTTAGAATTCATCATAGTACAGAAACCGCATTAGTGAAGGTTACAAATGATCTTCTTATGGCCTCGGACAGTGGACTCATCTCTGTGCTTGTCTGTTAGACCTCAGTGCTGCTTTTGATACTGTTGACCATAAAATTTATATTACAGAGATTAGAGCATGCCATAGGTATTAAAGGCACTGCGCTGCGGTGGTTTGAATCATATTGTCTAATAGATTACAATTTGTTCATGTAAATGGGGAATCTTCTTCACAGACTAAAGTTAATTATGGAGTTCCACAAGGTTTCTGTGATGCTGAAAAACTAATTCATGCATTTATTTCCTCTAGGCTGGACTATTGTAATTCATTATTATCAGGTTGTCCTAAAAGTTCCCTAAAAAGCCTTCAGTTAATTCCAAAATGCTGCAGCTAGGAGTACTGACGGGGACTAGAAGGAGAGAGCATATCTCACCCATATTGGCCTCTCTTCATTGGCTTCCTGTTAATTCTAGAATAGAATTTAAAATTCTTCTTCTACTTATAAGGTTTTGAATACTTCAGGTCCCATCTTATCTTAGGGACCTCGTTAGTACCATATCACCCCAAATAGAGCGCTTCGCTCTCAGACTGCAGGCTTACTTGTAGTTCCTTAGGGTTTGTAAGAGTAGAATGGGAGGCAGAGCCTTCAGCTTTCAGGCTCCTCTCCTGTGGAACCAGCTCCCAATCAGATCAGGGAGACAGACACCCCTCTCTACTTTTAAGATTAAGCTTAAAACTTTCCTTTTTGCTAAAGCTTATAGTTAGGGCTGGATCAGGTGACCCTGAACCATCCCTTAGTTATGCTGCTATAGACTTAGACTGCTGGGGGGTTCCCATGATGCACTGTTTCTTTCTCTTTTTGCTCTGTATGCACCACTCTGCATTTATCATCATTAGTGATCGATCTCTGCTCCCTCCACAGCCATGTCTTTTTCCTGGTTCTCTCCCTCAGCCCAACCAGTCCCAGCAGAAGGACTGCCCCTCCCTGAGCCTGGTTCTGCTGGAGGTTTCTTCCTGTTACAAGGGAGTTTTTCCTTTCCCACTGTAGCCAAGTGCTTGCTCACAGGGGGGTCGTTTTGACCGTTGGGGTTTTCCATAATTATTGTCTGGCCTTGCCTTACAATATAAAGCGCCTTGGGGCAATGTTTGTTGTGATTTGGCGCTATATAAACAAATTGATTGATTGATTGATTGATTGCTATGTCCATTTATAAATGCTTATCCAGTTGTTAGTAAACTTAAAACTACTATTACAAAACATTTACATTACGTTAGTAAGTATTTGGTGTGAGCTTAACTAAGGTGATGGTTAAATTTGCTTAACTCATTTGTAAATGCTAATTATATATTATACTCAGAGTCACCAACAGTTGACCAATTCACTTTTATATGTCCATTTATAAATGCTTATCAAGGCGTTAGTAAACTTAATAACACTATTATAAAGCCTTTATAAGCTGTTAGTAAAGTATTTGGTGTGAGCTCAAGTAAAGTGATGGATAAATTTGCATTATAACTCATTTGTAGATGCTATTTATATGTGTTACGTTGCATCTCCTACAAAGAATCTAGTCCACCTGTGTGCACCTTCCTCCACTCATATATGTCACCCTGTTCTCCTCTCTTTTCTTAAAGTAAGTATTCACCACAGCCATTTCCATCGTTTTTGAAAAATCAACTACCATCTGCCCTTCCACATCCCTGTCCTTGATACCATATCTACCTATTACGTCTTCAGCACTGTAGAGGAAAAAATTGTTTGCTTCATATTGTCAGGGCAGAAAGTACTGAAAGTACTGGGCCAGGGACATCCCCTACTAGCATTCATCTCTGTTGATATAACACATTGTGTTTCTCCAATTTCACGACTAAACATCTGGGGCCTCATGTACAAAGGGTGCATATGCACAAAAACGTGATGTACGTCCATCTTCATGCCAACATTCAGATGTATCAAACATGAAATGACCGTGGAAATATGCAGTGCGTCATGCAAAAATCCTGACTGGCGTATGCACATTTCTACCAGCTATCAGTCCACTGTCAACACATAGAGGTGACGCTGGAATCGTTAATAGTGTGAAAATGAGGAATTCATCAGAGTGATGTGCCACATCAGAAACATAGTTATGAACAAGTAACACACCATGCGTTTACAATTATATGGGTGATATAAAAGCATGCGGCCAAGTGATGCATAAAATGCCATTAACAATGTAAATGGTGTAATCTGAGGTGAGCATGTATTGCGAGATTTACTTGCAAACTGACGCATAATCTGGCTCATAAGCAATTTGATTACCAGACCAGTGTTACTGGAGTTGGTCACAGAACATGGCCGGTCCAGGAGTGCAATAAGGAGAGGAGCCAGGGCTGTCTGTGCCCACACAGGTTGCTGATCACACTGCTCTCCTGGTAACAGGAGCATCTCCAGCAGGAGCTGGACGATCAGCGGGAGTGTGCCAGCCTCAACCTTGAGTGAGCCTTGCCAGCTGTGTGGGAATATAATCACTCTGAATGTCATCCAGGTACATCACATTCCAACATTAAAGTGCAATTTGCAGGGATGAGATCCAGTTTCCCAATGTAATTGGAGCTATTATCCTGCACACCTATTGCTATAAAGGTGCATCACATGAGGAATTGTTTTTGTTAATAGAAACATTTCCATTCCATCAACTGTTCAAATCATATGTGATGCGCATCAAGCTGGAAGTGGCACAGTGTGTGGTGGAGGCTGCTTAGTAAATAAATAGTTTTTTCGTGTGACACTGGTTACGAACAAAAACCAGCAGGCATGTGCACATTCAAATGTTATTATTATTATTATTGTTATTATTATTGATGTGTTTTCTTTTTCTTGATGGTGAAACTGGAGAACTCCTTAACAGGCCCCCCCAAGTGTCACTCTGTGTTGTGTATTTTTTAATAAATGTATGTGTAATGTTGTGAATATCACACACTGTCAGCTGCCGCGCACCTAATATGTTTTTATTTAATTGAATTTAATTAATTAATTTAATTTATTAATTTTACATAGTGCCAAATTGCAACAGAGTCGCCTCAAGGCGCTTCACACAAAACAATTCAGAAAGCAAAATAAAATGAATTAAAACATTAAAAAAAGCACAGTAAAAGAGTAAAAAAATAAAAAGCATAGTAACATAATATGCCAATATGCTAGCCATAGGAAAGGGAAAATAAGTGCGTCTTAAGTCTGGACTTGAAAGCCTCCACAGAATATGACTGTTTTATTGACACAACTGAATCCAATGACACAACTGAATCCAATGACACAACTGAATCCAATGAAAGGCTCATTAAAAGTCTGCTAACAAGTCTTTCGTTGGATTCAGGTGTGTTGGAGCAGGGAGACAACTAAGAGTGTCAGGAATATGGCTCTCGAGGACCGAACTTGGCCACCCCTGGGCTAGCTGGTCAAATTGATGCCGATGTCTCACTAGGTCAAGAACTATCATTTCAGTCTTATCAGAGTTTAAAAGTAGGAAGTTACTAGACATCCAGCTTCTCACTGATGCAAGATTTTATGTGGATGAGATTACCAGCAGTTATCGGCATGTACAATTGAGTATCATCAGCATCACAGTGAAAGGTAATCCCAAAACACCGCAGTATATGCCCAAGGGGTGCTAAATAAAGGGAGAAAAGCAGGGGGCCTAAGATGGATCCCTTTGGAACCCCAAATTTCATGTCACTAAGGTTAGAGGTAGTGTTATTGTACAAAACACAGTGAGAACGACTGGAGAGGTATGACGTCAACCATGCAAGGTCACTTCCATTAATCCCAAAATGATTCTCCAGTCTATCGAGTAAAATATGATGATCCATGATATCAAACACAGCACTGAGATCTAACAGCACCAGAACCGTAGTGGTGTCCGAGTCCATTGCAAGCAGAAGGTCATTCACCACTTTAGTGAGAGTTGTCTCTGTGGAGTGATATTTTCTAAAGGCAGACAGCAGTGGCTCAAAAAGATTATTCTCGGTAAGGTGGTCCACGAGTTGCCGTGAAACCACTTTTTCCAGAATTTTAGAGCAAAATGATAGATTTGATATCGGCCTATAGTTTTTCAATACACTAGGGTCAAGATTAGATTAGTTAAGTAATGGTTTAATCACTGCAGATTTGAAACATTTAGGAAGACATCCAGAAATTAATGAGATATTAACAATTTCCAGCACAGTCGGCCCAAGAATGGGCCACAGGTCCCAATCTCTCCCTATATCAAATCAAATCAAATCAATTTTATTTATATAGCGCCAAATCACAACAAACAGTTGCCCCAAGGCGCTTTATATTGTAAGGCAAGAGCATACAATAATTACGGAAAAACCCCAACGGTCAAAACGACCCCCTGTGAGCAAGCACTTGGCAACAGTGGGAAGGAAAAACTCCCTTTTAACAGGAAGAAACCTCCAGCAGAACCAGGCTCAGGGAGGGGCAGTCCTCTGCTGGAACTGGTTGGGGCTGAGGGAGAGAACCAGGAAAAAGACATGCTGTGGAGGGGAGCAGAGATAATCACTAATGATTAAATGCAGAGTGGTGCATACAGAGCAAAAAGAGAAAGAAACACTCAGTGCATCATGGGAACCCCCCAGCAGTCTAAGTCTATAGCAGCATAACTAAGGGATGGTTCAGGGTCACCTGATCCAGCCCTAACTATAAGCTTTAGCAAAAAGGAAAGTTTTAAGCCTAATCTTAAAAGTAGATAATAATGAATTACAATAGTCCAGCCTAGAGGAAATAAATGCATGAATTAGTTTTTCAGCATCACTCTGAGACAAGACCTTTCTAATTTTAGAGATATTGCGCAAATGCAAAAAAGCAGTCCTACATATTTGTTTAATATGCGCATTGAATGACATATCCTGATCAAAAATGACTCCACGTTTTCTCACAATATTACTAGAGGTCAGGGTAATGCCATCCAGAGTAACGATCTGGTTAGACACCATGTTTCTAAGATTTGTGGGGCCAAGTACAATAACTTCAGTTTTATCTGAGTTTAAAAGCAGGAAATTAGAGGTCATCCATGTCTTTATGTCTGTAAGACAATCCTGCAGTTTAGCTAATTGGTGTGTGTCCTCTGGCTTCATGGATAGATAAAGCTGGGTATCATCTGCGTAACAATGAAAATTTAAGCAATGCCGTCTAATAATACTGCCTAAGGGAAACATGTATAAAGTGAATAAAACTGGTCCTAGCACAGAACCTTGTGGAACTCCATAATTAACCTTAGTCTGTGAAGAAGATTCCCCATTTACATGAACAAATTGTAATCTATTAGATAAATATGATTCAAACCACCGCAGCGCAATGCCTTTAATACCTATGGCATGCTCTAATCTCTGTAATAAAATTTTATGGTCAACAGTATCAACAGCAGCACTGAGGTCTAACAGAACAAGCACAGAGATGAGTCCACTGTCTGAGGCCATAAGAAGATCATTTGTAACCTTCACTAATGCTGTTTCTGTGCTATGATGAATTCTAAAACCTGACTGAAACTCTTCAAATAGACCATTCCTCTGCAGATGATCAGTTAGCTGTTTTACAACTACCCTTTCAGAATTTTTGAGAGAAAAGGAAGGTTGGAGATTGGCCTATAATTAGCTAAGATAGCTGGGTCAAGTGATGGCTTTTTAAGTAATGGTTTAATTACTGCCACTACTGACAGAACAATCGGAGAGAAAGAGTCTAACCAAATACCACCATCACTGAAAGCAGCCAAAGGTAACGATACGTCTTTGGGATGGTTATGAGTAATTTTTCGTCTCTACGGGGATGGGGTAATGAGGGGATGGCAGGGGGAGAGAAGCTGCAGAGAGGTGTGTAAGACTACAACTCTGCTTCCTGGTCCCAACCTGGATAGTCACGGTTTGGAGGATTTAGAAAATTGTCCAGATTTCTAGAAATGAGAGCTGCTCCATCCAAAGTGGGATGGATGCAGTCTCTCCTAACAAGACCAGGTTTTCCCCAGAAGCTTTGCCAATTATCTATGAAGCCCACCTCATTTTTTGGACACCACTCAGACAGCCAGCAATTCAAGGAGAACATGCGGCTAAACATGTCACTCCCGGTCTGATTGGGGAGGGACCCAGAGAAAACTACAGAGTCCGACATTGTTTTTGCAAAGTTATACACCGATTCAATGTTAATTTTAGTGACCTCCGATTGGCGTAACCGGGTGTCATTACTGCCGACGTGAATTACAATCTTACCAAATTTACGCTTAGCCTTAGCCAGCAGTTTCAAATTTCCTTCAGTGTCGCCTGCTCTGGCCCCCGGAAGACAATTGACTATGGTTGCTGGTGTCGCTAACTTCACATTTCTCAAAACAGAGTCGCCAATAACCAGAGTTTGATCCTCGGTGGGTGTGTCGCCGAGTGGGGAAAAACGGTTAGAAATGTGAACGGGTTGGCGGTGTACACGGGGCTTCTGTTTAGAACTACGCTTCCTCCTCACAGTCACCCAGTCGGCCTGCTTTCCCGGCTGCTCGGGATCTGCTGGAAGGGAACTAACGGCGGCTAAGCTACCTTGGTCCGCACCGACTACAGGGGCCTGGCTAGCTATAGAATTTTCCACGGTGCGGAGCCGAGTCTCCAATTCGCCCAGCCTGGCCTCCAAAGCTACGAATAAGCTACACTTATTACAAGTACCATTACTGCTAAAGGAGGCCGAGGAATAACTAAACATTTCACACCCAGAGCAGAAAAGTGCGGGAGAGACAGGAGAAGCCGCCATGCTAAATCGGCTAAGAGCTAGTAGCTACGCTAAGCTAGCGGATTCCTAAAAACACGCAAAGTAACTAATGTGTAAATAATTTAGAGGTGATTCAGCAGAAGGAGTGCTTTAGTTAAGGCACGTAAAGATTACACTGGGAAACAAATCGTAATCTAGATAACTAGATCAATCTAACTGCGCAGATTAAACAGCTAACAGATACAGAAAAACACCGCTGTGCTCCGGAACAGGAAGTGATACAATACCGCAGTGAGAGCCACATATAAAAATGAATTGGTCAACTGTTGGTGACTCTGAGTATAATATATAATTAGCAGTTTTCCTCTTCTCCCACTATCTGTTCTCCTCCTTTTCTTCTTCTTTGCCCAGTAGTAGCCATATTTCTGCTGGCATCTTTTTGGGCAATGGCACTGGTGGCAGTGGTGGGCACAGATAACCAAAAAATTAACTTCGATAACAGATAATCAGATAACTGAAATGTTATCTTTGATACAGATAAACCGATAAACCACCCAAAATGTATCATAACAGATAACTTCCAGTATTGTCTCTGGTTCATTGCAACTACTAACAAACTGAATTGAGTTTTAACGGTCAAGCAGAGGGTCTTGAAAAATAAAGTCATACTGACTTATGGTTTTGTGTGAATACTGATAGAATAACTCCATTAATGTCAATTCTATCATTTGTACAAAGTTAAAATATAACATAATACTTTTAATGTTGAATAATGCACTAATTCTGAGGTTTTGTAACAAACACAGACAGATTATAAAGGATTCTGGGTAAAAGTGCCTCTGCTAAACACTGATTGGTTCAGTCATTCATTATTTAATGAACACGTTAATGTGACGTGTGTTGTGTGTTGGTGTTTACAGATAAATGTGCTTTTGTAAAATATTCCATTTTTTATTTGTAAAAACAGGCATTTTTACGGAGCCCTGGAAGGTGTCATCACAAAATGTTTTGCATGTGGAGAGAATGTGCGCACGTTTTATGATGTTGTAAATGTGCACTCAATATTGTCTTGACATATAAATGTTGGCTTTACACTGTGCGAGTTTTGGCCCTTTTTCAGATGATTTTTCATTTGTGCGAGAATTTTTTTGGACCGAGTTTCAGGTTAATCACGCGTCCTGCATCGTGTGGTTGTACATGGAGTACCAAGCTGCGTTCACATCTCATGGCCACCTCCTGATCGCCATTCGTATGGTCGAATGAAAATCAAACTGTTTGATATTATTCTGTATCCTGCTGCTGAAGAGCTACAAGCATCCAACTGCTCGCACTGTGCAACACACCACAGAGTTGTCTTGTAATGTTTTTGTGTTGTTGTTGTTGTTTTGTTTTTAAACTTAATTTGTTAAAAAAAAAAATAAAAAAATTTGCAAAGCCAAAAAGTTGATTGACAACCATATGATATAACCGGGTCAAAATAAATAGAACACTGCCATCTACTGGTGCCCAGATGCTTAGTACGCAGGGTGAATACTGCCATGAACACTACTGGCCAGTAAATGACAGTAGAGGCCTTGAAAACTTGCCAAAACAAAATTCCAGATAATCCGTGTCTGCACATTAAAGATTCGTGGAATTTAACAAACGCAAATACAATAACATCTATAAACCCAGAGATATATTCACGAGAGTTTTAGGCACTAGAGTTTAATGCTGCTGTCCGTGGAGCCTGAACGCGTGTCTGAAATGCATTGTCCTGTCATGAACGTACTGAGATTACACTATCCTACCCATAATGCCCTGCTGGGCACAGCAGTGCACACAAAACCTTAAAATAGCACCTTACTTTTAAACTAAAACATATACCTGATATTTCACTTTATAAAATGTCAGACATGACAGTAATTTTAAATAACTTGTCCAAAATTAGTTTGGTTAAAATTTGAACCATAAGTTAAAAATGTATGCCTCTGGATGACTTGGGTGATATTGCCAGTGTATCAATATGGTGTTAAAGAAAATGATTTTTTGTGATCAGTTCTGCTTTGCCTGCAAAGGATAAAGTGGTTTCTTCTGAAAGCAGCTCTCTTCTGTTTGCGGAGGGTAGCACTATACATCTCTACAACTATACAACTTTTAACAGGTAGGTCTCAACTGATTTTAAATTTTAAAAATGTTTGCCGCTGTTCAGCTTGGTTTACTACATTATTGGTCTAAAAGTTATCAGACGACAATTTATTGGAAAATAATTAGTCCGATAATTTTTTTAAAGTTATCTAAAAAGATAATGATAATGAAAACATTATCTTCGATAATTATCTGTTATCGGATGCCCACCATTGACTGGTGGTGGTCGTGGTTATCCGGGCCTCAACCAATCCGGTATGGAAATTCGATTTTTAGTCTGCATGGTTGGGTTGACTTGTTTTACGCGGAATGCCCTTCCTGACACAGCCCTACTCATTTATCCAGGCTTGGGGCCGGTGTCACAGACCGAACGGTCCCCCCTAAAAATCAGTCTGCCCTGCCTTCACTGTGCATTAGCTGCAGTTCACGGTTTGTCACCTCGTTTCTGCTTAAAACTGCACTCCAGTCATCGTCTATTTCAGCGACAGATATCTGAAGCTTTTGTATAATAAACATTTCCACATAAATTCACCATTATTTCATCAAAAAAGATGGAAGAAGCAATCAGAGCGCCGCAGCTACACGAGTTGCTAGCTGATGCGTTCACTGCGTGTTGGTCATTTCAAATGTGTCACCAAGTATTGTCTCGTTTCTGCTTAAAACAGCCTCATTTCTGCTTAAAACTGACTTTAGAATGATTTAAGAGGTTTTACCTTCTCATCTGACGGTTAATAATCCCATTAATCCATCTGATCGCTTTGGGTGGAGAGACTGTCTTGGAGCTCTGAAATGACGCATGTGCAGTGGAGGCAGGGCGGACCAATTTTTAGGGGCGGATCGTTCAGTCTGCAACACCGGCTTTCAGAATGTACTGGCTGCGCACACCCATTGTGGCTGAGATTTGACAAACTTTAAGGTTAATTCCCTGCCTCCTTCTACCTTCTCTATTTCCCGTGCTTGGGAGCGGCACTCAGAATGTACTGGCTGCACACCCCATGTGGCTGAGTTAGGTTTACTTAAGTTTATTTAATAAAAAATCTTTAAGTATCCTTTTTTTAAGTCCAGCTTTAAATGTTGGCTTCTGAGAGAAGAGTGGTTTGGAACATTCCAGTACAAATGTACATGTGAAGCATGTTTTAGCCCAAACTATTTATATAAATGATGTTCATACATTTTGTCTGTGAATACATGTACTTTCTATGTATTATGCAGAACTTACTGTTGCACCAGTTGAGAGACAGATTTCCTTTCCCATTGGGTGGATGCTGGTGTGACCCATGACCTCTCATGGACCCCAGACAAGGTCCTCAAGGACTGGCTCCTCCTCAGACCAAGAACCTCCATACCAGTTGGTGTGAAAACACCTACAAAGACTACAGCTACTAAATCCTGATGTCTCATTTTGAAAATTTATGCTCACAAAGTGGTGACACAACAGGTATGCCTGAAGATGTGATTGTAATTTAGATTTTAATGGATATTAATGTGCATCTGATTCGTGAAATGGCAACTGCAATGTAGCATATGAATGCAAAATATGAATTACTTCTCCCTGTTTCCACTGCATTCACACAGATTGAGTCCGGCAGACAGCGCCCCCAAGTGGTAATGGTAAAACAGTGCAACATGTTGTTTGTAGTTTACTTCACAAAACACCACCAAATCAAGGTGTTACAGCATTTAAACCTTTGTATGATCTAGAATCAAACCTGGTTAAAAATCATAAAATAATTACAGTGATGAGAGATATGACAGAGTTATACTGATCAAATCACTATAATCATTTGGAGAGAAAGCAGAAATCTTTTCTTAATCAAATATTACATTTGATGAATTGATATATGTTGGAGAACTTTTCAAAGAATATGTGATGCATTGTGTGGATGAAATATGGATTAACTACTCCAGGGTGTGCAAGGGTAACCTGATTTGTAGGCATACATTCCAAAAAAAACAAGCAAAATGCTCAATAACTTTCTTAGTTGTCATCTTCATACATTAGCACTACACCCCCCTTGTTTGCCTTCATGTACAAACATCACAATGACTTCACACTGGTATGTGCTGAAGTGTATTCTTGAAATGCTGATACAAACCACAATCATCTTTTGGTTTTGCTAACATCAATCGATCAATAATACACTTGCACAGGACAAACTGTAAGTACATTCAAATCAATCCAATGTGTAGATGTTTGACAAATTAACAGCTCTACTATGTATTAAGATAAAACCTATCTGCAATCCAAGCTGGTTCTTAATCCTTTTAATTAGTTAAAAATAAAATGCCAATGCAGATTGCAGTAACGTGAAATCCGGTTTCCCCATTGCCTGATCTGGTAGAGCATTTGGCTTGTGAGCAAATCAAAAATTGATGATAATAATGTTGTACAGCTGACTGCTAGGTGACAGTATTGTTGGTTGTGTGATAAGAAGAGAAACAAGTAGAAGAAGACAAGAGTGGATAGTACAAACAAAAATCAAAGGCGAGTACAGAATTTATAAGGTGTGGAGCAAATTTTGAAATGTGACATAATGGATGGTTTGAGACTGTCATAGTCCCGTCACACATAGCTAGAATCACACAGAGTGGCACATCCTAAAAGTGTCGGATTTCAGTTCCAAAACGTTTTGACAGCCATCTGCGGAAGTCGATGCAGTTGGTCAAAATTGGCTGGCGGCCCCGAGTGAGACACATGTTCAAAACTTTCCGGGCGCCGTCGAGATGGGACACCAATCCGACTGTGGGCCATGTGTAATCCGAGGACCATCTGACCGCAATTTACATATTCTGACGGCATCAAAACAGCATCTGAAACGATCTGATCGCGGCTGATTGAGCTCTGAGATCGATCGGTCACAGCAAAGCCTCCCGACATGCTGTGCCACGTTTGTCCACCTCCACTGGACCCTGGCCAGGGAGGACGAAGGAAATGTTGGTTATGTAATAACATGTATGTGGCACTGTGCGCACATCAGAGGCTCGGTGCAGTGCCCAGCAATGCAGCTGAACGGGATGTGATGGCTGTAACGCACGTATTATTACACGTTCACCTCCTAAGTCTGTAGCAGGTATGATGTGGAAATGATGACATAAATAAACATGTAACTCACCTCCGATACCTCGTGCTCCACAGTGCAACACAGACAGCTGGTGAAGTCCCTACACCCGGCTGCGCTGCGTGCTGGCAACATTGATCAGATGACAAAAGCACAATCCACCTCTGGTATAAATAAATCCCATGTGAAGTGCTGTCCAGCAATGATAATCCAACTACAGTTGTGTTAAGATGCATGTCAAGTAAAATGACAACAAAAAAAGAGTTTAAAAAAGAGAAAAGAGAAGGTCCACTGGCTGCATCTGAAAGTTGCGCACATGTATTGGCGCACTGCCAGCACAGTTCAACAGCAGTTACGGTGTCGAGCCAGACAAATAAAATGTAGCAATGCAAGTATATATTGATCAAACACCTAAAGGGATTTTTCACCGGACTGTACAACAGCAGGTGATCACTGACAGCTGTCAACCTGTTTGTGCGCTTTCTGGATGGACAGTTCTTGTGCTTGCGTGTACACGTGCACCACGTGTGTGCACGCGGAGTGGCTGGTACAGTGTTTATGAATACATATACATGCAGCTGAGCGAACATTTCAGCCACACACTCGCATACTGCTTTGATCACTTGTTCTACACACACAGGCTCATTCAGCCATTGTGAAAACACCCGCGCAGCTGAGTGGACACACACTCATCACTTGGACCAACTGTTCTATGCACGTACACGCTCGCACTCCGTCACGGCTGACCACGCCTCCTTTCCTCCCGACTGCGTCGGATTATGGCAATATTTGCCATGTCAGAATGGTTCCTCCACAGTGTGACGGGGGCTTTAGTGTCAAGCGGGTGGGATGAGACACCAGTCCAACACAGGCTAATTCCCAAGTCAAGGCCAGGACCCATTTACAGCTGGGTGGACCGAGACAATGTAGATTAAGTGTCTTGTCCAAGGACACAGATAGGTAGCATGACCAGAATTTGAACGCAAGTCAACATATTGATAGGCCAGCTCCTTGTCCACCCAACTACCTGCTAGGAAGATCTGAATAGAATAGAATAGAATGGTGGCTATCAGCTCCATTGACAAGTCACTTACATAATGGAACACAGACGGACCTAGTCAGTTTAAGGGGTGAGGCTTATATTTGATAAAACCAATAACGTCCAATCAAAAATGCCTTGATTGGACCCAGTGCCAGTCTTTGAGATCAGATTGGTGCATCCCTTTGATTCTACCTTTAAATGTTACATGAATGCTTAATTGGATGACAGCTAAATTATAAAGCGTATTGTCACACTTAGAGAGGGAATCCTTTGGAAAAATATCAATATCCTGGATTAATATGCGCCACCCAGGCAGAACTTCACTGGGTTATTGGATAACAGACTGTCACACTAACGGTCATATGACTCAGTTAATGTTTAGAAATATGAGCTTACATAGCAAACAAAAACTTGCTCCTCAGTATATCTGAATGATATTGTGCATATGGTATGGATTGTTGTTGCTAAAGGGAGGTCCGGCTCTAAAAACTACATATCTCAATTTTAAAACAAATTTATATTATTTTTTATATTTCATAAATTCAGGTAGCATGGAATTATCAAATACTAACACATCCAAAGATACAAACCTCAATGCCATTATGAATATCATAAGGGAAAATAGGATTACACTGTTTTGTCTGTAAAATCAAGATAATAATCACCATCATACCTGAAGAGATGACGAGGTCACCTGTGCATCCGTTTGTGACTGACGACTGGTGTCAGAGCATCTCTCACAAGACAGAGCAATTCCAAGTGGCCAAAGTCCTCCAACACCTTGTGATTCAAGGGTTCCTGACATCATATTTAAGATGAGATCACCTGACATCACTAAACATGAAATCTCTCTGATAGACATACAACATAGGTGAACATTACCTATGCAATATCATTTATAGATATGGTGTCAGGATTTAGGGGTGTTTATTAGCAGAAATGGAATATAGCATTCGTAACCATATGTTCATTGGTGTATAATTACCTGTAACAATGAATCAGTGTTTTTTCATGAGTTTACTGTAATGAGTTGTGTAACGAGCAATGGAGGATCATATGCAATGCTCATTACAGACAAAAACAAAGGAGCATAAACCTACACTGACCAAGAAGCAAATATTTGACAATCAACAAAATTGTGACTGATGGCATAATACAATCTGCAGCCTGACCACGAGTATAGAAATAATTAATGTTTATGAGTTCAATGGTACGAATATTTCATGAGGTGAAAGATGAAATGTTCTTAACAGTCCAACACGAACTTTAAATAGAAGTCCAAAATGGTTCCCAGTAGTTTGTGATGCCGTCCACTGACTTTGTTAACAGACTACTGTCTGCTTTCCTCGCTCCAGTGAAACATCATGTCAGAAATTTGTCCGGCTTTTCATCCTAATGTCATCCTAACAGCTCTTCATGCATCCAGATGCTTACGGTGTGGTGGATTTTTTTGTTGTGTGTGTGTGTGTGTGTGTGTGTGTGTGTGTGTGTGTGTGTGTGTGTGTGTGTGTGTGTGTGTGTGTGTGTGTGTGTGTGTGTGTGTGTTAGAAGAAATAGCAGCATCAATTAGCTCCTTCAAATCGTCATCCGCCAGCAAAACAAACTCTGCCATGTTTCGTTAAAGACCGCCCCCACTAGTGTGAGCATGCGCGGTGGTTGGGGTGTGCAATAGCACATTTCATATAGTACCAAAACTGCACACTAAAAAGAACTACTGCACGGTCAATGAAGCACAACGGCAAATGGTACAAATAATCCATGTCACGTAACATTCAAGCCACCAATTAAATGACAAGGATCCACTCAGCCGTTATAAAATGACACTAAATCCTACACACAGCTTAAATGTAAATTGCCTGAAAATTGTATTATCTCTAATTTTATTATGTCTAAGTTGGATGGAGACTGTATTTTCAATGTGATGCATGTGAGATAACACAGGGGTCCGCCTACTGCAGGTGTTTTCAAATGATCTAAAGTGCATTATAAAAACACTTTGCTGTCGTAAAAGCCAAAAGCTAGGTCAACACCAGAACTGCCGGCTAAATCCTCCCTCCATCTTGAGCATGTGTGCTGACATTAGTTATGCATTCACACCACTTTGTCCTCTGTCTTTATTTAGCTGTTTCCACGCGTCAATGAGCACAGGAGATAACCGCTTACCAAACTGTCAGGCCTTCACTCTGATATTTTTATATTCTGGTGTTTCTGAGGACGATTTCTACATTCTGCCTCCACAATTGAGAGATTTCTTTAACTTCTATTAACATCCGTATAATAATGTAATAAGTGTTAGTTAATTGGTAATAAGGCCTTTATAAGGACTTGTGAAATGTTTATTGACATTATGTGCTGATAAAAGAATATACATGTTTGTAATGCTATCATGAACACATTACCGTCATATTTTGAAAACATTCACTCACTCATGTTCAACTGCTGATCTGGTATCGGGTCGCGGGGAAGCAGCTCCAGCAGGGGACCCTACACTTCCCTTTCCCTGGCCACATTCACCACCTCTGACTGGGGGATCCCAAGGTGTTCCCAGGCCAATGTGGAGATATAATCTCTCCACCTAGTCCTGGGTCTTCCCTGGGGTGTCCTCCCAGATGAACATGCCCAGAACATCTCCCTAGAGAGGCACCCAGGGGACATCCTTACTAGATGTCCAAAACACCTCAGCTGGCTCCTTTCAATGCAAGAAGCAGCAGCTGTATTCCAAGCTCCTCACGGATGACCGAGCTTCTCACCTTATCTCTAAAGGAGACATGAGCCACCCTCCAAAGGAAACCCATTTCGGCCACTTGTACCCGTGATCTAGTTCTTCTGGCCATGACCCAACCCTCATGACCATAGGTGAGAGTAGGAACAAAGATTGACCAGTAGATTGAGAGCCTCGCCTTTTGGCTCAGGTCCCTTTTGATCACAACAATACAGTAGAGCAAATGCAATACCGCCCCTGCTGCGGCGATTCTTATTTTAGATACAGTAACTGCAAAAAGCATAGTTACATCTTAATAAGTATGTTTATCTGCCAACAAATACAAAATGTATTCAATCACAATAAAGCACCGAAAAGGCTTAGTAAAGGGAGGTGATGGTCAAGTAGTTAAAGCGGTAGCCTTTGACCAGAGGATCCTCAGTTTAAAACAGCATCTGACTGGAAAAACATTAATGGCCATTCACACCAAAGTTTCTTCAGCTGTTCTTTGGCTCAAAGTCTACCTTCCCATTAAATTGAATTGAAATCCGTCTACAGCCTGTCTTCATACACTGCTGACTAACAAACAGACAAAAAGCAATGAGAACATAGTGAGGTACCCATGGTAACTAGAGGACATTCAGAGAGAATGTACCTCCCCCAATACTAAAAAGTGCTGTGTCAATCTGTTCTTATCAGAGTCAATGTACAAGTGCTGCAGTTTTGACAAAGTAAAAATAACAAAGAAATCAATTGAAAACATAAAAATTTATGTAAAACTATGAATGGATCCATATTTGCATACAAATAATCAACATTTGCCCTCATACAAGCCATACTCACTCATCTTCAACCACTTACTCCAATTAAGAGTCATGGAGAGATCTGGAGCCTATCCCAGCAGTCATAGGGCGTGAGGTGGCCTACACCCTGGACAAGATGCCAGTCTGTCATAGGGCCACATATAGACAGACAAACACATTCACACCCACACCCTACGGACAATTTAAAGATGCAAACCACCTAGCCTCCATGTCTTTGGATACGGGCGGAAGCTGGAGCACCCTGGGGAACCCACGCAAACACAAGGAGAACATGCAAACTCCACACATAAAGGTCCCAGATGGGAATCGATCCCATGACCATGTTGCTGTGAGGCAACAGTGCTAACCATTAAGCCACTGTGCTACCCCTGAAAGCCATCCTTTGCCACCAAACTGGATTAAAATCCAAATTGTTTCTTTGTGTGTATAATCCCAATTCCAATGAAGTTGGGACTTTGCGTGAAATGTAAATAAAAACAGAATACAATGATTTGCAAATCCTCTTCAACCTATATTCAATTGAATACCCCACAAGATAAGGTATTTAATGTTCAAACTGATAAGCTTTATTGTTTTTGTGCAAATATTTGCTCATTTTGAAATGGATGCCTACAACACGTTTCAAAAAGCTGGGACATGGGCAACAAAAGACTAGGAAGTTTACACAACATCCCAACTTCACTGGAATTGGGGTTGTATAAGATAAGCTGTTTACAGACAGACAAACAGACAAATGTTGGTAATGGGAAATAAAAATAATGTCATAAACCTAATCTATAAAAGTATAGTGTTTATAATGATCACTGACAGACTGCCTCGACCATGGATGTCTGAAGGGAAACTGTCACATGGAATACTTAATAATAATAATAATAATAATAATAATAATAATAATAATAATAATAATAATAATAATAATAATAATATAATGGCCTGTGAGCTTATGATTGAGACCTCTGCTTTAGAGTCAGGCTCATACACTTTTGCATTAACATCTCACTATATTTACTTTGACTCATACATTACTTGCTTAGCACATGTCCAGTGACAGCAGTCCTGATTTTGGGTTATAGTGTGACAACAGCAGATTGTGAGCTGTGGCACCAAATAGACCATTGACCTCATGGCTTTGAGAGATGCCTGTTACCATTCCTGTTGACCCTATCAGGTCTCAGTTACTATAAACCTGAGTCAGTACTGAGGCTCACCGTGGGAGTGCCTGCTCACTCTGTCATAACCCTCCAGGAGCCCATTCACAGCCTTTCTTTCTTCCACCTGTGAATAATCAGCATGTGCCATTATTAGTGGTGTACTCACAGAACAACACATCAAAGGATGATGCTCATTGAGAGCTAGTTAGGTCTAGTGTTTTTTCTCTTTCTGTTAATCTTAGAACAGCTGTTTTCTAACAAGTTACATTCAACCGCCTTCAGTTTGTCTGATAAGCTGCAGTGTCACTAGAATATGCTGTAAAGAATGTGCACAGTGTAAAGATAATCAATCAATATGATGATGATTTACACGGACATAAACCAAGATACAGCACGTGCCTGAATGACTGCGTCCTTCAAAGGAGTTTTATTACATCTCCAGTCCTGCAGAGAGCAGTCTTCTCTATTTTTACTGCCAGTGGCAGCCAGCTGGGGGCTGCTGGAGATGCCGTACTGCTGATTGGCCTTGGACTCAAACAGGGCACATAGAACTTTGGTCCCAGAAACTCTCTCTGTGGCAGGTAGTCCATAGAACGACTTCTGGATAGATTCACATTTCTTCCAGGTCGTTGGTGGCCCACGCTGCTCAGCTTCCTCCACTGACCTTCTGCACTGCTTTCAGACACCTGCAGCAATGACTGATTTACTTTAATGTGTCTTTACAAAGGGCACCGTTCCTTAAATTGTAGTCAGTAAGGCAGAAAATGGTGTATTACCTGGAGTTGATGCTCCACATACGCAGAGATCTGCAGTTCGGCACAGCTTTGGTAACTGAACACATTTACAGACTAACTTGTTAACATGACCTTTGTGCTCAACTAGGAATTTGTGAAGTCAAAGTTACAAAGTGTGAAAACCCAACATGTGCACCCTTACGATAAACAAGTTTATTCAACTTTACCAGGAGTAAAGTTGAAGATTTAAACTAAAAATAAGTGAGCATACATTCAGTTTACTTATGCACTAATCAGATATATACTTAACAGATTGTACTTAAAGTATATTTTTTGTATACTTGTAGCTATAAGGACATATCTTCAGGTGACACAAAAACTCACTGACTTGTAGATGGGAAAACATGCAAAATCGATAGTGGATCAAATACTTATTTGCTTCACTGTAATTCCTGGCCTTCTCTA
This sequence comes from Thalassophryne amazonica, assembly GCF_902500255.1. Taxonomy (NCBI): domain Eukaryota; kingdom Metazoa; phylum Chordata; class Actinopteri; order Batrachoidiformes; family Batrachoididae; genus Thalassophryne; species Thalassophryne amazonica. The sequence continues at coordinate 43,145,289 of NC_047114.1, forward strand.
TACTTCTTCATCAGTATTCTCAGAGAAAACGTATCTGTAGTGCTCTTTCTCAGCATGAAACCATATTGCTCCTCACAGTTCTGCACCTGTTTTCTAACCCTCGCTTCTACTACTCTTACCCATAATTTCATACTGTGGCTTATTAACTTTCTGTCTCTGTAGTTACTGCAGCTCTGCACATCACCCTTGTTCTTAAATATAGGAACCAGCACACTTCATTTCCACTCCTCAGGCATCCTCGCACTTTCCAAGATTTTATGGTAACACTTTATATTAACTGTACTCTATAAAGCATTAATAAAGTGTAAGTAAATGCTTAAATAACTACTTGCAAAACATTTACAAAGCATTCTTTTTCATTACCTACAAATTGGTAAGAAAATAAATAGATTGCTTAATAATTATTAATAACAAAACATGTAATGTCCAGTGGTGGGCACACTTCCGATAATCTGATAACAGATAATTATCGAAGGTAATGTTTTCATTATCGGATTATCTTTTTAGATAAATTTAAAAACCATCATCGGACTAATTATCTTCCGATGAATTACCGTCCAATAACATTAAGACCGATAACATACTAAACTAAGCTGAACAGTGAAAAACATTTTTAAAACTGTTAAAGCTGTTGAGACCTACCTGTTAAAAGTTTCCTAATAGGCATGTTGTTCTATCCTCTGCAATCAGAAACCATTCTATCGTCTGTAAGCAAAGAAGAACTGGTGACCAAAAAAAAGTCATTTCTTTTAAAACCATACTAATATAATCCAATGTCACCAAGTCATCCAGAGGCATACATGTTTAACCTATGGTTCAAATTTTAACCACATTTTAGACAAGTTATTTAAATTATTGTCATGTCTGAAGTTTATAAAGTGAAAATATCAGATATATGTTTTCGTTTTAAAGTAATGTGCTAATTTTTAAGGTTTTGAAGAGCACATGCTGTGCCAGGCAGCAATGCATTATGGGTACCATAAGGTAATCTCAGACGTTCACGACAGGACAAATGCATTTCAGACACTCTGTTCATGGTCCACAGATAACAGCATTAAACTCTAGTGCCTAAAACTCTCGTGAATATATTCTCTGGGTTTATAGACGTTAGTGTATTTGCATTTGTTAAATTCCACGCATCTTAAATGTAGCAGACACGGATTATCTGGAATTTTGTTTGACATTTTTTCAAGGCCGCTACTGCCATCTACTGGCCAGGAGTGTTCATGGCAGTATTAAACGTCTGGGTACATGGCTGCTCTCAAAGTGTTGGTATTGTCCATTGTCCAGGCACTTTTTGTGCATATATTTGTTAACTTTGTATTCTAAAACTACGGTTAGAAGTAATTCCGACTCCTTATCGGTCCACACGAATGAGGTTGGCGCCATGTTTTTAGTTTTTGTGGAAGTGACGACAAGAGAATAAGGCTCCTGATTGGATAGAATTTTAATCAGTACCACCACCCAAAGGTTTGGCAGACTAATTACACACATTTATACGGTTCGATGTGGATGGATTTTTTTTTAAACGACGTAGTGTGGATGAAGTTTTTTCCCCAAACTGAAAGGGTAAGATATTCGGTTTTACAAATACCCCAACGTGTGTACATGGCCTTATGTCTGTGAAAGGCATATAAATAAATTTACTTACTTACTTGCTAATATTGAGTGCACGTTTTACAACATCATAAAAGTTTTAAAACATGCAATTGCGATGACACTTCCAGGGCTCCGTAAAAATGCCTGTTTTTACAAATAAAAATGGAATATTTTACAAAAGCACATTTATCTTTAAACCAACACACGACACACGTCACATTAACGTGTTGGTTTACATAATGGATTACTGAGCCAATCACTGTTTAGCACTTTTACCCAGAATGCTTTGCAGTCTGTGTTTGTTACAAAACCTCAGAATTAGTGCCTTATTCAACATTAAAAGATATATGTTATTTTAACTTTGTACAAATGACAGAATTGACATTAATGGAGTTACTCTATCAGTATTTTCAAAAAACCATAAGTTAGTATGACTTTATTTTTCAAGACCTCCGCCTGACCGGAGTGTTGAAATTGATAGGGAGCTGGTCTTATGGCTGTTCTTGGTGTGCCTCTGTGGTGGGAGTGTTGTTGTAGACAAGAGCTTCCAACAGGGGCAGAATGTTGAAAGTAAAATGATTTGATTAGTGAAGAGTTAATTATGTGGGTGCTCTCAGGATTTGTCTGTGCTGCTTCCTGCAGGGAGCAGCATGGTCTAACATTCATTGCTTATTCTTCAGGTCTTTTACCGCTTTTGATGCTTTCAAAAGCAGTCGTGTTAAAAATCAATTTCAGGTCTTTAGTAATTGCAAATGTCCCATAGACAACACCGGAATTTATTGGTTATCGATTATCTGTAACTTCTGATACATTTTTGGGTGGTTTATCTTTATCAAAGATAACTTTTAAGTTATCTTATTATCTGTTATCAAAGTTAATTTTTTGGTTATCTGTGCCCACCACTGGTAATGTCTTTATAAAACATTTATAAATTATTTTTTAATTCTCTATAAACCATTTAAGAAAAGTTGATCATCAATAGTTCATCATTTACAAACGTAAAATCAGACACCATTTATTGTGACGCTATCACCACAGTGCTCCACACCGCGCTGAGCCACCTGGAGCACCAGGAATGCTATGTGAGGATGCTCTTCCTGGACGTCAGCTCAGCCTTCAACCACATCATCCCGGAGATCCTGGTCCGGAAACTGACACATCTGGGCATCTCCACCCCCATCTGCCAGTGGATCAAGGACTTCCTCACGAACCGCCCACAGTCCGTGAAACTTGGCCCCCACCTTTCCTCCACCATCACACTCATCACCGGTTTCCCTCAAAGCTGTGTATTGAGCCCCCTCCTGTTCACCCTTTACACTCACGACTGCTCTCTGACCCATCTCTCAAACACCATCATAAAGTTTGCAGATGATACCACCGTGGTTGGGCTCATCTCAGGGTGTTCAGCTAACAACCTGCCGCTGAACACCACAAAAACAAAAGAAATAATCCTGGACTTCAGGAAGGGCAGGGCTGACCCAGCCCCGCTCTACATCCATGGGGAGTGTGTGGAAAGGGTCAGCTCCATCAGGTTCCTGCAAGTACAGCTCTCTGACAGCCTCTCCTGGACTGCCAACACAACAGTGGTGGTGAAGAAAGCCCAGCAGTGACTCCACTTTCTGAGGTTGCTCAGGAGGAACAGTCTGGAGGAGAAGCTGCTGGTGTTGTTCTACAGAGCCACCATCGAGAGCATCCTGACGTACTGCATCACAGCGTGGTATGGGGGGTGCTCAGCAGCAGACAGGAGAGCACTGCAGAGGGTGATCAACAGGGCCCAGAGGATCACTGGCTGCTCTCTGCCCAGCCTGTAAGACATTACCAACTCTCGCTACATCAGCAGAGCTGCCAGCATCATCAAAGACACATCCCACCTCAGCAACCACCTGTTTGACCTACTACCTTCGGGCCGATGGTATAGGTCAATCAAAACTAGGACAAACAGACTCAGGGACAGCTTTCTCCCCAGAGTGATCACTGCACTAAACAATAACAAACCATATTGATCTGCACTTTTCAAAGTTCTTGTGCAATATCTGCACCCATGTGCAATATTTCTGGTGCAATATCATTCCACAGTTGTAAATAATTCTCATTTTACATTTACTTTTGTCCACATTTTATTTTAGTTGTACATATATTTAAATAATTTATTTTGTTAAATTTCATTATCTTTTATTTAGCTAACCATTCTTCGCACCTCGGAAAAGCACCTTTTGGAGTTGCACTCAAATCTCATTGCAATGTAAATTACAATGATAATAAAGGCGATTCTGATTCTGATTCTGATTAGTGATAAAAATACTTTATAAATCACATTTTTATTGTCTTTACATTTTTCCTCACAAATTATTAAGCCTTTACTAAGCATTAAAAACCATTAGTTGATGCTCAATGTATCAGTTAAAACATTTGTAAAGATTGCATTAATTACTTTCCTTATTCCTCAATATGTTATGTATCATTTGTTAATAATGAACAAAGCTCAAGTCTATTTTCCCATAACTATAAGTATGCAGTTTTAAAGACATTATCTATGTAAGAATTCTTCTTTCAATGTACGAATAAGCCTTAACTGAGCATTAGTTAAGCATTTGTAATATCCTTGTGGTGATTAAATTTGTTTTATAACTCATTTGTATATGCTTAATATATTTTAATTTATAAATGCTTATCAACGCGTTAGTGAACTTAAAAATACTGTTATAAAGTCTTTACAAGCTGTTAGTAAAGAATTTGGTGTGAGCTTGGTTAAATGTGCATTTTTAACTGATTTGTAGATGCTAATATATACTCAGAGTCACCAACAGTTGAGAATTCAGCTTTATATGTCCATTTCTAAATGCTTATCAACGCAATAGTAAACTTAAAAACACTATTATAAAACCTTTACAAACTGTTAGTAAAGTATTTGGTGTGAGCTTAACTAAAGTGATGGTTAAATTTGAATTTTTAACTCATTTGTAAATGCTAATTATATATTATACTCAGAGTCACCAACAGTTGACCAATTCATTTTTATATGTCCATTTATAAATGCTTATCAAGTTGTTAGTAAACTTAAAAATACTATTATAAAACCTTTACAAACTGTTAGTAAAGTATTTGGTGTGAGTTTAACTAAGGTGATGGTTAAATTTACTTAACTCATTTGTAAATGCTAATTATATATTATACTCAGAGTCACCAACAGTTGACCAATTCACTTTTAAATGCCCATTTATAAATGCTTATCAATGCGTTAGTGAACTTAAAAATACTGTTATAAAGCCTTTACAAGCTGTTAGTAAAGAATTTGGTGTGTGCTTGGTTAAATTTGCATTTTTAACTGATTTGTAGATGCTAATTAATTATACTCAGAGTCACCAACAGTTGAGAATTCAGCTTTATATGCCCATTTATAAATGCTTATCAACGCAATAGTAAACTTAAAAATACTATTATAAAACCTTTACAAACTGTTAGTAAAGTATTTGGTATGAGCTTATCTAAAGTGATGGTTAAATTTGCATTTTTAACTCATTTGTAAATGCTAATTATATATTATACTCAGAGTCACCAACAGTTGACCAATTCATTTTTATATGTGGCTCTCACTGCGGTATTGTATCACTTCCTGTTCCGGAGCACAGCGGTGTTTTTCTGTATCTGTTAGCTGTTTAATCTGCGCAGTTAGATTGATCTAGTTATCTAGATTACGATTTGTTTCCCAGTGTAATCTTTACGTGCCTTAACTAAAGCACTCCTTCTGCTGAATCACCACTAAATTATTTACACATTATTTACTTTGCGTATTTTTAGGAATCCGCTAGCTTAGCGTAGCTACTAGCTCTTAGCCGATTTAGCATGGCGGCTTCTCCTGTCTCTCCCGCACTTTTCTGCTCTGGGTGTGAAATGTTTAGTTATTCCTCGGCCTCCTTTAGCAGTAACGGTACTTGTAATAAGTGTAGCTTATTCGTAGCTTTGGAGGCCAGGCTGGGCGAATTGGAGACTTGGCTCCGCACCGTGGAAAATTCTACAGTTAGCCAGGCCCCTGTAGTCGGTGCGGACCAAGGTAGCTTAGCCGCCGTTAGTTCCCCCCTGGCAGATCCCGAGCAGCCGGGAAAGCAGGCTGACTGGGTGACTGTGAGGAGCGTAGCCCTAAACAGAAGCCCCGTGTACACCGCCAACCCGTTCACATCTCTAACCGTTTTTCCCCACTCGACGACACACCCGCCGAGGATCAAACTCTGGTTATTGGCGACTCTGTTTTGAGAAATGTGAAGTTAGCGACACCAGCAACCATAGTCAATTGTCTTCCGGGGGCCAGAGCAGGCGACATTGAAGGAAATTTGAAACTGCTGGCTAAGGCTAAGCGTAAATTTGGTAAGATTGTAATTCACGTCGGCAGTAATGACACCCGGTTACGCCAATCGGAGGTCACTAAAATTAACATTAAATCGGTGTGTAACTTTGCAAAAACAATGTCGGACTCTGTAGTTTTCTCTGGGCCCCTCCCCAATCAGACCGGGAGTGACATGTTTAGCCGCATGTTCTCCTTGAATTGCTGGCTGTCTGAGTGGTGTCCAAAAAATGAGGTGGGCTTCATAGATAATTGGCAAAGCTTCTGGGGAAAACCTGGTCTTGTTAGGAGAGACGGCATCCATCCCACTTTGGATGGAGCAGCTCTCATTTCTAGAAATCTGGCCAATTTTCTTAAATCCTCCAAACCGTGACTATCCAGGGTTGGGACCAGGAAGCAGAGTTGTAGTCTTACACACCTCTCTGCAGCTTCTCTCCCCCTGCCATCCCCTCATTACCCCATCCCCGTAGAGACGGTGCCTGCTCCCAGACTACCAATAACCAGCAAAAATCTATTTAAGCATAAAAATTCAAAAAGAAAAAATAATATAGCACCTTCAACTGCACCACAGACTAAAACAGTTAAATGTGGTCTATTAAACATTAGGTCTCTCTCTTCTAAGTCCCTGTTGGTAAATGATATAATAATTGATCAACATATTGATTTATTCTGCCTAACAGAAACCTGGTTACAGCAGGATGAATATGTTAGTTTAAATGAGTCAACACCCCCGAGTCACACTAACTGTCAGAATGCTCGTAGCACGGGCCGGGGCGGAGGATTAGCAGCAATCTTCCATTCCAGCTTATTAATTAATCAAAAACCCAGACAGAGCTTTAATTCATTTGAAAGCTTGTCTCTTAGTCTTGTCCATCCAAATTGGAAGTCCCAAAAACCAGTTTTATTTGTTATTATCTATCGTCCACCTGGTCGTTACTGTGAGTTTCTCTGTGAATTTTCAGACCTTTTGTCTGACTTAGTGCTTAGCTCAGATAAGATAATTATAGTGGGCGATTTTAACATCCACACAGATGCTGAGAATGACAGCCTCAACACTGCATTTAATCTATTATTAGACTCTATTGGCTTTGCTCAAAAAGTAAATGAGTCCACCCACCACTTTAATCATATCTTAGATCTTGTTCTGACTTATGGTATGGAAATAGAAGACTTAACAGTATTCCCTGAAAACTCCCTTCTGTCTGATCATTTCTTAATAACATTTACATTTACTCTGATGGACTACCCAGCAGTAGGGAATAAGTTTCATTACACTAGAAGTCTTTCAGAAAGCGCTGTAACTAGGTTTAAGGATATGATTCCTTCTTTATGTTCTCTAATGCCATATAACAACACAGTGCAGAGTAGCTACCTAAACTCTGTAAGGGAGATAGAGTATCTCGTCAATAGTTTTACATCCTCATTGAAGACAACTTTGGATGCTGTAGCTCCTCTGAAAAAGAGAGCTTTAAATCAGAAGTGTCTGACTCCATGGTATAACTCACAAACTCGTAGCTTAAAGCAGATAACCCGTAAGTTGGAGAGGAAATGGCGTCTCACTAATTTAGAAGATCTTCACTTAGCCTGGAAAAAGAGTCTGTTGCTCTATAAAAAAGCCCTCCGTAAAGCTAGGACATCTTTCTACTCATCACTAATTGAAGAAAATAAGAACAACCCCAGGTTTCTTTTCAGCACTGTAGCCAGGCTGACAAAGAGTCAGAGCTCTATTGAGCTGAGTATTCCATTAACTTTAACTAGTAATGACTTCATGACTTTCTTTGCTAACAAAATTTTAACTATTAGAGAAAAATTACTCATAACCATCCCAAAGACGTATCGTTATCTTTGGCTGCTTTCAGTGATGCCGGTATTTGGTTAGACTCTTTCTCTCCGATTGTTCTGTCTGAGTTATTTTCATTAGTTACTTCATCCAAACCATCAACATGTTTATTAGACCCCATTCCTACCAGGCTGCTCAAGGAAGCCCTACCATTATTTAATGCTTCGATCTTAAATATGATCAATCTATCTTTGTTAGTTGGCTATGTACCACAGGCTTTTAAGGTGGCAGTAATTAAACCATTACGTAAAAAGCCATCACTTGACCCAGCTATCTTAGCTAATTATAGGCCAATCTCCAACCTTCCTTTTCTCTCAAAAATTCTTGAAAGGGTAGTTGTAAAACAGCTAACTGATCATCTGCAGAGGAATGGTCTATTTGAAGAGTTTCAGTCAGGTTTTAGAATTCATCATAGTACAGAAACAGCATTAGTGAAGGTTACAAATGATCTTCTTATGGCCTCGGACAGTGGACTCATCTCTGTGCTTGTTCTGTTAGACCTCAGTGCTGCTTTTGATACTGTTGACCATAAAATTTATTACAGAGATTAGAGCATGCCATAGGTATTAAAGGCACTGCGCTGCGGTGGTTTGAATCATATTTGTCTAATAGATTACAATTTGTTCATGTAAATGGGGAATCTTCTTCACAGACTAAAGTTAATTATGGAGTTCCACAAGGTTCTGTGATGCTGAAAAACTAATTCATGCATTTATTTCCTCTAGGCTGGACTATTGTAATTCATTATTATCAGGTTGTCCTAAAAGTTCCCTAAAAAGCCTTCAGTTAATTCAAAATGCTGCAGCTAGAGTACTGACGGGGACTAGAAGGAGAGAGCATATCTCACCCATATTGGCCTCTCTTCATTGGCTTCCTGTTAATTCTAGAATAGAATTTAAAATTCTTCTTCTTACTTATAAGGTTTTGAATAATCAGGTCCCATCTTATCTTAGGGACCTCGTAGTACCATATCACCCCAATAGAGCGCTTCGCTCTCAGACTGCAGGCTTACTTGTAGTTCCTAGGGTTTGTAAGAGTAGAATGGGAGGCAGAGCCTTCAGCTTTCAGGCTCCTCTCCTGTGGAACCAGCTCCCAATTCAGATCAGGGAGACAGACACCCTCTCTACTTTTAAGATTAAGCTTAAAACTTTCCTTTTTGCTAAAGCTTATAGTTAGGGCTGGATCAGGTGACCCTGAACCATCCCTTAGTTATGCTGCTATAGACTTAGACTGCTGGGGGGTTCCCATGATGCACTGTTTCTTTCTCTTTTTGCTCTGTATGCACCACTCTGCATTTAATCATTAGTGATCGATCTCTGCTCCCCTCCACAGCATGTCTTTTTCCTGGTTCTCTCCCTCAGCCCCAACCAGTCCCAGCAGAAGACTGCCCCTCCCTGAGCCTGGTTCTGCTGGAGGTTTCTTCCTGTTAAAAGGGAGTTTTTCCTTCCCACTGTAGCCAAGTGCTTGCTCACAGGGGGTCGTTTTGACCGTTGGGGTTTTACCTCTTATTGTATGGCCTTGCCTTACAATATAAAGCGCCTTGGGGCAACTGTTTGTTGTGATTTGGCGCTATAAAAAATTGATTGATGATTGATTGATTGATATGTCCATTTATAAATGCTTATCAAGTTGTTAGTAAACTTAAAAATACAAACATTTACATACTGTTAGTAAAGTATTTGGTGTGAGCTTAACTAAGGTGATGGTTAAATTTGCTTAACTCATTTGTAAATGCTAATTATATATTACTCAGAGTCACCAACAGTTGACCAATTCACTTTTATATGTCCATTTATAATGCTTATCAAGCGCGTTAGTAAACTTAATAACACATTATAAAGCCTTTATAAGCTGTTAGTAAAGTATTTGGTGTGAGCTCAAGTAAAGTTGATGGATAAATTTGCATTATAACTCATTTGTAGATGCTATTTATATGTGTTTACACGTTGCTCTCCTACAAGATCTAGTCCACCTGTGCACCTCTTCCTCCACTCATATTCACCCTGTTCTCCTCTCTTTTTTAAAGTAGTATTACCACAGCCATTTCCATCGTTTTTGAAAATCAACTACCTCTGCCCTTCCATCCCTGTCCTTGATACCTATCTACCTATGACGTCTTCAGCACTGTAGAGGAAAAATTGTTTGCTTCATATTGTCAGGCAGAAAGTACTGAAAGTACTGGGCCCGGGACATCCCCTACTAGCATTCCTCTGTTGATATACACATTGTGTTTTCTCCAATTTCACGACTAAACATCTGGGGCCTCATGTACAAAGGGTGCATATGCACAAAAACGTGATGTACGTCCATCTTCATGCCAACATTCAGATGTATCAACATGAAATGACCGTGGAAATATGCAGTGCGTCATGCAAAAATCCTGACTGGCGTATGCACATTTCTACAGCTATCAGTCCACTGTCAACACATAGAGGTGACGCTGGGAATCGTTAATAGTGTGAAAATGAGAATTCATCAGAGTGATGTGCACATCAGAAACATAGTTATGAACAAGTAACACACCCATGCGTTTACAATTATATGGGTGATATAAAAGCATGCGCAAAGTGATGCATAAAATGCCATTAACAATGTAAATGGTGTAATCTGAGGTGAGCATGTATTGCGAGGATTTACTTGCAATGACGATAATTGGCTCATAAGCCAATTTGATTACCAAGACCAGTGTTACTGGAGTTGGTCACAGAACATGGCCGGTCCAGAGTGCAATAAGGAGAGGAGCCAGGGCTTGTCTGTGCCCACACAGGTGCTGATCACACTGCTCTTCCTGGTAACAGGAGCATTCCAGCAGGAGCTGGACGATCAGTCGGGAGTGTGCCAGTCAACCTTGAGCTGAGCCTTGCCAGCTGTGTGGAATATAATCATCTGAATGTCATCCAGGTACATCACATTCCAACATTAAAGTGCAATTTGCAGTGAGATCCAGTTTCCCTAATGTAATTGGAGCTATTATCTGCACACCTATTGCTATAAAGGTGCCATCACATGATGGAATTGTTTTTGTTAATAGGAAACATTTCCATTCCATCAATGTTCAAATCATATGTGATGCGCATCAAGCTGGAAGCTGGCACAGTGTGTGGTGGATGGCTGCTTAGTAAATAAATAGTTTTTTCGTGTAACTGGTACGAACAAAAACCAGCAGGCATGTGCACATTCAAATGTTATTATTATTATTATTGTTATTATTATTGATGTGTTTTCTTTTTCTTGATGGTGAAACTGGAGAACTCCTTAACAGGCCCCCCCAAGTGTCACTCTGTGTTGTGTATTTTTTAATAAATGTATGTGTAATGTTGTGAATATCACACACTGTCAGCTGCCGCGCACCTAATATGTTTTTATTTAATTGAATTTAATTAATTAATTTAATTTATTAATTTTACATAGTGCCAAATTGCAACAGAGTCGCCTCAAGGCGCTTCACACAAAACAATTCAGAAAGCAAAATAAAATGAATTAAAACATTAAAAAAAGCACAGTAAAAGAGTAAAAAAATAAAAAGCTATAGTAACATAATATGCCAATATGCTAGCCATAGGAAAGGGAAAAATAAGTGCGTCTAAGTCTGGACTTGAAAGCCTCCACAGAATATGACTGTTTTATTGACACAACTGAATCCAATGACACAACTGAATCCAATGACACAACTGAATCCAATGAAAGGCTCATTAAAAGTCTGCTAACAAGTCTTTCGTTGGATTCAGGTGTGTTGGAGCAGGGAGACAACTAAGAGTGTCAGGAATATGGCTCTCGAGGACCGAACTTGGCCACCCCTGGGCTAGCTGGTCAAATTGATGCCGATGTCTCACTAGGTCAAGAAACTATCATTTCAGTCTTATCAGAGTTTAAAAGTAGGAAGTTACTAGACATCCAGCTTCTCACTGATGCAATATTTTATGTGGATGAGATTACCAGCAGTTATCGGCATGTACAATTGAGTATCATCAGCATCACAGTGAAAGGTAATCCCAAAACACCGCAGTATATGCCCAAGGGTGCTAAATAAGGGAGAAAAGCAGGGGGCCTAAGATGGATCCCTTTGGAACCCCAAATTTCATGTCACTAAGGTAGAGGTAGTGTTATTGTACAAACACAGTGAGAACGACTGGAGAGGTATGACGTCAACCATGCAAGGTCACTTCCATTAATCCCAAAATGATTCTCCAGTCTATCGAGTAAAATATGATGATCCATGATATCAAACACAGCACTGAGATCTAACAGCACCAGAACCGTAGTGGTGTCCGAGTCCATTGCAAGCAGAAGGTCATTCACCACTTTAGTGAGAGTTGTCTCTGTGGAGTGATATTTTCTAAAGGCAGACAGCAGTGGCTCAAAAAGATTATTCTCGGTAAGGGTGGTCCACGAGTTGCCGTGAAACCACTTTTTCCAGAATTTTAGAGCAAAATGATAGATTTGATATCGGCCTATAGTTTTTCAATACACTAGGGTCAAGATTAGATTAGTTAAGTAATGGTTTAATCACTGCAGATTTGAAAACATTTAGGAAGAACATCCAGAAATTAATGAGATATTAAACAATTTCCAGCACAGTCGGCCCAAGAATGGGCCACAGGTCCCAATCTCTCCCCTATATCAAATCAAATCAAATCAATTTTATTTATATAGCGCCAATCACAACAAACAGTTTGCCCCAAGGCGCTTTATATTGTAAGGCAAGAGCATACATAATTACGGAAAAAACCCCAACGTTCAAAACGACCCCCTGTGAGCAAGCACTTGGCAACAGTGGGAAGGAAAAACTCCCTTTTAAACAGGAAGAAACCTCCAGCAGAACCAGGCTCAGGGAGGGGCAGTCCTCTGCTGGAACTGGTTGGGGCTGAGGGAGAGAACCAGGAAACAAGACATGCTGTGGAGGGGAGCAGAGATAATCACTAATGATTAAATGCAGAGTGGTGCATACAGAGCAAAAAGAGAAAGAAACACTCAGTGCATCATGGGAACCCCCAGCAGTCTAAGTCTATAGCAAGCATAACTAAGGGATGGTTCAGGGTCACCTGATCCAGCCCTAACTATAAGCTTTAGCAAAAAGGAAAGTTTTAAGCCTAATCTTAAAAGTAGATAATAATGAATTACAATAGTCCAGCCTAGAGGAAATAAATGCATGAATTAGTTTTTCAGCATCACTCTGAGACAAGACCTTTCTAATTTTAGAGATATTGCGCAATGCAAAAAAGCAGTCCTACATATTTGTTTAATATGCGCATTGAATGACATATCCTGATCAAAAATGACTCCCACGTTTTCTCACAATATTACTAGAGGTCAGGGTAATGCCATCCAGAGTAACGATCTGGTTAGACACATGTTCTAAGATTTGTGGGGCCAAGTACAATAACTTCAGTTTTATCTGAGTTTAAAAGCAGGAAATAGAGGTCATCCATGTCTTTATGTCTGTAAGACAATCCTGCAGTTTAGCTAATTGGTGTGTGTCCTCTGGCTTCATGGATAGATAAAGCTGGGTATCATCTGCGTAACATGAAAATTTAAGCAATGCCGTCTAATAATACTGCCTAAGGGAAACATGTATAAAGTGAATAAACTGGTCCTAGCACAGAACCTTGTGGAACTCCATAATTAACCTTAGTCTGGTGAAGAAGATTCCCCATTTACATGAACAAATTGTAATCTATTAGATAAATATGATTCAAACCACCGCAGCGCAGTGCCTTTAATACCTATGGCATGCTCTAATCTCTGTAATAAAATTTTATGGTCAACAGTATCAACAGCAGCACTGAGGTCTACAGAACAAGCACAGAGATGAGTCCACTGTCTGAGGCATAAGAAGTCTCTTTGTAACCTTCACTAATGCTGTTTCTGTGCTATGATGAATTCTAAAACCTGACTGAAACTCTTCAATTAGCCATTCCTCTGCAGATGATCAGTTAGCTGTTTTACAACTACCCTTTCAGAATTTTTGAGAGAAAAGGAGGTTGGAGATTGGCCTATAATTAGCTAAGATAGCTGGTCAAGTGATGGCTTTTTAAGTAATGGTTTAATTACTGCCACTACTGACAGAACAATCGGAGAGAAAGAGTCTAACCAAATACCACCATCACTGAAAGCAGCCAAAGGTAACGATACGTCTTTGGGATGGTTATGAGTAATTTTTCGTCTCTACGGGGATGGGGTAATGAGGGGGATGCAGGGGGAGAGAAGCTGCAGAGAGGTGTGTAAGACTACAACTCTGCTTCCTGGTCCCAACCCTGGATAGTCACGGTTTGGAGGATTTAAGAAAATTGTCCAGATTTCTAGAAATGAGAGCTGCTCCATCCAAAGTGGGATGGATGCAGTCTCTCCTAACAAGACCAGGTTTTCCCCAGAAGCTTTGCCAATTATCTATGAAGCCCACCTCATTTTTTGGACACCACTCAGACAGCCAGCAATTCAAGGAGAACATGCGGCTAAACATGTCACTCCCGGTCTGATTGGGGAGGGACCCAGAGAAAACTACAGAGTCCGACATTGTTTTTGCAAAGTTATACACCGATTCAATGTTAATTTTAGTGACCTCCGATTGGCGTAACCGGGTGTCATTACTGCCGACGTGAATTACAATCTTACCAAATTTACGCTTAGCCTTAGCCAGCAGTTTCAAATTTCCTTCAGTGTCGCCTGCTCTGGCCCCCGGAAGACAATTGACTATGGTTGCTGGTGTCGCTAAACTTCACATTTCTCAAAACAGAGTCGCCAATAACCAGAGTTTGATCCTCGGTGGGTGTGTCGCCGAGTGGGGAAAAACGGTTAGAAATGTGAACGGGTTGGCGGTGTACACGGGGCTTCTGTTTAGAACTACGCTTCCTCCTCACAGTCACCCAGTCGGCCTGCTTTCCCGGCTGCTCGGGATCTGCTGGAAGGGAACTAACGGCGGCTAAGCTACCTTGGTCCGCACCGACTACAGGGGCCTGGCTAGCTATAGAATTTCCACGGTGCGGAGCCGAGTCTCCAATTCGCCCAGCCTGGCCTCCAAAGCTACGAATAAGCTACACTTATTACAAGTACCATTACTGCTAAAGGAGGCCGAGGAATAACTAAACATTTCACACCCAGAGCAGAAAAGTGCGGGAGAGACAGGAGAAGCCGCCATGCTAAATCGGCTAAGAGCTAGTAGCTACGCTAAGCTAGCGGATTCCTAAAAACACGCAAAGTAAATAATGTGTAAATATTTAGAGGTGATTCAGCAGAAGGAGTGCTTTAGTTAAGGCACGTAAAGATTACACTGGGAAACAAATCGTAATCTAGATAACTAGATCAATCTAACTGCGCAGATTAAACAGCTAACAGATACAGAAAAACACCGCTGTGCTCCGGAACAGGAAGTGATACAATACCGCAGTGAGAGCCACATATAAAAATGAATTGGTCAACTGTTGGTGACTCTGAGTATAATATATAATTAGCAGTTTTCCTCTTCTCCCACTATCTGTTCTCCTCCTTTTCTTCTTCTTTGCCCAGTAGTAGCCATATTTCTGCTGGCATCTTTTTGGGCAATGGCACTGGTGGCAGTGGTGGGCACAGATAACCAAAAAATTAACTTCGATAACAGATAATCAGATAACTGAAATGTTATCTTTGATACAGATAAACCGATAAACCACCCAAAAATGTATCATAACAGATAACTTCCAGTATTGTCTCTGGTACATTTGCAACTACTAACAAACTGAATTTGAGTTTTAACGGTCAAGCAGAGGTCTTGAAAAATAAAGTCATACTGACTTATGGTTTTGTGTGAATACTGATAGAATAACTCCATTAATGTCAATTCTATCATTTGTACAAAGTTAAAATATAACATAATACTTTTAATGTTGAATAATGCACTAATTCTGAGGTTTTGTAACAAACACAGACAGATTATAAAGGATTCTGGGTAAAAGTGCCTCTGCTAAACACTGATTGGTTCAGTCATTCATTATTTAATGAACACGTTAATGTGACGTGTGTTGTGTGTTGGTGTTTACAGATAAATGTGCTTTTGTAAAATATTCCATTTTTTATTTGTAAAAACAGGCATTTTTACGGAGCCCTGGAAGTGTCATCACAAAATGTTTTGCATGTGGAGAGAATGTGCGCACGTTTTATGATGTTGTAAAATGTGCACTCAATATTGTCTTGACATATAAATGTTGGCTTTACACTGTGCGAGTTTTGGCCCTTTTTCAGATGATTTTTCATTTGTGCGAGAATTTTTTGGACCGAGTTTCAGGTTAATCACGCGTCCTGCATCGTGTGGTGTACATGGAGTAACAAGCTGCGTTCAACATCTCATGGCCACCTCCTGATCGCCATTCGTATGGTCGAATGAAAATCAAACCTGTTTGATATTATTCTGTATCCTGCTGCTGAAGAGCTACAAGCATCCAACTGCTCGCACTGTGCAAACACCACAGAGTTGTCTTGTAATGTTTTTGTTGTTGTTGTTGTTGTTTTGTTTTTAAACTTAATTTGTAAAAAAAAAATTAAAAAAAATTTGCAAAGCCAAAAAGTTGATTTGACAACCATCTGATATAACCGGGGTCAAAATAAATAGAACACTGCCATCTACTGGTGCCCAGATGCTTAGTACGCAGGGTGAATACTGCCATGAACACTACTGGCCAGTAAATGACAGTAGAGGCCTTGAAAACTTGCCAAAACAAAATTCCAGATAATCCGTGTCTGCTACATTAAAGATTCGTGGAATTTAACAAACGCAAATACAATAACATCTATAAACCCAGAGAATATATTCACGAGAGTTTTAGGCACTAGAGTTTAATGCTGCTGTCCGTGGAGCCTGAACAGAGTGTCTGAAATGCATTTGTCCTGTCATGAACGTACTGAGATTACACTATCCTACCCATAATGCACTGCTGGGCACAGCATGTGCACACAAAACCTTAAAAATTAGCACCTTACTTTTAAACTAAAACATATACCTGATATTTTCACTTTATAAAATGTCAGACATGACAGTAATTTTAAATAACTTGTCCAAAATTAGTTTGGTTAAAATTTGAACCATAAGTTAAAAATGTATGCCTCTGGATGACTTGGGTGATATTGCCAGTGTATCAATATGGTGTTAAAGAAAATGATTTTTTGTGATCAGTTCTGCTTTGCCTGCAAAGGATAAAGTGGTTTCTTCTGAAAGCAGCTCTCTTCTGTTTGCGGAGGGTAGCACTATACATCTCTACAACTATACAACTTTTAACAGGTAGGTCTCAACTGATTTTAAATTTTAAAAATGTTTGCCGCTGTTCAGCTTGGTTTACTACATTATTGGTCTAAAAGTTATCAGACGACAATTTATTGGAAAATAATTAGTCCGATAATTGTTTTTAAAGTTATCTAAAAAGATAATCTGATAATGAAAACATTATCTTCGATAATTATCTGTTATCGGATGCCCACCATTGACTGGTGGTGGTCGTGGTTATCCGGGCCTCAACCAATCCGGTATGGAAATTCGATTTTTAGTCTGCATGGTTGGGTTGACTTGTTTTACGCGGAATGCCCTTCCTGACACAGCCCTACTCATTTATCCAGGCTTGGGGCCGGTGTCACAGACCGAACGGTCCCCCCTAAAAATCAGTCTGCCCTGCCTTCACTGTGCATTAGCTGCAGTTCACGGTTTGTCACCTCGTTTCTGCTTAAAACTGCACTCCAGTCATCGTCTATTTCAGCGACAGATATCTGAAGCTTTTGTATAATAAACATTTCCACATAAATTCACCATTATTTCATCAAAAAAGATGGAAGAAGCAATCAGAGCGCCGCAGCTACACGAGTTGCTAGCTGATGCGTTCACTGCGTGTTGGTCATTTCAAATGTGTCACCAAGTATTGTCTCGTTTCTGCTTAAAACAGCCTCATTTCTGCTTAAAACTGACTTTAGAATGATTTAAGAGGTTTTACCTTCTCATCTGACGGTTAATAATCCCATTAATCCATCTGATCGCTTTGGGTGGAGAGCTGTCTTGGAGCTCTGAAATGACGCATGTGCAGTGTGAGGCAGGGCGGACCAATTTTTAGGGGCGGATCGTTCAGTCTGCAACACCGGCTTTCAGAATGTACTGGCTGCGCACACCCATTGTGGCTGAGATTTGACAAACTTTAAGGTTAATTCCCTGCCTCCTTCTACCTTCTCTATTTCCCAGGCTTGGGAGCGGCACTCAGAATGTACTGGCTGCACACCCATGTGGCTGAGTTAGGTTTACTTAAGTTTATTTAATAAAAAATCTTTAAGTATCCTTTTTTTAAGTCCAGCTTTAAATGTTGGCTTCTGAGAGAAGAGTGGTTTGGAACATTCCAGTACAAATGTACATGTGAAGCATGTTTTAGCCCAAACTATTTATATAAATGATGTTCATACATTTTGTCTGTGAATACATGTACTTTCTATGTATTATGCAGAACTTACTGTTGCACCAGTTGAGAGACAGATTTCCTTTCCCATTGGGTGGATGCTGGTGTGATCCATGACCTCTCATGGACCCCAGACAAGGTCCTCAAGGACTGGGCTCCTCCTCAGACCAAGAACCTCCATACCAGTTGGTGTGAAAACACCTACAAAGACTACAGCTACTAAATCCTGATGTCTCATTTGAAAATTTATGCTCACAAAGTGGTGACACAACAGGTATGGCCTGAAGATGTGATTGTAATTTAGATTTTAATGGATATTAATGTGCATCTGATTCGTGAAATGGCAACTGCAATGTAGCATATGAATGCAAAATATGAATTACTTCTCCCTGTTTCCACTGCATTCACACAGATTGAGTCCGGCAGACAGCGCCCCCAAGTGGTAATGGTAAACAGTGCAACATGTTGTTTGTAGTTTACCTTCACAAAACACCACCAAATCAAGGTGTTACAGCATTTAAAACCTTTGTATGATCTAGAATCAAACCTGGTTAAAAATCATAAAATAATTACAGTGATGAGAGATATGACAGAGTTATACTGATCAAATCACTATAATCATTGGAGAGAAAGCAGAAATCTTTCTTAATCAAATATTACATTTGATGAATTGTATATGTTGGAGAACTTTTTCAAAGAATATGTGATGCATTGTGTGGATGAATATGGATTAACTACTCCAGGGTGTGCAAGGGTAACCTGATTGAGGCATACATTCCCAAAAAAAACAAGCAAAATGCTCAATAACTTTCTTAGTTGTCATCTTCATACATTAGCACTACACCCCCCTTGTTTGCCTTCATGTACAAACATCACATGACTTCACACTGGTATGTGCTGAAGTGTATTCTTGAAATGCTGATACAACCACAATCATCTTTTGGTTTTGCTAACATCAATCGATCAATAATACACTTGCACAGGACAAACTGTAAGTACATTCAAATCAATCCAATGTGTAGATGTTTGACAAATTAACAGCTCTACTATGTATTAAGATAAAACCTATCTGCAATCCAAGCTGGTTCTTAATCCTTTAATTAGTTAAAATAAAATGCCAATGCAGATTGCAGTAACGTGAAATCCGGTTTCCCCATTGCCTGATCTGGTAGAGCATTTGGCTTGTGAGCAAATCAAAAATTGATGATAATAATGTTGTACAGCTGACTGCTATGTGACAGTATTGTGGTTGTGTGATAAGAAGAGAAACAAGTAGAAGAAGACAAGAGTGGATAGTACAAACAAAAATCAAAGGCGAGTACAGAATTTATAAGGTGTGGAGCAAATTTTGAAATGTGACATATGGATGGTTTGAGACTGTCATAGTCCCGTCACACATAGCTAGAATCACACAGAGTGGCACATCCTAAAAGTGTCGGATTTCAGTTCCAAACGTTTGACAGCCATCTGCGGAAGTCGATGCAGTTGGTCAAAATTGGCTGGCGGCCCCGAGTGAGACACATGTTCAAACTTTCCCGGGCGCCGTCGAGATGGGACACCAATCCGACTGTGGGCCATGTGTAATCCGAGGACCATCTGACCGCAATTTACATATTCTGACGGCATCAAAACAGCATCTGAAACGATCTGATTCGCGGCTGATTGAGCTCTGAGATCGATCGGTCACAGCAAAGCCTCCCGACATGCTGTGCCACGTTTGTCCACCTCCACTGGACCCTGGCCAGGGAGGACGAAGGAAATGTTGGTTAGGTAATAACATGTATGTGGCACTGTGCGCACATCAGAGGCTCGGTGCAGTGCCCAGCAATGCAGCTGAACGGGATGTGATGGCTGTACGCACGTATTATTACACGTTCACCTCCTAAGTCTGTAGCAGGTATGATGTGGAAATGATGACATAAATAAACATGTAACTCACCTCCGATACCTCGTGCTCCACAGTGCAACACAGACAGCTGGTGAAGTCCCTACACCCGGCTGCGCTGCGTGCTGGCAACATTGATCAGATGACAAAAGCACAATCCACCTCTGGTATAAATAAATCCCTGTGAAGTGCTGTCCAGCAATGATAATCCAACTACAGTTGTGTTAAGATGCATGTCAGTAAAATGACAACAAAAAAAGAGTTTAAAAAAGAGAAAAGAGAAGGTCCACTGGCTGCATCTGAAAGTTGCGCACATGTATTGGCGCACTGCCAGCACAGTTCAACAGCAGTTACGGTGTCGAGCCAGACAAATAAAATGTAGCAATGCAAGTATATATTGATCAAACACCTAAAGGGATTTTTCACCGGACTGTACAACAGCAGGTGATCACTGACAGCTGTCAACCTGTTTGTGCGCTTTCTGGATGGACAGTTCTTGTGCTTGCGTGTACACGTGCACCACGTGTGTGCACGCGGAGTGGCTGGTACAGTGTTTATGAATACATATACATGCAGCTGAGCGAACATTTCAGCCACACACTCGCATACTGCTTTGATCACTTGTTCTACTACACACCAGGCTCATTCAGCCATTGTGAAAACACCCGCGCAGCTGAGTGGACACACACTCATCACTTGGACCAACTGTTCTATGCACGTACACGCTCGCACTCCGTCACGGCTGACCACGCCTCCTTTCCTCCCGACTGCGTCGGATTATGGCAATATTGCCATGTCAGAATGGTTCCTCCACAGTGTGACGGGGGCTTTAGTGTCAAGCGGGTGGGATGAGACACCAGTCCAACACAGGCTAATTCCCAAGTCAAGGCCAGGACCCATTTACAGCTGGGTGGACCGAGACAATGTAGATTAAGTGTCTTGTCCAAGGACACAGATAGGTAGCATGACCAGAATTTGAACGCAAGTCAACATATTGATAGGCCAGCTCCTTGTCCACCCAACTACCTGCTAGGAAGATCTGAATAGAATAGAATAGAATGGTGGCTATCAGCTCCATTGACAAGTCACTTACATAATGGAACACAGACGGACCTAGTCAGTTTAAGGGGTGAGGCTTATATTTGATAAAACCAATAACGTCCAATCAAAAATGCCTTGATTGGACCCAGTGCCAGTCTTTGAGATCAGATTGGTGCATCCCTTTGATTCTACCTTTAAATGTTACATGAATGCTTAATTGGATGACAGCTAAATTATAAAGCGTATTGTCACACTTAGAGAGGGAATCCTTTGGAAAAATATCAATATCCTGGATTAATATGCGCCACCCAGGCAGAACTTCACTGGGTTATTGGATAACAGACTGTCACACTAACGGTCATATGACTCAGTTAATGTTTAGAAATATGAGCTTACATAGCAAACAAAAACTTGCTCCTCAGTATATCTGAATGATATTGTGCATATGGTATGGATTGTTGTTGCTAAAGGGAGGTCCGGCTCTAAAAACTACATATCTCAATTTTAAAACAAATTTATATTATTATTTTATATTTCATAAATTCAGGTAGCATGGAATTATCAAATACTAACACATCCAAAGATACAAACCTCAATGCCATTATGAATATCATAAGGGAAAATAGGATTACACTGTTTTGTCTGTAAAATCAAGATAATAATCACCATCATACCTGAAGAGATGACGAGGTCACCTGTGCATCCGTTTGTGACTGACGACTGGTGTCAGAGCATCTCTCACAAGACAGAGCAATTCCAAGTGGCCAAAGTCCTCCAACACCTTGTGATTCAAGGGTTCCTGACATCATATTTAAGATGAGATCACCTGACATCACTAAACATGAAATCTCTCTGATAGACATACAACATAGGTGAACATTACCTATGCAATATCATTTATAGATATGGTGTCAGGATTTAGGGGTGTTTATTAGCAGAAATGGAATATAGCATTCGTAACCATATGTTCATTGGTGTATAATTACCTGTAACAATGAATCAGTGTTTTTTCATGAGTTTACTGTAATGAGTTGTGTAACGAGCAATGGAGGATCATATGCAATGCTCATTACAGACAAAACAAAGGAGCATAAACCTACACTGACCAAGAAGCAAATATTTGACAATCAACAAAATTGTGACTGATGGCATAATACAATCTGCAGCCTGACCACGAGTATAGAAATAATTAATGTTTATGAGTTCAATGGTACGAATATTCATGAGGTGAAAGATGAAATGGTTCTTAACAGTCCAACACGAACTTAAATAGAAGTCCAAAATGGTTCCCAGTAGTTTGTGATGCCGTCCACTGACTTTGTTAACAGACTACTGTCTGCTTTCCTCGCTCCAGTGAAACATCATGTCAGAAATTTGTCCGGCTTTTCATCCTAATGTCATCCTAACAGCTCTTCATGCATCCAGATGCTTACGGTGTGGTGGATTTGTTTTTTGTGTGTGTGTGTGTGTGTGTGTGTGTGTGTGTGTGTGTGTGTGTGTGTGTGTGTGTGTGTGTGTGTGTGTGTGTGTGTGTGTGTGTGTGTGTGTGTGTGTGTTAGAAGAAATAGCAGCATCAATTAGCTCCTTCAAATCGTCATCCGCCAGCAAAACAAACTCTGCCATGTTTCGTTAAAGACCGCCCCCACTAGTGTGAGCATGCGCGGTGGTTGGGGTGTGCAATAGCACATTTCATATAGTACCAAAACTGCACACTAAAAAGAACTACTGCACGGTCAATGAAGCACAACGGCAAATGGTACAAATAATCCATGTCACGTAACATTCAAGCCACCAATTAAATGACAAGGATCCACTCAGCCGTTATATAAATGACACTAAATCCTACACACAGCTTTAAATGTAAATTGCCTGAAAATTGTATTATCTCTAATTTTATTATGTCTAAGTTGGATGGAGACTGTATTTTCAATGTGATGCATGTGATATTACACAGGGGTCCGCCTACTGCAGGTGTTTTCAAATGATCTAAAGTGCATTATAAAAACACTTTGCTGTCGTAAAAGCCAAAAGCTCTGCTGTTTTCTTTATGGTAGCTGAATGTTAATGATGCTGTAAAGCAATAAAGTGAGATCCCAGAATGCACAAAAAACACAGGAGCGAGCGAGACAGAGCATGTGGACTATGACAGCTGGTCCAAACAGAAATGCCTGACATAACTCTTTCACCGTACCTCATGCCAAACCTCACAGCAGCAGCATTTTTCTGACACGTGACATTCGTTTCCCGCACTTATTCTATAAAGAGCTGAAACAGATGACCGTTCAGTTGATTAGCCCAGCAAAAACTGATCCTGTATACAAATCTTTGTAATACTCCTGTTCATTATTACAGTCTGTTACTGCTGTTTCCTCAGATGACAGTTTTAATTCTACCAGACATGAGTTTGATACACTGGGGAATCAAATGGTTCAGTTTAGTCAAGAGGGTGTGGCACAGGGTTCACCGGTTCAGTATAAGATGCAAAATAGAAATTGGAAAGCTTCTATTTTTTTCTTCTTATTATTATCATTTTGTGTGTGTGTGTGTGTGTGTGTGTGTGTGTGTGTGTGTGTGTGTGTGTGTGTGTGTGTGTGTGTGTGTGTGTGTGTGTGTGTGTGTGCCTTTTCCTAGGTTTTCATCATGAATATAACATTCTGATAAAAATCTTAAAAAATTGTGGCTCAGTTTACTTTTATTATTATTATTATTATTATTATTATTATTATTATTGAGAGATATAGATACACTGATAAGCTCACACACAATTGCAGCCTGATGTGTTCATATGGGCACATACCAGCCCATTTCTTAAATAACAGAAACAAAAACCCCTGTCACAGCATGATTGGTCAAAAGAAGGTAAGAACAGCAATATGGTGTCAAGATTTTACAACATGCACTCAGAAAAAATATCTTCCCTTTAGTTCTTGGTTTGTGAGGGTTTCAGAGCAAAGAGAGCAAAGTGGTTTCTGAACCCGAGCAGGTGATTCCACAGATGATCAGGTGTTTAAATTGAGGGAACAATCTCAACAGTCTGCTGAGGTGATTGGTTGCAAGGACAACCTGCACTGCATTGGCACTTCAGGGCACACAATTGCTCACCCCTGCCCCAGACCCAAGAGATGGTTTTGAATGAAAACCAAACAACAGGCTCCGGTGCTGAAAAATTAAGCCAGTGCAGAAGTACCTAAACCAATTCCTTAAGTGGCCACTTGAGTAGCAGGAGGTGGTAATGGTAGAAAATATATATTTTTTCAAATATGCTTACATCCACTTCAAAGATTGTGCATTGTGTAATTTGGGAGATACGAGGTCTGTCCGTAAAGTATAGGTCCTTTTTATTTTTTCAAAAACTATATGTTTTTACGTCAGACATGCTTGAACCCTCGTGCGCATGCGTGAGTTTTTCCACGCCTGTCAGTGACGTCATTCGCCTGTGAGCACTCCTTGTGGGAGGAGTCGTCCAGCCCCTCGTCGGAATTCCTTTGTCTGAGAAGTTGCTGAGAGACTGGCGCTTTGTTTGATCAAAATTTTTTCTAAACCTGTGAGACACATCGAAGTGGACATGGTTCGAAAAATTAAGCTGGTCTTCAGTGAAAATTTTAACAGCTGATGAGAGATTTTGAGGTGATTCTGTCGCTTTAAGGACTTTTCACGGTGCGAGACGTCGCGCAGCACTCTCAGGCAGCGTCATCAGCCTGTTCAAGCTGAAAACCTCCACATTTCAGGCTCTGTTGATCCAGGACGTCGTGAGAGAACAGAGAAGTTTCAGAAGAAGTCGGTTTCAGCATTTTATCCGGATATTCCACTGTTAAAGGAGATTTTTTTAATGAAAGACGTGCGGGCGGATTGCAGCGTCGGCTCGCAGCCGCCGCGACGCTCCGCCACAGGAAAAACACCTCTGTTGGAAGCCTTAAGGACAAGTTGGAACATCTCCAGCTGATAAACAATTTCTCATATACTCACTCCACTGAAAGCCATCAAAAGCCAACTGGATTTTAACAAATGGTTATCAACAC
Organism: Thalassophryne amazonica; assembly: GCF_902500255.1. Lineage (NCBI taxonomy): Eukaryota > Metazoa > Chordata > Actinopteri > Batrachoidiformes > Batrachoididae > Thalassophryne > Thalassophryne amazonica. The sequence goes on from NC_047114.1 coordinate 43,170,409, forward strand.
GGAGGTGTTTTTCCTGTGCCGCCGCGCCGCGTCGGCTGCGTCCCGACGCGCTATGACGATTCTTTCGCGCGCGGATGTGAAAAAAAACAGTCTGGCTGCAGGCTGTTAGTTCCTCACTCTCCGCTCAAACTCTCTCATCACTATGTTAAAAAAAGGACATAAGTACTGCTAACAGACTGATTGCCAGAGACAGGACATGTCCACATGAAGTATAACTCCAGACATCTCCACATTTACTCATGGACGGTTTGTTCACATGCGTGCGCATCTCGCGGTCACAGGAGGAAAGATAAACTATAACAGAACTCAGAGCGCAGACCTGCAGCTCAGCACAAGAACAAATATAAACTAAAAGAGAAATCAGAGTGCACAGTCTGGCTGCAGCCAAACTGTGCACTCTGATTTGTCTGTGCAGAGAACCTGCAGGCTGCATTCTCTCCTCCTCTCTGCTCCCCTGCTGCGCGCACCTGATGCAGAAATTCCTGCGTCGTCATGACGCCACAGGAAGAAGCAACTCGAAGTGGGCCCAGTGTGAAAGTGACTAAAGTGACTTTTGGTAGTGCAAGTAACTTTTTTTGGTGCAAGTACATTTTTTGTTACTAGCACCAGTGCAAGGAGGATAAAAAAAATGTGTTTTGACCCCAGTGAAGGCACACGAAGTAGCTTGTACAACACTTTTATGCAGTGTGGGTGTTAACAATGGGTGTTGTTTAGTCTCACATTTCTAATGTTACTGGCTCTCACCAACAGGGGGAGCTCTCCCTGTGTCTGAAACTTGGACATATGATGGAAGTGAAACTTAACTTATATTTCTCAGAACTTCCAAACAAGTAACACAGACAAATAGTTGATAGCTAACATAAAATCAAGAATTAGTACATATATTATCTAACAGGGGCATGCTCATTTGAGTCACAACTTGTGTGTCGATCCATTAGAAGAGGCTGGTAGCTGCTGTACGTTTGTCCATATTTGTCCTTTTGTGGAATTTTATTACAATATCTGAGATAGTATGGGTTGCTGTTAATCCTACTAATGGTTCATTTAAAAGCTATGTGCTCCAGTATTTCAGTTGAGTGAAATTTTAGTATTACTGAGTTAGTATGTTAACACCACTAGCAGGAATAATCAGGTATCAATAGCTGACTTGGCTGGACTTGGCCACGGCTACATATAGTGTGATTACAAGCGACACAGGAGCACGGGACTCAGCCATCACAACACTAACATGACTTGTTCTATTTAATTATTTCTAATATTATTAAAACTACTTTGACAATACAGTCTACGATCCATTCAACAACATTTGGGATCAAAATATATCTTTTTGGAAACACACTGTGCATCTTTGGATCACCTGGCTTGTCACGTGCATAATACACGCATTAAGCCAGCCATGGCATAACATAAGTGTTTTCAGAGTGGGTGTGAAAAGATAAAGATACAGGATGAGCAAAGCAGGAAACGTTTGCCTGAACTACAACCCCTGGCAAAACTTATGAAATCACCGGCCTCGGAGGATGTTCATTCAGTTGTTTAATTTTGTAGAAAAAAAAGCAGATCACAGACATGACACAAAACTAAAGTAATTTCAAATGGCAACTTTCTGGCTTTAAGAAACACTATAAGAAACCAGGAAAAAAAAAATTGTGGCAGTCAGTAACGGTTACTTTTTTAGACCAAGCAGAGGGAAAAAAAATATGGAATCACTCAATTCTGAGGAAAAAATTATGGAATCATGAAAAACAAAAGAACGCTCCAACACATCACTAGTATTTTGTTGCACCACCTCTGGCTTTTATAACAGCTTGCAGTCTCTGAGGCATGGACTTAATGAGTGACAAACAGTACTCTTCATCAATCTGGCTCCAACTTTCTGTGATTGCTGTTGCCAGATCAGCTTTGCAGGTTGGAGCCTTGTCATGGACCATTTTCTTCAACTTCCACCAAAGATTTTCAATTGGATTAAGATCCGGACTATTTGCAGGCCATGACATTGACCCTATGTGTCTTTTTGCAAGGAATGTTTTCACAGTTTTTGCTCTATGGCAAGATGCATTATCATCGTGAAAAATGATTTCATCATCCCCAAACATCCTTTCAATTGATGGGATAAGAAAAGTGTCCAAAATATCAACGTAAACTTGTGCATTTATTGATGATGTAATGACAGCCATCTCCCCAGTGCCTTACCTGACATGCAGCCCCATATCATCAATGACTGTGGAAATTTACATGTTCTCTTCAGGCAGTCATCTTTATAAATCTCATTGGAACAGCACCAAACAAAAGTTCCAGCATCATCACCTTGCCCAATGCAGATTTGAGATTCATCACTGAATATGACTTTCATCCAGTCATCCACAGTCCACGATTGCTTTTCCTTAGCCCATTGTAACCTTGTTTTTTTCTGTTTAGGTGTTAATGATGGCTTTTGTTTAGCTTTTCTGTATGTAAATCCCATTTCCTGTAGGCGGTTTCTTACAGTTCGGTCACAGACGTTGACTCCAGTTTCCTCCCATTCGTTCCTCATTTGTTTTGTTGTGCATTTTTGATTTTTGAGACGTATTGCTTTAAGTTTTCTGTCTTGACGCTTTGATGTCTTCCTTGGTCTACCAGTATGTTTGCCTTTAACAACCTTCCCATGTTGTTTGTATTTGGTCCAGAGTTTAGACACAGCTGACTGTGAACAACCAACATCTTTTGCAACATTGCTTGATGATTTACCATCTTTTAAGAGTTTGATAATCCTCTCCTTTGTTTCAATTGACATCTCTCATGCTGGAGCCATGATTCATGTCAGTCCACTTGGTGCAACAGCTCTCCAAGGTGTGATCACTCCTTTTTAGATGCAGACTAACAAGCAGATCTGATTTGATGCAGGTGTTAGTTTTGGGGATGAAAATTTACAGGGTGATTCCATAATTTATTCCTCAGAATTGAGTGATTCCATATTTTTTTCCCCTCTGCTTGGTCTAAAAAAGTAACCGTTACTGACTGCCACAATTTTTTTTCTGATTTCTTATAGTGTTTCTTAAAGCCAGAAAGTTGCCATTTGAAATGACTTTAGTTTTGTCATGTCTGTGATCTGCTTTTTTTCTACAAAATTAAACAACTGAATGAACATCCTCCGAGGCCGGTGATTCCATAATTTTTGCCAGGGGTTATACATGCTTTCCCTGGAAGTGCTGGTCTATATGAGCATGCACACTCGAGATACGGATAAGGTCGATTTTTGTTGGTTATGGTGAACCAGTTTGGGATGCTGACATGCTGTAGTGGCCCACCACCACAACATACTGTTTCCTCATCTGACCTGCTGTGATATCAAGGGGTGCCTCAGACTGGTCTTTACATGGGGGTTTTAAATCACAAAAACTCTCCCTGCACACACACACACACACACACACACACACACACACACACACACACACACACACACACACACACACACACACACACACACACACACACACACACACACACACACACACACACACACACACACACACACACACAATTTGTTTCTTTTCTTCACTATCACCTAAAAGCCATGAGGTGGAGACATAGTAACAAAATCCCTGCTGCTTATAAGCCTGTGGCCAAAGGACATCACAACTGCAAGTGTGTCAACAAAACATGTGCCATTTTAGGTTTTAGTTTGATGCACACATGTTCAATATTTGTACTGATGATCTGTTGGATTGAATTTATTTGAATGCATCTTTTTAAAGTCAGGCTCACAGCTGTGTTGTCAGCCTATAATCCATGTGTTTTGCCAGCTGCATTTGAGAAAGAAAGAAGTGGAAGAGAAAAAGGGGAGTTAGACATTCTCACCCACTCAGCTCCACAGAGCAGTCAGTACTGGTCGGAGCAGCTGAGAATAGAGCAGTGGCAAGTGGCAGAATTTACTCCAGCTGCAGTGCATACAGCCAGCACACACACAGCTGTAACTGAATGCATAACAAAATGTCATATACACAACAACAACAAAAATATCTCCGCTCAGCGTTAGAATTTACTGTTTGCCTCCAGGCCCACGGGTCAACATAGCATCACACATACACTAGTAGTTTGAAAGAAAGGTCACAACAGCTCTCTGGTTGACAAGAGGCTCATTGTTGAGGGAAGAATGTCAAAGCCAGTCACACAGCTGCTTGGTGTTTCAGCTTGTGCAGCAGCAGATAAGGTCACTTCTGTTTGAAACTGCAGCTGTGTAACCTAGTTTGCACTACGGGATGCACCTTGAGTTGCTTTTGCAACAACTCTGTAAAACTGATAATGCATGGATGACGATTGAAAGAGCTGGAATCAGTAAAATGACCTTCAGTTTATTTGTAGTAAGTAACACCATTCAGCTGCTCCCTTTTTGCAGTCGGGGTCACCATAGCAAACCCAAGGTGGATCTGCATGTTGAATTGGCACAGGTTTTACACCGGACACCCTTCCTGGTGCAACTCCACATTGCATGGAGAAATGTGGCAGGGATGGGATTTGAACCGGGAACCTTCCACACTGAAGCCAAGTGCGCACACCACTTGACCACCACTCCTGCTTGTTCTCAATTTATTTACATACTTTTTTATTTATAGTTTTGTCTGTGACCTTTATATATATATATCTTTGTTGTCAGCAGAATATCATAAGCATTTAAATATATTTATCATGAAAAGTAACAATTTAAAAGTAAAAGTCACTGCTGAATATATATATATATATATATATATATATATATATATATATATATATATATATATATATATTTATTTATTTATTTTTTTTTTTCAAGTTGCTTTAATATCAAAACCTATTTGAATGTGTTTATAAATATGGTGACTGCAGATACATGAACTCAAAAACTTTCTTTTCTCACCCCTCGATCACACCACATATGCTCCAGAGTCTGGACCATGCTAGATTATCACATTGACGTTTGCAGAGTAACGGGTGGGGTGCACGTCAAGGGTCTGTGATACCAACCAATACCACATGCAAATGTAGCCACCAATGTGTAAGAATATTCCAAACATCGATGTGATATTCTACCTCAGTCCAGACTCTGCAGCATATGCGGTGTGATCGATGGGTGCACAGAAATGCTGCGGGTGATAAAAGAAAATTTTTGAGTTAATGTATCTGCAGTATCTAACTTTTTCAGGGTTGTCGGGGTGTCTGGGTGACTTTCCTTATTTGTCTTCATGCACAGCCCCTTAGCTTTTGAGAACTGTGCTCCACACAGATTCACCATATTTCTTAATAACTGATGTAAATAAAGTCCAAGACATAATCAGTGTCATGGAAATGTACATGTATCCATCCCCTGACTTGTCTGAACAAGACTGGACGAAAAAGTGATGGCTTATATGTGTTATACTAAGAGGTGCACTTACCTATTTACTCCATCATTTTTGCTTTTATATTTTTATTTATTTTAATTCATGATGTAGAGGTTACTTTTCACTGTGAGTTTAAAGGGCATAAGTTTAGAAATTTTAATATAAAAGCCCGATTTTTTTTTTTTTTTACATCAGAGAGAATGTTAAAAGGAGAATGCATGTTCGTATTCATGCATGCGTGTGTGTCATTTCCACAAAGAGAGAGAAAAAAGAGCATATTCTCCAGTTTGTGCTATTATAAGGGAGTGAATTAATCATACACAGTGTATCTACATTGAGTAGACGTGACCTAAGAGAAGTCAGATTACAAACTGTCAGCAAGCTACTGCAGCTCACCAGATGATTTAAAAACAGAAAACAGAAGCAAAAAAATACTGTAAAAAGGAGTTTTACGGTGACGCATTAACAGAGCTGTAAAACAGCTATTTGCGACCGTATAACAGCAAGAACATCTGCAAATCAGCAGACACAAGGGGGTTATTCCCATTCTAATCCAATTCCATCATTTGCACGGTTTATTTTTCTGTAGATAATTCGGTCGGTGAGTCTTACCGTTGAGTCGAAGCTGTGTCGCTCTAACAGCGGTCAGCGGTAATCCATCAAACATGAAAATCCATCAAATGTGAAATGGTAATTCTGTATCAGAATCCACATCAGTACTTTTATGGTAGCTTCAATTCACTCATTTCAGCGGCAGCAGCGCTACGCAACTTTCTCTTGCTCTCAGCTAACAGCGCTAACAGCTAGCAGTGCGGGCAGCCGGTTTTCTGTCAAATTGTGCGTCTCATCGCATAAATTGACAGTTCTGTGTCCTGACAATATTGCACATGTGCAGTTGTGTGGAGGACAGGAATGACAATCAACAGGAATGACATCTCATCAGAACACCGGTCAGGGTGCAGAGTAATACATCCAAATGTGAAACGGTTGAATATTTTGCCACAGATACCCTGATATTATACGGTCTGAAATCTCACACGCTTAACCAATCAGATTCACAGAAAAAATGTTAATTGGATTAGAATGTGAGATATAAGTTTCTCTAAGCTTCTCTCCCCCTGCCATCCCCTCATTACCCCATCCCCGTAGAGACGGTGCCTGCTCCCAGACCACCAATAACCAGCAAAAATCTATTTAAGCATAAAAATTCAAAAAGAAAAAATAATATAGCACCTTCAACTGCACCACAGACTAAAACAGTTAAATGTGGTCTATTAAACATTAGGTCTCTCTCTTCTAAGTCCCTGTTAGTAAATGATATAATAATTGATCAACATATTGATTTATTCTGCCTTACAGAAACCTGGTTACAGCAGGATGAATATGTTAGTTTAAATGAGTCAACACCCCCGAGTCACACTAACTGCCAGAATGCTCGTAGCACGGGCCAAGGCGGAGGATTAGCAGCAATCTTCCATTCCAGCTTATTAATTAATCAAAAACCCAGACAGAGCTTTAATTCATTTGAAAGCTTGACTCTTAGTCTTGTCCATCCAAATTGGAAGTCCCAAAAACCAGTTTTATTTGTTATTATCTATCGTCCACCTGGTCGTTACTGTGAGTTTCTCTGTGAATTTTCAGACCTTTTGTCTGACTTAGTGCTTAGCTCAGATAAGATAATTATAGTGGGCGATTTTAACATCCACACAGATGCTGAGAATGACAGCCTCAACACTGAGTAGCTACCTAAACTCTGTAAGTGAGATAGAGTATCTCGTCAATAGTTTTACATCCTCATTGAAGACAACTTTGGATGCTGTAGCTCCTCTGAAAAAGAGAGCTTTAAATCAGAAGTGCCTGACTCTGTGGTATAACTCACAAACTCGCAGCTTAAAGCAGATAACCCGTAAGTTGGAGAGGAAATGGCGTCTCACTAATTTAGAAGATCTTCACTTAGCCTGGAAAAAGAGTCTGTTGCTCTATAAAAAGCCCTCCGTAAAGCTAGGACATCTTACTACTCATCACTAATTGAAGAAAATAAGAACAACCCTAGGTTTCTTTTCAGCACTGTAGCCAGGCTGACAAAGAGTCAGAGCTCTATTGAGCCGAGTATTCCTTTAACTTTAACTAGTAATGACTTCATGACTTTCTTTGCTAATAAAATTTTAACTATTAGAGAAAAAATTACTCATAACCATCCCAAAGACATATCGTTATCTTTGGCTGCTTTCAGTGATGCCGGTATTTGGTTAGACTCTTTCTCTGTGATTGTTCTGTCTGAGTTGTTTTCATTAGTTACTTCATCCAAACCATCAACATGTCTATTAGACCCCATTCCTACCAGGCTGCTCAAGGAAGCCCTACCATTATTTAATGCTTCGATCTTAAATATGATCAATCTATCTTTATTAGTTGGCTATGTACCACAGGCTTTTAAGGTGGCAGTAATTAAACCATTACTTAAAAAGCCATCACTTGACCCAGCTATCTTAGCTAATTATAGGCCAATCTCCAACCTTCCTTTTCTCTCAAAAATTCTTGAAAGGGTAGTTGTAAAACAGCTAACTGATCATCTGCAGAGGAATGGTCTATTTGAAGAGTTTCAGTCAGGTTTTAGAATTCATCATAGTACAGAAACAGCATTAGTGAAGGTTACAAATGATCTTCTTATGGCCTCAGACAGTGGACTCATCTCTATGCTTGTTCTGTTAGACCTCAGTGCTGCTTTTGATACTGTTGACCATAAAATTTTATTACAGAGATTAGAGCATGCCATAGGTATTAAAGGCACTGCGCTGCGGTGGTTTGATTCATATTTATCTAATAGATTACAATTTGTTCATGTAAATGGGGAATCTTCTTCACAGACTAAGGTTAATTATGGAGTTCCACAAGGTTCTGTGCTAGGACCAATTTTATTCACTTTATACATGCTTCCCTTAGGCAGTATTATTAGATGGCATTGCTTAAATTTTCATTGTTACGCAGATGATACCCAGCTTTATCTATCCATGAAGCCAGAGGACACACACCAATTAGCTAAACTGCAGGATTGTCTTACAGACATAAAGACATGGATGACCTCTAATTTCCTGCTTTTAAACTCAGATAAAACTGAAGTTATTGTACTTGGCCCCACAAATCTTAGAAACATGGTGTCTAACCAGATCCTTACTCTGGATGGCATTACCCTGACCTCTAGTAATACTGTGAGAAATCTTGGAGTCATTTTTGATCAGGATATGTCATTCAATGCGCATATTAAACAAATATGTAGGACTGCTTTTTCTGCATTTACGCAATATCTCTAAAATTAGAAAGGTCTTGTCTCAGAGTGATGCTGAAAAACTAATTCATGCATTTATTTCCTCTAGGCTGGACTATTGTAATTCATTATTATCAGGTTGTCCTAAAAGTTCCCTGAAAAGCCTTCAGTTAATTCAAAATGCTGCAGCTAGAGTACTAACGGGGACTAGAAAGAGAGAGCATATCTTACCCATATTGGCCTCTCTTCATTGGCTTCCTGTTAATTGTAGAATAGAATTTAAAATTCTTCTTCTTACTTATAAGGTTTTGAATAATCAGGTCCCATCTTATCTTAGGGACCTCGTAGTACCATATCACCCCAATAGAGCGCTTCGCTCTCAGACTGCAGGCTTACTTGTAGTTCCTAGGGTTTGTAAGAGTAGAATGGGAGGCAGAGCCTTCAGCTTTCAGGCTCCTCTCCTGTGGAACCAGCTCCCAATTCAGATCAGGGAGACAGACACCCTCTCTACTTTTAAGATTAGGCTTAAAACTTTCCTTTTTGCTAAAGCTTATAGTTAGGGCTGGATCAGGTGACCCTGAACCATCCCTTAGTTATGCTGCTATAGACTTAGACTGCTGGGGGGTTCCCATGATGCACTGAGTGTTTCTTTCTCCTTTTGCTCTGTATGCACCACTCTGCATTTAATCATTAGTGATTGATCTCTGCTCCCCTCCACAGCATGTCTTTTTCCTGGTTCTCTCCCTCAGCCCCAACCAGTCCCAACAGGTTTCTTCCTGTTAAAAGGGAGTTTTCCTTCCCACTGTTGCCAAGTGCTTGCTCACAGGGGGTCGTTTTGACCGTTGGGGGTTTTTCCGTAATTATTGCATGGCCTTGCCTTACAATATAAAGCGCCTTGGGGCAACTGTTTGTTGTGATTTGGCACTATATAAATAAAATTGATTTGATTTGATTTGATATAGGGAGAGATTGGGACCTGTGGCCCATTCTTGGGCCGACTGTGCTGGAAATGGTTAATCTCTCATTAATTTCTGGATGTCTTCCTAAATGTTTCAAATCTGCAGTGATTAAACCATTACTTAACTAATCTAATCTTAACCCTAGTGTATTGAAAAACTATAGGCCGATATCAAATCTATCATTCTGCTCTAAAATTCTGGAAAAAGTGGTTTCACGACAACTCGTGGACCACCTTACCGAGAATAATCTTTTTGAGCCACTGCCGTCTGCCTTTAGAAAATGTCACTCCACAGAGACAACTCTCACTAAAGTGGTGAATGACCTTCTGCTTGCAATGGACTCGGACACCACTACGGTTCTGGTACTGTTAGATCTCAGTGCTGTGTTTGATATCATGGATCATCATATTTTACTCGATAGACTGGAGAATCATGTCTTTTTCCTGGTTCTCTCCCTCAGCCCCACCCAGTCCCAGCAGAAGACTGCCCCTCCCTGAGCCTGGTTCTGCTGGAGGTTTCTTCCTGTTAAAAGGGAGTTTTTCCTTCCCACTGTCGCCAAGTGCTTGCTCACAGGGGGTCGTTTTGACCGTTGGGGTTTTTACGTAATTATTGTATGGCCTTGCCTTACAATATAAAGCGCCTTGGGGCAACTATTTGTTGTGATTTGGCGCTATATAAATAAAATTGATTGATTGATTGATTGATTAAAAATGAGCTGTTTGTGTGCTTTTCAATTAGATACAGAGGAAAATTATATCAGTTGGGCACATTCTGAGCATGTGAGACCAATGTACACAATTTAATCACATAAATTCACAGAACATTTTTTTGTGTCATTGGATAGGTATTTAATAAATAATTTCTCAAAATCATATCACTTTGTCATTGGCTAGCTCTCAATCATTCCACCAAGTTTGATCCTAGTTGGATAAAAACTCTTCATGTTATTGTGTTCAGACTCAGACAGACAGACAGACACCCAAGAAGATAACTTACGTACATGAGCTCCCACTGTAAGTGGATGTAAAAATTGCGTAATATTACCCTTTTAACTCAGGTGCCATCCTGCAAACTCAGTCACTCAGTCTGTCTGTCTGTCTGTCACATCCTATAGAGGATTTATGTTTCAGCGGCTTGTCTCCTGGCAGTGTTTTGCTCATGTTGGTAAAGCATACTACCTGCCTGGAAAGCAACATTTCACTGTACTTCCTGCTATTCTCAGGAAAACTGTGATCTTAAACAGAGGTAAAAGCCTGACATATAATCCACAGGAAGAGGAACCGTTCCACTTGACTCAAGCTTTCTCAAAGTCTCTCAGTGTTTTGCTGTATGTGGGCCATTTGCTGGCACAGCTTGACTGTGAAAAGGGGCCACAGTAGCCAGTGGCAACAACCTGAGAGGCTGCAAGAATGTAGGTTAACTAGAAGTTACGTAACATTGACTCTGGACTGAAAGCTCAGGGGGGCTTTACTTTTTCAGAAAGATCAGATATATGAGATGGCAGAGTCTGTCACAACACGAGGGCCTGGTGACGTGGACGAAGATTTGAAATAATTATTCATGATATTAAGATATGTCACTCACTGGACTGAATGGCCTGAAAAATTAAATCAGTTTATCAGTCTTGTCCATTGTGTCTGTGTACATCAGTTTTCTCAAAGTCAGATAAGCAGAAGGCCAATGGTCAGTCAATGGGCAATTCCATGTTCTAGAATCTCAAAGGCCAATTTTTTAATTTTTTAATTTTTTATTTTTTAGAAATTAGGGAGAATAGTGTTTGGGTTGTAAGGGTGGTGGCCAAGTGGTTAATGCGCTTGGTTTCAGTGCAGAAGGTTCTGGGTTCAAATCCCACCCCTGCCACATTTCTCCATGTAATGTGGCGTTGCACCAGGAAGGGCATCCAGCATAAAACCTGTGCCAGTTCAACATGCAGATCCACCTTGGATTTGCTGTGGGGACCCCGAGTGCAAAACAAGGGAGCAGCCGAAGGGACTTATTTGTAAGAGCAATTGTGTCTTCACATTCTGAGTTCTCGCAGCGTGTCTGTACCTTGTTGTACAGTTTATGTGTGATAGTGTCCTGATGAGTACTTTTGACGAGTCCATGGCATCAGCCATGGGGAACTGTCCGTGTCAGACGAAGGCTACTCCCAACCACAGGCAGGCCAGCCACAAACGGCTGAAACATGCATAAATAGCTAAAGTAGTTGATAAAACATTCTTAACGATATTGTTTCTGTATGAAACTGTTGCTTTTTTGTCCCAAAAATGAACGATTCATTAGCGATAGAAGAATGTTTCGTTCAGCTTGTCAAACCTTTAGCTACTGATTCATTCAGAAATCGTTGCATTTGTCAGTTTTCGTTCAATACGCCAGAAGTGGGAGGTTGAATGAAGTTGGACGAAAGTCAAACAAAATGCTACGAAAACTAAGCAAACAAAAAGAGTGTCAAGAATGAAAGCAAAACGAAATATGAACTAATTGAGGTTGTTGATTGTTGTTGATGAAATTTTTCAACAGGTTGTAAATTCTGACCAAGTGCCACCTGCAGCAATGGAGCCAAATGAAGGTTAAACGATGAATCTGAAAGTCAATGAAAGTCCAGATTTCTTGTTCCATTTGGGCTTCATTGTCCTTCGCAAGTGCTGTGTGACCGGGGCTTTAGATAAGTGATTACAATGACAGGAAGCACCAGGACTTGAAAGACTTGGACCTTTATTCTTCCACAAACATAACTTTGTGACTTTTCCTCAAGTAATATTCCATCAGATGAGTACATCTTTAACTTGAGTGAATTTCTAATAAGATACCCCTTCTTCCACTCAAATGTGGTCTTCTCAGCCCTTTAAGCATCACTGGATATTTGCTTCTTGACTCATCTCCTCCTCTGCTCACACACCACAGTCTGTATCACCTTCTGGTTCAAACTGCACAGTCACAGTCTGAGTGGTAACAGCAGAACAGGAAACACCCACTGTACTGCCCAAAATGTATTTTTGACCAGACTACTTGATTGTACTGTAAATAACCACAGCAGTTTGTGTTATGGCTAATATCTCAAAGAAGATTGACAGCCTTACTTACAAACTTAGATCTGTGCAGGTCTGAAGTTCAAGAAATTGTGTTATTTAAATGTTGCATCCTTAGTATTCACATGCTAGTTATTATAAATAAAAATGCAATGACATTGGTGACTGTGGGACGTTATTTTAACAAGCTACTTATGAATGAATCCAGATTTTATGGATTATTATCGAAGCCACCTTTGATAATAATCCTTCTTACCTGTTCTTAGACATGAGCACTCTACGGGACAGTACATGAGCCAGTGATGCCCGGCGGTGTCTGTCACAAGTCAAATGTCCTGCTGTCATCAATACATTTCTTAATGATTGACTACCAGGAGCAATGACTTGGAGACATTCTTCATGTGCGTATATGATTTGTATGGCATAAAGTCTAACTTGACAGTGTCCTCATCTTGTCCTGTAGCATCAACGTACAGCACAAGATTTCTGACATCTGCCAATCTGGATCCAGGTCACCTCCAAAATTCAGTAGAGTCTTCTGTGCAAATTTGGTGAGAATCCATGATGTAGTTTTGACGTAATCCTTCAAAGGGTATATAAAGTAAAATCTTGATCCATAATCCGGATTCAGATCCAGATCACCTCCAAAATTTAATGGAGTCTTCCATGGCCTAATATCTATCTCTGTGAAAATTTGGTGAGAATTCATGAAGTGGTTTTGACGTAATCCTTCAAAGCCTATAAAAAGGGAAATCTTGATCCAGAATCCAGATCAGTATCCAGATCACCTCCAATATTTAATGGAGTCTTCCATGGCCTAATATCTATCTGTGGTGCAAATTTGGTGAGCATACGTGAAGCAGTTTTGACGTAATCCTTCAAAGCGTATATAAAGTGAAATCTTGATCCAGAATCCTGATTCAGACCAAGATCACCTCCAATATTTAATGGAATCTTCCATGGCCTAATATCTATCTGTGGTGCAAATTTGGTGAGCGTACGTGAAGCATTTTTGACGTAATCCTTCAAAGCGTATATAAAGTGAAATCTTGATCCAGAATCCGGAATCAGACACAGATCACCTCCAAAATTTAATGGAGTCTTCCATGCCCTAATATCTATCTGTGGTGAAAAATTGGTGAAAATCTGTGAAGCAGTTTTGATGTAATCCTTCCAAGCCTACATAAAGTGAAAGTTGATCCAGAATCTAGATCCGGATCCAGATCACTTCAAAAATTTAATGGAGTCTTCCATGGCCTAATATCTATCTCTGTGAAAATTTGGTGAGAACCCACGAAGCGGTTTTGACGTAATCCTTCAAAGCCTATAAAAAGGGAAATCTTGATCCAGAATCCAGATCAGTATCCAGATCACCTCCAATATTTAATGGAGTCTTCCATGGCCTAATATCTATCTGTGGTGCAAATTTGGTGAGCATACGTGAAGCAGTTTTGACGTAATCCTTCAAAGCGTATATAAAGTGAAATCTTGATCCAGAATCCTGATTTAGACGCAGATCACCTCCAAAATTTAATGGAGTCTTCCATGGCCTAATATCTATCTGTGGTGAAAAATTGGTGAAAATCTGTGAAGCAGTTTTGATGTAATCCTTCCAAGCCTACATAAAGTGTAACTTAATCCAGAATCCGGATCCGGATCCAGATCACTTCAAAAACTTAATGGAGTCTTCCATGGCCTAATGTCTATCTGTGGTGAAAATTTCGTCAAAATCCGTTCAGTAGTTTTGACATAATCATGCTAACAGGCAGACAGACAAATAAACGTCAATGATTTTATTATGTCCTTGGCGGACGTAATAATAAAGGTGCTTTTTATTATAAAATTATAGAAATTTCTGACATAATATTGAATAGATCCTCCCCTTGTAATTATCAAGATAATCAACTGTATCTCTATTTTGTAATTGTATTTGCACTGGAAGGATATGCAGCCAGTAGTGAACCTGATGGCTTTTTGAAACTTCTCATTCGTACGTCTTCTGTGTTGTTTGTGTAATGTGAATATTCAATTTTTAAAAATATGCTGTTTATTTTTTACAATACAAAATAAGGAAACTACTGTAGTAATTAAGCCCAATATACTATAATACATCCATCCATCCATTTTCTATATCCACTTACTCCGATTAGGGGGTCGCAGTGGGGCTGGAACCTATCCCAGCAGTCATAGGGCGTGAGGCGGGGTACATCCCAGACAGGACGCCAGATTGTCATAGGGCCACATATTGACAGACAAACACACCTATGGACAATTTAAGGTTTCCGATTCACTTAACGTGCATGTCTTTGGATATGGGAGGAAGCCGGAGCATCCGACGCAGACACATGGACAACATGCAAAATCCACACAGAAAGGGCAGCGATCCCACGACCTTCTCGGTGTCAGGCATCGGTGTTAACCACTAAGCCATCATACTGCCTGCTAAAAAGAACAGTTTGTTATATATCATAGACTGTATGTTATATATGCACATTTGCACTGGATTGAATCAAGAAAACTGAGATTCATCAAATACATTTTTATTGCTAAAATCTTACTGAGTTGAGTTTATCATGAATAGACAAAAATGGATTTATTCCATTTACCTTATTTTTTGTGTGCGTGTTTTTTTTTTTTTTTTTTTTTTTTTGCTTCTAGGATATAGGTCATTGTCTAGTATTACGTCACAGTATTTTTACCGCTCACAGGAATGCGTGTGTGTCTGCGTGCGTGCGCCCGCGCGCGAGTGAGTGAGACAGCGATTAGCGTCAGCAGGGGGAGCTACAGAGAGCTCTATACTAAAGCGAGATGCATCACTCCCGTTTATCTAACCTTTGAATACAGTCTTGAGTTTATGGCGTCACGCGCGGTGTTTGTAAGGAGTGAATGATCTTGCTGTTGAGTGTCGTGTCTTTGGCGGCTCAGAGCAGCAGAGTCCTCTGTCTGGCTGTACTGTGTGTGTGTGTGTGTGTGTGTGTGTGTGTGTGTGTGTGTGTGTGTGTGTGTGTGTGTGTGTGTGTGTGTGTGTGTGTGTGTGTGTGTGTGTGTGTGTGTGTGTGTGTGTGTGTGCGTGTGTTAACTTCTCACAGCGAACAGCTGGAAGGTGCGCAAACACCACGGCTAACTTCGGTTTAAGTTCAGTGCTGCACATGTTGCTTCTTGGTGAGTAATTAAGGACATTTTTCTTTCTCGTTAGAATATAATGTATGTGAGGGGAACTGCAAAGCAGCGCTGCTCGGTTATTTCTTAAAGGGGAAATACTACTAAACTGAAAATGAACATCAAGTTAAATAAGTCCAAGCTCATGTTCATGGTGAAAATCTGTTATAGTAGCCTTTTGTTTCTTCGCACCAGAGGTTTTGCTGTTTGACAGAGGAAACAGTTGTTAGCTGGTGCTGTGACAAATTGAGCTCCTCCAATGGCCACGGCCGTAGGAAGAGGATTTGGGTTGGGGGTACTGTAGTGGGGTGTCCCGCTCAAGCAAACAAAAAAACACATCTAAAAAAGGTTACAATGTTAAAACGAAATAGAATTATCTGATTTAAACCCTGAAAGGGCACAGACACTATGCATACCCGCAAACATACATCAACAAGTCTGTGAGGAAAAAAGTGAATAAGCGTTGAATTAATGTTCCCAGATTCAGTTATAGACTAAAGCCTTACAGAATATTTATTTAGAATTGCTTATTATTCTCTAAATCTTCATTAAAGATTAAAGTTTTGTTTAAATAAACAATTTATAAACAAAAGTTAAATGTTTTATTTATTTAATGTCGTCTGGAAAGGAGTGCTGTGACATCAGCCTCTCCAGCAGGGAGTGCTAGAGCACCCCCACTTCCCAGGGCTATGCTTCTGGCATTTAAAGGGGTTATGTTTAGCAAAATCTCTTCATACATTTCAATCTTGTTCATCTATACTTACTTGTGGAAACCCTCTTGGCATAAGCAAACTCCAGAACTGAAACAGCTGTTTTTATTCTTAAGTGGCGTATGTCGCTGCATTCCATATATGGACTACTGCTTGCTCAGTGAGGCATACCAATTGAAATATGCCTATGCAGCTAAAGGCTGTTTTTACTGTTGTTTTGTTTTGTTTTGTTTTTTTAACCATAGATTGTATATATACTGGGCAAACCCTGTGTGACATTACCCATAGGTTTTCTATAGAGACCCAGAACAGCTGATATGAAACCCATATCTGGGTGTCGCCATGTTGGCCACAGCGGCCGCATTGATTCACAATTAACTCATTACTGCATAAAGAGGTGGAACATGGGGGCTCAGTGTGCGATGAAATAAGCCTGAATGCTCCCCTAAATTTGAAGCCAAACCACTAAAGCTAACAGACTAACCTCAGTTCAGGTGTTTATTAAATCATATTTTTGGGGACTTTGCAGCAGTTCTCATAATTTGTTTTGGTGTAGACATTAACAGTTATGAGCCGCTTATTTTCTCAGTAATTGTGTATTAATGAGGCTAATTATAGCTGCAGAAAGTGCTAACGCCGATAGCGTACAACATTAAATAACACAAGAATTTCATTCAGCATGAATACTACAGCAGGGAAGTCTTCGATGATCCATTATGCTGCGTTCACACTGGATGCCACGCGACGCCACAAATTCGCATCCCTCTCCTGGCGATGGACAAGCCACCATCGCCCGGTGTGTCACTCTGCTTGAGCCGTGTTCACACCAGATGCCATGCGATGCCACAAATTCATCATTTGCTGCAGGGGCTGCGTCTGGATGACGTCCACTTTCAGCGGTACTTCCGCCTCTCCAGGACCCAGTTTGAGGACCTCCTGTCCTGTTCGCGAGCGCACATGTGAACAAAGAAAAAAAAAACTGGCGGCTGCTGCAGTTCATCGCTCTCCCCTCAAACTCTGTCATAATTGTGTTATAAACCAGTCAGCATTTGTTTTATTATACATCTGTGTAGTTAATAAAATTATCTTCACGAACGATTCATTTGCGCGCGCACGTGAAAAAAAAACTGGCTGCTGCTGCAGTTCATCGCTCTCCTCTCCAACTCTGTCATAATTGTGTTATAAATAAAGGACAAAAGGGACATAAGTCCTGCTCAGGCTGGCTGCCAGGGTTACAGGACATGTCCACATCAAGTATAACTCCAGACATCTCTACGTCATATCCAGTCCCTGATTGGTCATTGCGGCGTGACAAGATGAAAAAGTTCAGATTTTTCAACTTGGGGAAGCGGGTCACACGACACAATGCAACGTGATATTGCGCCACAAACGCACCAATCACTCAAAATGGCTTTATTCGCGTCACATTGCATGGCTTGAACTTTTGTGGCACCATAACGCGTCCTTCCATAGGGATTACATGGCAACCTGTCGCCGCCATCACTCGTGTGGCGATCGGTGTGAACGCGGCATTAGGATGTTTTACCACACAACAAGCAATATAATTCCAGGTGTTTGTAATAAAATACTCCAAAACAACAAACACAGCACTCCACCACAGCTAACAGAAGCATCATGCAACCTCTGAGCTACGGTCACAGTGAGAGGCAGAGATGCTGTACCAGACTGTTCTGTCTGGTACATGCGAGGGGTTTTTAATAGAAATACACTGCGATCGGTTGGGATGTTTTGTCCGATGTGAGTGAAAATTTGTTATGCAAAATCCATTATATACAGTGTTTATTACATGAAAACCACACAAAAGCATTGGGACTTTTGCTTTTGTCCAGTGAGGGCAAATATCCGGTTTATACAATGCCTGTTTAGGCGAGTTTTACTGTAGTTGCCGCATTTTGTAATTCATTCCACCAATTTGTCATAGAAGTAATTAGATATATTTAAATCCAAGAAGACTTGGTGCTATTCTGAATTTATTGCATTACCAAACAAAGGAAATGCTGTAGTTGTCAGGCCTCAAACACGCGCAGGGTCTTAGGATAGTATAAACTATAGTAGGAAGATTCACTACAATCCATCAAGTCCATGTGGGCTTATTGTGTACACTAGATTTCAGAGATTTTGGTGGATGAATTATTATATCACATTTCCTTTGTCTTTTGATGTTTTATTAGTTAATTATAGATGACCAGCTGTATTGCTGACCTAACACCACAGTTGGTGGTGGTAAACCGTATTGGTTTGCAAACTGCCAGTCAACTCAAAAGAAGAAGAAGTGGAGCGTGCATTCAGCCTTTTCCGTTACCAACCTTTGACAAACAGAACAGAATGCTTTGAATGAATGAAACTACTATGTTTAAATAACAACCATCCAAACCCAGACAATAGTCAGGAAAAATGTTGTGAAAGTGTAGTGACACAGACCCACAACAGGGGGCGCAAATGAACGGTCAATAGATGAGCCAAAAAGTAACAATTTAATGTTGTGAAATGTGCACAACGAAATACAGACAATCTCAGAATATAATTACAGTCAAATTACAAAGGTGACGTGTGGGCAGGCTCGAGGATAGAAGACGTCTGTCCTGAGAAGAGCCGGAACCACACGATTTCCGCCGCCACTGAACCTGGTGAATACTGGAGCCGCCAAGTCCCGAATTCCCAGGTGATCATCGTCCCCGACTGTCGGATCTGGTACTGTTGGCGAGAACAAAGACAGTCAAGTGTAGGTGTGTGCACACCCAGTAACAACAACGGTGGGAATGCCACCTCCACCTCTCACTCAATATGTAGCAGAGTACCGCAGTGATCCCTCAGAGGAAAAGAGTGCCGTCCTGCACTCACTCAGCCTCCACAGGAAGAGGGACCGGTACTCCTGCAAACACTCACAATATACAGATATATTGCAAAAACACAAATGGCTGAGTCTATTACCTCCAAAGAAGTACGATATCTCGGCGATGAGGTGGAGATGACGTCTGGGTTTTATGGAGTGAGATGATGAGGAATGAGTGACAGCTGTCAGGAAATAATGGGTAACAGCTGTCACTCCCAGCTGTGTCCGTGGCGGCAGCGCCGTCTCGTGCCTGAATCCCGCACTTCAGGCAGGGCGCCCTCTGGTGGTGGGCCAGCAGTACCTCCTCTTCTGGCGGCCCACACAACAAAAAAGGTCAGTTCCAACTTAAAAATTCATTCACAACACATAAATGGTATGTAAAACGTAAACTAACTTAAATTATTAAGTGCATAAAAGGTCAGTTCCAACTTTAAAAAAATCATGAAAATTTGAAACAAAAATAAGTTAAATAGTAACAGTTTAACAGTTTTAATGTTATTCTACACAAGTGTTATTGACATGCTCAACAATGAATGACATGTAAATAAGTAACACAAAAGGTTATGTGTAAAGTAAGTTCAAACATAAACATGTTCAAATGCATCAACATTTAAAAATTTCAGCGGCTATAGTTCGCATCGTGCATGTATGCCTGGGCCAGTAGGATTTTGGTGAGGCAGTGGCAAAAAGTGGTCAATGCCTTGCCCTGTACAGACGTCATTTGATTCTTCAGCATTTTGCACGTGATGAAAATAAATCCCATGATCCACCATGACAAAATAAATAAAATTTAAAAAAAAAGTTAAATTACTCTGTTTGGTCTCCATGTGGAGGGGAGAGGCCACGCAACAGCGTATGTGTGCTTGATAATATGCTAGTTAGTAGTTAAGTGCATGGCCTGCCAAACATAAGGGTTCTGCCGGCAGTGGAAACGCAAACTTAACCAGACTTAACTGTTCCGACCTGCACCATACCGTGCAGTACCGACCCAAGCAGCTCGGTGGAAATGGGGCTGTCAGCATATGCTGGCTAAATCATCATGGTGTGACACCTGCATAGTGTATTCAACATATCCAGCATGTGCGGCACATTTTGCATACACTGGCTAAATCGTCAAGGTACGACAGGTCCCTGAGGAAGCGCCAGCTTTGACATTTTGGCTTTCTGTCCCATTTCTCTATGCATGAGCCAATGTGCGGGTGTAAGAGTGTTGAGGACCCCAGTAACTGAAGAAGGCACGCCCATGTTTCACTTGGCTGCAGCAGGTAGATGTTATTTTAGCACCAGAGCACGCTTCCAGACTTGACTTGTGATCAAGAGACTATTAAGCTAATGGTACAGATTCCCTGTGTTTTTGAGTTATTGTCTTAAAATGGAGGTGATCGACTCATGTCTGTCTGTCTGACTGACTGACTGTCAAGAAGAATTACCAAACTTTTGTCAGTGTCCAAATATACATGGACCTAACTGTATTTAACACACAGGGAGTGGTTTGTCATAATGTTATTAAGTCTTTGTGTGTTTTCCTAATGTGACCAAACAAAAGGCTTGTCAGTTTGTAAAGGTACAACAATAAAGCTGGAGTATTATGAAGAAAAAATATTTTGTTTCCAACAATTAAGCCATGGCCTTCATAGTGTTAGTGCCGGAAAAAACATCACTGCTGCAATTAATAAAATTGGTGATGACGGCTGCATTTCCTTTAGCTGTGTCAATTCCTGGGTGTTATTCAGCCTGGAACTAGCACAGCTTACTGCTACTTCTAACTGGAACAAAGCCATAATGTTATTATTTCTACTTCTTGTCTGTAACAAACTGGAATGTCTGCTGTGACAAAAAAAATAAATAATATTTTTTTATGTTACAAGAATACAATTTTCATATTACAAGAAATGAAAAGGTAAATATTTTAATGGAGTAAAAAGGTCACAACAAAGAAGCATTTCAAGGAAATGATTGAAGAATGTGAAGAATGCCTGAAGGTCAAACATGCAGCCTGTGTTTGGAATGAGAGTTGCTAGGTTTTTTAGCAACTCTAAACTATATATATATATATATATATATATATATATATATATATATATATATATATATATATATATATATATATGTATATGTGTGTGTGTGTGTGTGTGTGTGTGTGTGTACACACACACATACACACCAAAGATTTCACAAATAAAAGGTATGGCCTTTCAGCATATCAGAACGTCACAGTGTGCAAATAACTGTGTTCTTCTTCTTTCAGCTGCTCCCAATAGGGGTCGCCACAGCAGATCAATCATTTCTATCTCACCCTGTCCTCTGTAACTTCCTCTGTCACACAAACCACCTGCATGTCCTGCTCACAGATCAAAACCTATCTTCTAAGCCTCACTTCTACTACTCTTTCCAAAAAGGTCATGATGTCACGAATCAACTTTATGTCATGCTATAGTTACTGCAGCTCTGCACATCACCCTTGTTCTTAAAAATAGGAACTAGC
This sequence comes from Thalassophryne amazonica, assembly GCF_902500255.1. Taxonomy (NCBI): domain Eukaryota; kingdom Metazoa; phylum Chordata; class Actinopteri; order Batrachoidiformes; family Batrachoididae; genus Thalassophryne; species Thalassophryne amazonica. Next base: position 43,192,206 of record NC_047114.1, read on the forward strand.
ACACTTCTCCACTCCTCAGACATCCTCTCACTTTCCAAGATTTTATTAAACACTCTGGTTAGAAACTCCACTGTCATATCTTCTAGACATTTCCGTGCCTCCACTGGAATATCATCTGGACCAACTGCCTTTCCACTCTTCATCCTCTTTATAGCTGCCCTCACGTCATCCTTACTAATCTCTTGCACTTCCTGATTTACTCTCTCCACATTATCCAGCCTATTCCATGCAAGGCCATGCAAATATTGTTTGTTCTGATAAAGAAAATATTAATGTAGAGCAGTGGTGCTCAATCTTTTTACATTAAGTACCCAGTGGTGGGCACAGATAACCAAAAAATTAACTTCAATAACAGATAATCAGATAACTGAAAAGTTATCTTCGATAAAAGCTAAAATGATAAACCACCCAAAAATGTATCGGAAGTTACAGATAACTGGTAACCGATAAATTCCAGTATTGTCTCCGATACACTTGCAACTACTAACAAGCTGATTTTGAATTTTACCACCACGATCGCTTTTGGAAGCATCAAAGCAACAACACACCCAAACAATGAGTCAGCACTCCTGTCTTTGAGCATCCTGCCCCCTGCTGAAAGCTTCAGTTTACTACATGGCTTCCAGCACAAACGCAACTGAGAGGAGCCACGAAGCTCAACTCTCTACTCAGTCACAACCCTGCCATCAGGCCGAGGTCTTGAAAAATAAAGCAGTGCTGAGTTATGGTTTGGTGTATAAATAAAATGAATACTGATAGAATAACTCCTTTAATGTCAATTCGGTCATTTGTGCAAAGTTAAAATATAACATATATCTTTTAATGTTGAATAATACACTAATTCTGAAGTTTTGTAACAAACACAGACAGATGGCATTCTGGGTAAAATGTGCCTCCGCTCACACTGATTGGTTGATTCATTCTATATAAACCAACACATTAATGTGAGGTGTGTCGTGTGTTGGTGTTTACAGATAAATGTGCTTTTGTAAAATATGCCATTTTTTATTTATAAAAAAAGGCATTTTCAAAAAAAAAAGCCAAGTTGTAATTAGATAACTGTCTGATATAACTGGTGTCAAAATAATTAGAACACTGCCATGATCTACTGATACCAGTGCGAGTTTTGGCCCTTTTTCAGCTGATTTTTTTATTCGTGCGAGAATTTTTTGGATCGCACAGAGTTTCAGGTTAATCGCGTATCCTGCATCGTTTAGTATACATGGAGTAATGAGCTGCGTTTAACATCTCACGACCACTTCCTGATCGGCGATTGTATGGTCAGATGAAAATCAAACCTGTTTGATACTCTGGTCGGCCGTCGTGAGGGTATCCCGCTGCTGAAGTGCTACAAACATCCTCTCGCACTGTGCTTGTGCAAACACCACAGACCTGTCTTGTAATGTTTTTTTTTGTTTGTTTTTTTTTTTTTTTAAACTTTGATGTCTCCCATTGAGAGTTTTTGTAAATTAAGTTTGAAAAAAAGCTTCTGTTTACATTTTGCTTCTGGAAACATGAGTCCGACGTGTGGTTTTTGAACATACAATGTGTGTGAGAACATAAATCGTGCACTCTGAACTTTTACACTGTGCAGTTCTGTGGTACAGTTTGAGCTGGAACCGAGTACAGTGATTGAAAATATCATAGTGTCTGCCCAGCTTCAGTTTGAATACTGCCATGAACACTACTGGCCAGTAGATGGCAGTAGAGAACTTGAAAACTGGCCAAAACAAAATTCCAGATAATCTGTGTTGCTGCTTGCTACGTTTAAGATGCGTGGAATTTAATAAACGCAAACACAGTAACAACGTCTATAAAACTAGAGAATATATTCACGAGAGTTTTAGGCACTAGAGTTTAATGCTGTTGTCCGTGGAGCCTGATTAGAGTGTCTCAATGCATTTCACCTGTCGTGAATGTACTGAGATTACCCTATCACCCATAATGCACCTGGACACAGCATGTCCACACTAAAACCTTAAAAATTAGCGCATTACTTTAAAACTAAAACATATATCTGATATTTTCACTTTAGAAAACTTGAGATGTGACTTTAACTTAAATAAAAGGCTTAAATAAGTTTGGTTAAAATTAAAATGTATGCCTCTGGATGACTTGGGTGATATTGGCTGCGTATCAGTACGGGGTTAAAAGAAATTATTATTATTTTTATTTTTTTGGTGACCTGTTCTCCTTTGCCTGCAGAGGATAGAGCGGTTTCTTCTGGAAGCAGTTCTCCTCTGTTTGCAGAGGGTAGAACTACACATCTTCACCTTTGTTTACCACATTAACGGTCTAAAAATTATCGGACAAAAATTTATCGGAAGATAATTAGTCCAATAATGGTTTTCAAAGTTATCTGAAAAGATAATCCGATAATGAAAACTTTATCTTCGATAATTATCGGTTATCGGATTATCAGAACTGTGCCCACCACTGTAAGTACCACCTTAGAAAATATTTGGCTTTCCAAGTACCATCATTACAACTGGAATAAAAATACTTCAATTCAACTCAGTTTATTCTTATAGCACCAAATCACAAGATGGTTGCCCCAAGGGACTTCACAAGGATAAGGTCTAACCTTACCCACCCTCTGAGCAAGCATTTTGGCAACAGTGGTGAGGAAAAACTCCCTGGAAGAATTAAAGTGTACGAAGAAACTAGGCTAGCACAGAGCAATTTGCACATCTTGGTTACAACACAACAGCTCAAAATAACAGCATATGGATTGTGAGGATTTAGATCAGTTTAAGGTGAAGTTGACTGTTTTGAGCGTTTTTGCATTTGTCGTGGCCCGCCTGTGACATCCAGGACTGTGTCCTGCAGTAAAGAATAACTGATTGCTCTCACATACACAGCATCTGTCCAGAATCTGCAATGAATTATGACAGAGGTGGAGGACAGGGAAGTTGTCAAAATGACTGCAAGTCCTTGCAAATTAGAGTTTGGCTACCCAAACCGGGCCTGACGGGTTGGGGCGGGTTCGGACAAATATTTTGAAATGATACTCAGGTTGGGTCAGGTTCAGTCACATCAGCAAAAAGACACTGAATGCACAGAACCTTTGTGAAATAATGTAATAGCCCTGCCTTTGTAACCTCAGAGGGTCATAATTAATGACGTTATTGTTGCTAACAGTGTAACTTAATATACTTTTTTGGTCTTGGTGGATCATTTATAGGATTTCTTTTTATTATGAGCAGAATGCTCAAGTGGGGCAGTTGGCATTACATTGGCATCATGTGAAGCAGCACACAGAGTAAATTAAAGATGTTATTTTGACCTGTTGCATCCTTTCAAACGGATTCATCATCACATTCTGACATAAATTGTTGTCCGCGTAAGACGCCCTTGTTTTGGAAGACGACGTCTGGAATTAATTTAAATCCTTATCATTTAAAACTGAATAAATAAAGCGTGGGTTAAAAGCTTGAAAATAATTAATTGATGCGCACCTACATGTATTGACAATGATGGACATTGTACATGTAACATAATAAGCCTACAAGCATGAGGGGGATTTTCGTCAATTTATAATTGCTTTCCATCACGTTTGTCTGGTACAGCAGAAACTGATTTGCAGCTCTGTGTCATTTACCCTTGCTTACAGAGTTGAGTCCATAACTCTATGGCTGAGCCATTGAGTTATATTATAGATAGAACTCTTTTATATTATATTTCTGTAAGAGGCCCGGATCCAGACTGGTTTGGACCGATGAAGTCGCATCGGTCAATTTTTTTTACGCATCGTTCGTCATCGGTAAAAAAAATCAAATAAAATCTTGAATAATCCCAAATAGTGCCGAACGTGTCCCCGCGGTGAACACAGCTTTGGTTTTCATGTCAACCTATAGTCCGTAAATTATACGGATTTTTCCGAGTTTCAGAGTCATACGGACGTACAAATAAAGTCATATATTCAGGGTTTGGCGCGACTCCACTTTGAAGCCGTGAACCATTGAAGCAATGCTTCGATTCAATGGCTCGTGGCTCTTTGATTTGCTGCTCTTCAGAAGTGGTAAGTCCGCTTCTTAACCCCTCTCAAAGCCATTAAAATATCATGAGTCACTTTTGTGTGGATTAAAGTCACTAACTGGGACTCTTGTTGCAGTCAAGAAACGAGAATCGTCCTCCGTTCCGTTCACACAGCTCCAAACGCTGCGCGGCCGAGACAGAGTCCAGTCGGAATAACTTCAGAACGAATTGCCACTTTAAATAAAATGACACATCTTACAAACGTTGTAATACAGACAAGAAACTACAGTCGACTAAAACATTTTTTAACTCCCAAAATGAAACGTGCTGTATTTCTTTACAATTACATCCTGAAGTGGAGCACAGCAGCTGTAAGAGCTCAGCTCAGATATATGGAGTGACATTTCTGCCAGTAATGTCTGAAAGGAAATGCTTTTGACAAAAACTACAGATTTTGTTTATTCCTATTTATGTCCAGAGATCAAGGATCCACCATGTAGGGATTATTATGTCCAAAGTTTAAGGATCCAGTGACCAATTTCATATTTATTTACTTTAAGACTCAATAAAATGTTCAATTTCAATTCACTCGGCTTATAAAGTGCTAAATCACAACAAAATCTAAATATACTAAAACAAATACATCACAATTGTACACATATCACAACTGTGATATGTGTACATATATTTAGTCATGGACATGATGAATATTGTTACTGTTTCTAATTTTGATTGGTATCAGTGGAAAATGTCTTCTGTGAACTGTCTGTATCTCAATATATTATTATTAAGAATATATGCAGTCATATTTTTATTGATTTTATCTATTGAAAAAAAATAATATCCCCTTAACGCCTGAATTTATATAGCTGTATATAAAAAAAATGTTTTGTGTGTTTTTGCCTTTAAGTAGATGGTAAATAATGTTGAGATTATTAATTTCACTTTTGCACAAAAAATAAATAGTAATTTTGGTATTTTGGTAATAATGTACTCGTATGTTATAATGTTATAATAATAATACTGGTATGTTGCAAATTTGCGACAACAGGCATACTGGTCAGTTTGGTATGTTGCATATTTGAGTCAAATATTGTAGCATATATGCGACAATAGGCGTTAAGGGGTTAAATAGATTCAGGTATAATTGAAAGATTTTGGCAATAGATTTGATCCTGTTTACAGTCAATTTTTGCTATAGTGTTTTTTTAGGACATCATATTTATACAAATAAGAAGTGTTCACTATGGTCCATGTAATATAATAAATATATTAAAAGAAGTGTGACAGTGCATGTTGCACACGCATAAAAGAATGAAGATTATTGAATAACAAGACGTGTACGATTTTTATTTTAGCATTGGGAAAAAATGCATCTGTCGGATTTTCACTCTGGATCCAGCCCTGTGTAATACCACTCTATGGTCGATTCTGAATATTATGTCGCATTGCTTCGTTTTGCTTCACTTTCAGCAGAGAGTGGCTTCATTTAAATGTTGAAGCTGTAACGCTATTAAATCCTTGATTATGAAAAGTCAGCTCGGTTTGTTTATATTGATTCAATGAAAAGTTGTTGAGTTAGCCGTAACCTTATTTGAAATAAAGCAGCTTCACTTAATTACACCATTAATAAAATGCTTTTGATTGGTTGACTCTGCGTATCACCAGAGGGAGCCCACGGACTACCGGTGATACGTGTGTTGTGGCCACAACCCACACTTTGGGAATCACTGTTCTTGATGATAATGCATGTAGGCCACGAATGCTTGTTAAAAATAAATGAATACATGTTTGATTTTAGTTTAAAATTACATAAAATTTTGGCTTGTTAATTAAAATGTAATCAGAAGTGTGTGTGTGTGTGTGTGTGTGTGTGTGTGTGTGTGTGTGTGTGTGTGTGTGTGTGTGTGTGTGTGTGTGTGTGTGTGTGTGTGTGTGTGTGTGTGTGTGTAAATACCTCATCTTAGTCTTTCGTGTCAATCAAAATTGTGATTAAGGGTTTGGTCCCCAGCAGTGTTGGCAGAGTAACTTTGAAAAGTTACTTCATTAGTTACTTTATACAGTTATATTCAGTGATGCCGGTAACGTGTTACTTAGTAACGTGTTACTCTAACCACTTTTTTTAGTAACGAGTAATGTAACGTGTTAATATTTCCAAATAAGTCATCAGATTAAAGCTACTTCTCCAAGTCATTGTGCATTACTATTATTTTTGCATTGTGGGTCGACAGCAGCATTAAACTTGGTCCGTGGGCAGGAGGTCGGAGTTCGACTGCACTGCCCACTTTAGACGAGCTGTGAGCTTTTCATTCGCGGTTTTCTGCAGCAGCTACGACTCATCCTCACCTCTTAAAGCGCGGTGATAACAGCACACCTGCACTGAGCTTTACAAAGACATTTTTATGCTTTTTTTATTTAGAATTCTTTATTGAATTCTGAGCTGAGACGCTCTGTATCTGCTCGTTAAAAACAGCTGATCCTCCGCAACGCATCAATAATTAACACTATTTTCCACTCAAATGCACCTACGTAAACTCGCTTTCTGTGGACCACATGATGTGAAAACACAATAAAAACTTTCTTACTTGTAAATCTGGTCATATTTTCTGCATAAATAAATGTTATCCATTCTTGTGCTCAAACGCCAAAGCAGGGGCGAATCCAGATGGAATGGGGCCATGGGGCAAGGATGTGCCCCCCCACAACACCCCTAGATTAAAGGTCCAGTTTTGAAGCTACAAAGCTTTTTTTACTACAACTACTAATACTACTTATAATAATAATAATTTCGACAAGTAAAATGTGTAGAGAGAATTTAAATGTTAGAAAGATGTTAGAAAGAATTTAATAGTTACATTTATAAACAATGTAGGTTAGAAATTGCAAGTTTTACTGTTACAGTGCTGTCAGCAGTTAATATGAGGTCAAGAAAGAGGTCTTTATTTTACTTTTTATAAAACAAGTATTTATTTTCATTGAAGTCAATAAAGGGTGAATATAAGTGAGTTTTGGCAAAACAAGTATCATTGTCATGTTGAGGTGGCAGAGGGTTGTTGTCGACAGCTGGGGAAAGTAACTAAAAAGTAACTAGTAATCTAACTTAGTTACTTTTACAATTGAGTAATCAGTAAAGTAACTAAGTTACTTTTTCAAGGAGTAATCAGTAATTGGATTACTTCTTCAAAGTAACGGTGGCAACACTGGTTATATTTTACAGTTACTACTTTTTTTTTTTTTACTTTTACAGTTACTATTTTACTTTATACAGTTACTTCATTAGCAGCTGCGGACAAATTGTCGGTGGCTGCTGAATGTAATTAATAAAGTAACTCATAATCTAACTTTGTTATTTTTAAGATTTAGTACTTAGAAAAGTAACTATTAAGTACTTTGCTGATTGCTCAATCTTAAGAATAATCAAGTTAGATTACTAGTTATCTTACTAGTTACATTACTTATTAGTTGCAAGTTTTTTGCAGATTCTAATAAAGTAATTGCATAAAGCTGCTAATGAATTAACTGCATAAAGTAACTGTATAAAGCAACTAAAACAGTAACTACAAAAGTAACTTTTCAAAGTTACTTTGGCAACACTGGTCCCCAGAAGATTTTCACATTCAATGGGCTCCAGTTTTCTTAAGTTTGGAAATGGCTGACCTAAAAAGTCTTTGCTTTGAACTAAATTATGTTATATTTGGTACTGTATAAATAAGTTGAACTTGGTGAGTATCACTTATTTCTCAAATATTTCAACTTGTCATTACATTTCTACATAATCATATAATACATATAATGTAGCAACATTAAATTCCTAGTGCTCACCCTACAGTGTGAGCTTCTGCGCATTTAACTGCTACATTATTCATGATGTCTCAGTGGATAAACCGCATGCCAATTCTTGTGGCACTCAGATATGAAATGCAATGTGTTTAGGTGGAGTTGAGAGGCCCATATAAGAATACTGCAGTGCAGCATTAAGCAAAATGTCATTTTGTTTTCTTCAGTAAAGAATAAATGCCTTTATCCCAATGCAGCAGACTTCTACTGTGTGTAAAATGTAATGGCACAAGAAGCTGTATCTTATTTCGCCTCTTATTTGCTGATGGATCAGGAAACTGTTCCTCTGAGTGCACGCAGATAAGCACACACACACACACACACATATACATACACACTGCTGACTGCAAACAATCAAAGGAGCCTTGTGTTGTTGAAAGAAATAAAGGAGTGTTGATGTACAGCAGCAGCAAACTGTACTTGAAAAGAGTTACAGCTGAGATGAGGCAGGTATTCAGCGGTTTGCATGTTTGTGTTGTTTTTAACATGACAAGAAGCAATGCATGAGTCATTTCATTGTTCTACCTGGTGCACATCTATGAAATCTCATGATGCTGGTAGGCTGGGTTTAAAGTGGAGCATTTCACATCCTTGTCTTCGGTCTTTGAAAGGAACTCTGTCTCAATGTTAATGCCCTGGTTGTATTACTGTGACTCACTGGAACATACCGGATTTTCCAGGTTATGGTTTGTTTTACTAGTTTAGGAGGCCCTGTGACTTATATCCCAAAAATTCACAAGTTAATAGTAATTATAATGACTATTTATGTAGAATTTTCCCAAGAATCAAAGCACTAAACAAAAGAGACTCCTATAAAAAAAAAAGAATAAATGCCTGTAAAATACACAGAAATGCACACAAATCCCAACTAAAGAGCTCATAACACAGAAAAAGGTGCAACTTCAAGTCTGGTGCGATTTATATATGGTTGTTTTCCTCTTCGAGAGGCACATTTTGACAGGTGCAACTTGTACTCCAGTGTGACTTATACTCCAGGACATATGGTAATTCTCAGTTTAAGATCAATTTATATATTTGGATGCTGGTGTGTGTGTGTGTGTGTGTGTGTGTGTGTGGGTGTGTGTGTGTGTGTGTGTGTGTGTGTGTGTGTGTGTGTGTGTGTGTGTGTGTGTGTGTGTGTGTGTACACTCACATATCCATTTTTTTTTTAATACTAGGTCCTATAACTCAGTACCAATATGTGGTCAACTCTTGGTACTTGTACCACAGGTACCTCCTGGGAAATACATTACATGATGACTTTTGGGTTGTTTGGCAAATATGTTTGCATATATGTGTGTGTGTGTGTTTCATTGTTTTTTTTACAACAAATTTTTTATTCTGTTAAGAAAACTATTCAATTCTGAAATTAATTTCTGAAAATTTAAAAACAAACAACAGCAACGACAATGAAAAAAATAAAAGTGGATTCTCCCTGGTTGTCTTGCTGCTATGTGGAGACTTTACAATAAAATGAAAGCTTAAAAATCTGTTTTTGTATTATTTTCTTGAAACCTTTTCACAATAGCACCTTATCAGGGCCTGCCCACTTTCTCCTCAGGCCCAAACAACCAGCTTAGAGTCTGAGGAAAAGCAGAGCAGAATGCATCATTACACACAGGACTCTATTCAGTTTTTTTTTCCAGCCTCAGTCAGACTGATGGCATCCCTGAACACAGAGTAATGGACTGTTCACATCCAAATCCCACTGTGCAATATTTGACACTCAACTATAACCTAATGTGTAATATTTTGTTTATTCCTTTGGAAATAACAGTCATTGATACTAGGGCTGCAACAAACGATTATTTGGATCATCGATGAATCTGATGGGGTTTCGACATGATTAATCGGATTAGCAGGGAAGTTTTTTAAAATGCGCCAGGGAAACAGTTTTTCTCTCCTTCCATCACTTTATTTAACAACAGAACATTCTTTGAAAACTATGAAATGCCAGCAGCTTAATGCTAGCTTTAACATTGAAAACGCCATAGACATGCTAATGCATTAGCATTGGCGTTACCATAAAATATCTGTCAACTGTTTCAGAAGACCATAACAGGTCAGTTTAACATTAAAAAAAAAGGTAAATATTCCTCACAGACATATGCTCTTTAGGGTTTTAGTGGGGAAAAATTAAGATAAAGCGAAATAAACAAATGAAAACCAACGAAGCAGCAGCTTGAAGCACTCCATTGTTTCAAGACTCAAAGCAAAGCTCGGTTGATTATATGGAAGAAACGAAACATTTGCGGTAAAACAAAGTTATTTAGCAACTAATCGATGACTAAATTAGTTGGCAACTATTTTAATAATCGGTTTTAATCAATTAACTCGATTAGTTGTTTCAGCTGTAATTGGTACAATATTTCTCTGAGCCACATGTGCAGTTTACAATTTATTATTTGTGCAATATCCACTGTGTTGGAATACAAGTGTGCAGTAACTGCTGTTCTCTATCCCTGTTAACCTGACACTTTGTAATATATTTATTTTTCAGGGTGCACCCGAGTATCTTTTCTATGCAGTTATACATTTTTTATCTACTCGAGGAGCTCTGCACAAGAATTCCATGAATGTACCCAAACCTTGCATGCGAGTACAAATCGCAAATAAAGTCTCTATCTCTCTATCTCAGTACTTCATAAGGACATCCTAAATTTATCAAAATTCTCAGGTGGATTGAAGTGTATGGTACGTTACAAATTAAAGTAGCTCCTGTTAAGAACTATAACTTGGCAGAGTTTATGTCTTCCTCCCACTAGTATTTGCAGTTAAACTTTAACCCAATGATAAATTCAAAGCTGTCTGAAGTTATGACTGTTTTCATATCAGTTTACCTTCCAAAAGAAGTCACATATGCCTTGTTGGTTCTAAAAATAAATCACACCTATAGTATGTACATTTGATCTTTGATGTTGATTTTCTGCTCAGGGTTTCTCTTGTACCACGTGAGATTTCCGATCTTTACATTACTTATTTTTGGCTTTATTTTCCACGTTCACATCCAAAATAGCAGACATTCAGAGCGTTACACCTCCACTCCCCAGAGCAATGCCATTGGACAGTCCGTTTCCACATATTCATCACTCACAAAAAAAAACCCCTCCAGGAATCCTTGGAATATCAATTACTCTGTCAGGAAAACCGAAAGCCAGCTAATCTTTTTTGTTTGTTTATTTGTATATTTTGTCCCATCAAAAAGCACACATATCATTTGGAAGTATAATCACTATCAAGATGTAATTACCTAAACAAACACATGTCCTGAAACCGGCTCAACCAGCAGAGCTACAATTCTCAGCAGGACAAACTCTCAGTCCTTCATTTTCCACCAAGATAGTCAGCGGTGCACATTCCAGCTCTGACAAGAAAGGTTAACATGATTGTTGCTGTATCACTGAAATATTAATTTATCAGTAAGTTAAACAAGGCATTGTTACTGGTTTTGCTGCATATATAGCGAATGCTGATTGTGCTTTTGCTTTGTGTTCATGCAGGATGTCTGTCAGCCGTCACAGCCAAACAATGAGAGTAGACCTGAAGAGGAAGTTTGGTGAGGTCCATGACAGCCCTTGCTATTCTTCCTCTCCTGTGTCCTCAATCTCTTCCGCTGCCTCCTCAGAGTGGGAGTCTGATGGGGAGAGCAGCTCCTCAGACAACCTGGACTTCATACCGCATAGCCCCACTTCAATAACCAGTTTACCCAGTAAGTATCCTCCTGACGTCTCGTTTTTTTCCCCCTTCTATGCAAAACTGTTCAACTTGCATAACTGTTTATAGTAGTGTCTTTATCATGCCACACCAGTGCTGTTATGAAATGCTGATATGGAAAAAGCCAAACTTGGGGATAAAGCTGACAGAGCAGCTGGTGTGCGTTGATGTCTCTTTGATCATGTGACACTCATTTGCCTGAGCAATAAGGTTGTTGTGGAATCGATTTGAATAGTAAGCTGCTTTTAAACAAGTTGGATCCCATGTCCTTTATTGGATAATACAGAGCAGCAGACTACATTGATCATCACTGAAGTGCTTATATTGGGGAAATATTATGCAGATGGTGTTTTTCAACTATCAGCCAGCACATTACACTCACGCCTGTTATCGAGTCTCTCTGCTCAGTCGTAGTGTAAACAGTGCCCTATGGTTTTAGACAAACGAGCAAAGTCAGCTGCTCTCAGTTGTTTACTGACTTACAGATTGACAGTTCATTTGAGAGTTCAGCCTCAGCTACATGGTGGCCAGATGATTTGTTAGAGGCAAATTCTGATTTTGTATTTGTTTTATTTTTTATTTTGACCAAGCGGTAAGATTTGATGGTCTCAAATGAGGCACATCAGGAAGAAGAAAAAGTTGCAGCTACTTGACTGGCTGCTTGAGGCTGGCTCTATAAGTGAGCACATTCTCATAGAAACCCATGTTAAAATGTCTAACTATAGAGCAGAAATATATGTTTACAACCTGGTAGAAAAAACAATTACGGCCGCTATAGTTAGTTTCCCCCTCCATAACAACTGTACGGGGAAGGGAATTTATTTTCTAACTTCTTAGTTTAAAATGTTTTAACTCATAAAGTTTCACTTTCAATTTATTTTCATTATATAGCACCAAATCACAACAAAGTTGCCTCAAGTAGTAAGCAGAAAATAGAATATTGCAGTAGTCCAGTCTAGAAGAGACAAACGCACGAATCAGGGTCTCAGCATCAGCCATAGACAGGATGGGACGAATCTTCACTATATTTTGCAGGTTGAAGAAAGCAGTCCTCATAATATCTTTAATATTAAGTTCAAAGGACAATGTAGGATCAAAAATTACCCCAAGGTTCCTCACTTTGTCAGTGTGATATATGACCCGCGAGCCTAGGCTAAGCGTTAGCTGGTCAAATTGATGCCGATGTTTCACTGGACCAAGAACCGCATTTCAGTCTATTAGCGTTAAAAGTAGGAAGTTGCAGACATCCAGCTTTTCACTGATGCAAGGAAGTCTTCTAAGGATTTTATGTGGATGAGATTACCAGCAGTTATCGGTGTGTATAACTGAGTATCAGTTATACACACCGTTATGCATAATTATGAGCATGGCTACTTTGAGTGACAACTGGTGATTTGTCGCTAAGCCAAGAGTTCAGACTCGAGCATCACTCACTTAGAGCCACCAGCTTTGGCTGCATGCTTTTGTGGAGGACTATATCTGTAGTTTGAGCATTTTATTATAAATATCTGTAATACTATGGCTTGTTCTGTGGTTAATTCTCCTAATGGATTATCTAAGATATCTGTGCTGCAGTATTTTCATCTTATTTAATGTATGTTAATGGAGTTAGCACTTTTAGCAGCAATCAGTAGTTTCCTTCACCACTTCTCCATTTAACAATTGTGGGAATTTTCATTCATTTTCATTTTCATTTTTAATGTAAGGTCTTGTTGAAAAGTGAGAGTGTATTGGTCTTGCAAATCAAAGCTCATGTGTTCAATCCTCATCCGTCCTTTCAAGGGCATAACAGGTTCTTCTGTTGCAGCTAATTTGGATAGATGTGCTGGCTTTATTACGTCTTAAATTTTTAAAAAACTTTAAATTAGTAAAAAGGTCCCTGCTGTCTCTGGTAGAAATGTCTCATTTGAATTCTTCTGTATTATTTTTTTCCTGTCCCACTTAACAGTTGTGGGAAGGCATACATCATGGAAGCATGTGGCTGAGAGTCAAGGCATTGACTCTCAGCCACCAAGTCAGGGCAGGGCATTGGTCTTGTAAACTAATACCTATGGGTTCAACCCCTGGCTCATGCTGCACAGGGTACAAGAGATAAATACTGCTGCTATCTGTTGCAGCTTGTTTAGATCGATTTGCTTCTATCAAGCATGCTGGACAGAAATGGCTGGACACACCTGCACGACTTGAAAACACAGCTCTGTAGAGTAAAACGGTTTAATGAAGAACTTAGCTGGGGTCGGTACATGGTAAGATAGTCCAGGAGAAGCAACAGTATAAAAATCATCAGGCAAGGGTGTGGTCCAACAGGCAGGTGATCCGAAACTCAATGAGACTGGCAGGATGAGAAAACACGAGAACAGAGCTGGAGAGAAGGCACAAGGTGCATCAATCTGGCGGAGAGACATGTGCAACCAGTGGAGCTTATATACACCCAGGTGATGAGCTACAGTTTAGGAACAGGTGTGTGGAAAGCACCAGAACAAGGGTGTGGCCAGACAGATTGAAATGCCCACCACCAAGCACCAAGAGACAGACAAGAGAGATAGGGACAGAGAAAGCCCAAGCAGGAAAGAGACCAACAAGAGAATAAACACCCACAGAACACATAGACATAAAATAACTAAAATCTAACACAAGAAGATACCAAATCCTGACAGCTTCCTTTGTCAAGCTGTTAAAAACAAAACAAATGCTATGCTAAAGATCCCTGCTGTCACAAGTACAATCTTCAATTTTTATTCTTCTACATTAAACCATTTTTTCCTCCGCCACTTATTCCTTTAGCAATTGTGGGCAGGTACAACCCGCATTCATGTGTTACAACTTGATTGGGCACCATTAGCCAAGCCAGTGCAGGTTTTTTCTTGCACTTGGTCACCTCAGCAGGTGGATTTACTGATGAGCTCTTCCCATCAACCTAAAGCCCTGATCAAGTGCTGAGGTGAACTGTAACAAAGAAAACCTGCACACTGTGACCTTATGTGGCCCACTGGTGCCCACCGATACAATAGAGAAGTACCAGTAACTTCTATTGCAGTTTGTTTGTGTGAATCTGCATTGTAATGCTAAATTGCCAGTTTCACCTTGCTGTACTTTAATTTTTACTGCACTGCTCGTGTTGTCGGTGTATCCTTTCCTCTTTCTAATCAGTTCAGTCCATCCTCAAGAAGACCAAGCTGACCAGCGGACAGAACAGTGTACGCTTTGACCTGGTGATGGGTTCAGTTTCTCTCGGTGCCAGGGCTCACCAGCGTGCCCAGCCATGGAGGTGCCACACTGGGCATGGCACAGAGGCACAGCGCCTTCCAGAAGTACACTGTAGCAGAACATGCACAGGAGCAGCAGCACAGACGCAGGAGAAAGGCTCCAGGAAAAGGTGAGATGACATGAGAGCTTTGACATACTGAAATACAAAGTAGGCGTGTTTGAGTTCAGCAGAAATTGTTTGATAGAGTCAGAAATTTTACTCCCTTTGCTTCTCTGATTGCAGCTGACTGACCAAAGACAGGCAGCCAGGCTCACAGGGGAGCCTGACCAGATACTGACAACCACCTGAGTGATGCTGAGGTGGAGGGAGGAGGTGTCCTGCAGCCTACTCCTCCAGACAAAGGCAGCTTCTCCTCCAGGTGGCAGGGGTGAAGCATATTGACAAGGAGGAGAAAAGGCAGCTTCATGTCCCTGCGTCTCTCCAGGGAGGCCTGTGGATGTGACTGTCAGGGTTTTTGTGAACCGAGACCTGCAACTGCAGCCTGGCAGGCATTAAGTGTCAGGTACGACAAACACACAAATGACTTTCTGCCTTGAACATTCTATGCAATACTATGTATTTTTTGGTCACAATGACTGACATGACTTAAATTAATTGTGGCCTGTCATCGCTCACCACAAGTATACTGTATTAGATATATTTGATTTACTGTGTGTCGAGTGTTGTTAAATATACGTAATGGAAGAGTGAAGCCACTTGTGTTAGCTAGATCTGACCTTATCTGTACTAGAAGCTACAGGGTGTTTTGTTTGTTTGCTTTTTCTCAGTATCAGCTGCCTGTTTTTTCATATCCGTTAGCAGTTATCCACAAGAAGCACATCATTTGGTTTACATTGTATCCGAGGGTGCTTGGGCCAATTTCCACAAACTTGCTA
Source organism: Thalassophryne amazonica (assembly GCF_902500255.1). Lineage (NCBI taxonomy): Eukaryota > Metazoa > Chordata > Actinopteri > Batrachoidiformes > Batrachoididae > Thalassophryne > Thalassophryne amazonica. The sequence continues at coordinate 43,207,878 of NC_047114.1, forward strand.
CATGCATGAAGGTTGAAGTAGAATTAACATTATGGCTTAGCAAGGACAAGGTCACTGGAGGTGAAAGGTCAAAATTTTGGTCTATCTGTATTTTTGTCACCCCATCCCCACTCCTCCCAGGTCCTTTGGCAGTTTCCATCAGACTGATATGGATGACCCTAGAATTGCCCTTAAATGATTTGTTTTTGGCCAAAGTCAAGGTCATCTGGGTCAGAATTCAAAATCAGGTCAAAATTCTAAATTTTTCACTCAGTTTGTTTTCATTTATTTATATAGCCCCAAATCACAACAAGGTTTGCTCAAGGCGCTTCACACAAGTAAGGTCTAACCATACCAACCCCAGAGCAACAGTGGTAAGGAAAAACTCCCTCTGAGGAAGAAACCCTCAAGCAGACTAGACTCAAAGGGGTGGACCCTGTGCTTGGGCCATGTTACAAACATAAATTACAAAACAATTCACAAAACGAACATACAGGAAATGTTGCCGGTGCACAGGACAGTTTCTGGAACAGATACCACACCCATCTCTGGATGGAGCTGCACCTCAAACAGAGAGAAAGAAAAAAAAACCAGAATTAGGCATCAGAAAGACAACAAATACAGTGTAATTTGTCAGCATTAAGCAACAAGAAAACAGAAGAAATACTAAGGTGATCGCCGGCCACTAGACCTAAGCTTCACTAAAAGACCCAGAATTTAGATAAAATTGAGGCCGCGGCCAGGGTCCGTTTCCTAATAAAATGAATTAAAGAGTAAAAGCATAGTAACATACTATGCCAGTATGCTAGCCATAGAAAGGGAAAACAAGTGCGTCTTACGTCGGACTTGAAAGTCTCTACAGGATCTGACTGTTTTATCGGCGCAGGGAGATCATTCCACAGAATAGGGACACGATAAGAGAAAGCTCTGTGACCCGCAGACCTTCTTATTCACCCTAGGAACACTAAGTAGACCTGCACCTTGAGAATGCAAAGCCTGGGCCAGTACGTAGGATTTAAGTAGGTCAGTTTGATAGGGAGGTGCCAGTCCATGAAGAATTCTATAGGCTAGTAGCAGAACCTTAAAATCTGATCTCACTGGGACAGGAAGCCAGTGAAGGGATGCCAAAATGGGGGTAATGTGGTCAAACTTTCTGCTTTGTGTCAAAGTCTGGTAGCAGCATTTTGTACCAGTTGGAGAGCCTAATGGTAGGGATGTGAATTGTACAACAACTCACGATTCAATTCGATTCCAATTCTTGGGGTGACGATTCGATTCAGAATCGATTTTCGATTGAAAGAGCTCTGAGTTATATTAAAAAATGTTTATGTTTAAGAAAATGCAGCTTTACAAGGTTAATAAAGTGATTCTAGATGCAAATTTACTTATCTGCTTTGCTCGTTCAGAGTTGGCTGGCAGTTTAGCGAAGCGCTGGTCAGTAGTCGGCAGAGACCGCTGCTCCACTTTTTAGCTCCGGGTGATAGCGTAGCATGTGGGCTTGCGGATTTGAAATGTTTTCGAAGTACTTGACTTTCATTTTGCAGATTTTGCACACGCATAAGTCATGTCAAGCTCCTTCTTACGCAGCAAATAATAAAATCCAAAATGCACCAAACATTTGCCTTCAGCAAAGACGGTGCTGGCTGAATTAGCTCTGCATCCGCCATGCTAAGCTGCAGCTCATGAATGTTTGAAGCACGCCAGACCCTCCCCTTGCGGGGACGCTGTAGTACGGAGGCCGTTGCCTGACAAACTACACGCAGCGAGTAAGCAAGAAAATATTTTTTAAAAATGCTTTTTAAAAATTGATTCTTGGACATTTTGGATCGATTCAGAATTGTAATAAATAAGAATCGTGATTCGGACGTGAAGCGATTTTTTTTCCGGCACCTCTACCTAATGGTGGACTGCGGTAAACCAGAAAATAGAATATTGCAGTAGTCTAATGTAGAAGAGACAAACGTATGAGTCAAGGTTGCAATGCCTTGCCTTGAACACATCTGGAGATGGGTTCTGCAATTGTCCATCAACGTGAAAATTGCCAACATTCAGTCACTGGAGTCAAGGCTATGTCTGCCTGTTTGTTTGTTGGTGGACTCCTCAAAGGCCCTTTTGCTGATTTCTAGCAAACTTGGTATGTCAGTGAAGGTTGGCTCCGAAATTGCTGTCAAGCAGTTTATTTGTGCAAAGGTCAAGGAATTTAATTTTCAACCCGATTTAGAACAAATATGGCACACACATACGGGGATTCCAGAATTGTCCTTGCTTGGACAGCCAGAGGTCAGTCATTTTGGTGTTTCAACTTTTTTGTAACTATCTTTTAAACGTATTTGTCTTTTTTTCTTTTGTGTGTATGTGGGGAGGTGGGAGGTAAATTTTTTTGTGAAGATAGAATTGTGTTATAGGAAATAGAAAATAGAAATGGGGTAGGGTAATATACGTTTGTACTTCTGTCTATGTTGTGTGGGCCGCTGAAGAGGAGGTACTGCTGGCCCACCACCACCAGAGGGCACCCTGCCTGGAGTGCGGGCTCCAGACACCAGGGGCGCTGCCGCCTCACAGGAGCAGCCAGAGTGACAGCTGCCGCTCATCATCTTTGACAGCTGTCACCATTCGTCGGATCAGTGTCGGTATATCAGCCAGACGACATCTCCACCTCTTTGCCGAGATATCGTTCGACCCAGAAGGTAACATATCCAGCCAGCGAATTATTCTTTGACTAGAAAATACTTTTTGCCTTTGTACAGAGAGAAGAACAGCAGGAGATTGCTACACGGATAAGTACTTACATTCCTGCAGTGTTTTCCTGACTAGAGGTGGAGGTGGTGTTTCACCCCACGTGTTGCTGGGTGCAGACGCACCCACATCTGACTGTTTCTGTTCCTCGCCAGCAGTACCGGATCCGACAAGCGGAGGCAGTGGCCACCTGGAGTTCGGAACTTGGCAGCTCCAGTATTCCCGGGGTTCGGTGGCGGAGGAAATCGTGTGGTTCCGGTTCGGCTTGGATGGACATCTCCTACCTTCGAGCCTGCCCACCCGACACCGTTGTGATGACTTATCGCTACAATTATTATTATTGGTTGTGATTGTTGTGCTTGTTTCACAACAGTAAAGTGTTGATATTTGACTTCCTCCATTGTCCGTTCATTTACGCCCCCTGTTGTGGGTCCGTGTCCCTACACTTTCACAACAGTCTACCCCTTTTCAATCATAATGTGAAGATGTAAATATTGTAAATATAGTCAACTTTGCTAATGACAGAACATGTTTGAAATGAATAAATAAATAAATTGGGATCAAATGTCAGATTGCTGTAGCCGTAATTGTCATCCATCCAGCTTTAATTGTTTTAAGCACAAGTGCTTTTTTGTTTCACATAATCCCATGACATGCTTCAGTGATTTTTTTTTTTCCTAATTTATCTACCAAATTGATCCTTCAGTCACTTAGCCAAGTGAACATGTGCCTACGTATTTGGTGATGATCATATTACCCCCATTTTGGCATCCCTTTACTGGCTACTTGTCTCTGCGAGGTCAGATTTTAAGGTTTTACTATTGGCCTATAGAGTTGTTCATGGACTGGCACCGGCCTATCTGGATGATTTAGTTGAGCCTTATGTGCCAGCCTGGGCTTTGCGTTCACGGGATGCAGGACTGCTCTGTGTCCCAAGGGTGGGGAAAGGTCTGCGGGACAGAGAGCCTTTTCATACTGTGCTCTTGTTTTGTGGAATGCTCTCCCGGCCTCAGTGAGACTCTCAGATTCTGTGGAGATTTTTAGAAAAGACTAAAGACACATCTTTTACCCAGTCTTATGGCTAGCATCCTTTTTTAATTCTTTTAAATTCTTTTACTTTTGTTCTTCTACTTACTATTGTGTTTTATTGTGAACTTTTAATTGTGTTTTTGATGTTTTAATTTTATTTTACATTGTTTTTATCTGTTTTTATGTGAGTCGCCTTAAGGCGACTTTGTCGCAATTTGGTGCGATATAAATTGAATAAATTCAATTGAAAATCGATGGTTGATTTCAGACTACAGGACTGAATACTTTAACTAAATGGACTGCATTTATATAGTGCTTTCCCATCTGAATGAGAAGCTCAAAGCACTTTACAATGATGCTTCATATTCACCCAGACACACAGACATCGGGGTGCTGCAATGTAAGGTGCTACATACTGGGAGAACTTGGGGATTAAGGACCTTGCCCAAGGGCCTTAGTGAATTTCCAGTCAGGCTGGGGTTTGAACCAAGGATCTTCTGGTCTCAAGCCCAATGCTTAACCATGAAACCATCGCCCCCCCCTTAAAAGTAAGTTTAAACCGACATCACTGATTTTCTCTTCCTGTTCCTGTACTCTTCACACAGGTAGACCGCTTCAGTTTCCCATGTGGCTGCACGAAGGACAGCTGTGAAAACACTCAGGGGCGCATCGAGTTTGACCCAAGACGGGTACAGACCCATTACATCCACACCATCATGAAACTTGAATTGGAGCAGCAACTGCAAGATGAAGCACTGAACCCAGTGGACCACATGGGATTTCCTGATGACCTTCAGGAGTATGAGAATCAGGATAAAAACCCAGTACAAAAGGAGGAGGGCAAGAGCTGTCCCTTTGGGTTGAGCATGGAGGAAGACAGCCTTCCTTTCACCGTACCGTTCACTCCGTCCTCCCACTTCGTCCCAGAGCAAGCCGTGGTGGAGGAGAACAGCTGCAGTAGTGATATGACTGAATCTTCTTGTTCTTCTGCTTCCAGTGAGGACTCCAGTACAAAGGGATTCATTAGCGTTCAGAATCACCCTGAAGGGGATGACAGAGTGTTATCTTGTGCTTTCAGCATCTGTGACTTGTCTGTTTGCAGCCATCTGCGACACGTGGGACAAACACCGAGCCAGCAGAGTAGCAACTGTGTGTCTCACAGCACAACTGGTGACAGGCGGGTTAGACGATGTCCTTCTGACAACACGCAGGCCACAGATTTTCTCGATGGGAATGCTAATCAAGCCAAACGTATTTCAGTCAATGCATTTCTGGATGGCTTCCCCAGGACTCCCTCCCCCTCTGCAGACTGTTCTTCTAACAGCTACATGGACTTGAGTTTGTCTTCTGAGTCTGACCTGGAGTTTTTTGACAGCGATTTTCCCTCTGGGCCACTGCACAGCTCCTTTAAAGGACACAAACACCTGGACTGCTTTCATCACATCCAGCTGCTTAGCTCCGCTCATTTTCCACAGTATGACTCGAGTACCTTCCTCCTGGAGTCTCTGATTGGTCTGTGTGAACCAGGACCAGAGAAGGCTCATGCAGACACACAAAACCTGCTTTTATAGGTTCATCAAAGAACCATTTTTGTGTGTTTGTAAGAATATTAGTATACAAAGAATTATTACATTGGTCAAAAAAAAAATACATTTCTTGCATGGACTTTGAGAACTGATTTAGGGTAATTTTGGGGTGCTACGGAAATCTGAATCTGAGCTCAGATTTCCTCAATCACATCACGTTTTTTGGAATCATGAGTGAAACGCAAAAGTTGCTCATTCACTCATGACTTTGATGCCACTAATCATGCACCAAAGCAGTTTCAAAGCATAGTTTTTAAACTATAGTCAGTGGCTTACTGGTTAACACTGTTGCCTCACAACAAGAAGGTCATGTGTTCAGTCCCCACCTATGGCCTTTCTGTGCAGAGTTTGCATGTTCTCCCCTTGTTTGTATGGGTTTGCTCCAATTACCTTTCACATTTAAAGACATGCAGATTAGGTGAATTGGAAACTTTCTAATTGTCCAGGTCTCCCTTGCAAAAGAGGTCTTGATATCAATGAGCCTAAGATGGTTATATATAAGGTTAAAAACCAGGTTCACAAAATGTAAACAAGAGTCGTAATATTGTTTATGGTGCCGAGGAGGTGTGTGAGACTGCAGCTTTTGCATCAATGCTTGATATGAGAAATATTTTAATGTATCAAAAACATGACGTGATTGGCAAAAACTAACACCAGATTTGGATTCAGCGCCCCAAAATAAATAAATAAAGGATTGATTGATTGAAATGACCCAAAATCTGTTGGAAAAACTGCATGCAAGATAAATTGTGTTGACCAGTGTTATTTAATAGTTTTTCAGTTGCCACAAGAAATAATTTATTTTGTTTTCTAGAAACGAGACTGGTGAAATATGTTATGTCCTCTTGTTTCGATTGGTATCTAATGGTCAGGTTTCATACTGCAGCCCATCCAATATCCTGTTGGAGGATCACCTATGTGTACATAGGACAGGGGTTCCTGGAGCCTCATTTATCAACCATTCCAGCCCAGTGTCACGTTTTTTTTGTTTTGTTTTTTTTCGTGCTCCCGTCACAAAAATTTGACTCATTTTGTGACAGGTTTTTTTTTTTAACTCACTATTACTAACACTACTCCTACCCCCAACCCTAACCATAACCACCCTGACCGCCCCCCCGCTTCACTTTTAATTTCGTGCAGCCATCACGGAATGAATGAGAATGAATTTGTGCTGCCGTGACAAAAATAAGGCTCTTTTCGTCACAATATCACAAACCGATAGATTAATTTATGTTTCATGCTGCTGAATCATGACTTGCCGTGAGACTGGGTTGACCGTTCATACACACAGATTTGTGCTTAAACCATGCGTACAAACATTTCTACCAGGAGACTGAATGGGTTAAAGGAAAACATTTATTACAGAGGTGGATAGAGATTTGTAATTTGGATTTGGACTCAGTCCCAGGTTTGGCGGTGGGATGAGCTGAGATGATCTTGAGTTCTGCCGATAGGACAGGCAGGTGGCAGAGCCCATCCCCCTCCGACACACGGACCAGCTGGTGGCGGTGGGGTGGTGGAAGGAGCGTCGAGCGAGAAACTGAAAAACAGCGAGAGATAAGGATGGTTGGTAAGGTTAGACCTTACTTGTGTGAAGCGCCTTGAGGCAACTTTGATTTGGCGCTATATAAATGAAAATAATTGAAAATTGAAGACAGGGAAGCTTTTAAAGGACGTACCTGCATGTTATTTGTTTCTGGTGGTGATTAGCGATGTCACCTGTTTGTGTTCGACTGTAGACAATTAACTGATTGTGAGACGCTGAATCGTGAGTCCTCTTGTAGAACTGATGTTATGCTTCATTTCTATGCGAAGTATGGAATTTATCAACTTGGACTTGCAAAAGTGTCTCAATATATTGCACAGCATTGACCTTGCAAATTTACAACATCTAGTGATAGAACAGGGACCTGCAAGAGCATGCAGCTTCATCCACAAATGTTTTTTGTATTTCCTTGAATTGTTAAGTGCACAATTAGTAATTATGTTGAGTTAGACACAGACATGTAGCCTGACTGGTAACAAAACCAAAAACACAACAGCTTTTGACCATCAATGAGCACCTCGATCTTTACCTGCTAACACAAGGCATAAAGAAAATAGCTTACAATATTTTTAAAATGTGTTTGTGTCATTTTCGCTGCTCAAATTTCATGAGGAAAGATTTTATCTTAAAGATGGAAGCCAGTGACGTCACAGGAACACAAAGGACTCTGGGGGAAAAATGTAATGATACAAATAGTTATCTATATCTATTAATCGCAATGTTTTATGCTACCTGTTATGGTGAGCATACTGAAGTTTCTTACAGTTTGTTAAAATATCCATAAGTGATTTTGATGTCTAAATTATGAAACACAGTGACACCATAAATTAATGGTTTTTGCCCATGATGGGCTTCAACATGACTGGTGGACAGGTTATCACTACCTTGTGCCACATTAATTTTATTTATTTTTCATATTTTTCATCTTTCTGCTGTGCCCACACATAAACACCTCAGCCTTCACCTCACAAAAGTTTATTTCTTCACTGTCTTAGCTCTTACTCTAGTGAGGAGCAGGAGCACCAAACAGATGTTTTACTAAAATATATATGGTTAATTTAGGGGGTTTCTGAATGCATATAACCATGTATGTGCACAAGCATGTGCTTTAGAAGATGTGGGATTTATCAAGAGCTGATACTTCATGGTGTGCATGCGAACGTCGACCACCTGTTAGATAAATCTGAAATTTTTTTGTACACTCATTCTAGATTTGTTTGTACATCAGTGTTTAGAGTCTTTTCTAAGCACTGTTTGATAAATGTGAGCCCTGCAGATTGTTAATACAAATTAGAAAGTCAAACTATTTCACACTTTTAAATTTATTCAAAGTCACAGTGGAAAAACCCCGAACAATGGACTAAAACGTTTTTTAAGCACAACATTGGTGTCACAAAGGTGGACCTTATTTCACAAAATTCTTCCCTTATTAGTCCCCGTGGGCATTCAAGGGAGGTCCCGCCCCCTGCCCATAACCCATGCGATAACCCTAACCATTTAAATAAATTAATTACTTAATACCAAAACAAATAGCAATAAAACAACATTAGAATAGAAAATTTCCAAATTGTTTTAAATCTGCAGTGGTTAAACCACTACTTAAGAAATCTAATCTTGATCCTGGTGTATTGAAAAATTATAGGCCAATATCAAATCTATCATTCTGCTCTAAAATTCTGGAAAAGGTGGTTGCACGCCAGCTTGTGGACTATCTTACTGAGAATGACCTTTTTGAGCCAGTGCAGTCTGCTTTTAGAAGACATCACTCCACAGAAACAGCACTTATTAAAGTAGTAATGGTCTTCTGCGAGCAGTGGACTCGGATACTACTACAGTATTGGTGTTGCTGGATCTCAGTGCTGTTTGACACAGATGATCATCATATTCTACTTGATAGGCTACAAAACTGTTTCGGGATTACTGGAACTGCTCTTGCGTGGCTGACGTCTTATCTGTCTGGTCGTTCCCACTGTGTTTTGTGCAACGACACTACCTCTGACTTTAGGGGCATGAAGTTCGGGGTTCCGCAGGGATCTGTTCTGGGTCCCCTGCTTTTTTCCATGTATATGGCACTCCTTGGGAACATTTTGCGGCGTTTTGGGGTTGCTTTTCATTGCTATGCTGATGACACTCAGTTGTATATGCCGATAGCTGCTGGAAATCCTGTCCACATAAATCTTTACAGGACTGTCTCGCAGCAGTGAGAAGTTGGATGTCTAGCAACTTTCTGCTTTTGAACTCTGATAAGACTGAAATGATGGTTCTTGGTCCAGCAAGACATCGGCATCAATTTGATCAGCTAGCGCTTAGCTTAGGTTCATGTGTTATACATCATACTGACAAAGTGAGGAACCTTGGGGTAATTTTTGTTCCTGCGTGTCCTTTGACCGCATTAGGGACACTACGAGGACTGCTTTCTTTCATCTAAGAAATATAGCAAAGATTCGTCCCATCATGTCTATGGCTGATGCTGAGACTCTGATTCATGCATTTGTCTCTTCTAGATTGGACTATTGTAATGCTTTGTTTTCTGGTTTACCACAGTCCAGCATCAGGGGTCTTCAACTGATTCAAAATGCTGCTGCCAGACTTCTGACACGAAGCAGAAGGTTTGATCATATTACGCCTGTTCTGGAATCCCTTCACTGGCTTCCAGTCTCCTTGAGATCGGATTTTAAGGTGTTACTATGGTCTGTAAAATTGTTCACGGACTGGCGCCCCCCTATCTGGCCGGCCTGGTTGAGTCCTATGTGCCGGCAAGGGCTCTGCGTTCACAGGGTGCAGGACTATTGTGTGTCCCAAGGGTGAAGAAAAGGTCAGCGGGTTACAGAGCTTATCACTGCGCCCCAGCTCTGTGGAATGATCTGCCTGCGCTAATACGACAGTTGGACTCTGTGGAGACTTTTAAAGCCAGGTTGAAGACACATCTGTTCTCTGTTTCATCATTAGTATTTTATTGTTTTGTGTGTCTTTTTGTTCATTTATTATTTTACTTCTTTTACCTTTTATGGTTAATTTTTTTTTATTGTGTTTCAATCTTATTTAATTTTATTCTGCTTTTAAATGTTTGTGAAGCACCTTGAGGCGATTACTCGTGATTTGGTGCTATATAAATTAATAAATTATAAATTATTATTATTATTATTATAAATTAGAAAATAATAGATAAACACACATATATCTAACAAGATCTCTTTTTCCAGCTCTTTTCTCCAGCTCTTGATTGGCTGAGCACACCTGACTGACTGAATTAATTACTTGCAGATGGAGCAGGGAGAGTTAGAAAACATGCAGGGCAGGTGATCTCCATCAGCAGGATTGGAGGCGCACGTATGTTTACTCGATCTTGTGCTCCTCGCATTTTCCTGTATAGCAGAGTAAACAAAAAGTGAATTTGGCTAACACCAACAGACTAGCAACTCCAAGTAGAATGCACACATCACACAATCAAAGAAACAAAGGCCATCAGGACAAATAGGAATCAGATCTGTGCCATGTGTAAACATGCTTCCCACACAGGTTTGCCAGGTTTCTGTTACATATCCATTCAAAACCTGCCAATCAGACCCCCCAACAAAAAAACAAAACCCATTCCAAAAACCAGCCCAATCAAGGAAAAGTTCAAAGTGCTCACAGACTACGGATCTGGCAACATAACATTACAATAATGAAGTTAGAAATGTTATGACACTGACGACTTTTCCCAGCCTCAAGACCTCTCATTTCCCTGATAAATTATGCAATAAGGGATTTATTAAAATATCATGCTGCATGTGTGACAAGATTATTTTAGTAAGAGTATTTTGCCACTTTTTTTTAACCCAAAAGTCCATCCTGCTTTGAGTATACCTGATCCTTTCAATTTCACAAGTGAAGAAGAGTATGTCCTGATTCATAATTGGCTGTGTGAGATTGCCTGAGAAGCTCAAGGGCTGTATATCTTTCTCTGTATTGAACTGGAGTTACATCAGGTAGGGCACCTGGCTTAAAACTTGTGCTAAATCTCAATGCAGAGCTGTACTCATTCTGCTGAAGTGACCCTGAGCACCTTGGAGCAGCCGAAAGACAAACAGCAAAAAGTTTTTCATTGAATGAAACTGTACTATTCAAGTAGTAATAACAATATTAGCTGCAGCAGTTGCATCTCTGACCGTTGAGACTTGTGCTCTGGCATCATTAGTGATCATGCAACGTGTACGATTCCTCTGTTTAAAGTGTGCGCATGTGGTTGTGCGTACATGGTAGCAGTGAAAAACAATTATGACTCACCCTTTGAATCTGGTCTGCTTGAGGTTTCTGCCTCAGAGGGAGTTTTTCCTTACCACTGTTGCTCTGGGGGTTGGTAAGGTTAGACCTTACCTGTGTGAAGTGCCTTGAGGCAACTCTGTTGTGATTTGGCGCTATATAAAGGAAAATAAATTGAAATTGAAGTAACTTGAATCAGTGTCCGGGTATAAGCCCTGGCACCAGTGGGCCTCAGGGCCTATAACCAACCTTACTCTGACCTTGAGGGCCCCTTCACACATAGTACGAATGTAGTTGAATTGCACATGAATTGCGCCTGAAGCAGGAATTGTATGCAATACGTGTACAATCAAAGCTGCCTGTAACACCTCGTACACCTGTTACTACAACTATTTGCGCAGACCAGCGGCTAAAAGACAGTGTGCCCTGTGAGAGCCCATCAAACCCTCTTGCGGCAGGTGTCAGCCAAATTCAGGTGACACACACAAACATCTAACACCCGTCGCTTGGCACTAAGAAAATGTGTGGCCATTTGCACAATTAGCACGAAAACAGTCAACAGATAATCACTTTCGAGCTGGCAGTGAAATTTGTCTAAGTGCTCCCATGACTATGGTGTTGCCAAATACACATATGGGGTGCCAGAGTGGCCACCCCCACAACCACATGGCATGTGTGTGGTTCACCCCCACCGCAGGCGAGGCGCCTCTCATCTGATCACAGAGTGACACCTTGGTCTGTGCGCTGAATGGACAGGGGGCGTGGCTGTCTGTCTCTGGTCCTGGACATCACAGCTGCAGAACATGTACCATGTTTTGACACATGCGCGTGGTGTGTGTGTGCTTGCTGTCCTCACATGGAAATATATAAAACATCACTTTTGCAACAGGCTGGAGAGCGCGCACATGAATGTCACGTGTGTCTGACAGGACGCATGTTGTGAGCGGAAGGACTAAATGACAAGCCAACAATGTGACAAATACGCCACTTTGAGTCACATCAGCAGAAATACACTGTAACAAACGCTGTTTAGTCATCTATTGTGCATTTTTCTCATTTTAAAAAAATATGTTTATGTCGTGGTTGATTTCAGGCATTTTTCCACACCTTTTATAGGGCAGTGATGGTAGTGCAGTGGTAAAGTTTCTGGCTGGCAGTCAGAGCTTTTGTACATTGCAGGTTCGAATCCCGTGGGTGGCATGTATTTTTTTTTTCACAGCAGCTGTGTGATGTGGTTACACATGCTCCAGCTGTTCAAGTTCAATTTCAATTTATATAGTCTCAAATCACCACAAAGTTGCCTCAAGGCGCTTCACACAAATAAGGTCTAACCTTACCAACCCCTTGCACTGTGTTCCTGCTGTGATGGTTTTGTGCACACTCATGCATGACACCGTCGCGCGCACAAAACCATCGCACTGGGATCGTTCAGCCTGGCCGTTGGCTTTATGTTTTCATGGTTCGCTCATACAAGCTCTTCGCCCTAATTTGTACATATTCATACTATGTGTGAAGGGGCCTTGATTGCTGACTGATCCAAAATCGAATCACTTCTTCCCATTCAGAAGCCAAATATTACTGCCAAGTTTGAGCAAAACCAGATTAGGCATTCTTAAGATAGCTTGGTAACATGCTTAGCAACAAGACCAAGAGGTTCAAAGGGGTGTACACCTCTGGCAGCATTGCTAAAATACAAAGATTCTTTCATATAGGTCTACTGTCTGGTACATGACAATACAAAGACAACTAACATTCATTCAGAAATGAAATTGTGAAAATCTTAGTATGAAAATACAACCCAATTTTGTTATACATTGGAGGAGATAATGTGATGTAGTTTCATCACCTGTTAAATACATGAAAAGTCATTACATATTTGATTATTTACAAGTTACTTATAAAAATAGATATTTAGCAGTTGTTTTTTTATTTTTGGCAGGGGTCTAAAAGCTTCACACAAAATTACTGTGTGAAGGCTTCTAGGTTCTTGGATGTTTATATTTATCAATGAACATACAAAATATGTTTGTACAAACAATTTTTAAAAAAATTCTATAAATTGAATGTGTGATCTGGTGTTTTTTGAAAAACAGCATCAAATCTTCACAGCGCAGTCATGCACAGTTTGAACAACCCAACATAGTATATTGTCCCAAACATCTAGGAGAACTAACCCCAGTTCTTCTGAGAAGTTATGTAGCTTCTGTCTCTTCAGGTCATCTCAAACTGACTCCTCAAAGATGAGATCGAGACTCTGTTCAGGTCACACCGTCTCACTCTCTGCTCATTCTTTTTGCTAAAGCTCATTCTTGGGACTTTGGCTGGATATTTGGGCTCTTTCTAGGCAGAGTTTGGTAGAGATCCCAATCCTCCCTGATGGTACTTCATGACTGATAAACATATTCACTGCAATGAACCATAATTCCAACCAAATCTCAACTGAATTTGCAAAAAGGCAACCACAAACTCCGTCCAACATGACTGTGTAAATATTTCATACATTTTGCTGATATGTACAAAAGCACTTAGAAATATTTTTTTCTGATATCAATAAAATTGATTTAATTCAAAAGCAGAAAAGCATTTTGTACATCTTCTGCAATCAAAGATGTGACTATGGGTTTTGTTCCTGGTGATTCTCTGCCAGGTCATCACTGCCCGTGTGCTCTATTCATGCTTGTTCTGGTGATGTGTTGACTGTGGTGTGCTTTGCTAACTTTTTTTTTTAATAAATGAAATGTTCAATACAGGTGATGGACTTGGACATTGTTGAACATTCCACTTATCACTTTCAAAATATCATGGGTTGCGTTGCGTATGCTTGTTCTTTATCCAACATAATAAAATATTCGAAGTAGCTTGGCTGTGGTTTTTGGTTTTACTGTAGTTGCCGCATTTTGTAATTCATTCCACCAATTTGTCATAGAAGTAATTAGATATATTTAAATCCAAGAAGACTTGGTGCTATTCTGAATTTATTGCATTACCAAACAAAGGAAATGCTGTAGTTGTCAGGCCTCAAACACGCGCAGGGTCTTAGGATAGTATAAACTATAGTAGGAAGATTCACTACAATCCATCAAGTCCATGTGGGCTTATTGTGTACACTAGATTTCAGAGATTTTGGTGGATGAATTATTATATCACATTTCCTTTGTCTTTTGATGTTTTATTAGTTAATTATAGATGACCAGCTGTATTGCTGACCTAACACCACAGTTGGTGGTGGTAAACCGTATGGTTTGCAAACTGCCAGTCAACTCAAAAGAAGAAGAAGTGGAGCGTGCATTCAGCCTTTTCCGTTACCAACCTTTGACAAACAGAACAGAATGCTTTGAATGAATGAAACTACTATGTTTAAATAACAACCATCCAAACCCAGACAATAGTCAGGAAAAATGTTGTGAAAGTGTAGTGACACAGACCCACAACAGGGGGCGCAAATGAACGGTCAATAGATGAGCCAAAAAGTAACAATTTAATGTTGTGAAATGTGCACAACGAAATACAGACAATCTCAGAATATAATTACAGTCAAATTACAAAGGTGACGTGTGGGCAGGCTCGAGGATAGAAGACGTCTGTCCTGAGAAGAGCCGGAACCACACGATTTCCGCCGCCACTGAACCTGGTGAATACTGGAGCCGCCAAGTCCCGAATTCCCAGGTGATCATCGTCCCCGACTGTCGGATCTGGTACTGTTGGCGAGAACAAAGACAGTCAAGTGTAGGTGTGTGCACACCCAGTAACAACAACGGGGGAATGCCACCTCCACCTCTCACTCAATATGTAGCAGAGTACCGCAGTGATCCCTCAGAGGAAAAGAGTGCCGTCCTGCACTCACTCAGCCTCCACAGGAAGAGGGACCGGTACTCCTGCAAACACTCACAATATACAGATATATTGCAAAAACACAAATGGCTGAGTCTATTACCTCCAAAGAAGTACGATATCTCGGCGATGAGGTGGAGATGACGTCTGGGTTTTATGGAGTGAGATGATGAGGAATGAGTGACAGCTGTCAGGAAATAATGGGTAACAGCTGTCACTCCCAGCTGTGTCCATGGCGGCAGCGCCGTCTCGTGCCTGAATCCCGCACTTCAGGCAGGGCGCCCTCTGGTGGTGGGCCAGCAGTACCTCCTCTTCTGGCGGCCCACACAACAAAAAAGGTCAGTTCCAACTTAAAAATTCATTCACAACACATAAATGGTATGTAAAACGTAAACTAACTTAAATTATTAAGTGCATAAAAGGTCAGTTCCAACTTTAAAAAAATCATGAAAATTTGAAACAAAATAAGTTAAATAGTAACAGTTTAACAGTTTTAATGTTATTCTACACAAGTGTTATTGACATGCTCAACAATGAATGACATGTAAATAAGTAACACAAAAGGTTATGTGTAAAGTAAGTTCAAACATAAACATGTTCAAATGCATCAACATTTAAAAATTTCAGCGGCTATAGTTCGCATCGTGCATGTATGCCTGGGCCAGTAGGATTTTGGTGAGGCAGTGGCAAAAAGTGGTCAATGCCTTGCCCTGTACAGACGTCATTTGATTCTTCAGCATTTTGCACGTGATGAAAATAAATCCCATGATCCACCATGACAAAAATAAATAAAATTTAAAAAAAAAGTTAAATTACTCTGTTTGGTCTCCATGTGGAGGGGAGAGGCCACGCAACAGCGTATGTGTGCTTGATAATATGCTAGTTAGTAGTTAAGTGCATGGCCTGCCAAACATAAGGGTTCTGTCGGCAGTGGAAACGCAAACTTAACCAGACTTAACTGTTCCGACCTGCACCATACCGTGCAGTACCGACCCAAGCAGCTCGGTGGAAATGGGGCTGTCAGCATATGCTGGCTAAATCATCATGGTGTGACACCTGCATAGTGTATTCAACATATCCAGCATGTGCGGCACATTTTGCATACACTGGCTAAATCGTCAAGGTACGACAGGTCCCTGAGGAAGCGCCAGCTTTGACATTTTGGCTTTCTGTCCCATTTCTCTATGCATGAGCCAATGTGCGGGTGTAAGAGTGTTGAGGACCCCAGTAACTGAAGAAGGCACGCCCATGTTTCACTTGGCTGCAGCAGGTAGATGTTATTTTAGCACCAGAGCACGCTTCCAGACTTGACTTGTGATCAAGAGACTATTAAGCTAATGGTACAGATTCCCTGTGTTTTTGAGTTATTGTCTTAAAATGGAGGTGATCGACTCATGTCTGTCTGTCTGACTGACTGACTGTCAAGAAGAATTACCAAACTTTTGTCAGTGTCCAAATATACATGGACCTAACTGTATTTAACACACAGGGAGTGGTTTGTTCATAATGTTATTAAGTCTTTGTGTGTTTTCCTAATGTGACCAAACAAAAGGCTTGTCAGTTTGTAAAGGTACAACAATAAAGTGGTATTATGAAGAAAAATATTTTGTTTCCAACAATTAAGCCATGGCCTTCATAGTGTTAGTGCGGAAAAAAACATCACTGCTGCAATTAATAAAATTGGTGATGACGGCTGCATTTCCTTTAGCTGTGTCAATTCCTGGGTGTTATTCAGCCTGGAACTAGCACAGCTTATGCTACTTCTAACTGGAACAAAGCCATAATGTTATTATTTCCACTTCTTGTCTGTAACAAACTGGAATGTCTGCTGTGACAAAAAAAAAATAATATTTTTTTTATGTTACAAGAATACAATTTTCATATTACAAGAAATGAAAAGGTAAATATTTTAATGGAGTAAAAAGGTCACAAAAAGAAGCATTTCAAGGAAATGATTGAAGAATGTGAAGAATGCCTGAAGGTCAAACATGCAGCCTGTGTTTGGAATGAGAGTTGCTAGGTTTTTTAGCAACTCAACTATATATATATATATATATATATATATATATATATATATATATATATATATATATATATATGTATATGTGTGTGTGTGTGTGTGTGTGTGTGTGTACACACACACATACACACCAAAGATTTCACAAATAAAAGGTATGGCCTTTCAGCATATCAGAACGTCACAGTGTGCAAATAACTGTGTTCTTCTTCTTTCAGCTGCTCCCAATAGGGGTCGCCACAGCAGATCAATCATTTCTATCTCACCCTGTCCTCTGTAACTTCCTCTGTCACACAAACCACCTGCATGTACCTGCTCACAGATCAAAACCTATCTTCTAAGCCTCACTTCTACTACTCTTTCCAAAAAGGTCATGATGTCACGAATCAACTTTATGTCATTGCTATAGTTACTGCAGCTCTGCACATCACCCTTGTTCTTAAAAATAGGAACTAGCACACTTCTCCACTCCTCAGACATCCTCTCACTTTCCAAGATTTTATTAAACACTCTGGTTAGAAACTCCACTGTCATATCTTCTAGACATTTCCGTGCCTCCACTGGAATATCATCTGACCAACTGCCTTTCCACTCTTCATCCTCTTTATAGCTGCCCTCACGTCATCCTTACTAATCTCTTGCACTTCCTGATTTACTCTCTCCACATTATCCAGCCTATTCCATGCAAGGCCATGCAAATATTGTTTGTTCTGATAAAGAAAATATTAATGTAGAGCAGTGGTGCTCAATCTTTTTACATTAAGTACCCAGTGGTGGGCACAGATAACCAAAAAATTAACTTCAATAACAGATAATCAGATAACTGAAAAGTTATCTTCGAATAAAAGCTAAAATGATAAACCACCCAAAAATGTATCGGAAGTTACAGATAACTGGTAACCGATAAATTCCAGTATTGTCTCCGATACACTTGCAACTACTAACAAGCTGATTTTGAATTTTACCACCACGATCGCTTTTGGAAGCATCAAAGCAACAACACACCCAACAATGAGTCAGCACTCCTGTCTTTGAGCATCCTGCCCCCTGCTGAAAGCTTCAGTTTACTACATGGCTTCCAGCACAACGCAACTGAGAGGAGCCACGAAGCTCAACTCTCTACTCAGTCACAACCCTGCCATCAGGCCGAGGTCTTGAAAATAAAGCAGTGCTGAGTTATGGTTTGGTGTATAAATAAAATGAATACTGATAGAATAACTCCTTTAATGTCAATTCGGTCATTTGTGCAAAGTTAAAATATAACATATATCTTTTAATGTTGATAATACACTAATTCTGAAGTTTTGTAACAAACACAGACAGATGGCATTCTGGGTAAAATGTGCCTCCGCTCACACTGATTGGTTGATTCATTCTATATAAACCAACACATTAATGTGAGGTGTGTCGTGTGTTGGTGTTTACAGATAAATGTGCTTTTGTAAAATATGCCATTTTTTTATAAATAAAAAATGGCATTTTCAAAAAAAAAAGCCAAGTTGTAATTAGATAACTGTCTGATATAACTGGTGTCAAAATAATTAGAACACTGCCATGATCTACTGATACCAGTGCGAGTTTTGGCCCTTTTTCAGCTGATTTTTTTATTCGTGCGAGAATTTTTTGGATCGCACAGAGTTTCAGGTTAATCGCGTATCCTGCATCGTTTAGTATACATGGAGTAATGAGC
The DNA here is from genome assembly GCF_902500255.1 of Thalassophryne amazonica. Lineage (NCBI taxonomy): Eukaryota > Metazoa > Chordata > Actinopteri > Batrachoidiformes > Batrachoididae > Thalassophryne > Thalassophryne amazonica. The sequence goes on from NC_047114.1 coordinate 43,226,537, forward strand.
TGCGTTTAACATCTCACGACCACTTCCTGATCGGCGATTGTATGGTCAGATGAAAATCAAACCTGTTTGATACTCTGGTCGGCCGTCGTGAGGGTATCCCGCTGCTGAAGTGCTACAAACATCCTCTCGCACTGTGCTTGTGCAAACACCACAGACCTGTCTTGTAATGTTTTTTTTTGTTTGTTTTTTTTTTTTTTTTAAACTTTGATGTCTCCCATTGAGAGTTTTTGTAAATTAAGTTTGAAAAAAAGCTTCTGTTTACATTTTGCTTCTGGAAACATGAGTCCGACGTGTGGTTTTTGAACATACAATGTGTGTGAGAACATAAATCGTGCACTCTGAACTTTTACACTGTGCAGTTCTGTGGTACAGTTTGAGCTGGAACCGAGTACAGTGATTGAAAATATCATAGTGTCTGCCCAGCTTCAGTTTGAATACTGCCATGAACACTACTGGCCAGTAGATGGCAGTAGAGAACTTGAAAACTGGCCAAAACAAAATTCCAGATAATCTGTGTTGCTGCTTGCTACGTTTAAGATGCGTGGAATTTAATAAACGCAAACACAGTAACAACGTCTATAAAACTAGAGAATATATTCACGAGAGTTTTAGGCACTAGAGTTTAATGCTGTTGTCCGTGGAGCCTGATTAGAGTGTCTCAATGCATTTCACCTGTCGTGAATGTACTGAGATTACCCTATCACCCATAATGCACCTGGACACAGCATGTCCACACTAAAACCTTAAAATTAGCGCATTACTTTAAAACTAAAACATATATCTGATATTTTCACTTTAGAAAACTTGAGATGTGACTTTAACTTAAATAAAAGGCTTAAATAAGTTTGGTTAAAATTAAAATGTATGCCTCTGGATGACTTGGGTGATATTGGCTGCGTATCAGTACGGGGTTAAAAGAAATTATTATTATTTTTATTTTTTTGGTGACCTGTTCTCCTTTGCCTGCAGAGGATAGAGCAGTTTCTTCTGGAAGCAGTTCTCCTCTGTTTGCAGAGGGTAGAACTACACATCTTCACCTTTGTTTACCACATTAACGGTCTAAAAATTATCGGACAAAAATTTATCGGAAGATAATTAGTCCGATAATGGTTTTCAAAGTTATCTGAAAAGATAATCCGATAATGAAAACTTTATCTTCGATAATTATCGGTTATCGGATTATCAGAACTGTGCCCACCACTGTAAGTACCACCTTAGAAAATATTTGGCTTTCCAAGTACCATCATTACAACTGGAATAAAAATACTTCAATTCAACTCAGTTTATTCTTATAGCACCAAATCACAAGATGGTTGCCCCAAGGGACTTCACAAGGATAAGGTCTAACCTTACCCACCCTCTGAGCAAGCATTTTGGCAACAGTGGTGAGGAAAAACTCCCTGGAAGAATTAAAGTGTACGAAGAAACTAGGCTAGCACAGAGCAATTTGCACATCTTGGTTACAACACAACAGCTCAAAATAACAGCATATGGATTGTGAGGATTTAGATCAGTTTAAGGTGAAGTTGACTGTTTTGAGCGTTTTTGCATTTGTCGTGGCCCGCCTGTGACATCCAGGACTGTGTCCTGCAGTAAAGAATAACTGATTGCTCTCACATACACAGCATCTGTCCAGAATCTGCAATGAATTATGACAGAGGTGGAGGACAGGGAAGTTGTCAAAATGACTGCAAGTCCTTGCAAATTAGAGTTTGGCTACCCAAACCGGGCCTGACGGGTTGGGGCGGGTTCGGACAAATATTTTGAAATGATACTCAGGTTGGGTCAGGTTCAGTCACATCAGCAAAAAGACACTGAATGCACAGAACCTTTGTGAAAGAATGTAATAGCCCTGCCTTTGTAACCTCAGAGGGTCATAATTAATGACGTTATTGTTGCTAACAGTGTAACTTAATATACTTTTTTGGTCTTGGTGGATCATTTATAGGATTTCTTTTTATTATGAGCAGAATGCTCATAAGTGGGGCAGTTGGCATTACATTGGCATCATGTGAAGCAGCACACAGAGTAAATTAAAGATGTTATTTTGACCTGTTGCATCCTTTCAAACGGATTCATCATCACATTCTGACATAAATTGTTGTCCGCGTAAGACGCCCTTGTTTTGGAAGACGACGTCTGGAATTAATTTAAATCCTTATCATTTAAAACTGAATAAATAAAGCGTGGGTTAAAAGCTTGAAAATAATTAATTGATGCGCACCTACATGTATTGACAATGATGGACATTGTACATGTAACATAATAAGCCTACAAGCATGAGGGGGATTTTCGTCAATTTATAATTGCTTTCCATCACGTTTGTCTGGTACAGCAGAAACTGATTTGCAGCTCTGTGTCATTTACCCTTGCTTACAGAGTTGAGTCCATAACTCTATGGCTGAGCCATTGAGTTATATTATAGATAGAACTCTTTTATATTATATTTCTGTAAGAGGCCCGGATCCAGACTGGTTTGGACCGATGAAGTCGCATCGGTCAATTTTTTTTACGCATCGTTCGTCATCGGTAAAAAAAATCAAATAAAATCTTGAATAATCCCAAATAGTGCCGAACGTGTCCCCGCGGTGAACACAGCTTTGGTTTTCATGTCAACCTATAGTCCGTAAATTATACGGATTTTTCCGAGTTTCAGAGTCATACGGACGTACAAATAAAGTCATATATTCAGGGTTTGGCGCGACTCCACTTTGAAGCCGTGAACCATTGAAGCAATGCTTCGATTCAATGGCTCGTGGCTCTTTGATTTGCTGCTCTTCAGAAGTGGTAAGTCCGCTTCTTAACCCCTCTCAAAGCCATTAAAATATCATGAGTCACTTTTGTGTGGATTAAAGTCACTAACTGGGACTCTTGTTGCAGTCAAGAAACGAGAATCGTCCTCCGTTCCGTTCACACAGCTCCAAACGCTGCGCTGGCCGAGACAGAGTCCAGTCGGAATAACTTCAGAACGAATTGCCACTTTAAATAAAATGACACATCTTACAAACGTTGTAATACAGACAAGAAACTACAGTCGACTAAAACATTTTTTAACTCCCAAAATGAAACGTGCTGTATTTCTTTACAAATTACATCCTGAAGTGGAGCACAGCAGCTGTAAGAGCTCAGCTCAGATATATGGAGTGACATTTCTGCCAGTAATGTCTGAAAGGAAATGCTTTTGACAAAAACTACAGATTTTGTTTATTCCTATTTATGTCCAGAGATCAAGGATCCACCATGTAGGGATTATTATGTCCAAAGTTTAAGGATCCAGTGACCAATTTCATATTTATTTACTTTAAGACTCAATAAAATGTTCAATTTCAATTCACTCGGCTTATAAAGTGCTAAATCACAACAAAATCTAAATATACTAAAACAAATACATCACAATTGTACACATATCACAACTGTGATATGTGTACATATATTTAGTCATGGACATGATGAATATTGTTACTGTTTCTAATTTTGATTGGTATCAGTGGAAAATGTCTTCTGTGAACTGTCTGTATCTCAATATATTATTATTAAGAATATATGCAGTCATATTTTTATTGATTTTATCTATTGAAAAAAAATAATATCCCCTTAACGCCTGAATTTATATAGCTGTATATAAAAAAAATGTTTTGTGTGTTTTTGCCTTTAAGTAGATGGTAAATAATGTTGAGATTATTAATTTCACTTTTGCACAAAAAATAAATAGTAATTTTGGTATTTTGGTAATAATGTACTCGTATGTTATAATGTTATAATAATAATACTGGTATGTTGCAAATTTGCGACAACAGGCATACTGGTCAGTTTGGTATGTTGCATATTTGAGTCAAATATTGTAGCATATATGCGACAATAGGCGTTAAGGGGTTAAATAGATTCAGGTATAATTGAAAGATTTTGGCAATAGATTTGATCCTGTTTACAGTCAATTTTTGCTATAGTGTTTTTTTAGGACATCATATTTATACAAATAAGAAGTGTTCACTATGGTCCATGTAATATAATAAATATATTAAAAGAAGTGTGACAGTGCATGTTGCACACGCATAAAAGAATGAAGATTATTGAATAACAAGACGTGTACGATTTTTATTTTAGCATTGGGAAAAAATGCATCTGTCGGATTTTCACTCTGGATCCAGCCCTGTGTAATACCACTCTATTGGTCGATTCTGAATATTATGTCGCATTGCTTCGTTTTGCTTCACTTTCAGCAGAGAGTGGCTTCATTTAAATGTTGAAGCTGTAACGCTATTAAATCCTTGATTATGAAAAGTCAGCTCGGTTTGTTTATATTGATTCAATGAAAAGTTGTTGAGTTAGCCGTAACCTTATTTGAAATAAAGCAGCTTCACTTAATTACACCATTAATAAAATGCTTTTGATTGGTTGACTCTGCGTATCACCAGAGGGAGCCCACGGACTACCGGTGATACGTGTGTTGTGGCCACAACCCACACTTTGGGAATCACTGTTCTTGATGATAATGCATGTAGGCCACGAATGCTTGTTAAAAATAAATGAATACATGTTTGATTTTAGTTTAAAATTACATAAAATTTTGGCTTGTTAATTAAAATGTAATCAGAAGTGTGTGTGTGTGTGTGTGTGTGTGTGTGTGTGTGTGTGTGTGTGTGTGTGTGTGTGTGTGTGTGTGTGTGTGTGTGTGTGTGTGTGTGTGTGTGTGTGTGTAAATACCTCATCTTAGTCTTTCGTGTCAATCAAAATTGTGATTAAGGGTTTGGTCCCCAGCAGTGTTGGCAGAGTAACTTTGAAAAGTTACTTCATTAGTTACTTTATACAGTTATATTCAGTGATGCCGGTAACGTGTTACTTAGTAACGTGTTACTCTAACCACTTTTTTTAGTAACGAGTAATGTAACGTGTTAATATTTCCAAATAAGTCATCAGATTAAAGCTACTTCTCCAAGTCATTGTGCATTACTATTATTTTTGCATTGTGGGTCGACAGCAGCATTAAACTTGGTCCGTGGGCAGGAGGTCGGAGTTCGACTGCACTGCCCACTTTAGACGAGCTGTGAGCTTTTCATTCGCGGTTTTCTGCAGCAGCTACGACTCATCCTCACCTCTTAAAGCGCGGTGATAACAGCACACCTGCACTGAGCTTTACAAAGACATTTTTATGCTTTTTTTATTTAGAATTCTTTATTGAATTCTGAGCTGAGACGCTCTGTATCTGCTCGTTAAAAACAGCTGATCCTCCGCAACGCATCAATAATTAACACTATTTTCCACTCAAATGCACCTACGTAAACTCGCTTTCTGTGGACCACATGATGTGAAAACACAATAAAAACTTTCTTACTTGTAAATCTGGTCATATTTTCTGCATAAATAAATGTTATCCATTCTTTGTGCTCAAACGCCAAAGCAGGGGCGAATCCAGATGGAATGGGGCCATGGGGCAAGGATGTGCCCCCCCACAACACCCCTAGATTAAAGGTCCAGTTTTGAAGCTACAAAGCTTTTTTTACTACAACTACTAATACTACTTATAATAATAATAATTTCGACAAGTAAAATGTGTAGAGAGAATTTAAATGTTAGAAAGATGTTAGAAAGAATTTAATAGTTACATTTATAAACAATGTAGGTTAGAAATTGCAAGTTTTACTGTTACAGTGCTGTCAGCAGTTAAATATGAGGTCAAGAAAGAGGTCTTTATTTTACTTTTTATAAAACAAGTATTTATTTTCATTGAAGTCAATAAAGGGTGAATATAAAGTGAGTTTTGGCAAAACAAGTATCATTGTCATGTTGAGGTGGCAGAGGGTTGTTGTCGACAGCTGGGGAAAGTAACTAAAAAGTAACTAGTAATCTAACTTAGTTACTTTTACAATTGAGTAATCAGTAAAGTAACTAAGTTACTTTTTCAAGGAGTAATCAGTAATTGGATTACTTCTTCAAAGTAACGGTGGCAACACTGGTTATATTTTACAGTTACTACTTTTTTTTTTTTTTACTTTTACAGTTACTATTTTACTTTATACAGTTACTTCATTAGCAGCTGCGGACAAATTGTCGGTGGCTGCTGAATGTAATTAATAAAGTAACTCATAATCTAACTTTGTTATTTTTAAGATTTAGTACTTAGAAAAGTAACTATTAAGTACTTTGCTGATTGCTCAATCTTAAGAATAATCAAGTTAGATTACTAGTTATCTTACTAGTTACATTACTTATTAGTTGCAAGTTTTTTGCAGATTCTAATAAAGTAATTGCATAAAGCTGCTAATGAATTAACTGCATAAAGTAACTGTATAAAGCAACTAAAACAGTAACTACAAAAGTAACTTTTCAAAGTTACTTTGGCAACACTGGTCCCCAGAAGATTTTCACATTTCAATGGGCTCCAGTTTTCTTAAGTTTGGAAATGGCTGACCTAAAAAGTCTTTGCTTTGAACTAAATTATGTTATATTTGGTACTGTATAAATAAGTTGAACTTGGTGAGTATCACTTATTTCTCAAAATATTTCAACTTGTCATTACATTTCTACATAATCATATAATACATATAATGTAGCAACATTAAATTCCTAGTGCTCACCCTACAGTGTGAGCTTCTGCGCATTTAACTGCTACATTATTCATGATGTCTCAGTGGATAACCGCATGCCAATTCTTGTGGCACTCAGATATGAAATGCAATGTGTTTAGGTGGAGTTGAGAGGCCCATATAAGAATACTGCAGTGCAGCATTAAGCAAAATGTCATTTTGTTTTCTTCAGTAAAGAATAAATGCCTTTACTCCCAATGCAGCAGACTTCTACTGTGTGTAAAATGTAATGGCACAAGAAGCTGTATCTTATTTCGCCTCTTATTTGCTGATGGATCAGGAAACTGTTCCTCTGAGTGCACGCAGATAAGCACACACACACACACACACATATACATACACACTGCTGACTGCAAACAATCAAAGGAGCCTTGTGTTGTTGAAAGAAATAAAGGAGTGTTGATGTACAGCAGCAGCAAACTGTACTTGAAAAGAGTTACAGCTGAGATGAGGCAGGTATTCAGCGGTTTGCATGTTTTGTGTTGTTTTTAACATGACAAGAAGCAATGCATGAGTCATTTCATTGTTCTACCTGGTGCACATCTATGAAATCTCATGATGCTGGTAGGCTGGGTTTAAAGTGGAGCATTTCACATCCTTGTCTTCGGTCTTTGAAAGGAACTCTGTCTCAATGTTAATGCCCTGGTTGTATTACTGTGACTCACTGGAACATACCGGATTTTCCAGGTTATGGTTTGTTTTACTAGTTTAGGAGGCCCTGTGACTTATATCCCAAAAATTCACAAGTTAATAGTAATTATAATGACTATTTATGTAGAATTTTCCCAAGAATCAAAGCACTAAACAAAAGAGACTCCTATAAAAAAAAAAGAATAAATGCCTGTAAAATACACAGAAATGCACACAAATCCCAAACTAAAGAGCTCATAACACAGAAAAAGGTGCAACTTCAAGTCTGGTGCGATTTATATATGGTTGTTTTCCTCTTCGAGAGGCACATTTTGACAGGTGCAACTTGTACTCCAGTGTGACTTATACTCCAGGACATATGGTAATTCTCAGTTTAAGATCAATTTATATATTTGGATGCTGTGTGTGTGTGTGTGTGTGTGTGTGTGTGTGTGTGTGTGTGTGTGTGTGTGTGTGTGTGTGTGTGTGTGTGTGTGTGTGTGTGTGTGTGTGTGTGTGTGTGTGTACACTCACATATCCATTTTTTTTTAATACTAGGTCCTATAACTCAGTACCAATATGTGGTCAACTCTTGGTACTTGTACCACAGGTACCTCCTGGGAAATACATTACATGATGACTTTTGGGTTGTTTGGCAAATATGTTTGCATATATGTGTGTGTGTGTGTTTCATTGTTTTTTTTACAACAAATTTTTTATTCTGTTAAGAAAACTATTCAATTCTGAAATTAATTTCTGAAAATTTAAAAACAAACAACAGCAACGACAATGAAAAAAATAAAAGTGGATTCTCCCTGGTTGTCTTGCCTGCTATGTGGAGACTTTACAATAAAATGAAAGCTTAAAAAATCTGTTTTTGTATTATTTTCTTGAAACCTTTTCACAATAGCACCTTATCAGGGCCTGCCCACTTTCTCCTCAGGCCCAAACAACCAGCTTAGAGTCTGAGGAAAAGCAGAGCAGAATGCATCATTACACACAGGACTCTATTCAGTTTTTTTTTTCCAGCCTCAGTCAGACTGATGGCATCCCTGAACACAGAGTAATGGACTGTTCACATCCAAATCCCACTGTGCAATATTTGACACTCAACTATAACCTAATGTGTAATATTTTGTTTATTCCTTTGGAAATAACAGTCATTGATACTAGGGCTGCAACAAACGATTATTTGGATCATCGATGAATCTGATGGGGTTTCGACATGATTAATCGGATTAGCAGGGAAGTTTTTTAAAAATGCGCCAGGGAAACAGTTTTTCTCTCCTTCCATCACTTTATTTAACAACAGAACATTCTTTGAAAACTATGAAATGCCAGCAGCTTAATGCTAGCTTTAACATTGAAAACGCCATAGACATGCTAATGCATTAGCATTGGCGTTACCATAAAATATCTGTCAACTGTTTCAGAAGACCATAACAGGTCAGTTTAACATTAAAAAAAAGGTAAATATTCCTCACAGACATATGCTCTTTAGGGTTTTAGTGGGGAAAAATTAAGATAAAGCGAAATAAAACAAATGAAACCAACGAAGCAGCAGCTTGAAGCACTCCATTGTTTCAAGACTCAAAGCAAAGCTCGGTTGATTATATGGAAGAAACGAAACATTTGCGGTAAAACAAAGTTATTTAGCAACTAATCGATGACTAAATTAGTTGGCAACTATTTTAATAATCGGTTTTAATCAATTAACTCGATTAGTTGTTTCAGCTGTAATTGGTACAATATTTCTCTGAGCCACATGTGCAGTTTACAATTTATTATTTGTGCAATATCCACTGTGTTGGAATACAAGTGTGCAGTAACTGCTGTTCTCTATCCCTGTTAACCTGACACTTTGTAATATATTTATTTTTCAGGTGCACCCGAGTATCTTTTCTATGCAGTTATACATTTTTTATCTACTCGAGAGCTCTGCACAAGAATTCCATGAATGTACCCAAACCTTGCATGCGAGTACAAATCGCAAATAAAGTCTCTATCTCTCTATCTCAGTACTTCATAAGGACATCCTAAATTTATCAAAATTCTCAGGTGGATTGAAGTGTATGGTACGTTACAAATTAAAGTAGCTCCTGTTAAGAACTATAACTTGGCAGAGTTTATGTCTTCCTCCCACTAGTATTTGCAGTTAAACTTTAAACCCAATGATAAATTCAAAGCTGTCTGAAGTTATGACTGTTTTCATATCAGTTTACCTTCCAAAAGAAGTCACATATGCCTTGTTGGTTCTAAAAATAAATCACACCTATAGTATGTACATTTTGATCTTTGATGTTGATTTTCTGCTCAGGGTTTCTCTTGTACCCACGTGAGATTTCCGATCTTTACATTACTTATTTTTGGCTTTATTTTCCACGTTCACATCCAAAAATAGCAGACATTCAGAGCGTTACACCTCCACTCCCCAGAGCAATGCCATTGGACAGTCCGTTTCCACATATTCATCACTCACAAAAAAAAACCCCTCCAGGAATCCTTGGAATATCAATTACTCTGTCAGGAAAACCGAAAGCCAGCTAATCTTTTTTGTTTGTTTATTTGTATATTTTGTCCCATCAAAAAGCACACATATCATTTGGAAGTATAATCACTATCAAGATGTAATTACCTTAAACAAACACATGTCCTGAAACCGGCTCAACCAGCAGAGCTACAATTTCTCAGCAGGACAAACTCTCAGTCCTTCATTTTCCACCAAGATTAGTCAGCGGTGCACATTCCAGCTCTGACAAGAAAGGTTAAACATGATTGTTGCTGTATCACTGAAATATTAATTTATCAGTAAGTTAAACAAGGCATTGTTACTGGTTTTGCTGCATATATAGCGAATGCTGATTGTGCTTTTGCTTTGTGTTCATGCAGGATGTCTGTCAGCCGTCACAGCCAAACAATGAGAGTAGACCTGAAGAGGAAGTTTGGTGAGGTCCATGACAGCCCTTGCTATTCTTCCTCTCCTGTGTCCTCAATCTCTTCCGCTGCCTCCTCAGAGTGGGAGTCTGATGGGGAGAGCAGCTCCTCAGACAACCTGGACTTCATACCGCATAGCCCCACTTCAATAACCAGTTTACCCAGTAAGTATCCTCCTGACGTCTCGTTTTTTCCCCCTTCTATGCAAAACTGTTCAACTTGCCATAACTGTTTTATAGTAGTGTCTTTATCATGCCACACCAGTGCTGTTATGAAATGCTGATATGGAAAAAGCCAAACTTGGGGATAAAGCTGACAGAGCAGCTGGTGTGCGTTGATGTCTCTTTGATCATGTTGACACTCATTTGCCTGAGCAATAAGGTTGTTGTGGAATCGATTTGAATAGTAAGCTGCTTTTAAACAAGTTGGATCCCATGTCCTTTATTGGATAATACAGAGCAGCAGACTACATTGATCATCACTGAAGTGCTTATATTGGGGAAATATTATGCAGATGGTGTTTTTCAACTATCAGCCAGCACATTACACTCACGCCTGTTATCGAGTCTCTCTGCTCAGTCGTAGTGTAAACAGTGCCCCTATGGTTTTAGACAAACGAGCAAAGTCAGCTGCTCTCAGTTGTTTACTGACTTACAGATTGACAGTTCATTTGAGAGTTCAGCCTCAGCTACATGGTGGCCAGATGATTTGTTAGAGGCAAATTCTGATTTTGTATTTGTTTATTTTTTTATTTTGACCAAGCGGTAAGATTTGATGGTCTCAAATGAGGCACATCAGGAAGAAGAAAAAGTTGCAGCTACTTGACTGGCTGCTTGAGGCTGGCTCTATAAGTGAGCACATTCTCATAGAAACCCATGTTAAAATGTCTAACTATAGAGCAGAAATATATGTTTACAACCTGGTAGAAAAAACAATTACGGCCGCTATAGTTAGTTTCCCCCTCCATAACAACTGTACGGGGAAGGGAATTTATTTTCTAACTTCTTAGTTTAAAATGTTTTAACTCATAAAGTTTCACTTTCAATTTATTTTCATTTATATAGCACCAAATCACAACAAAGTTGCCTCAAGTAGTAAGCCAGAAAATAGAATATTGCAGTAGTCCAGTCTAGAAGAGACAAACGCACGAATCAGGGTCTCAGCATCAGCCATAGACAGGATGGGACGAATCTTCACTATATTTTGCAGGTTGAAGAAAGCAGTCCTCATAATATCTTTAATATTAAGTTCAAAGGACAATGTAGGATCAAAAATTACCCCAAGGTTCCTCACTTTGTCAGTGTGATATATGACACGCGAGCCTAGGCTAAGCGTTAGCTGGTCAAATTGATGCCGATGTTTCACTGGACCAAGAACCGCATTTCAGTCTTATTAGCGTTAAAAGTAGGAAGTTGCAAGACATCCAGCTTTTCACTGATGCAAGGAAGTCTTCTAAGGATTTTATGTGGATGAGATTACCAGCAGTTATCGGTGTGTATAACTGAGTATCAGTTATACACACCGTTATGCATAATTATGAGCATGGCTACTTTGAGTGACAACTGGTGATTTGTCGCTAAGCCAAGAGTTCAGACTCAGAGCATCACTCACTTAGAGCCACCAGCTTTGGCTGCATGCTTTTGTGGAGGACTATATCTGTAGTTTGAGCATTTTATTATAAATATCTGTAATACTATGGCTTGTTCTGTGGTTAATTCTCCTAATGGATTATCTAAGATATCTGTGCTGCAGTATTTTCATCTTATTTAATGTATGTTAATGGAGTTAGCACTTTTAGCAGCAATCAGTAGTTTCCTTCACCACTTCTCCATTTAACAATTGTGGGAATTTTCATTCATTTTCATTTTCATTTTTAATGTAAGGTCTTGTTGAAAAGTGAGAGTGTATTGGTCTTGCAAATCAAAGCTCATGTGTTCAATCCTCATCCGTCCTTTCAAGGGCATAACAGGTTCTTCTGTTGCAGCTAATTTGGATAGATGTGCTGGCTTTATTACGTCTTAAATTTTTAAAAAACTTTAAATTAGTAAAAAGGTCCCTGCTGTCTCTGGTAGAAATGTCTCATTTGAATTCTTCTGTATTATTTTTTTCCTGTCCCACTTAACAGTTGTGGGAAGGCATACATCATGGAAGGCATGGTGGCTGAGAGTCAAGGCATTGACTCTCAGCCACCAAGTCAGGGCAGGGCATTGGTCTTGTAAACTAATACCTATGGGTTCAACCCTGGCTCATGCTGCACAGGGTACAAGAGATAAATACTGCTGATATCTGTTGCAGCTTGTTTAGATCGATTTGCTTCTATCAAGCATGCTGGACAGAAATGGCTGGACACAACTGCACGACTTGAAAACACAGCTCTGTAGAGTAAAACGGTTTAATGAAGAACTTAGCTGGGGTCGGTACATGGTAAGATAGTCCAGGAGAAGCAACAGTATAAAAATCATCAGGCAAGGGTGTGGTCCAACAGGCAGGTGATCCGAAAACTCAATGAGACTGGCAGGATGAGAAAACACGAGAACAGAGCTGGAGAGAAGGCACAAGGTGCATCAATCTGGCGAGAGACATGTGCAACCAGTGGAGCTTATATACACCCAGGTGATGAGCTACAGTTTAGGAACAGGTGTGTGGAAAGCACCAGAACAAGGGTGTGGCCAGACAGATTGAAATGCCCACCACCAAGCACCAAGAGACAGACAAGAGAGATAGGGACAGAGAAAGCCCAAGCAGGAAAGAGACCAACAAGAGAATAAACACCCACAGAACACATAGACATAAAATAACTAAAATCTAACACAAGAAGATACCAAATCCTGACAGCTTCCTTTGTCAAGCTGTTAAAAACAAAACAAATGCTATGCTAAAGATCCCTGCTGTCACAAGTACAAATCTTCAATTTTTATTCTTCTACATTAAACCATTTTTTCCTCCGCCACTTATTCCTTTAGCAATTGTGGGCAGGTACAACCCGCATTCATGTGTTACAACTTGATTGGGCACCATTAGCCAAGCCAGTGCAGGTTTTTTCTTGCACTTGGTCACCTCAGCAGGTGGATTTACTGATGAGCTCTTCCCATCAACCTAAAGCCCTGATCAAGTGCTGAGGTGAACTGTAACAAAGAAAACCTGCACACTGTTGACCTTATGTGGCCCACTGGTGCCCACCGATACAATAGAGAAGTACCAGTAACTTCTATTGCAGTTTGTTTGTGTGAAATCTGCATTGTAATGCTAAATTGCCAGTTTCACCTTGCTGTACTTTAATTTTTACTGCACTGCTCGTGTTGTCGGTGTATCCTTTCCTCTCTTCTAATCAGTTCAGTCCATCCTCAAGAAGACCAAGCTGACCAGCGGACAGAACAGTGTACGCTTTGACCTGGTGATGGTGTTCAGTTTCTCTCGGTGCCAGGGCTTCACCAGCGTGCCCAGCCATGGAGGTGCCACACTGGGCATGGCACAGAGGCACAGCGCCTTCCAGAAGTACACTGTAGCAGAACATGCACAGGAGCAGCAGCACAGACGCAGAGAAAGGCTCCAGGAAAAGGTGAGATGACATGAGAGCTTTGACATACTGAAATACAAAGTAGGCGTGTTTGAGTTCAGCAGAAATTGTTTGATAGAGTCAGAAATTTTACTCCCTTTGCTTCTCTGATTGCAGCTGACTGACCAAAGACAGGCAGCCAGGCTCACAGGGGAGCCTGACCCAGATACTGACAACCACCTGAGTGATGCTGAGGTGGAGGGAGGAGGTGTCCTGCAGCCTTACTCCTCCAGACAAAGGCAGCTTCTCCTCCAGGTGGCAGGGGTGAAGCATATTGACAAGGAGGAGAAAAGGCAGCTTCATGCCCTGCGTCTCTCCAGGGAGGCCTGTGGATGTGACTGTCAGGGTTTTTGTGAACCAGAGACCTGCACATGCAGCCTGGCAGGCATTAAGTGTCAGGTACGACAAACACACAAATGACTTTCTGCCTTGAACATTCTATGCAATACTATGTATTTTTTGGTCACAATGACTGACATGACTTAAATTAATTGTGGCCTGTCATCGCTCACCACAAGTATACTGTATTAGATATATTTGATTTACTGTGTGTCGAGTGTTGTTAAATATACGTAATGGAAGAGTGAAGCCACTTGTGTTAGCTAGATCTGACCTTATCTGTACTAGAAGCTACAGGGTGTTTTGTTTGTTTGCTTTTTCTCAGTATCAGCTGCCTGTTTTTCATATCCGTTAGCAGTTATCCACAAGAAGCACATCATTTGGTTTACATTGTATCCGAGGTGCTTGGGCCAATTTCCACAAACTTGCTACATGCATGAAGGTTGAAGTAGAATTAACATTATTGGCTTAGCAAAGGACAAGGTCACTGGAGGTGAAAGGTCAAAATTTTGGTCTATCTGTATTTTTGTCACCCCCATCCCCACTCCTCCCAGGTCCTTTGGCCAGTTTCCATCAGACTTGATATGGATGACCCTAGAATTGCCCTTAAATGATTTGTTTTTGGCCAAAGTCAAGGTCATCTGGGTCAGAATTCAAAATTCAGGTCAAAATTCTAAATTTTTCACTCAGTTTGTTTTCATTTATTTATATAGCCCCAAATCACAACAAGGTTTGCTCAAGGCGCTTCACACAAGTAAGGTCTAACCATACCAACCCCCAGAGCAACAGTGGTAAGGAAAAACTCCCTCTGAGGAAGAAACCTCAAGCAGACTAGACTCAAAGGGGTGACCCTGTGCTTGGGCCATGTTACAAACATAAATTACAAAACAATTCACAAAACGAACATACAGGAAATGTTGCCGGTGCACAGGACAGTTTCTGGAACAGATACCACACCCATCTCTGGATGGAGCTGCACCTCAAACAGAGAGAAAAGAAAAAAAAACAGAATTAGGCATCAGAAAGACAACAAATACAGTGTAATTTGTCAGCATTAAGCAACAAGAAAAACAGAAGAAATACTAAGGTGATCGCCGGCCACTAGACCTAAGCTTCACTAAAAGACCCAGAATTTAGATAAAATTGAGGCCGCGGCCAGGTCCGTTTCCTAATAAAATGAATTAAAAGAGTAAAAAGCATAGTAACATACTATGCCAGTATGCTAGCCAATAGAAAGGGAAAACAAGTGCGTCTTAAGTCTGGACTTGAAAGTCTCTACAGGATCTGACTGTTTTATCGGCGCAGGGAGATCATTCCACAGAATAGGGACACGATAAGAGAAAGCTCTGTGACCCGCAGACTTCTTATTCACCCTAGGAACACTAAGTAGACCTGCACCTTGAGAATGCAAAGCCTGGGCCAGTACGTAGGATTTAAGTAGGTCAGTTTGATAGGGAGGTGCCAGTCCATGAAGAATTCTATAGGCTAGTAGCAGAACCTTAAAATCTGATCTCACTGGGACAGGAAGCCAGTGAAGGGATGCCAAAATGGGGGTAATGTGGTCAAACTTTCTGCTTTGTGTCAAAAGTCTGGTAGCAGCATTTTGTACCAGTTGGAGAGCCGTAATGGTAGGGATGTGAATTGTACAACAACTCACGATTCAATTCGATTCCAATTCTTGGGGTGACGATTCGATTCAGAATCGATTTTCGATTGAAAGAGCTCTGAGTTATATTACTTAAAAAATGTTTATGTTTAAGAAAATGCAGCTTTACAAGGTTAATAAAGTGATTCTAGATGCAAATTTACTTATCTGCTTTGCTCGTTCAGAGTTGGCTGGCAGTTTAGCGAAGCGCTGGTCAGTAGTCGGCAGAGACCGCTGCTCCACTTCTTTTAGCTCCGGGTGATAGCGTAGCATGTGGGCTTGCGGATTTGAAATGTTTTCGAAGTACTTGACTTTCATTTTGCAGATTTTGCACACTGCATAAGTCATGTCAAGCTCCTTCTTACGCAGCAAATAATAAAATCCAAAATGCACCAAACATTTGCCTTCAGCAAAGACGGTGCTGGCTGAATTAGCTCTGCATCCGCCATGCTAAGCTGCAGCTCATGAATGTTTGAAGCACGCCAGACCCTCCCCTTGCGGGGACGCTGTAGTACGGAGGCCGTTGCCTGACAAACTACACGCAGCGAGTAAGCAAGAAAATATTTTTTAAAAATGCTTTTTAAAAATTGATTCTTGGACATTTTGGATCGATTCAGAATTGTAATAAATAAGAATCGTGATTCGGACGTGAAGCGATTTTTTTTCCGGCACCTCTACCTAATGGTGGACTGCGGTAAACCAGAAAATAGAATATTGCAGTAGTCTAATGTAGAAGAGACAAACGTATGAGTCAAGGTTGCAATGCCTTGCCTTGAACACATCTGGAGATGGGTTCTGCAATTGTCCATCAACGTGAAAATTGCCAACATTCAGTCACTGGAGTCAAGGCTATGTCTGCCTGTTTGTTTGTTGGTGGACTCCTCAAAGGCCCTTTTGCTGATTTCTAGCAAACTTGGTATGTCAGTGAAGGTTGGCTCCGAAATTGCTGTCAAGCAGTTTATTTGTGCAAAGGTCAAGGAATTTAATTTTCAACCCGATTTAGAACAAATATGGCACACACATACGGGGATTCCAGAATTGTCCTTGCTTGGACAGCCAGAGGTCAGTCATTTTGGTGTTTCAACTTTTTTGTAACTATCTTTTAAACGTATTTGTCTTTTTTTTCTTTCTTGTGTGTATGTGGGGAGGTGGGAGGTAAATCTTCTTTTGTGAAGATAGAATTGTGTTATAGGAAATAGAAAATAGAAATGGGGTAGGGTAATATACGTTTGTACTTCTGTCTATGTTGTGTGGGCCGCTGAAGAGGAGGTACTGCTGGCCCACCACCACCAGAGGGCACCCTGCCTGGAGTGCGGGCTCCAGACACCAGAGGGCGCTGCCGCCTCACAGGAGCAGCCAGAGTGACAGCTGCCGCTCATCATCTTTGACAGCTGTCACCATTCGTCGGATCAGTGTCGGTATATCAGCCAGACGACATCTCCACCTCTTTGCCGAGATATCGTTCGACCCAGAAGGTAACATATCCAGCCAGCGAATTATTCTTTGACTAGAAAATACTTTTTGCCTTTGTACAGAGAGAAGAACAGCAGGAGATTGCTACACGGATAAGTACTTACATTCCTGCAGTGTTTTTCCTGACTAGAGGTGGAGGTGGTGTTTCACCCCACGTGTTGCTGGGTGCAGACGCACCCACATCTGACTGTTTCTGTTCCTCGCCAGCAGTACCGGATCCGACAAGCGGAGGCAGTGGCCACCTGGAGTTCGGAACTTGGCAGCTCCAGTATTCCCGGGGTTCGGTGGCGGAGGAAATCGTGTGGTTCCGGTTCGGCTTGGATGGACATCTCCTACCTTCGAGCCTGCCCACACGACACCGTTGTGATTGACTTATCGCTACAATTATTATTATTGGTTGTGATTGTTGTGCTTGTTTCACAACAGTAAAGTGTTGATATTTGACTTCCTCCATTGTCCGTTCATTTACGCCCCCTGTTGTGGGTCCGTGTCCCTACACTTTCACAACAGTCTACCCCTTTTCAATCATAATGTGAAGATGTAAATATTGTAAATATAGTCAACTTTGCTAATGACAGAACATGTTTGAAATGAATAAATAAATAAATTGGGATCAAATGTCAGATTGCTGTAGCCGTAATTGTCATCCATCCAGCTTTAATTGTTTTAAGCACAAGTGCTTTTTTGTTTCACATAATCCCATGACATGCTTCAGTGATTTTTTTTTTTCCTAATTTATCTACCAAATTGATCCTTCAGTCACTTAGCCAAGTGAACATGTGCCTACGTATTTGGTGATGATCATATTACCCCCATTTTGGCATCCCTTTACTGGCTACTTGTCTCTGCGAGGTCAGATTTTAAGGTTTTACTATTGGCCTATAGAGTTGTTCATGGACTGGCACCGGCCTATCTGGATGATTTAGTTGAGCCTTATGTGCCAGCCTGGGCTTTGCGTTCACGGGATGCAGGACTGCTCTGTGTCCCAAGGGTGGGGAAAGGTCTGCGGGACAGAGAGCCTTTTCATACTGTGCTCTTGTTTTGTGGAATGCTCTCCCGGCCTCAGTGAGACTCTCAGATTCTGTGGAGATTTTTAGAAAAAGACTAAAGACACATCTTTTTACCCAGTCTTATGGCTAGCATCCTTTTTTAATTCTTTTAAATTCTTTTACTTTTGTTCTTCTACTTTACTATTGTGTTTTATTGTGAACTTTTAATTGTGTTTTTGATGTTTTAATTTTATTTTACATTGTTTTTTATCTGTTTTTATGTGAGGCGCCTTAAGGCGACTTTGTCGCAATTTGGTGCGATATAAATTGAATAAATTCAATTGAAAATCGATGGTTGATTTCAGACTACAGGACTGAATACTTTAACTAAATGGACTGCATTTATATAGTGCTTTCCCATCTGAATGAGAAGCTCAAAGCACTTTACAATGATGCTTCATATTCACCCAGACACACAGACATCGGGGTGCTGCAATGTAAGGTGCTACATACTGGGAGCAACTTGGGGATTAAGGACCTTGCCCAAGGGCCTTAGTGAATTTCCAGTCAGGCTGGGGTTTGAACCAAGGATCTTCTGGTCTCAAGCCCAATGCTTAACCATGAAACCATCGCCCCCCCCTTAAAAGTAAGTTTAAACCGACATCACTGATTTTCTCTTCCTGTTCCTGTACTCTTCACACAGGTAGACCGCTTCAGTTTCCCATGTGGCTGCACGAAGGACAGCTGTGAAAACACTCAGGGGCGCATCGAGTTTGACCCAAGACGGGTACAGACCCATTACATCCACACCATCATGAAACTTGAATTGGAGCAGCAACTGCAAGATGAAGCACTGAACCCAGTGGACCACATGGGATTTCCTGATGACCTTCAGGAGTATGAGAATCAGGATAAAACCCACCCAGTACAAAAGGAGGAGGGCAAGAGCTGTCCCTTTGGGTTGAGCATGGAGGAAGACAGCCTTCCTTTCACCGTACCGTTCACTCCGTCCTCCCACTTCGTCCCAGAGCAAGCCGTGGTGGAGGAGAACAGCTGCAGTAGTGATATGACTGAATCTTCTTGTTCTTCTGCTTCCAGTGAGGACTCCAGTACAAAGGGATTCATTAGCGTTCAGAATCACCCTGAAGGGGATGACAGAGTGTTATCTTGTGCTTTCAGCATCTGTGACTTGTCTGTTTGCAGCCATCTGCGACACGTGGGACAAACACCGAGCCAGCAGAGTAGCAACTGTGTGTCTCACAGCACAACTGGTGACAGGC
The DNA here is from genome assembly GCF_902500255.1 of Thalassophryne amazonica. Classification (NCBI taxonomy): domain Eukaryota; kingdom Metazoa; phylum Chordata; class Actinopteri; order Batrachoidiformes; family Batrachoididae; genus Thalassophryne; species Thalassophryne amazonica. Next base: position 43,245,967 of record NC_047114.1, read on the forward strand.
GGGTTAGACGATGTCCTTCTGACAACACGCAGGCCACAGATTTTCTCGATGGGAATGCTAATCAAGCCAAACGTATTTCAGTCAATGCATTTCTGGATGGCTTCCCCAGGACTCCCTCCCCCTCTGCAGACTGTTCTTCTAACAGCTACATGGACTTGAGTTTGTCTTCTGAGTCTGACCTGGAGTTTTTTGACAGCGATTTTCCCTCTGGGCCACTGCACAGCTCCTTTAAAGGACACAAACACCTGGACTGCTTTCATCACATCCAGCTGCTTAGCTCCGCTCATTTTCCACAGTATGACTCGAGTACCTTCCTCCTGGAGTCTCTGATTGGTCTGTGTGAACCAGGACCAGAGAAGGCTCATGCAGACACACAAAACCTGCTTTTATAGGTTCATCAAAGAACCATTTTTGTGTGTTTGTAAGAATATTAGTATACAAAGAATTATTACATTGGTCAAAAAAAAAATACATTTCTTGCATGGACTTTGAGAACTGATTTAGGGTAATTTTGGGGTGCTACGGAAATCTGAATCTGAGCTCAGATTTCCTCAATCACATCACGTTTTTTGGAATCATGAGTGAATTACGCAAAAGTTGCTCATTCACTCATGACTTTGATGCCACTAATCATGCACCAAAGCAGTTTCAAAGCATAGTTTTTAAACTATAGTCAGTGGCTTACTGGTTAACACTGTTGCCTCACAACAAGAAGGTCATGTGTTCAGTCCCCACCTATGGCCTTTCTGTGCAGAGTTTGCATGTTCTCCCCTTGTTTGTATGGGTTTGCTCCAATTACCTTTCACATTTAAAGACATGCAGATTAGGTGAATTGGAAACTTTCTAATTGTCCAGGTCTCCCTTGCAAAAGAGGTCTTGATATCAATGAGCCTAAGATGGTTATATATAAAGGTTAAAAACCAGGTTCACAAAATGTAAACAAGAGTCGTAATATTGTTTATGGTGCCGAGGAGGTGTGTGAGACTGCAGCTTTTGCATCAATGCTTGATATGAGAAATATATTTTAATGTATCAAAAACATGACGTGATTGGCAAAAACTAACACCAGATTTGGATTCAGCGCCCCAAAATAAATAAATAAAGGATTGATTGATTGAAATGACCCAAAATCTGTTGGAAAAACTGCATGCAAGATAAATTGTGTTGACCAGTGTTATTTAATAGTTTTTCAGTTGCCACAAGAAATAATTTATTTTGTTTTCTAGAAACGAGACTGGTGAAATATGTTATGTCCTCTTGTTTCGATTGGTATCTAATGGTCAGGTTTCATACTGCAGCCCATCCAATATCCTGTTGGAGGATCACCTATGTGTACATAGGACAGGGGTTCCTGGAGCCTCATTTATCAACCATTCCAGCCCAGTGTCACGTTTTTTTTGTTTTGTTTTGTTTTTTTTCGTGCTCCCGTCACAAAAATTTGACTCATTTTGTGACAGGTTTTTTTTTTTAACTCACTATTACTAACACTACTCCTACCCCCAACCCTAACCATAACCACCCTGACCGCCCCCCCCGCTTCACTTTTAATTTCGTGCAGCCATCACGGAATGAATGAGAATGAATTTGTGCTGCCGTGACAAAAATAAGGCTCTTTTCGTCACAATATCACAAACCGATAGATTAATTTATGTTTCATGCTGCTGAATCATGACTTGCCGTGAGACTGGGTTGACCGTTCATACACACAGATTTGTGCTTAAACCATGCGTACAAGCATTTCTACCAGGAGACTGAATGGGTTAAAGGAAAACATTTATTACAGAGGTGGATAGAGATTTGTAATTTGGATTTGGACTCAGTCCCAGGTTTGGCGGTGGGATGAGCTGAGATGATCTTGAGTTCTGCCGATAGGACAGGCAGGTGGCAGAGCCCATCCCCCTCCGACACACCCGGACCAGCTGGTGGCGGTGGGGTGGTGGAAGGAGCGTCGAGCGAGAAACTGAAAAACAGCGAGAGATAAGGATGGTTGGTAAGGTTAGACCTTACTTGTGTGAAGCGCCTTGAGGCAACTTTGATTTGGCGCTATATAAATGAAAATAATTGAAAATTGAAGACAGGGAAGCTTTTAAAGGACGTACCTGCATGTTATTTGTTTCTGGTGGTGATTAGCGATGTCACCTGTTTGTGTTCGACTGTAGACAATTAACTGATTGTGAGACGCTGAATCGTGAGTCCTCTTGTAGAACTGATGTTATGCTTCATTTCTATGCGAAGTATGGAATTTATCAACTTGGACTTGCAAAAGTGTCTCAATATATTGCACAGCATTGACCTTGCAAATTTACAACATCTAGTGATAGAACAGGGACCTGCAAGAGCATGCAGCTTCATCCACAAATGTTTTTTGTATTTCCTTGAATTGTTAAGTGCACAATTAGTAATTATGTTGAGTTAGACACAGACATGTAGCCTGACTGGTAACAAAACCTACAAAACACAACAGCTTTTGACCATCAATGAGCACCTCGATCTTTACCTGCTAACACAAGGCATAAAGAAAATAGCTTACAATATTTTATTTAAAATGTGTTTGTGTCATTTTCGCTGCTCAAATTTCATGAGGAAAGATTTTATCTTAAAGATGGAAGCCAGTGACGTCACAGGAACACAAAGGACTCTGGGGGGAAAAATGTAATGATACAAATAGTTATCTACTTATTCTATTAATCGCAATGTTTTATGCTACCTGTTATGGTGAGCATACTGAAGTTTCTTACAGTTTGTTAAAATATCCATAAGTGATTTTGATGTCTAAATTATGAAACACAGTGACACCATAAATTAATGGTTTTTGCCCATGATGGGCTTCAACATGACTGGTGGACAGGTTATCACTACCTTGTGCCACATTAATTTTATTTATTTTTCATATTTTTCATCTTTCTGCTGTGCCCACACATAAACACCTCAGCCTTCACCTCACAAAAGTTTATTTTCTTCACTGTCTTAGCTCTTACTCTAGTGAGGAGCAGGAGCACCAAACAGATGTTTTACTAAAATATATATGGTTAATTTAGGGGGTTTCTGAATGCATATAACCATGTATGTGCACAAGCATGTGCTTTAGAAGATGTGGGATTTATCAAGAGCTGATACTTCATGGTGTGCATGCGAACGTCGACCACCTGTTAGATAAATCTGAAATTTTTTTTGTACACTCATTCTAGATTTGTTTGTACATCAGTGTTTAGAGTCTTTTCTAAGCACTGTTTGATAAATGTGAGCCCTGCAGATTGTTAATACAAATTAGAAAGTCAAACTATTTCACACTTTTAAATTTATTCAAAGTCACAGTGGAAAAACCCCGAACAATGGACTAAAACAGTTTTTATTAAGCACAACATTGGTGTCACAAAGGTGGACCTTATTTCACAAAATTCTTCCCTTATTAGTCCCCGTGGGCATTCAAGGGAGGTCCCGCCCCCTGCCCATAACCCATGCGATAACCCTAACCATTTAAATAAATTAATTACTTAATACCAAAACAAATAGCAAATAAAACAACATTAGAATAGAAAATTTCCAAATTGTTTTAAATCTGCAGTGGTTAAACCACTACTTAAGAAATCTAATCTTGATCCTGGTGTATTGAAAAATTATAGGCCAATATCAAATCTATCATTCTGCTCTAAAATTCTGGAAAAGGTGGTTGCACGCCAGCTTGTGGACTATCTTACTGAGAATGACCTTTTTGAGCCAGTGCAGTCTGCTTTTAGAAGACATCACTCCACAGAAACAGCACTTATTAAAGTAGTTAATGGTCTTCTGCGAGCAGTGGACTCGGATACTACTACAGTATTGGTGTTGCTGGATCTCAGTGCTGCGTTTGACACAGATGATCATCATATTCTACTTGATAGGCTACAAAACTGTTTCGGGATTACTGGAACTGCTCTTGCGTGGCTGACGTCTTATCTGTCTGGTCGTTCCCACTGTGTTTTGTGCAACGACACTACCTCTGACTTTAGGGGCATGAAGTTCGGGGTTCCGCAGGGATCTGTTCTGGGTCCCCTGCTTTTTTCCATGTATATGGCACTCCTTGGGAACATTTTGCGGCGTTTTGGGGTTGCTTTTCATTGCTATGCTGATGACACTCAGTTGTATATGCCGATAGCTGCTGGAAATCCTGTCCACATAAAATCTTTACAGGACTGTCTCGCAGCAGTGAGAAGTTGGATGTCTAGCAACTTTCTGCTTTTGAACTCTGATAAGACTGAAATGATGGTTCTTGGTCCAGCAAGACATCGGCATCAATTTGATCAGCTAGCGCTTAGCTTAGGTTCATGTGTTATACATCATACTGACAAAGTGAGGAACCTTGGGGTAATTTTTGTTCCTGCGTTGTCCTTTGACCTCCGCATTAGGGACACTACGAGGACTGCTTTCTTTCATCTAAGAAATATAGCAAAGATTCGTCCCATCATGTCTATGGCTGATGCTGAGACTCTGATTCATGCATTTGTCTCTTCTAGATTGGACTATTGTAATGCTTTGTTTTCTGGTTTACCACAGTCCAGCATCAGGGGTCTTCAACTGATTCAAAATGCTGCTGCCAGACTTCTGACACGAAGCAGAAGGTTTGATCATATTACGCCTGTTCTGGAATCCCTTCACTGGCTTCCAGTCTCCTTGAGATCGGATTTTAAGGTGTTACTATTGGTCTGTAAAATTGTTCACGGACTGGCGCCCCCCTATCTGGCCGGCCTGGTTGAGTCCTATGTGCCGGCAAGGGCTCTGCGTTCACAGGGTGCAGGACTATTGTGTGTCCCAAGGGTGAAGAAAAGGTCAGCGGGTTACAGAGCTTATCACTGCGCCCCAGCTCTGTGGAATGATCTGCCTGCGCTAATACGACAGTTGGACTCTGTGGAGACTTTTAAAGCCAGGTTGAAGACACATCTGTTCTCCCTGTTTCATCATTAGTATTTTATATGATTGTGTGTCTTTTTGTTATTCATTTTATTTATTTTACTTCTTTTACCTTTTATGGTTAATTTTTTTTTTATTGTGTTTCAATCTTATTTAATTTTATTCTGCTTTTAAATGTTTGTGAAGCACCTTGAGGCGATTACTCGTGATTTGGTGCTATATAAATTAATAAATTATAAATTATTATTATTATTATTATAAATTAGAAAATAATAGATAAACACACAAATATATCTAACAAGATCTCTTTTTCCAGCTCTTTTCTCCAGCTCTTGATTGGCTGAGCACACCTGACTGACTGAATTAATTACTTGCAGATGGAGCAGGGAGAGTTAGAAAACATGCAGGGCAGGTGATCTCCATCAGCAGGATTGGAGGCGCACGTATGTTTACTCGATCTTGTGCTCCTCGCATTTTCCTGTATAGCAGAGTAAACAAAAAGTGAATTTGGCTAACACCAACAGACTAGCAACTCCAAGTAGAATGCACACATCCACACAATCAAAGAAACAAAGGCCATCAGGACAAATAGGAATCAGATCTGTGCCATGTGTAAACATGCTTCCCACACAGGTTTGCCAGGTTTCTGTTACATATCCATTCAAAACCTGCCAATCAGACCCCCCAACAAAAAAACAAAACCCATTCCAAAAACCAGCCCAATCAAGGAAAAGTTCAAAGTGCTCACAGACTACGGATCTGGCAACATAACATTACAATAATGAAGTTAGAAATGTTATGACACTGACGACTTTTCCCAGCCTCAAGACCTCTCATTTCCCTGATAAATTATGCAATAGGGATTTATTAAAATATCATGCTGCATGTGTGACAAGATTATTTTAGTAAGAGTATTTTGCCACTTTTTTTTAACCCAAAGTCCATCCTGCTTTGAGTATACCTGATCCTTTCAAATTTCACAAGTGAAGAAGAGTATGTCCTGATTCATAATTGGCTGTGAGATTGCCTGAGAAGCTCAAGGGCTGTATATCTTTCTCTGTATTGAACTGGAGTTACATCAGGTAGGGCACCTGGCTTAAAACTTGTGCTAAATCTCAATGCAGAGCTGTACTCATTCTGCTGAAGTGACCCTGAGCACCTTGGAGCAGCCGAAAGACAAACAGCAAAAAGTTTTTCATTGAATGAAACTGTACTATTCAAGTAGTAATAACAATATTAGCTGCAGCAGTTGCATCTCTGACCGTTGAGACTTGTGCTCTGGCATCATTAGTGATCATGCAACGTGTACGATTCCTCTGTTTTAAAGTGTGCGCATGTGGTTGTGCGTACATGGTAGCAGTGAAAAACAATTTATGACTCACCCCTTTGAATCTGGTCTGCTTGAGGTTTCTGCCTCAGAGGGAGTTTTTCCTTACCACTGTTGCTCTGGGGGTTGGTAAGGTTAGACCTTACCTGTGTGAAGTGCCTTGAGGCAACTCTGTTGTGATTTGGCGCTATATAAAGGAAAATAAATTGAAATTGAAGTAACTTGAATCAGTGTCCGGGTATAAGCCCTGGCACCAGTGGGCCTCAGGGCCTATATAACCATTACCTCTACTCTGACCTTGAGGGCCCCTTCACACATAGTACGAATGTAGTTGAATTGCACATGAATTGCGCCTGAAGCAGGAATTGTATGCAATACGTGTACAATCAAAGCTGCCTGTAACACCTCGTACACCTGTTACTACAACTATTTGCGCAGACCAGCGGCTAAAAGACAGTGTGCCCTGTGAGAGCCCATCAAACCCTCTTGCGGCAGGTGTCAGCCAAATTCCAGGTGACACACACAAACATCTAACACCCGTCGCTTGGCACTAAGAAAATGTGTGGCCATTTGCACAATTAGCACGAAAACAGTCAACAGATAATCACTTTCGAGCTGGCAGTGAAATTTGTCTAAGTGCTCCCATGACTATGGTGTTGCCAAATACACATATGGGGTGCCAGAGTGTGGCCACCCCCCACAACCACATGGCATGTGTGTGGTTCACCCCCACCGCAGGCGAGGCGCCTCTCATCTGATCACAGAGTGACACCTTGGTCTGTGCGCTGAATGGACAGGGGGCGTGGCTGTCTGTCTCTGGTCCTGGACATCACAGCTGCAGAACATGTACCATGTTTTGACACATGCGCGTGTGTGTGTGTGTGTGCTTGCTGTCCTCACATGGAAATATATAAAACATCACTTTTGCAACAGGCTGGAGAGCGCGCACATGAATGTCACGTGTGTCTGACAGGACACGCATGTCCTGTGAGCGGAAGGACTAAATGACAAGCCAACAATGTGACAAATACGCCACTTTGAGTCACATATCAGCAGAAATACACTGTAACAAACGCTGTTTAGTCATCTATTGTGCATTTTTCTCATTTTTAAAAAAATATGTTTATGTCGTGGTTGATTTCAGGCATTTTTCCACACCTTTTATAGGGCAGTGATGGTAGTGCAGTGGTAAAGTTTCTGGCTGGCAGTCAGAGCTTTTGTACATTGCAGGTTCGAATCCCGTGGGTGGCATGTATTTTTTTTTTTCACAGCAGCTGTGTGATGTGGTTACACATGCTCCAGCTGTTCAAGTTCAATTTCAATTTATATAGTCTCAAATCACCACAAAGTTGCCTCAAGGCGCTTCACACAAATAAGGTCTAACCTTACCAACCCCTTGCACTGTGTTCCTGCTGTGATGGTTTTGTGCACACTCATGCATGACACCGTCGCGCGCACAAAACCATCGCACTGGGATCGTTCACGCCTGGCCGTTGGCTTTATGTTTTCATGGTTCGCTCATACAAGCTCTTCCGCCCTAATTTGTACATATTCATACTATGTGTGAAGGGGCCTTGATTGCTGACTGATCCAAAATCGAATCACTTCTTCCCATTCAGAAGCCAAATATTACTGCCAAGTTTGAGCAAAACCAGATTAGGCATTCTTAAGATAGCTTGGTAACATGCTTAGCAACAAGACCAAGAGGTTCAAAGGGGTGTACACCTCTGGCAGCATTGCTAAAATACAAAGATTCTTTCATATAGGTCTACTGTCTGGTACATGACAATACAAAGACAACTAACATTCATTCAGAAATGAAATTGTGAAAATCTTAGTATGAAAATACAACCCAATTTTGTTATACATTGGAGGAGATAATGTGATGTAGTTTCATCACCTGTTAAATACATGAAAAGTCATTACATATTTGATATATTTACAAGTTACTTATAAAAATAGATATTTAGCAGTTGTTTTATTTTATGTTTTTGGCAGGGCTTGTCTAAAAGCTTCACACAAAATTACTGTGTGAAGGCTTCTAGGTTCTTGGATGTTTATATTTATCAATGAACATACAAAATATGTTTGTACAAACAATTTTTAAAAAAATTCTATAAATTGAATGTGTGATCTGGTGTTTTTTGAAAAACAGCATCAAATCTTCACAGCGCAGTCATGCACAGTTTGAACAACCCAACATAGTATATTGTCCCAAACATCTAGGAGAACTAACCCCAGTTCTTCTGAGAAGTTATGTAGCTTCTGTCTCTTCAGGTCATCTCAAACTGACTCCTCAAAGATGAGATCGAGACTCTGTTCAGGTCACACCGTCTCACTCTCTGCTCATTCTTTTTGCTAAAGCTCATTCTTGGGACTTTGGCTGGATATTTGGGCTCTTTCTAGGCAGAGTTTGGTAGAGATCCCAATCCTCCCTGATGGTACTTCATGACTGATAAACATATTCACTGCAATGAACCATAATTCCAACCAAATCTCAACTGAATTTGCAAAAAGGCAACCACAAACTCCGTCCAACATGACTGTGTAAATTATTTCATACATTTTGCCTGATATGTACAAAAGCACTTAGAAATATTTTTTTTCTGATATCAATAAAATTGATTTAATTCAAAAGCAGAAAAGCATTTTGTACATCTTCTGCAATCAAAGATGTGACTATGGGTTTTGTTCCTGGTGATTCTCTGCCAGGTCATCACTGCCCGTGTGCTCTATTCATGCTTGTTCTGGTGATGTGTTGACTGTGGTGTTGCTTTGCTAACTTTTTTCTTTTAATAAATGAAATGTTCAATACAGGTGATGGACTTGGACATTGTTGAACATTCCACTTTATCACTTTCAAAATATCATGGGTTGCGTTGCCGTATGCTTTGTTCTTTATCCAACATAATAAAATATCTTCGAAGTAGCTTTGGCTGTGGTTTTTGATTTGACTAAATGTGATCAGATATCATAATTGGTCATTCATTCATTTTCAGCCGCTTCTCTCGCTCGTGGCTGCAGATCAAGCAGCTCAGTCCACGCTTCCCTATTTTCAGCTAAGTCCTGAACTCTTCCCAGGGGATCCCAGGCACTCTCAAGACAGCTGGGACATATATTCTCTCCAGCATGTCCTGGGTCTTACCTGGGGCCTCCTCGTGGTTGGGCATGTCTGGAAGACCTCCCTAGGGAGACGATCAGGGTGCATCCTTACCAGGTGCCCAAACCTCCTCAGCTCCTTTTGATGTGAGGAAGCAGGGATTCTACCCCAAGTTGCTTCTGTCTTTATACATTATCAATTATTATTTCTGAACATATTAAAATATATTCAGGGAAAACACATAATCCACTTTGCATAATCAGAGTATTCAACAAAACTCAGCCACAAGCTGTGTGCAGCCAGTACATTCCAAGTGCCTGTCCCAAGGCTGGATAAATGAGTAGTGTTGCATCAAGAAGGGCATCCGGCATAAAACAACCAAAATAAAGATGCAAGATACAAATCGAATTTCCATACCGGCTCAGTCGAGGCCGCGTTAAAAATGACTGCCACTGGTATGTGTAGATGTGATATCAAGGACAGGAATGTTAAAGGACAGATAGATGGTAGTTGATTTTACAAAAAGGATGGAAATGGCTGTGGTGAATACCTGCTTTAGAGGAGGTTTATGGATGTGCTGAGGGAGAACATTCAGGTGATTGGTGTGATAGAGGAAGATACAGAGGACAGGGTGAAACAGAAGCGATTGATCTGCTGTGCCGACCCCTAACAGGAACGGCCAAAAGAAGACGAAGAAACGTATTCAATAAAATGTTCAAAATTACTGAAAAAAAGCCCACATTGTAAAATTAAAAAGGCATAAACTTTTGTGGACTACCACTGTGATGAATTTACAGTAAATTATCACTTTCACAGTTTTCTTTATTCAAGTCAGTGGTTGTACACATGAACATTTCCAAGTCGGCGAATGTATTCTAGAGGACTTTGTTAGAAAGAAAGCAGATTACAACCCCTGGCAATAATTATGGAATCACTGGCCTCGGAGGATGTTCATTCAGTTGTTTAATTTTGTAGAAAAAAAGCAGATCACAGACATGACACAAAACTAAAGTCATTTCAAATGGCAACTTCCTGGCTTTAAGAAACACTATAAGAAATCAGGAAAAAATATTGTGGCAGTCAGTAACACTTACTTTTTTAGACCAAGCAGAGGGAAAAAAATATGGACTCACTCAATTCTGAGGAATAAATTATGGAATCACCCTGTAAATTTCATACCCAAAACTAACACCTGCATCAAATCAGATCTGTTCGTTAGTCTGCATCTAAAAAGGAGTGATCAGACCTTGGAGAGCTGTTGCACCAAGTGGACTGACATGAATCATGGCTCCAACACGAGAGATGTCAATTGAAACAAAGGAGAGGATTATCAAAACTCTTAAAAGAGGGTAAATCATCATGCAATGTTGCAAAAGATGTTGGTTGTTCACAGTCAGCTGTGTCTAAACTCTGGACCAAATACAAACATGTGAAGGGTGTTAAAGGCAAACATACTGATAGACCAAGGAAGACATCAAAGCGTCAAGACAGAAAACTTAAAGCAATATGTCTCAAAAATCGAAAATGCACAACAAAACAAATGAGGAACGAATGGGAGGAAACTGGAGTCAACGTCTGTGACCGAACTGTAAGAAACCGCCTAAAGGAAATAGGATTTACATACAGAAAAGCTAAACAAAAGCAATCATTAACACCTTGTTGGGAAAGTGTAGGAACACGGACCCACAACAGGGGGCGCAAATGAACGGACAATGGAGTAAGTCAAAATAACAACGCTTTACTGTTGTGAATGTGCACAACGAATACAACCAATTACAGAAATGGACAAAAGTCAATACACAAAGGTGTCGTGTGGGCAGGCGCGAAGATAGGAGACGCCTCTCCAAGGTAAGACCGGAACCACACGGCTTCCCTCCGCCACAGGCCCCCGGGAATACTGGAGCCGCCACGGTCCCGAACTCCCAGGTGCCACTGCCTCCCGCGTGGCGGACCTGGTACTGCTGGCGAGGGAAAAAAGAACAGATGGGGGCGCATTTGCACCCAGAACTCCGAACGGCAGGAAAGGTACCTCCACCTCTCGTTGGAACAGTAAACCAATAACTAGCTCAGTCAAAACTGTGTACTCAGTAGGCTTTGATATGTTACCTCTCTGGTAGAAACGATATCTCAGCAATGAGGGTGGAGATGCCGTCCTGCTGATATACCCACTGATGATTGCCGGTCAGCTGTCCTCAGGTGATGGGTGATAGCTGCACCGAGGCTGCTCCCGTGAGGGCGGCGGCGCCCTCTGGTGCCTGGAGCCCGCACTCCAGGCAGGGCGCCCTCTGGTGATGGTGGGCCAGCAGTACCTCCTCTTCAGCGGCCCACACAACAGGACCCCCCCCCTCAACGGGCGCCTCCTGGCGCCCGACCGGGGCTTGTCCGGGTGCGACAGTAGAAGCCGCCAGGAGGTCCGGGTCCAGGATGAAGCTCTTCTTCACCCAGGGAAGCGTTCCTCGGGACCGTACCCCTCCCAGTCCACCAGATATTGAAAGCCCCGCCCATCCGTCAAACGTCCAACAACCGGCGCACTGTCCAAGCCGGCTCGCCATCGATGATGCCGTGCAGGAGGTGTGTGCCCGACCGGGTGTACAGAGGGGCGAGGTGTGATGGGACTTGATTTTTGACACATGAAATACTGGATGATCCGCAGTGAGGCTGGAAGCCGAAGCCTCACTGCGGCGGGATTGATGACCTTGAGAATTTAAACGGACCTATGTACCTGTCTTGGAGTTTTGGGGGAGGCCACTTGCAGTGGAATGTCCTTGGTGGAGCAACCACACTTCCTGCCCGGGGCGTACGTAGGGGCCGGGGTCCGCCGCCGGTCTGCATGGGTCTTCGCCCTCATCCGGGCCTTCAGCAAAGCAGAACGGGCGGCACGCCACACCCGACGGCACTTTCCGCAGGTGGGCCTGGACCGAGGGCACACCGACCCTCCCTCAACCACCGGGAACAACGGGGGCTGATACCCCAAACACACCTCAAAGGGGGAGAGGCCTGGTGGCTGATGACACTTGACTGTTGTGGGCGTACTCGATCCAGGCCAGATGAGTACTCCAGGGCCGCCGGGTGCGCGGCTGTCACACAACGCAGTGTTTGCTCCATTTCTTGATTGGCCCGCTCTGCTTGTCCGTTGGTCTGGGGGTGATACCCGGACGAGAGACTGACCGTGGCCCCCAGTTCCCGGCAAAAGCTCCTCCAGACATGCGAGGAGAAACTGGGGACCGCGATCGGAGACGATGTCTGATGGTATCCCATGCAGGAGGACGACACGTGGTGGACGCAGGAGGTCCGCTGTCTCCCTGGGCCGTTGGGAGCTTCGGGAGGGCCACGAAGTGGGCCGCCTTGGAGAATCGGTCCACTATCGTGAGGATCACGGTGTTTCCCTGGGACGGCGGGAGGCCCGTGACAAATCCAGGCCGATGTGGGACCAGGGCGATGAGGGCACGGGCAGCGCTGTAGCAGTCCCCGGAGCCTTGCGATGGTCGGCCTTGCCCCTGGCACAGGTGGTGCAGGCCTGGATATAATCCCGGACGTCGGTCCTCCAGGGACGCCCACCAGAAGCGCTGCCGGACAAACTGCCACGGTTCTTCGCACCCCTGGATGACAGGAGAGCCTTAGAGCCGTGACAGAAGTCCAGGACTGCAGCCCTTGCCTCTGGTGGGACGTAAAGTCTGTTCTTTGGTCCGCCCCAGGGTCCCGGCTTCGTGCCAGGGCCTCCCGGACGGTTCTCTCTACGTCCCAGGTGAGGGTGGGCCACGAGTAGTGGACTCCGGGATGATGGGTTCCGGTGGATCCGACAACTCCGCCTTGACCTCGTCTTCGTGTACCCGGGACAAGGCATACCGACTTCGTGGTTCTTGGTCCCGGGCCGGTAGGTGATGCGGAAGTCAAAACGGGCCGAAGAACAGTGACCAGCGGGCTTGCCTGGGATCAGCCGCTTGGCGGTCCTGATATATTCCAGGGTTCCGGTGGTCAGTGAAAACCGTGAATGGCACGGACGTTCCCTCCAACAGGTGTCTCCACTCTTCAAGAGCCTCTTTCACACCGCAAGGAGTTCTCGGTTGCCGACGTCATAGTTCACGTTCAGCCGGGGTCAACCTGCGGAAAAATAGGCACACGGATGAAGGACCTTATCGTCTTCCCACTCTGGGACAGCACAGCTCCTATCCCTGAGTCCGAGGCGTCCACCTCAACCACTAACTGGCGACTAGGATCGGGCTGCACCAGAACGGGTGCAGACGAGAAGCGCCGTTTCAACTCCTTGAACGCGGCATCGCAACGATCCGACCAGGTGAAGGGGACTTTTGGTGAGGTCAGGGCTGTCAGGGGGCTAACAACCTGGCTGTAGCCCTTAATGAACCTCCTGTAGAAATTTGCAAAGCGAGGAACTGTTGCAGCTTCCTACGGCTTGTGGGTTGGGGCCAGTCTCTCACCGCTGCAACCTTGGCCGGATCAGGAGTGACGGAGTTGGGGGAGATGATGAACCCCAGGAAGGACAAAGAGGTGCGGTGAACCCACACTTCTCGCCCTTAACAAACAGCCGGTTCTCCAATAACCGCTGCAGGACCTGACGTACATGTCGGACATGAGTCTCAGGATCCGGAGAAAAGATGAGTATGTCGTCTAGATATACGAAGACGAATCGGTGCAGGTAAGGCCCGCAAGACATCATTAACCAATGCTTGGAACGTCGCGGGAGCATTTGTAAGACCGAACGGCATGACCAGGTACTCAAAATGACCCAACGGGGTGTTAAATGCCGTCTTCCACTCGTCTCCCTTCCGGATCCGAACCAGGTGATACGCATTCCTAAGATCAAGCTTGGTGAATATCTTGGCTCCATGCAGGGGCGTGAACACCGAATCCAACAAGGTAAGGGGTATCGTTACGAACCGTGACTTCGTTCAGCCCCCTGTAATCAATGCATGGACGTAATCCGCCATCCTTTTTCCCCACAAAAAAGAAACCCGCACCCATCGGGGAGGTGGAATTCCGGATCAACCCGGCAGCCAAAGAGTCCCGGATGTAGGTCTCCATTGATTCGCGTTCAGGTCGTGAGAGGTTGTACAGCCTGCTGGACGGGAACTCAACGCCTGGAACCAAATCAATGGCACAATCATACGGGCGGTGCGGGGGAAGGGTGAGTGCCAGATCCTTGCTGAACACCTCCGCAAGGTCATGGTACTGCACCGGCACCGTCCCTAGATTGGGCGGGCTCTGACCTCCTCCCTGGCCTGGGAACCGGGAGGAACCGAGGAACCTAAACATACCCGATGGCAAGGTCTCGCTCCCACTGGACCACTACCCCGGACGGCCAATCGATCCGGGGATTGTGTTTCAACATCCAGGGAAAACCTAAAATCACACGGGAGGTGGCCGGAGTCACAAAAAACTCGATCTCCTCCCGGTGATTCCCCGACACCACCAGTTACTGGTGGTGTCTTGTGAGTGATTGGAGGGAGTAGGGAGCCATCTAGTGCCCGTACCTGCACAGGCGAGGTAAGTGCCACCAGAGGGAACCCTATCTCCCTGGCCCATTTGCTATCAAGCAAATTCCCTTCTGAGCCCGTGTCCACCATGGCTGGGGCCTTCAGGGGTTAAATCCTCATAAAGGATTGTAACTGTGAGTCGTGTGGCGATGTGGGTGTGTCCCACGTGCACGTCTCGGCCCCCCCCTAGCCCAGTGTCTAGGGCGGGCGTTGGTGTTTAACCGCTCGGGGCAGTCTCGTACCTGATGCTCAATCGAGCCACAACAAAACACGCTCCGCGGGCCAGCCTCCTCTGTGTGGCCGGTGCCCTAAATGTTGCCCTACTCGTGTCCATAGCTTCGTCAGCAGGGGGAGCTGTGATCGCACGGAGCGCAGGGGCCGTGGAGCGTGGGGAGGGCGGAACGCGGTTGGAACCGGAAGGGAGAGGGACGACGTGTGCCTGGCCACGCCCTTCGTCTCGTTCCCGACGGCGCTCATTTAACCGATTGTCTAATCGTATGACAAGATCGATAAGCCCATCCAAATCCCGCGGTTCGTCCTTAGCCACCAGGTGCTCCTTGAGGACCAATAACAGTCCGTTTACGAAGGCGGCGCGGAGGGCAGTGTTATTCCAGCCGGACCTCGCAGCCGCGATGCGGAAGTCGACTGCATAGGCAGCTGCGCTCCGGCGCCCCTGTCTCATTGACAGCAGCACGGCTGAAGCGGTCTCTCCTCTATTAGGGTGATCGAAACTGTTCTGAGCTCCTCACAAACCCATCATATGTCAGAAGGAGCCGTGAACTTGCTCCCAGAGCGCTGTAGCCCAAGCGCGTGCCTCACCACGAAGCAGATTTATCACATAAGCTACTTTGCTAGCGTCGGTCGCGTACATGACGGGACGCTGTGCGTAGACGAGCGAACACTGCATAAGGAAATCCGCGCACGTCTCCACACAGCCTCCGTACGGCTCTGGGGGGCTTATGTATGCTTCAGGGGATGGTGGGGGGGGGTCGTTGGACAACCAGTGGAACGTCGCTGTCACGCACAGGGTCTACGGGAGGGAGAGCCGCGCTTCCACCTGCGCGGCGAGAGCCTCCACCCTGCGGTTCAGGAGGGCGTTCTGCTCGGCCATCAAGTCTAACCGAGTCGTGAAAGCGGTGAGGATCCGCTGCAACTCACCGATTACCCCTCCTGTGGACGCCTGTGCGCCTTGTTCTTCCATTGGCCGTTCAACAGCCGGTTGACGCCCCTCGGGATCCATGACGCTGGCCGAGATATCCTGTTGGGAAAGTGTAGG
This sequence comes from Thalassophryne amazonica, assembly GCF_902500255.1. Classification (NCBI taxonomy): domain Eukaryota; kingdom Metazoa; phylum Chordata; class Actinopteri; order Batrachoidiformes; family Batrachoididae; genus Thalassophryne; species Thalassophryne amazonica. The sequence goes on from NC_047114.1 coordinate 43,262,049, forward strand.
AACACGGACCCACAACAGGGGGCGCAAATGAACGGACAATGGAGTAAGTCAAAATAACAACGCTTACTGTTGTGAATGTGCACAACGAATACAACCAATTACAGAAATGGACAAAAGTCAATACACAAAGGTGTCGTGTGGGCAGGCTCGAAGATAGGAGACGCCTCTCCAAGGTAAGACCGGAACCACACGGCTTCCTCCGCCACAGGACCCCGGGAATACTGGAGCCGCCAAGTCCCGAACTCCCAGGTGGCCACTGCCTCCGCGTGTCGGACCTGGTACTGCTGGCGAGGGAAAAAGAACAGTTAGATGGGGGCGCGTTTGCACCCAGAACTCCGAACGGCAGGAAAGGTACCTCCACCTCTCGTTGGAACAGTAAACCAATAACTAGCTCAGTCAAAACTGTGTACTCAGTAGGCTTTGATATGTTACCTCTCTGGTAGAAACGATATCTCGGCAATGAGGTGGAGATGCCGTCCTGCTGATATACCCCACTGATGATTGCCGTCAGCTGTCTCAGGTGATGGGCGACAGCTGTCACCGAGGCTGCTCCTGTGAGGCGGCGGCGCCCTCTGGTGCCTGGAGCCCGCACTCCAGGCAGGGCGCCCTCTGGTGATGGTGGGCCAGCAGTACCTCCTCTTCAGCGGCCCACACAACACACCTAAACAGAAAAAAACAAGGTTACAATGGGCTAAGGAAAAGCAATCGTGGACTGTGGATGACTGGATGAAAGTCATATTCAGTAATGAATCTCGAATCTGCATTGGACAAGGTGATGATGCTGGAACTTTTGTTTGGTGCCGTTCCAATGAGATTTATAAAGATGACTGCCTGAAGAGAACATGTAAATTTCCACAGTCATTGATGATATGGGGCTGCATGTCAGGTAAAGGCACTGGGGAGATGGCTGTCATTACATCATCAATAAATGCAAAAGTTTACGATGATATTTTGGACACTTTTCTTATCCCATCAATTGAAAGGATGTTTGGGGATGATGAAATCATTTTTCAAGATGATAATGCATCTTGCCATAGAGCAAAAACTGTGAAAACATTCCTTGCAAAAAGACACATAGGGTCAATGTCATGGCCTGCAAACTGAATGAACATCCTCCGAGGCCGGTGATTCCATAATTTTTGCCAGGGGTTGTATATGTAGGTTTGCGTGTCCCATGCATCTCCTGGCAAACTATTAACCGGTCAACCATTTTTATTGTCATATTTGAATTCAGCATGCCAAATAAATGTCATAATAAATAGTGCCATCTATTTCTGAAGCACAGAACGTTTTGTAGACCAGTGTAATTTTTTTAAATTTTTATTTATTTATTTATTGGGGGAGGGGGCGAGTGGGGTTAGAGTCGCTTGTCTGTATATCGCTGCTCTTAGTTCACCATTTGGTGGCGGTAATGAACTTTTTCCTCATTTGTTGCCCGCCGGTAATCTCCAGAAGAAGAAGAAGAACCATCTTCGATTGGTTCGGTGTGTAGACAGGATGGCTGTCAGTTGTATAATTTACACTCGTGTTGTTTTCATATGAATTTTATATAGTTGTCAAGTGTTTTGACAGAAGCAATGGGTTTGTCACAGAGTTCAGACGGTTCCGACGGAGGAACATACGGATACCACGTTCACGGTGTAAGGCTTGTTCGACTGGTTTTTGAGAGTGTGAATGAAGCGCTGTGACGTTAGCGGCTAATGTGTGATGATGAGGTGGCAGCGTTTACTCTGTCAACACTGGGATCTTTATACTTTACACTCAGCTAGAATGTTATAGGGTTATTTTTCTTTTTTTTCCCCCGTTCAGTTTCTGCTAAATAAGTTGTTGTTTTTTTTTTTTTTAACTCAACATGAACCAGAATGAGGTCTGTTTCTTTTTCATAGCCAGAATCAACACACCGCTGTTGGTTGTTCTTTGCTAAAATATGTCAAAATGTGTCTTAATTTCATTTCCATAAATTTGGTTATTGAGGCTTTTCAAGTTTCAAATCCAGCAAAACCTCGGAGAGGTCTCAGTAACATTGAGAACTGCATTGAGACGCTCTAATCGGGCTTCACTTTACTGCACACGGACAACACCATTAACATCGCAACATAAAACTATTTTTATATTGTGCCTAAAACTCTCGTGAATATGTTCTCTGGGTTTATAGACGTTGTTGTGTTTGTTTTATGTAAACATGCGAGAATCACAGGCTGTCTCCGTTGGGAGCTGCTGTGAGCGACACTCGCTTCCTGATCATGTCGTTCTGGGGGAAAGTGAAGTTTGCTCTTTAACGTCTTGATTATTGTTCTTTACAACACTGTTTGTCCTCTTTGTTCCACACTAATATATATATAATATGTCTGAAATTCGATTTGCGTCTATTAAATTCCACGCAGATTAAACGTAGCAGACACGTATTTGTTATAATTGTTTAGCAAGTTTTCAGGGTATCATGCAGCAGTCTCTTATTAATGTGATGAAAAGCATAAAAATACATTTTTGTAGTATAATGTTCATTTACAATTGTCATCATGTGGATTCTCTATGTTGTTTTTACTGCATCGACTCTCTGGCGCACAAGGGATTATGGGATACATGAAAACCCCGAATGTAGTCGGGTTTTCGTTTGTTTTTTTATTTGATTTACATCATTTAGTGACAGTCTAACGCCACTGAAACTAAGAATTTGACCTGTTTGGGTGCCACTGCGCATGTGCAGGTGAAGTAGATCGTCACTGTTTTGGCAGGGTGGGAGATCCTTATCTTCTGCCAGATCCATTCGGTAGTTTGTTTTGCATAGGCAATAGCTAGAACTAAGTTGTCTTAATTATAGTTAGGTCCATAAGTATCTGGACAGTGACAATTTTTGTAATTTTGCCCGTGAACCACCACATTGGAATGGAAATAGTCTATATGTACTTTTACTGTAGAATTTCATTTTTAATGCAAGGGCTTTAACAAAACTATTAAACATCCAGGAAGTACAGCTACTGTATATACAGTTGTGCTCAAAAGTTTACCCTGGCAGGGGGGTCAGATAATATGACAACACTTGCAGAATTTGCACTGTGCACAATTTCTCCAGTAACAGCCACATAAGCCGATAACTTCTCCTGGGTTGTTTTGGTGGCTTTCCTCACTCTTCTCCTTCTTGCACAGATCAGATTTTGAGAACTGCCTACTCCACACAGATTTACCATTGATGTAAATAAAGTCCAAGGCATATTCAGTGGCAGCTGTACCATCAGGGAGCCTCATCCACAACTACCACAAAAGACTCCAGCTGTCATTGATGTTAAAGGAGGCAATACGCTGTATTAAAACAGGGGTATGTAAACTTTTGATCTGGGTCATTTGGGTAGTTTCTGTTGCCATTAGGATGTAAAAAGAGTCAACACAGTTGTTTGACAATAAATGGCTTCACCCAACCACTAACTATGGGGGGGGGGGGTTATCATTCATACTCTCTGAAAAATGTCCAAAAAGCCAAAAATTCTGCCAGAGTATGTAAACGTCTGAGCACAACTGTACATCAGTTACGAAGAAATAAAAACAGTATGGCACTCTATGGTAAATCTGCATGGAGTAGACAGTTCTCAAAAACTGAGTGACTGTGCAAGAAGGAGAAGAGTGAGGAAAGCCACCAAGACTCACAGAAGGAGTTACAGGCTTATGTGACTGTGATTGGATAAGTTGTGCACAGTGCATATTTTGCATTTTGCAGTATCACTCTTTGCTTCATAGTGGAGTAGAGTGGAGAAGGATTTTCTTTCACCAAAACAGATCAAATCTAGGCTTGCATCTCAGGGGTAATGCAATAAAGACACGCACATCCAAAACACGTAAAAAGGCGTGCAGGACCATGAAAAATTGTACCAAAGATAGAGACCAAATGATCCGCACAGCCACAACGCTCCGATACAGAAAAAGCTTTATTTAACAAAACATTTTGGGCGACCTGCCCTCGAAGAGCTGTGGCTGTGCGGATCATTCGGTCTCTATCTTTGGTACTTGTCTGAAAAGACAGCAGGAAGAACTAAAGTCCTACTCCTTTCTTTATTTGTTTTTGATCATTTTTTTGTGATATACCAGCCTTTTCTCCAAATTTTCACCATCCATACTTTGGTTGATTTTCATTTATTTCCATAGTTGGCGATTTCACCCATTTTCCCATCTTTTAAAATTCCATTTTATGTTTATGTATGGGGCCTAGCAATTTATCAAGGTGCTGTTTTTGTCTCTGATGAGAACACAATGTCATGATCAGGTTTGTGTGTCTGCACACGAGTCAGGCAAAAACAACTAAATTTGGTGCTCCTCCCAGATAAACTTGATCCATATTCGCGTCATGAATCACCATAATAATATTTAGAATTAGTAATAATAATTGTTGATGATGTTGTTATTTTACTTAATTTAGTGATGGAGCAACAACATGGTTTTCCTGTGGTACGCTTAAGCTTGAAATAGAGATGTGTAGGGACATGCTCATACTTAAATTTTTTTTTAAATAAGCATTAAATGTTTGAGATTGAATTATTCATCTCGCTGTGATAAGCAGAAATATGTTTCCATAAATGTGATTTATAAATTGGGCCATTGAGATGTTTCTGACGAGGCATGAAGCATCTTTCTGGGAAGGCAGAAAACCAGTCAGCACAGCTGAGGGTCTGCAGTGTCTGACTTGCTTGTTGGTTTTCACAGGTGCAGCAGAATTCACCAGCAGAAAAAGCAGGACTGCAGCCCTTTTTTGACTTCATTCTGTCTCTGGATAACAAAAGACTTGTAAGTATTTCATCAGGACGGGTGTTCTGAATTATAAACATGAGGTTAATGTTAAGGAAGTGTTTTGACTTTTTTTGTTGTTGTTGCTGTTGTTGAATATGAAACACCAGAACCAGGACAATGATATGCTGAGAGATCTCCTGAAGGCCAACATGGAGAAGGCGGTGACCATGGAGGTGTACAGCTCCAGAACCACGAGGGTTCGTGAGCTGGAGGTGGTGCCCAGTAACATGTGGGGAGGACAGGGCCTGCTTGGTGCCAGTGTTCGCTTCTGCAGCTACCACGGAGCCAGTGAGAATGTCTGGCACGTCCTGGTGAGCTGATCCAATAATGTCCAGGAAAATCCAATGATGTGACTGATTTGTTCCCCGTCAGTGGTCTTATTGCTTGCTGAAGTAATATTGTATCCTTTTTCCTGTAGGATATGGAGGTCAGCTCACCTGCTGCACTGGCAGGACTGCAGCCCCATACTGACTATATTGTTGGAGCAGATCAGGTTTTGCAAGATGTAAGTTTTATTTTTACATTATGAATAACTGCTGTAGTCAGGATCTTGAAGTATTTGTGATGTTAGATTAAAAAAAAAAAAGTTTTCTGACCATGACTTGGTGGATGATGCTGTGATCTTTGCAGTGCTTAAGAAGCTAAGTCAGGAAGTGGAGTGTCTGGGTTTGCGATGGTTATGGATGAAGACTGAGATCATTGTATCTTTGTATATGCGGCGAGCGTTGAACTTGTGGAGACATTCACTTATCTTGACAGTGATGTCATGTTTTTATGTCTTCAGCGTTCAAGCTCATGAGACACCTGGAAGAGCTTACAAAGTCTCCTGGTGCATCCTAGCTTACTATAGTGTGAGACTTGGACTCTAAACAGTGATCTAAGTAGACAACTTGATGTGTTTAGTACTCTGTCTTTTGGGAGGATCCTTGCGTGTCACTGGAATAACTTTGTGTTAAAAGGAGTGGTTACTTAGAGAAACTCGGATGAAGAATATTACTTGCATTTTGAGAATGTGTTGGGTATGACATTTTGGCCAGGTGGCACATTTTTCTACACATAATCTAGCACGTAGGTGCCTCATTGTTGAGGACCCCGATGGTTGGAGATGGTCAAGGGGGCACCCAAGTTTTATTTGGTTGCAGCAGAGACATAGTTACTTTTTAAAGGTGGGGATGGATCGGATCTCCGCCTGGGTGTTTGTCATTGAGGATGCAGGGTGGTTCCGTGGTGTGTGGACATGTGGCAACAGCATATGCTCCCAGACTTGACTTGACAGACAAGCGCACACTTACAAAGCAGAAGTATCTTCGAAATGTCATACAGAGTCTGTTTTCCAGTCAGAGGACTTCTTCTCGCTGATTGAGGCCCATGAAGGGAAGCCCCTGAAGCTGCTGGTGTACAACACCCAAGCAGATGCTTGTAGAGAGGTGGTGGTCACACCAAACGGAGCATGGGGAGGAGAAGGAAGGTACGTAATAACATTGTCAGTGATAAGAATGTCACCACTGCCATTAATGTTGAGAAATATAGACGTGCCGGAAGGCAGTTGCAGTGCTTCTGGAAAGTATTCACAGTACTTCACTTTTTCCACTTTTTGAATTGTTACAGCCTTATTCCAAAATGGAGTTAATTCACATTTTCCCTCAAAATTGTACTCACAGCACCCCATAATGACAACATGAATAAAAAGTTTTGTTTTTTTAATGTTTTGCAATTTATTAAAAATAAAAATTTAATAAATCACATGGACATAACTATTCACACACTTTGCTCGATACTTTGTTGATGCACCTTTGGTAGTAATTACAGCCTCAAGTCTTCTGAATGTGATGCCACAAGCTTGGCGCACCTATCTTTGGGCAGTTTCACCCATTCCTTTTGCAGCACCTCTCAAGCTCCATCAGGTTGGATAGGGAATGCCAATGCACAGTCATTTTCAGATCTCTCCAGAGATGTTCAATCAGATTCAGGTCTGGGCTCTGGCTGGGCCACTCAAGGACATTCACAGAGTTGTCCTGAAGCCACTCCTTTGATATTTTGGCTGTGTGCTTAGGTTCATTGTCCTGCTGAAAGATCCAGGATGTCTCTGTATATTGCTGCATTCATTTTTCCCTCAGTCCTGACTAGTCTCCCAGTTCCTGCCACCACCATGCTTCACTGTAGGGATTGTGCCCAGTTTCCTCCAGACATGACACCTGGCATTCACACCCAAGAGTTCAATCTTTGTCTCATCAGACCAGAGAATTTTGTTTCTCATGGTCTGAGAGTCCTTCAGGTGTCTTTTGGCAAACTCCAGGCAGCTGCCATGTACCTTTTTCTAATGATTGGCTTCTGTCTGACCACTTTGTCATACAGGCTTCATTGGTTGATTGATGCAGAGATGTTTGTCCTTCTGGAAGGTTCTCCTCTCTCCTCCGAGGAATGCTGGAGCTCTGACAGAGTGACCATCGGGTTCTTGGTCATCTCCCTGACTAAGGCCCTTCTTCCCCAATCGTTCATTTTAGACGCGTGTCCAGCTCTAGGAATTGTCCTGGTGGATCAGAGTTTCTTCTGTTTACAAATGATGGAGGCCACTGTGCTCACTGGAACCTTCAAAGCATCAGAATTGTTTCTGTGCCCATCCCCAGATTTGTGTGTCAAGACAATCCTGTCTTGGAGGTCTACAAACAATTCCTTTGACTTCATGCTTGGTTTGTGCTCGGACATGCACTGTCAGCTGTGTGACCCTATATGTAGACAGGTGTGTGCCTTTCCAAATCATGTCCAATCAACTCAATTTACTCTCATTAAGCTGTAGAAACATCTCAAGGATGATCAGTGGAAACAGGATGTACCTGAGCTCAATTTTGAGCTTCATGGCAAAGGCTGAGAATACTTAGGTACATGTGAATTCTTTGTTTTATTAGTTTTAATAAATTTGCTAAAATCTAAAAAAAACAAAAAAACCCACAACTTTTTCACATTGTCATTATGGGGTACTGTGTGTAGAATTTTGAGGGGGGGGGGGGGGGGGGGAGGGGAGGAGAATTTCATCCATTGTGGAATAAGGCTGTAACATAACAAAATGTGGAAAAAGTGAAGCACTGTGAATACTTTCTGGATGCACTGTATTTAACCATGTTTGCCAAACTGCTTCAATTCAACACACCTTTTCTGTCATGAGCAAAAAATACAATGCTCCACTCTCGTGTGATTTTTGTTACATTAATTTGAATGTGAAAAGTGTGGCCAAAATTTTGACTTTTACATTCATTTGAATGTGAAAGTGTGTCTAATCTTTTGACTGGTAGTGTGTGCTCTGCTTCCATATTTAGTGTAGACCAGCTGATGTGATCACTGCATGCCACAACTAAGACAATGATTAATCTCATTCTTCAGTATTGTCTTATTTTGAGATGTGCGGCTCAAAGAACACAGTGATTTTTATGTTCAGCATAAAGTGGGGTTTATATGTAGTCTGACATAATTTTTGTCTTTTTTTTTCTCTCTCTCTCTCTCTACACCACCACAGTAGAGGTTGAAATGTGATATTTTCGGTAAACGCCTTGAATTAAAGCTCAAGGTCTGTGCTACAGGCATGTCTTGATTGTTTTTCAACTCTTGTGGCGAACAGAAGCAAAATTACAAAGATTATCATAGGTGCGGACTTGCGATCCTCCTGTTTTGGGCATGTGTGCATCTTTTAACATAATAATATGCAGTTTTTCTTTTATACAAATGCATCTCAGAAAATGAGAATGTCATGAAAAAGTTCAGTATTTTTTGTCACTTATTCCAGAAAGTGAAAATTTTACATATTCTAGACTCATTACATATAAACTAAGATTTTTTTAATTGTAATTTTGATAATTATGGCATACAGCTCCAAAATAAATAAATAAAAAATAAAAACGTAGATGAGGTTTATTTTTAAGAAGTTAAAACAATACAGAAATGGTGAACATCTACAAAGTGTGTTATTTTTTTGCATTCAGTACTTGGTTGAGTCTCATTTTGCATGTTGTACTGCATCAATGCCGTGTGGCATGAAGGTGATCAGTCTGTGGCACTGCTGAGGTGGTATAGAAGCTTTTTAGGCATTCAGAAGTGATTCTGTAGCTCTCAGGTTGCTTTGATAGCAGCCTTGTGCTCTTCTGGATTGTTGGGTTCTGGTGTTTCCCATTTTCCTATTGACAATCTCCCATAGATTCTCTATAGAATTTAGATCAGGTGAATTGGCTGGTCAGTCAAATACAGCAATGCCATAGTCAGCAAACCAGTTACTAGTTGTAGTTTTGGGACTGTGGGCCGGCGTCAAGTCCAACTAGAAAAGAAAATCGACATCTCCATAAAGCTTGTCAGCAGAATGAAGCATGAAGTGCCCTAAAATCACCTGATGGATGGCTGTGCTGACTTTGGGCTTAATAAATCACAGTGGACCAACACCAGCAGATGACACGGCACCCCAAATTATCACTGACTGTGGAAACTTCACACTGGACTTCAAGCAACTTGGATTCTGTGCCTTTACACTCTTCCTCCAGACTCTGGGGCTTTGATTTCCAAATGAAATGCAAAATTTACTTACAGCTGAAAGGACGACTTTGGACCACTGAGCAGGTAAGACACTTCGGACATTCTCTCTGGTTCAGGAGAGTCTTGTCACTCTGAATGTGACACTTGCAGCCCATTTCTTGGACACGTCTGTGTGGTGGCTCTTGATGCACTGACTGCAGCCTCGGTTATTGACAGTCTTCTCAAGGCTGCAGTCATCCTTGTTGCTTGTGCATCTTTTCCTCCCGCATGTTTCCCTTCCAGTCAACTTGCCATAAATATATTTTGCTCCAGCACTGTGTGAACAGCCAGTCCTTTCAGCAATGATCCTCGTGGAGGATGTCAACGAGTGTCTTCTGGACAGGTGTGAAGTCAGCAGTCTTCCCAGTGATTGTGGTTGTGTGTACTGAACCAGACTGAGAGATTCATGGTACTTTACTGCAATAAATACTGTTACTCAAACTTGAAATGAATTATTCTAATATTTTGAGGTGCCCCCCCCCCTTTGCATGATCAAGATCAAAATATAAAAAAAATGCTCTTAACATTTTAGTTGTTATATCCATATATTCATTCATTTTCTGAAATAATTGAAAAATGCTTAACTTTTTTCATGATATTCCAGTTTTTGAGGTGCTCTTGTATATATTTTAAACAAGAATGTTGGCACAGTGGGAAATGGTAGTTTGAAGGTACACACAGTATGTATTTGCTGAAATGAAATGTAATAATGTGGACTGTTAATCAGCCAGTGTTGTAATGTTTTCCTGTAGTTTGGGTTGTGGCATTGGTTATGGCTACTTGCACCGAATTCCAGCCTTTCCCGAAGCATCGCCAGTGATGTCGTCCTTCCAAGTCCCTGAGGAGAAACCCACCGCAGAAGAGAAACCTGCTGAGGAGATACCTTCTGTAGAGGAGAAACCTTCTTCAATATTGCCAACACATGGATTCACAGAGGTATTTGAGGGGGAGGAGCAGTGGCGGCTCCTGATAAATTTGTCTGGAGGGGCAGTTTCTGTGATACTGATTAAGGCAACCTATTCAGTAAATACATTAAGCAAGACAATTGTATCAATTTAGTTTGCTGATAAACTCATACAGCAATACCTCCACTAGATGGCAGCATACAACAGAAAAATTTCCCGAGAGTAAATTACAGGTGGAACACTGTGGAAGAAAGCTGCATCCAGGAACATTCACAAGCAAAATGTAAATCAAAAAGAAGTAGCCTCACAATAAATTAACCTGCTTCATCACACTGGGAGCAACTGGGGATTAAGGACTTTGCCCAAGGGGCCTTAGTGATTTTCAGATGGAATAGATTTGTGTGTGTATGTGTGATATTCTCCAGTAAAATAAGATGATCTGTGTTATTTCTGTTACATACAGGGATTAAAGTTCTCAGTCACTATGTTGGATTGCTGTCAGTTGGGCTGCCAAAAGGCAGCGTTCGTGCTGATGCTGTCCTGACGCAAAATCAAGGCTGGTAGCAAGATATAAAATTTGTTGCATATCTGGGACACATGCATGGCATGTTCAAAACATTAAAAAATTTAGAATAATGTCTCTGTTTTGTTTTTGCTATATTGTCATTTCAGCAAAGTGTTCAGGGTGGAAGTTACAAAAATGAATTGGTAAAAATTGAGTGGTACAAAATGATATGTATGGTTATTCTCACTGCTCAAATGACATTTATTGTTTGCAACAAGCAGTTTTTGTTATTACTGCCAAAATGCCAATCATAAGCTATGCCCACTGGGTAACTGATCAAGGTTTTGGCTCTCGACTTGTCGGCCTGGTCTGAATGGGAAGTTGGAGAATTAATTATCTTAAAACTTCAGTTTGACATCAGTGTCTTTGCATTTTGATTGGAACAAATGCAGTCCATATTCAACATGGGAAAGACATGGTACAGTGTAGACAGAGAAGGGTGAGTCAGGCCCTTCTCAAGGTTTTTTATTTATTATTTTGCATAGGGCAAAAGTAACAAAATGCTTGCTGCAAGTCAAAAATATGTGTAATGTGAATGAATGACGAATCATAGTTAATATTTGTTTCTCCATTTTTAAATTGACATGTATTTTAATCATTTAATAATTACAATTTTGGAACGTTCACCCCTGAGGACACTTTTCCTGAAATTTATGAATAGCAACTTTCTGTTTTGAAAATGGAATGTGAGATGGGGTAAATAATGTGTGTTTACATCGAATCACAACTGTTTAAATCAAATTGGCTTAATTTGTTTGCTTCCACCCCTAATAGATTTATACGTTTGAGCCCTCGAGGTGTTAGCATTTATTGGTATCATTTGCTATTTATGTTGTGTGTTGAAGTCATAGCACTCAGAGGTGCACACTTGGATGCACACAGTCTAGCTGAAGCTACTGCTGATTTTTGTTGAAATTTAATGACCTCGGACACTGGCTTCCTGTCCCAGTGAGATCAGATTTTAAGGTTCTGCTACTAGTCTATAAAATTGTTCATGGACTGGCACCTCCCTACCTTGCTGACCTAATTAAACCTTACGTACCAGCCCGGGCTTTGCGTTCTCAGGGTGCAGGACTACTTTGTGTCCCTAGAGTAAATAAGAAGTCTGTGGGTCATAGAGCTTTCTCATATCGTGCCCCTGTTCTGTGGAATGATCTCCCCGCGTCAATAAAACAGATTCTGTGGAGACTTTCAAGTCCAGACTTAAGACGCACTTATTTTCCCTTTCGTATGGCTAGCATACTGGCATAGCATAGTTTTGTGCTTTTTACTCTTTTAATTAATTTTATTAGGAAACTGAGCGGGCCACTGCCTCAACTTTACCTAAATTCTGGGTGTTTTCGTGAAGCTTAGGGCTAGTGGCCGTCAATCACCTTAGTATTTCTTCCGTTTTTCTTGTTTAATGCTGACTAATTATTCTGTATTTCTTGTCTTTCTGATCCCTGATTCTGTTTTTTTTCTCTGTTTAAGGTGCAGCTCCATCCAGAGATGGGTGTGGTATTTGTGCTGGAGACCGTCCTGTCCTGTACACCAACAGTGTTTCCTGTATATTCGTTTTATGAAGTGTTCTGTAATTTATGTCTGTAGTGTGGCCTGGGCAGAGGGTCACCCCTTTGGGTCTGGTCTGCTTGGGGTTTCTTCCTCAGAGGGGGTTTTTCCTTACCACTGTTGCTGTGGGAGTTAGTAAGGTTGAACCTTACTTGTGTAAAGTGCCTTGAGGCAGTTCTCTTGTGATTTTGCTCTATATAAATGAAAATAAATTGAAATTGAAAAATTGGACTTGTTCGCTGAAGCTAACTGTACCTCCAACTGTCTTCAGGCTTCTCTGATGGCACCTTCAGGCCAAAGTGAGGATGTGGTTGATCTTGAAGATGTCACTATTGATGAAACTGCACCACCACTGCTCAGCACTGAAGTCGGGGATCTCGCTGAGTTCACATGTAAAGAGGACACTCCAGCAGGCAGAACTACTCTTATGTTCTTTGTATGTTTGAAAAAATCTTGGCTGTAAATGTTTTGTTTGTTTGTTATTTTCCTCAGATGTCTCTGATTCTGAGGTAGCAATGAGGAGCACTGATGCTGCAGATTCAGTGGACAAACTGGATCATTCTGTATCATCCATCGACCTGAGTAATAACTCCTTGGCTATTCATGATGAGAAGGACAGTGAAATCTCTGGTGTTGGTGAGTTAAAGGCGATGGCACGCTCCAAATTGTGGATTCTTGCAGACAGTGTGGCATTTGCGCCGAGCTGTTTGCTCATAATATATAGAGAATGTGTCATATTTTTCACCTGCACTGTTTTCCTCGAGTATTGTGACCCTCAAACCTGGCCTGTGTGCACTGTTTATATATATATATATATATATATATATATATATATATATATATATATATATATATATATATATATATATATATATATATATATATATATATATATATATATATATATATATATATATATATATATATATATATATATATATATATATATATATATATATATATATATATAATATATATATATATATATATATTATATATATATATATATATATATATATATATATATATATATATATATATATATATATATATATATATATATATATTATATATATATATATATATATATATAATCTCTTCTTTGTCTTTCGGCTGTTCCCGTTAGGGGTCGCCACAGCAGATCAATCGTTTCCATCTCACCCTGTCCTCTGTAACTTCCTCTGTCACACCAACCACCTGCATGTCCTCTCTCAGCACATCCATAAACCTCCTCTTTGGCCTCCTTCTTCTCCTCCTGCCTGCTGGCTCCATCCTCATCCTTCTCCCTATATACCCTGGGTCCCTCCTCTGCACATGTCCAAACCATCTCAATCTCGCCTCTCTGACTTTGTCTCCAAACCGTCCCACCTGAGCTGTCCCTCTGATATGTTCATTCCTAATCTTGTCCATTCTTGTCACTCCCAAAGAGAATCTCAACATCTTCAGCTCTGCCACCTCCAGCTCTGCCTCCTGTCTTTTTGTTAGTGCCACCGTCTCTAAACCATACAACATAGCTGGTCTCACTACTGTTTTGTAAACTTTCCCCTTCACTCTTGGTGATATTCTTCGGTCACAAATCACTCCTGCCACCTTTCTCCACCCACTCCACCTTGCCTGCACTCTCTTCTTCACCTCTCTACCACACTCTCCATTACTTTGAACAGTTGACCCCAAATATTTAAACTCATCTACTTTCACCACTTCTACTCCTTGTAACTGCACTATTCCACTGGGCTCCCTCTCATTCACACACATGTACTCAGTCTTGCTTCTACTGACTTTCATTCCCCTTCTCTCCAAAGCATATCTCCACTTCTCCAGACTAGACTCAACTTGCTCTCTACTCTCACTACAGATCACAATGTCATCTGCAAACATCATAGTCCATGGGGACTCCTGTCTGATCTCATCTGTCAACCTGTCCATCACCACTGCAAACAAGAAAGGACTCAGAGCTGATCCTTGGTGTAATCCCACCTCCACCTTGAATGAGTCTGTCATTCCGACTGCGCATCTCACCGCTGTCACACTATTCTTGTACATGTCCTGCACTACCCTAACATACTTCTCTGCCACTCCAGACTTCCTCATACAATACCACAACTCTTCTCTTGGCACCCTATCATAAGCTTTTTCTAAGTCCACAAACACACAATGTAACTCTTTCTGTCCTTCTCTGTACTTTTCCAACAGTATTCTCAGAGCAAACATTGCATCTGTACTGCTCTTTCTCGGCATGAAACCATATTGCTGCTCACAGATCTTCACCTGTTTTCTAAGCCTAGCTTCTACTACTCTTTCCCATAACTTCATGCTGTGGCTGATCAGCTTCATGCCTCTGTAGTTACTGCAGCTCTGCACATCACCCTTGTTCTTGAAAATAGGAACCAGCACACTTCGTCTCCACTCCTCAGGCATCCTCTCACTTTCAAAGATTTTATTAAAAAATCTGGTTAGAAACTCTACTACCATCTCTCCTAGACATTTCCATGCCTCCACTGGAATGTCATCTAGACCAACTGCCTTTCCACCCTTCATCCTCTTCAAAGCAGCCCTCACTTCTTCCTTGCTAATCTCTTGTACTTCCTGATTTACTCTCACCACATCATCCAGCCTTTTCTCTCGCTCATTTTCTTTATTTATCAGCTCTTCAAAATATTCCCTCCACCTTCTCAGCACACACTCCTCACTTGTCAGCACATTACCATGTGCATCATTTACCACCCTAACCTGCTGCACATCCTTTCCAGCTCTGTCCCTTTGTCTGGCCAATCAGTACAAGTCCTTTTCTCCTTCCTTACTATTTAACTTCTTGTACAGCTCGCAATATGCCTTTTCCTTTGCTTTTGCCACTTCTCTTTTTGCCTTATGCCGCATCTCCTTGTACTCCTGTCTACTTTCTTCATCTCTCCAACTATCCCAAAACTTTTTCGCCAACCTCTTTCTCCTTATGCTTTCCTGGACCTCTTCATTCCACCACCAAGTCTCCTTGTCTTCCTTCCACTGTCCAGATGTCATACCCAGTACTGCCCTAGCTGTCTCCCTCACCACATCTGCAGTACTTTTCCAGTTGTCCAAAATTGCTTCCCTCCAACCAGTGCTTTTCTCACCTGCTTGCTAAATTTCACACAACAGTCTTCCTCCTTCAGCTTCCACCATCTGATCCTTTGTTGAGCTCTCACTCTCTTCTTCTTCTTTACCTCTAAAGTCATCCTACAAACAACCATCCTATGCTGTCTAGTGACACTCTCTCCTGCTACCATCTTACAGTCTGTGATTTCTTTTAGCTTGCATCTCCTATAAAGAATGTAGTCCATCTGTGTGCACCTTCCTCCACTCTTATGTTACCCTGTGCTCCTCCCTTTTCTTAAAGTAGGTATTCACCACAGCCATTTCCATCCTTTTTGCAAAATCAACTACCATCTGTCCTTCCCCATTCCTATCCTTGATACCATATCTACCCATTACTTCCTCATCACCTCTGTTCCCTTCACCAACATGCCCATTGAAGTCTGCTCCTATCACCACTCTTTCATGCTTGGGCACACTCTCCACCACCTCATCTAACACACTCCAGAAATCTTCTTTCTCCATCTCACAACCTACCTGTGGGGCATATGCACTGATGATACTCATCATCACCCCTTCAATTTCCAACTTCACACTCATCACCCTGTCAGACACTCTCTTAACCTCCAACACACTTTTAACATATTCTTCCTTTAAAATGACCCCAACACCATTTCTCTTCCTGTCCTCACCATGGTACAACAACTTGTACCCACCACCGATGCTCCTGCTCTTACTTCCCTTCCACTTGGTCTCTTGCACACACAATATGTCTACCTGTCTCCTCTCCATCATATCAGCCAGCTCTCTCCCTTCACCAGTCATACTACCAACATTCAAAGTCCCCACTCTCATTTCCACCCTTCTAGTTTTCTTCTTCTCCCACTGTTTGTGGCAACGTTTTCCTCCTCTTCTTCGTCGTCTTCGCCCAGCAGTAGCCTAATTTCCACCGGCACCCTTGTTGGGCAATAGCACCGGTGGCGGACGTTGTTAACCCGGGCCGCGACCGATCCGGTATGGGAATTCGATTCTGAGTCTGCATAGTTGGGTTGGCTTGTTTTACGTCGGATGCCCTTCCTGACGCAACCCTCCTCATTTATCCGGGCATATATTTGTGTTCATTTGGCACTAGTAGTCTGAGCCAGTCATCAGTTTTGACCTAATCAGTACCACATAAGGTGATAAAACGACACTTAAAATCCAGCTTCAGTGTACTGTGGCCTACATAAAAATGTATGATAACCATCCCATGGTCGGAATTATACCCGGGTAGGGGTCAATGAAGAATTACAGAGGTCAAAATGTAAAAATACTTTAATCATGTTGAAAACTATACTTCATTATTTGTCTGATCATAGTAATTCCAAAAAGGTATAGTTTGGACTATCTATGACTGAATGCTCTGGAATTATGGGGTAGAAACAGCAAAAATGGTGACAAATGTCAGTTTTGGTTTGTACAGGGGTCAAAAGTTAAAATTGCTCCAATTTCAGTAAAAGATTATGCAAATTATTAGTTGAAATAAAAGGATTAATAAATGGAATAGTTTTGACTGTGTTGAATGTTTGGTCTCCAAAGTAAAGGTCAAACAAGGTCAACGTCCATTGGATTCTATGACTTGTGACATATGTTACCCTGTAACATGATGACTAACGACAGATGGTGCAAACTATTCCTTTTTAGAACCCAAACAACAAATAAATAATAAATAATTACATTTGAGACAAGATTCCAAATGCATTCTCTTCTGCACGATGCGCACGAGACAACCTGCAGCTGTTTGTCTGTGATTCTGAGAGCGATGAGAGAACGATTTCATCAGCCAAGTTCTGAGAGCAAATGCGTCATCTGCTACGAAATGTTTATTTTATATAGTGTGGCATCAAGCCAGACAAAGCAGGATGCATTGGCACAAGGAATTGCACAGCAGTATGGGGATCAAATTCATGCAAGTGTCAAGGTGCCTTAACACTAGCTACCACTTCCAGAAGGAAGGTTGGAACAAGACCAAGGACCACTTCACCAATTAAAAAAAAAAAGGAAATCTGACAGACCAACTAACTTCCCAAATATCCTAGAACGCAATGCTAAAGTACCCTCGGCTGTATGAGCATGTAATCAATGAAAGAGGGTATAGAAAGAATGTGACCTTTTGATCCCTTAGAATAGTTCAAGATTAGCCATCTTTGAACTTGTCCAAGGTCTGTGTCCCAAGAGTGCTCCCTGTGAATTTGAAGACCCTGGCAGTAATAGGACTGGAGTTATGCTGAGCACAGGCAGACGGACGGACAGGCGCAAGTCTTCGCAATAAGTCTTCCGATGGCCATATTTTGGCCTCAGGTAAAAATAATAAGTTTGCTTACCACTCCAACAATATATTGCTGCCTCTTAGATTTTGGAGTTTAAGCAATTTTGGAAACACTGAAGTTAGATTTTGGTGTTCATTTAAAATGTTATTTGACCAGTATGCTCCCGGACCACCAGCGGCCCGCTGACCGCTCTGAGAGGCTGCTATACGCTGATGTCTCAGCTACTTCATGACCTTGTAAATGACTTTTCTCTTACCCAGTTTAAAGTTATGCTGCCTTCACATGTTGATGGTAGAAAAACCATCACACTGGTCATTATAGCTGAATGTGCAGTGGCAGAAGGTAGATGATGACATTAGATGCAATTTCCCCCAGTATTCATGTGAGGGACAATATTTACTTAATTGAAAGATACAGCAGAGTTTTACGGTTTTGCACAGCATTATATTAAAACAGGATGTTCAAGCTCTGATTGGAACTTAAAAAGTTATTTTTGTGAGGTTATAACTCAATTCCTCTATTATTCTTTACCTGATTAAAACCAGTTGGCTCTGCAATTAAATAATCCATCTCTCACTGCCTGCCTTTTCTCCTCATTAAAGATGAAACATCTTTGTCACTGTAGTAAAATTTTAAAGTTTTAAACTTTTAATAGTGGTATAACTTTCTGTTTCCCTCTTATTGAATACAACACAACTATCTGTTTACCATGTGGCTTTTACAGCCTGTTTTATGGCTACAATAATGTACTAAACAGAGGTGGGACGAAGTCACCAGCAAGTCACTCTCAAGTCATGAATCTGCAAGTTTCAAGTCATAATGTCCACCAATTGTTTGCAAGTTGACTTGAGACTGCTCATGGTTCATAGCCCACCTCCCTCCCAATCCTTCTACATCTCAAGATATGTCAGGAAAGGCATCCAGTGTAAAATTTGTGCTAAATCACTGTGTGGCTCCATACTGGTTCCAACGCAGTGTGCCCAAGGAAAGCGAGAACAGGCATCACACCAGAATTTTCCAAATATCTTGGTATGAATTTAGCCACAACTCAGTGGGACATTAATTTATCATGGGCAGTTGTAACTGCCCATGATAAATGGGCTCTAAACCAATCGAATAGCCAGACTTGATTAATCTGGGTACCTTTTCTGTTCACTCAGCAGCCATTCTGATCAGAAACCATTGTGTTGTGATACATAATGAAATGTGCTTAAAGCCAGATACACATCAGATACTTATTACATTTCAATGAATAATCACATGTAACAGTAATTGTTACCCTTATATTGTGTTCATGATGACCATCACTTGATTGCTACATAAAGCGATATTAGCAGATAGGCTAGACAAAGGTCATTTGTTGGAAAAACTGTTTGAGACCTGATGAAATCCACTCTCCAGGAATCAGGGATGAATTGTCATTCTATCAGCTGTCTGGCTGGGTGGTTGCCATCCATGACCTAGGGCAGTTCCATGGCATTGTGCAAATGACCCCAGACTTGACTTGTTCTTCCAAATGTCTGCTGACTGTTCTTGCAGACATTAATCCTAACCAGCACAGCGCCCCTGAATTTGCTGAGTAGAAATGCCTGCTTTGTTTCCAAAAGTCTTAAAAAGAATTTGCTACACCTGAAGTGAGTCATGAAAAGCCTGCATGGTGTCTGGTGCTCAGCAGTTACTGATTTTTTGCATTGGCTCCAATGTGTTTTCATTGGCATTGCTTTGTGTTTCGTGCAGAGGAGCTGGCAGACAACCAGCCACCCTCATCAGCAGCAGAGAATCAGAATGAGCCACAGCGTCTGAGCTTGCACACCGTCAACGTCATTCCTGCTCTCGTGTCCTCCACCACTTTGTCTGATTCAGGCATTGCTCCAGCTGAGCTGGAGTCCACAGACCTGCTCAGCTCTCGTGAGTCCGAAGACCCCCCAAGTCCACCAAAGGCCGTGCAGTCTTACCCATCAAAGTTTCCTGACGATCCTGCTGAGGTTCATGCGCTGACTGTCGGTCCTCCTTTTCCATCTCCTGTGGATCTCTTTCCACGCTTGTCCGAGTCCACGACACAGGATTCTCCTGCTGATGCCAGCACAGAGTCTCCTGACTTAAGATCAGTGGAGGAGTCTGCGGAGCCCCAGTTTTTATCAGCAGCTCACCAGTGTGGCTGACAAAGCGATGGGGAGACGTTAGAGGAGCTCACTATGGAGCCGCCATCCAAATAGGTGTGTTGGGTCATAAAGAAATGTGAGAACAGAAGTTGACAATCACTGGGCTTTGAGGAGAAACGCTACAGCGGAGACGCAGGGAACACAACCCTGTCAAAGTTAGTACTGATGGTCTGATTAGTTACAGGGACCAAAAAGCACTGCAGTTTTACATGTTAGAATTTATAGTTGCTTCTGATTTATTATAATTTATAAAATTTAACTGGAACTGGTACTTTTGTCTTTGTCCACGGACAAAAGTAGCATGAGCGGGATTTGAATCCAGGTCTGCATATTGGCAGGCCAACTCCTAATCCACAGAATGACCTGCTGTAGCGGTGTGTACCAAGGCAAATTCCAAAAAGTGTCCAAATATTTACAGATCTGACAACTGAGATATTACTTTATTATTGTGGTACACTAATGAAGTATGTACAGTACATACTTGAATGCTTCCAAAGATGCACATCAGTTTTTTATAACTACTACATACTACTGCAGAGTACAGCAGCAACTTTATACCTGGAAGTTACCAGACTGTTTGCATTTTAAATTGGTTTCCATCACCTTGGTGCGGTTAAAAACTTAAAACGTCTTTCAGAAAGCGACACTACATATTTTTCTTCAAAAGTTAGTGTAATTATAGAGCATGCAGGGATGCTTATTTTGTGGTACCTGTTGTATTTTAAAGTTTCTGCTATGGTATGAGGGCATTATTCACTCATTCATACATTTGTAAAAGGTTGGCATATTTGGAACACTTTATTTAGGTGCAGCCTGTTCAGTTGAAATTATAATTTTAGTCCCAATGTCAATCAAAATTTCACTTGTGATCTATGCAATTGTAGACAACTTTAATCTCATGTCGACACTATGTAAAACATCTGGTAATGTCGCGATGCTGCTGTTACACTTTATTTTTAATTGCAGTGGGTCAGGTTACTGATTTTTCCACGTTCAAAGTAGGTGCTAATGTGTAAAATAAGGAAAAGTATTTTTGCAGCTATTTTAATCAGTGTATTGTGTTTTATTGGGAATGAATACAGACTGTGTGAAATGGGTGAAATCTTTGATTAAACACTTTAAAGTAATTCTTTGTTTCTCTTATTTCACTCATCTGAACACATCACAACTCATACATTTGAAATTACAATAAATCTGTAATTATTAAACCATTCCCATTTATTTCTTAGAAGGCCTAAAATATACAGAATTCACAAATTATTACAAGGGCTATTGCAGTATTATGGCGCAATAACAGGATCCATCCTGTTTTGGCCAATCAGAGCTCACTCGGTACGGACTATGGCGTTGCGCAAACACATTCTTCATGGCAAAAGGACAAAAAACTTACAATGAAGGGGGGGGGGGGGAAGTTATTTCACTTTGACTTTCACATAGTGGTGAATATTCATATAGCTCGTGGTTGAGATTCTTCAAGTAACTGATTGAAATCCCAGTTGATCTAAATGAAATTTACATTAGGAACAGTCCTCACGATCAGCACCGTCACTGCTGACCAGAGAACAGAGCAGGAAAGCATGTGGTACTACTTAATGATATATAGCTTATATATAACGTCCAAGTTGCTAAGCTGACTTGGACAACTATTAACACCCTTAAGAGAGAACTGCATTTTATGTTTGGTGGTTTACATGTCATTTGAGCAACCAAGTCAAATAGTTTTGTTGACCACCACACATTGGAGGATTTCTGAAAAACAAAACCTGGTTTTAAGTAAACTGTACAACGAAATTAAACAGCTGAAAATCATAAAAATACATATTTACAAAACATTCGACTGATGACAGCACATCTTAAAAAGACAAAAGGACAAGTGCTGTTGTAAATGAGGCTCAAGCTGAGCGACAATTAAATGTTTAGTCAACGGACAACAGAAGACGATGACTGAAATTACCCGGAGACCACGTGTACTCCAAGTGGTGATACAGTGGTGTGTCTGAAGGACAGCAGCAGCTTACGGAATGTGCTAGAACAGTCTACTGTGCATATACACACACAGACATAAACAGGTATGGTCGCTTCAAATTATAATGCCAATAGGTAAAAGAAAATGTAAATGTAATTTTTAAAAACTAAGTTTTAATTCGTTCTTCAAACTGCTTTAAAGAAAAAATGCCAGCATCTTCCAGATGTCCTTGATGTTTCAACCTGTTGCTTTGAGACCCTTATGATACACCATGAGCCCAAGTCCTCACATTTCACTGGAACCTCACCGATAATGTGACTCTCGATCACGATGGGAGTTGAGGGTACTACATGTCAAAGTTGGGCATTGATTGGCAAATGACAGTTTTTTGTTTTTTGTTTTAAAAAAGAGGGTGACTTTCACGTGGACTTCTGCCTATAGTGAAGCGTCAAGTCTCCGCCGCTCTTCCAGATAAAATGTTTAACTGTTCGCAGGTCCATATTTGGGTCTAGAACCTAAAAAAAAGATTTTAAAAAATGTATATCAATTTTACTGCCACGGGTATTGGGTATGTAAGAGGTACACATCATTCTCACCTGGTCTTGACACATTAGTTCAATCTTCTCCTCAGCTAGCATGGCCATGTCCTCCTCCTTCTCCTGCTCTCCAGGTTTGTCATTGGCAGAGGAGCTGGTGGTCTGAGACTCATTGTCCAAGTTGATGATCTTTTCGTAAACGTGCTCCATCACCTTCCTCACCTGGAGCATGTCGCTGGCTGAAAGCCGGTCCCTGCAGAACACAGTGCAATCAGCTGTAGCCGTCTGTGCGCACCAACACACGCTTACATTGTAAACCCGTAAAACCACAACTCACTTCTTCAGAGTTTTTGCACCAGAAGAAGAATGAGGCTGGAGGTAGAATGGAATTTTGTTGAATTTAGGCATATTTTTCTGAAACACAAAAACAAAGTATGTAAATCAATGATTAAAGAATAACCAACAACACAATCAGAATAAACTTCCTCCATTGCAGCAAACTTTCTTTCACCAAGTTTATGAAAACAGTTCTACTAGTACTACATACCTACTGGTGTGATCAGTTTTGCAATTTTGCCTCTGCACTCCACCAGAATAGAGTTTAAATGAAATGGGGGGGGGGGGGGGGGGGGGGGGGGAGGATGTACATGCAGTAGTGTACACATTTAGTTTTATTATGAGGTTTACCAAAAGTATTGCATCAAATAATTAGGAATTACAGTTATTTGCATATATAGATTTATTTTTATTTTTTTTAAGATAATTCAGATGCCCAAATGCATCTTGGGCATCATTTACAGTCATTAAATACAAACAGCATGGCACACTGGAAAAAAAATGTTTGACACGAGCCAAGAGACGGCAATGTGCTCTGGAGAGAAGGAGAATGAAAGTCAGTACAACCCCTGGCAATAATTATGGAATCACCGGCCTCGGAGGATGTTCATTCAGTTGTTTAATTTTGTAGAAAAAAGCAGATCACAGACATGACACAAAACTAAAGTCATTTCAAATGGCAAGTTTCTGGCTTTAAGAAACTATAAGAAATCAGGAAAAATAATTGTGGCAGTCAGTAACGGTTACTTTTTTAGACCAAGCAGAGAGGAAAAAAATATGGACTCACTCAATTCTGAGGAATAAATTATGGAATCACCCTGTAAATTTTCATCCCCAAAACTGATGATGCCGGATTGATCTTGCTGGACATGATCTCAAAGCAGCTTTCACTTGCTAAAGCATATGCTCGGGTTTTGTTTGTAGACTTCAGTGCAGCTTTTAATTCTATGAAATTACATATTCTTCTGAAAAGGCTGGCTGATTTAAATGTTGAAAAGGGCCTGATGCTCTGGATTAGAGACTTTCTGTCTTGTCGCCCTCAAAGAGTTTATGCTAACAACATTCTGTCAGGAGAGCTCATGATAAGCACTGGCTGCCCACAGGGTAGCGTTCTTTCACCTCTGCTCTTCTCTTTTTTTACAAATGAATTTGCAATTAATGACACAAACTTTAAATTGATTAAATACGCGGATGTCATGGCCCTAGTCAGCCTGCTACAAAAATGTGACTCCTCTGGCAAAGCCTCCTATCTCACTCACACTAAGGCTCTTGAAGCTTGGTGTCTCGACAGCCAACTGGAAATCAATGTGTCTAAGACAAAGGAGCTTGTTTTTCACACAAAGCAAGAACTGACCATGCAGCCAGTTTCACTCGATGGCCAGCTTGTTGAAACAGTTGAAACTTTTAAATATCTTGGAACAGTTCTTGACAGTCACTTGAGCTTCTTTGAAAACACTGATTTTATCTTTAAGAAATGCTCACAGCGACAGTCTTCTCAGAAGATTGAGTTGTCTTGGTGTTAATCCGCAGATTTTAGAGCTTGTGTATTCTGCACATATTGAGAGTATTTTAACATTTCATCTTTGTGTTTGGTTTGGTCACTTGAGTTGTAAATGTAAGGACAAATTAAATAGAACTGTAAAAATGGCGGGGAAAATTGTGGGAAAACCCCAGAAGACTGGCCCACATTTACACTGACAGGATGAGGAAGAAAGCTGAGAGAGTCCTGGCAGACAGCTCTCATCCTCTGTCCTGTCAGTTTGAGCTCTTGAAGTCTGGGAGGCACTACAGAGCTCCTCTGGCCAAAGGTTCTTTCAAAAAATCTTTTATACCAAATGCCGTCACCATAATGAACTCAAAAAAGTGAACACTCCACAAATAAAACCTGAACTGCTTTACTTCTGTTTTATTTGATTTTATTAGATCTTATTGTACGTTTTATTTATCTTACTAGGTCTTATTCTACTTCTTCCTTTACTTCCATGTATTGTATGTATCTTATTTTTGTTTTGTTCGTGTGTTTGTATGACTGTTTTATGACTGTTTTTTTTTTGTCTTTTTTGTGCTGGTGAGCCGAAGACAATTTTCCACATCGGTGGACAATAAAGAATTATTCTATTCTATTCTAACACCTGCATCAAATCAGATCTCCTGGTTAGTCTGCATCTAAAAAGGAGTGATCACACCTTGGAGAGCTGTTGCACCAAGTGGACTGACATGAATCATGGCTCCAACACGAGAGATGTCAATTGAAACAAAGGAGAGGATTATCAAACTCTTAAAAAAGGGTAAATCACCATGCAATGTTGCAAAAGATGTTGGTTGTTCACAGTCAGCTGTGTCTAAACTCTGGACCAAATACAAACAACATGGGAAGGTTGTTAAAGGCAAACATACTGGTAGACCAAGGAAGACATCAAAGCCTCAAGACAGAAAACTTAAAGCAATATGTCTCAAAAATCGAAAATGCACAACAAAACAAATGAACAAATGGGAGGAAACTGGAGTCAACGTCTGTGACCGAACTGTAAGAAACAGCCTAAAGGAAATGGGATTTACATACAGAAAAGCTAAACGAAAGCCATCATTAACACCTAAACAGAAAAAAAACAAGGTTACAATGGGCTAAGGAAAAGCAATCGTGGACTGTGGATGACTGGATGAAAGTCATATTCAGTGATGAATCTCAAATCTGCATTGGGCAAGGTGATGGGGCTGCATGTCAGGTATAGGCACTGGGGAGATGGCTGTCATTACATCATCAATAAATGCACAAGTTTACGTTGATATTTTGGACACTTTTCTTATCCCATTAATTGAAAGGATGTTTGGGGATGATGAAATCATTTTTCAAGATGATAATGCATCTTGCCATAGAGCAAAAACTGTGAAAACATTCCTTGCAAAAAGACACATAGGGTCAATGTCATGGCCTGCAAATAGTCCAGATCTTAATCCAATTGAAAATCTTTGGTGGAAGTTGAAGAAAATGGTCCATGACAAGGCTCCAACCTGCAAAGCTGATCTGGCAACAGCAATCAGAGAAAGTTGGAGCCAGATTGATGAAGAGTACTGTTTGTCACTCATTAAGTCCATGCCTCAGAGACTGCAAGCTGTTATAAAAGCCAGAGGTGGTGCAACAAAATACAAGTGATGTGTTGGAGCGTTCTTTTGTTTTTCATGATTCCATAATTTTTTCCTCAGAATTGAGTGAGTCCATATTTTTTTCCCTCTGCTTGGTCTAAAAAAGTAACCGTTACTGACTGCCACAATTTTTTTTCTTGATTTCTTACAGTGTTTCTTAAAGCCAGAAAGTTGCCATTTGAAATGACTTTAGTTTTGTGTCATGTCTGTGATCTGCTTTTTTTTCTACAAAATTAAACAACTGAATGAACATCCTCTGAGGCCGGTGATTCCATAATTTTTGCCAGGGGTTGTAGGCGCAAGTGTTTGAATGAGTAGGAGCACAGTGAGGTAACGAGGTCATAAGGAGTAGAGGTGGCGAAGGTGGAGGTGAGGTAGGCACGTGAGTGACTTTAAATATTTTGGGTCAACTGTTCAAAGTGCCGCAGAGTGTAACAAAGAGGTGAAGAATGGTGTGTAGGCACGGGAGGGTGGCAGGAATGATTTTGACAGAAGTGTATCTGCTAAAATCGCTACCGATACCCAGTATTAAATGGGCTCTGGGACTAAAGACTGGCATATCAATAAGCTCTGCCCTTAATGGTACTGCTTTTGATACTGGAGAAATTATGTAAATAAATTTATTATCAATACATAGAAGACAGATCTCTTGGTCTCTCACTAGCTGAGAGCTTGCCTGTGTGAGCAGCACTGAGGCAGCTCATCCGTCTTTCTCTGTGTCTGTCAGAGCTTGCATGCTGATGTGGCAGTCTGAACAGTCTACAATGTTGTTGCTGTTTGCTAGTGTGTATTTTTATGTTAAATTGCAGAAAACAAAGCAATGTTAATTATCTTCTTAATTTGATTTTTTTTTCCAATACTGTATTGTTCAATATTGTTCATTTTATTTGTGTAGTGCCAAATCACAACAATGCTGCATCAAGGTGCTTCACATGAGTAAGGTCTAACCTTATACCTCCCCAAACAAGCACACAGGCAACAGTGGCAACAAAAAACTCCCTCTGGTGATATTGAGGAAGAAACCTCAAGCAGACCAGACTCAGAGGGTGACCAACTGCTTAGGCCATTCTAACAGTTACAAGGTCTTACAGATACCAGGTTTTAGCAATACCGCTAAGTGTAGTAGTACTATTAAAAAGTTAATGAGTCCCATCCCTGTGCAAGAATGAGAATGTGTACAAGATGTTAGTGAGGCCACCCATGTTCCATATCTTAGAAAAAGAAAAAAAAAATTCTGTGATTTCCTTGGGAGTTTGTATTTCTCATGTTGAAAACACAGACAGACATGTATTTTATTATAAAGTACACCTTTTGTTTTGAGATTGTATCTACACTATATACTTTTGGATGTAAAATATTTCCCAGAATACTCACATCTACAGTTATGTCAATAACCCATTGTGGAACAGTCTCATTTAGCAGCATGGACTCAGTCTCTCCACCTGAATCTCTACATAACAACCTGCCAAACATAAGAGATCAGGAGCAATGATGAGGTGCAGAGTTAAGTATTAACATGTCTGCATGTTCTAAGACAATGTTACAGAGGTTCATCATTAGTCATCCTCAACTTCCTTTCTTTCTGACACACACAAATAATAATTATAGGTCTGTTTGAAAAAGTACCGAAACAAAGTTCTGCCTC
Organism: Thalassophryne amazonica; assembly: GCF_902500255.1. NCBI lineage: Eukaryota > Metazoa > Chordata > Actinopteri > Batrachoidiformes > Batrachoididae > Thalassophryne > Thalassophryne amazonica. The sequence goes on from NC_047114.1 coordinate 43,289,564, forward strand.
CCGCTTCCCCAAAGATGACTGGTGTATGCGGCGGCACCTGGAAATATCCATTTCCTTTCTGGACCCTGTTCTCCTGCTCGCCGTTCACTATGGACATGAGAACACAATGCCACAAGACAACATCAACTACAGATCTATGAGGAAGCTCACAAAATTATACAACCTGCTCGACACCATACTCTAGCAACTTGCATACACAGAGTAAAACTCCTTGTGCTGTCGTATGACTCAGCGGGGCTGAGCACAAACCTATAGACTGAGAGAGCACAGGGCATACACACAGAGCGCATGGCAGAGAAAGAAGAAAGCCGTATGGACATATTTTACACCTGTAAATGAAAATACTGCAAACTCATTCTGGACATCACACCGTAATCACAGGCACTGCACCTCAGCACATCTCCATCTCCAGTGCGGCTGTCTGAACGAGGTCTAACAGCCATGTTAACTTGACATTACAGATACATCCTCTGACACATGAGGTGGACTGACATTGGATATGCAATATCACTCACATTATGGGTGTAAGTTGCACACCGCGTAGAACCTTTTCCCCTCAAGTGTGTGTAAACACTTAAGGGGAAAAGGTTCTGCCAAAACTGGCCAGTGTGGCTGTTTTGTTTTACTCATTTTATTTGAAAGTTTCGTGGAGAAGTACTGCGTAAAAGCAGCGCCACATTTTGGATATTAAAGCACAAAGAGTGCCATATTTGGTTGCTTTGCAGTGGTTGTTGCTGGTGTTGCTTGCAAAATGTTTTTTTTTTTTTTTTTTCCTTAAATCTGGCACAACTGTGTAGCTGTAAACGACTGTTCTCCACCCTTCCCTGTCGACCAGTCGGATAGCTGATCCAAATTACACCAGCAGTTTTACCAGCTCCAGGTTCCTGTTAATGACAGGAACCTGGAGCTGGAGGAGTTGATGTTAAATTTGCAGAATGTCATGTTCTGCAACACCGAGAGCAGTTCCTTGGTGTTGCCTTCCTTCACCGCTTCTTGGAAAACCCACTATGGCACGAACCATGTAGACACATTCACATGGCTCATGATTGCCGCTCAGCTGGAAGGTGTTGGACAAAGTGATCTTGCCTGCACCCTAAAGCTGGTAATAATCGTTTTCTCCTGTCGAGCATCTGTGCTCAATGCCACAGGTGGGTAAAGAGCCTGTTTTCATTACCTTTAATATGGTACGAGTGCAAGAGTACAAAACCTTTATAGGTAGCATAGGTCCTGCAACAATCTAATCTTACTTTCACCCCTGCCGGTAATAACGGCTGTGGGTGTGCATGTCAGTGATCAGATGTCTATAATAATCCGATCACACATGCACTCCACTGATGCAATGGTCAGGGGACTCTGGTTTACATGTAATCGGGCCATGGGTTGGATGGCATTTTTCAAAAGAGCAGATGAGACCCTGCCACCCCCACCCCCCACTTGCCTTCCACCCAGACCTCGGGTGGCACGTGCAGCATTGAAGGGCATTCTGCATATCCCTGCTGCATTCTGCTGGCATTGTGGAGTTTTGTGTTGTGTTGTTGTGATTCTTTGTCTTTATTTTATTCTGTTTTTATTTTTTTGTGGGCGAAGGTTTATGTCCGCATTCAACCTGCACTCTGGGTAGTTGACCTGGATTCTTGGGAGTTGCTGCAGTCTGAATTGCATGAATCATTTGAGCCGGCTTCGTACCACATCCTGGATATTCATAAGGTATTTGTACACGGCTGTACGAATGTCTGTCCCGTACAAATGCAGCTTGAATTCTGTTTGTTTTTCCAAGTCGTGTGATTCGTACGGCATTTGTGCTCTAGTGTGCAGAGTTCTAAGTTATGTCCAGGCGTAAAAGTAGGTTGTCGGCAGGCCTACTACTACATCACAACCTTGCTCGAATCACACTGCTCAACTCTTTTCAGCTTCACACAGCCTTAAAAAATAAATAAATAAAATGTTCAATATCCTAGTATCTGGAGTAGAAAGATTAGAAACACCTGACATGGTGTAGCCTACAGCAAAAAAAAAAAAACTGTCTACAGCATGTTGGTGGAAGGTGGCGCAAACTAGCACAAATAAAAGGCAGCTGGGCTCCATCTGGCACAATTCAAACACTGTTCCGAAGCAACTGATGAAACGTGTTACTTCAGATGGCATAACATTAACAGATGTGTTTTCTTGCTAAAAGTGCAAGTTTTGAATGTTGGTTTTAACATGCACCTGATTAATTAAGAGTGAAAAAGCAAAAATAATTTACTGGTCACAAAAATGTATTCAGATTTAGCATACTGATGATGTATTCATGTCTTAAATCATGAGGCACCAACACAAGTACCAACGATACTGGTGCTGTATTTACTTGGTATTGGATCAATGCCAAATTTTGCAGGATCCTACATCACAACTGAAAACACTGCAATGAAGGTTGCAATCAGTTTTTTAAAGTTTCCAAAAGAAATACAAAAGTGTGAGTTAGTATTAGCATGACACAAAAACAACCAAAGGTTGAAGAAGTTGCACATTAATGTAGAGTCAGTTTGGCATACAATGGTGTCCTTACCATGATTGACCTCATTCTCCTCCTCATCCATGGGGTTGATGCGCGTTCTAGGCCAGAACTCCAGCAAAGCCTGAAGCAACAATCCTCCAAGGTTCACTGCACAGATTAAGAGGTAAATCACTGAAAGCCAGACCTGTGTTTGTCATCCATAAAATGCAGTTAGGTTTACCAAAACGTACACTTTGGGTCAGATCCATCAGAGCTTGAAAAGCCAGCATCCTTTGCAGACACCCAGGCAGCAAAGCAATCACTCTCGTCCAGTGTGATGGTGAGCATCTGTTCAACACCGTACAAAAAGGAGGAGCAGAATACACAGCTGTCAGACTATTAAAACAGTCTCACAAAAAAGCTGACGACTGCTAAAACAGAAAGTCATCTATTTGCAGGTTTCAGACTCACCCCAGTTTTAAGATCAACAGAGAACCAGTTTGGCACGTAGACCATCTTGAAACGCTTCTTGATTTCTTCATCAAACTCAACCTTCCCAAGATCTTCTCCCTTACATGCCTGAAGATGAAAAGCACAGGAAGTCAAATCTGAAAACAGAAACCAACAGGCTCACTCGCAGAGGTTCACTTCAACTCTCAATTTTAGGCTAGCCTCAAATCTCTGCCCTCTATCAGTGAAATCTGGTTTGAACTCTGATCAGGGAAAACCCGAATTTGAATACAGCTGAGGTGTAGAGACACTTAATAAACTTTGTTCCATTGCCAAGACTTACTGTAGCTCTGACTACTGTTACAACATGATTCATCTCCTTATAATGCAGATTAAGAAAACTCCACATCAGTAATATCAAAGCTCAACTAGCAGTTTAATGCAGAAGGGAAATTCAGAAGCTTTATGCTTTTCAATCACAATGCGTGTCCCATCCTGTTGACTTCTTAATCTGTCTCATTCATTCAAACTTTCTGGCATGCACACACAGCATAGAAGAGAGGCAACGACATGATGTACAGCATTTCATAGTGTACCCAAAACATATGGGAAGAGGTTGATAGAGATTTTGCATTTTGTCCATATATATAACTGATGCCATGTGAAAAAGTGGCTTTCATCTGTCCTCCTGTCGCTGTGTCTGTGCAAATAATATCATGAACTTTGGTTCAGCAACGTCACTGAATTCAGCCTGGTGATGCAATATTTTCTTCTCTACAAGAGTCAAGACAGAAGTCAGACTACCAGAGCAAGAATTTTAGCTGAGGAAGCTTCTGCGATTTGAAGCGAAACGTCCTCGCGTCAAGCAACCCAGTCCAGTCGAAGATTCAAGCTTCTCTACTATGGAAACCACCTGGACAACTGAGAGCCTACACAGATACACCAGGACTGTAGAGAAACACGCTCCATATTACAGCATGAAAAGCACAACTGCAAAAGGATCTCATGCTTGCTGAGATAAAACAGCATCACAGCATTCTTTTAAAACCTTGTACAACCTGGGTGCTGATTCAATCTATCTCACATTAGACACAAGATGAAAGCATCTTACTGCACATGAGACAATATGAGGATGAGAATGTTTGGTACTGATCATTCACAAATGCTGATGTGTTTTGTTTGTTTGTTACTCTTCTTCTACAGTGCGAGTCACAACAGCTTGGCATAAAGAACAGTAACCCCTGGCAATAATTATGGAATCACCGGCCTCGGAGAATGTTCATTCAGTTGTTTAATTTTGTAGAAAAAAAGCAGATCACAGACATGACACAAAACTAAAGTCATTTCAAATGGCAACTTTCTGGCTTTAAGAAACATTATAAGAAATCAGGAAAAAAAATTGTGGCAGTCAGTAACGGTTACTTTTTTAGACCAAGCAGAGGGAAAAAAAATATGGAATCACTCAATTCTGAGGAATAAATTATGGAATCACCCTGTAAATTTACATCCCCAAAACTAACACCTGCATCAAATCAGATCTGCTCGTTAGTCTGCATCTAAAAAGGAGTGATCACACCTTGGAGAGCTGTTGCACCAAGTGGACTGACATGAATCATGGCTCCAACACGAGAGATGTCAATTGAAACAAAGGAGAGGATTATCAAACTCTTAAAAAAGGGTAAATCACCATGCAATGTTGCAAAAGATGTTGGTTGTTCACAGTCAGCTGTGTCTAAACTCACCAAATACAAACAACATGGGAAGGTTGTTAAAGGCAAACATACTGGTAGACCAAGGAAGACATCAAAGCGTCAAGACAGAAAACTTAAAGCAATATGTCTCAAAAATCAAAAATGCACAACAAAACAAATGAGGAACGAATGGGAGGAAACTGGAGTCAACGTCTGTGACCGAACTGTAAGAATCCGCCTAAAGGAAATGGGATTTACATACAGAAAAGCTAAACGAAAGCCATCATTAACACCTAAACAGAAAAAAACAAGGTTACAATGGGCTAAGGAAAAGCAATCATGGACTGTGGATGACTGGATGAAAGTCATATTCAGTGATGAATCTTGAATCTGCACTGGGCAAGGTGATGATGCTGGAACTTTTGTTTGGTGCCGTTCCAATGAGATTTATAAAGATGACTGCCTGAAGAGAACATGAAAATTTCCACAGTCATTGATGATATGGGGCTGCATGTCAGGTAAAGGCACTGGGGAGATGGCTGTCATTACATCATCAATAAATGCACAAGTTTACGTTGATATTTGGACACTTTTCTTATCCCATCAATTGAAAGGCTGTTTGGAGTTCAAGATGATAATGCATCTTGCCATAGAGCAAAAACTGTGAAAACATTCCTTGCAAAAAGACACATAGGGTCAATGTCATGGCCTGCAAATAGTCCGGATCTTAATCCAATTGAAAATCTTTGGTGGAAGTTGAAGAAAATGGTCCATGACAAGGCTCCAACCTGCAAAGCTGATCTGGCAACAGCAATCAGAGAAAGTTGGAGCCAGATTGATGAAGAGTACTGTTTGACACTCATTAAGTCCATGCCTCAGCGACTGCAAGCTGTTATAAAAGCCAGAGGTGGTGCAACAAAATACTAGTGATGTGTTGGAGCGTTCTTTTGTTTTTCATGATTCCATAAATTTTTCCTCAGAATTGAGTGATTCCATATTTTTTTTCCCTCTGCTTGGTCTAAAAAAGTAACCGTTACTGACTGCCACAATTTTTTTCCTGATTTCTTATAGTGTTTCTTAAAGCCAGAAAGTTGCCATTTGAAATGACTTTAGTTTTGTGTCATGTCTGTGATCTGCTTTTATTTCTACAAAATTAAACAACTGAATGAACATCCTCCGAGGCCGGTGATTCCATAATTTTTGCCAGGGGTTGTAGAGCTCACCTTTAAGACATCCCAGAATGCCACATTGTTGTTGGTATCCTTGGTGAGTATGTGTCTCTTGTCATTCAGAATGTGGCACTGTATTATACTGGCACCTCCTGCAAACACAATGGAAAACAGTCCATTTTCAAATGTACAGGAGAGATTTGCAGAACACTGCAGTTTCAGACAGCTGAGTGCACATTTACCCTTGATGACTTGTTCGGGCTGAGTACATAACGGTGTTAACGGAGTAGTACAATCATTGTCATACTCTCCTGATGATCGGAAGTTGTGCATTCCCTTTAGAGACTGCACAAAAAACACATAGATGATATTATGACAGACTGTCCTAATTCTTAATAATCCTCTGCAGCCTAACTGTGACTAATTAACGTAATGCCATTATTATTTTATGCATCAACCACACCACTGCGCAGCTGGTTTAAATTTTCTACTAATTACCAGAGCATTACACACACACACACACACACACACACACACACACACACACACACACACACACACACACACACACACACACACACACACACACACACACACACACACACAGATCTCTGTCAACAGTGCTTCCTTCAGATTTACTCAGCTGACAGTTCACCAGTGATCTCTCCTACCACGCATGCTTACCCATTTGTTAACTGATGACTTGGTGGTGGAGACCCAGATTGCTGGAGGTGGGTCAGCAGATCTGTCCAATTCCATCTGAGAAAGAAAGTAAGACAATGAAATGTTTTAAATGACATGTTGTGAACAATGTCTAAGATATCAGGTACTCGGGCCTTTTGCCCGTTTCTTTCTGACAAATGATCCCTATGTATTTCACTTTTCAAAATGCCAACAGCATACCTTCTGTGAAATGCTAAAGCTTATAGACTTCAAGACCACTGAGCATCAAAAAAAAAAAAAAAAAACCTGGCAGCCAGCCAATAAAGATTACTTATTTTTGGTAACTGGAGAGTCACAATTTATTCTGGACAAGCAGGAAAACTGTTTTCAGTGGTCTGTTACTCCCTCCAGATAAAGTATTTCAATCTGTAAAGAGAATTAAATAATTTATAGCCTGTCACACTGAAGCCAAAAACACAGCTTAGAATATATAGATGAAGGGTAATCAGGGTTAGGAGCTCGGTCACTCGGGAGGAGCTCGGAGTCGGGCCGCTGCTCCTCCACGTCGAAAGGAGTCAGTTGAGGTGGCTTGGGCATCTTTTCCGGATCCCCCCTGGACGCCACGCTGGAGAGGTGTTCCGGGCACGTCCCATTGGGAGGAGGCCCCGGGGAAGACCCAGGACATGCTGGAAGGATTACATCTCTCGGCTGGCTTGGGAACGCCTTGGGGTACCCCCGGAGGAGCTGGGGGAGGTGTGTGTGGATCAGGAGGTCTGGGCGGCTTTGCTTGAGCTGCTGCCCCCGCGACCCGACTCCGGATAAAGCGGAAGAAAATGGATGGATGGATGGATGGATGGGTAATCAGGTTCACTCTATTTTCACAGGTAAACAGCCTTTTTCCAAGCATTTTATGTAAGGTGTTATTACTAATAAACACACACAAATGTGCCAAAATCTCACTGACAAAAACACTTCACAGCAGGGATGTCTAACCCTGCTCCTGGGCCCTTATTTATTAATGCTACATACAAAGAGACATGCTCATATACCATACGTGCAATCACTTCTAATCAAAGTTGGTACTTATAAAATTTGCACTTAGACTGTACTTGAGAATGTGCACTGACTTACAAACACCTCTGATTGTTCCTATACAATGATGTACAAATGTTAAAATCTCATCCACCAAATAGAGAAAGGATTGACATATTGGAGCAAATCACAAAGTATAAAGGAGAAAGATGATGCATCAAAGTTATTCATGAGCTGCATTTCATTTATGAACACTTAAAATCGTTGTCTCTGTGTGCAAATTTAATGTTGTAGTGTCTCTGTGTAACTAGAGGGTGACACGGGAGTAGATTTTCACTCCCGATTGTCCCATCCCACTCCCACAGAAAAATTCCTGTCCCATCCCAATCCTGGAACAGAGTAAAAAAAAAAAAATTCCTGTCCCATCCCACTCCTGGTAAAATGACTCCCACTCCCATCCCGCATGACTCCTACTCCTGTACACTCCCATTTTTTTCCTTCTTTTAGTTTTTAGGCTTTAGTGTTCTGTAGTTTTATTTCAGAAGATATGGCAACAGGAAGAGTTCATCTGTGGTAATACAGGGAGGCACTTATTGCCTTAATCCAAATAAAAAAAAAAAAAAACTTTACTAAAAGACACAAAACATAAATAATGAGTGGCCCGTGGTCTTATAGTTTTCAAAATGTGGTGGTGATGGACACATAATGATCCTGACATTTACTTTGACTTCCATTTCTGTAACTGCAGACTGTATGAAACCAACATATTTCATGATTTGTGTGGTCAGCTTTATTTTTTTGTTAATATATAGCCATTACTACATTTAAGGCCTGCAGCATTTTCCAAGAAAAAAGGTTGGGGCAGGGCAGTTTATTCTAAATATAAGAATTAATTAATAATTTTTACAGACAGTTTTCTTGAGAAATGTCAGAGGATGAATACATGAACATTTCCAAGTGACTGACTATTTCTTAGACTTCATTTATATCAATCATTCAGAAATACAGTGTAGTATTTTATGGTAAATCTGTGTCAGGTAAGCAGTTCTCAAAAACTAAATGTCCATGCTGGAAGAAGACAAGTGAGAGAAGCCACCAAGACAACTTTGGAAGAATGTTTGCCTTCTGTGGATGTGAGAGGAGAAACTGGGAATAGTGCAACATTTTTATTTTTATCTTCATTTTACATATAGACCCAACTTTTTCTGATTTGTGTTTGTTTCTGTTGCATTTCTGAAATTACAGAACTGCTATAAAGAAAAGTGTGAACATTTTATTGTTTTTTTCAAACTCTGTAGAACAAACACAAACACCAAACTCTTATGAAGAAGGAAAAAATACACATACATGCAGGAAAAACTGAACAATGCAGACTGATTTGACTCTCATGATTTTTGAAAATAATAAGCGGTAACTTACTTTGAAATAAATTAAACGCAGAGCTGCAGCCTAATAACTTTGAAAAATAACAAAAATCAGCAGCTTATATTTTTATTCTGACTGGAGTTCATTTCCTCTTTTTTCTCCTCCTCAGTCACATTTTGTGCTTGAACATAAAATGACATGAAGCCATCTAAAATAAATATCTTTGGAAAATAACAGCCTGTTAAAGTTCAGAGTTCTCAGCTACTTATGTGATTTCTGCTTCTGAACATCACTGCAGTTTCTCCACATCAGGTTTTTTTTAAAACACACGTGTGTGGTGATTTTTATAACACTCATTCATATATTGTCATTTTTAAAGGAACTTTGACCATTTATTTCATCTCACAATTCAGTATAACTGTCACCGAGATGCGCACCACGGTGTGAACAGGGCGGACCTTCAGACAGGCAGGAGAAATAAAGGCAGCGCCACAGGTTTGTTTGTGTTGCTTCACTCTGTGCTCAACGTGCGTGCGCTGTCATTCTGCACTGACTGACATGGCTCATAACCCCCCCCCCAGCCAGCCGACTCACACAACCACATACGGCTGCAGCGATCGGACCCAGTCCTAACTGACGCCTTTAAGCAAAGCCACCTGCTATTTTTTCGGCCTCCTTTTTCAAAAACTGACCACCAAAATGAGAGCAGGATGGCTCGCTGCCTAAAACCTTGATTTCTGCTCAGGTGTATTTTTAATCCCGTACCATCCCAATCATGTGATAAATAGCAACGTTGACTCCCATCCCATGGAATCCCGTGAACCGTGGGATTCCCGAAAAAATGTCAGCCTCTAGTAGTAACCAATAAATGTCCCTGAGCTTTTCAGGAAAAACTTTCCACCTCCACAGTCCCCCACCTCAGTTAACATTGGTAAACAGCATCAGCATGAACAGCTCAGCATTTAATGCAGTCAGTTAGTACATGGAACTTGGATCCAAGTACGAACACCACAGAACCACTCAACATTGTCAAAATATGAGATCTGTTCCAGGTTCAAGTGAGCAGGTAACCTACTTTGAGAACTGGCGCTTTTTCCCTCACAGATGAGCACACGGATGTCTGGGTTTCGCAGGTCTGTGCAGTAAATCTGTTTGTCCCTGCCTCCTGAATAAACATGTGTAAAGGCCTCATTGACCTGCAGGGCCCACACCCCTTCATCGTGCACCCGTACGTGGCGATACATCTTTGCTGGCCAAGAGACCACAAGCGGATGGTCCCATCAGAACTGCCTGAAAGACACTGTGGAAAGAAAAGACAGCAGATATGAATTGCTTAAAAAAACACACACACACAAAACAACTCTGTTTACTAGCTCTCTGTGTAATTCAACATTCAGAGCTCACCTGAGTACCATCACGATTCAACAGCAAAGACTTGACATTGTCTGTGTGACCTTTCAGCTTCATTAGTTTTGCACACGTTCGAGGATCCCACACTCTCAGAACCTAAAAAGTAAAAGCATCTGTGTTTGAGAGACCCCAATTTGCACAATTTGTTAAATAGTCTGATTCATGTCCGGATGTGTATAATAATAACAGTAACATAGGCTAATAATTTAACAAAAATTAAAGATCAATGATGCTTGACAGCTTAGCCTCATGTCAATAAATCTCCAGACAAAAGTGTCTGTGTCAAATTCAAACAACAGGTCATTTCTATCCTCAAGAAGGCACTTCAAAACAAATTCATAATGATAAAGAATTTAAATGATTGAATCTGATCTGCTTTGTATTTTTTTCCCCCCAAGATAAATACGTAAGAACGTGGTAATTACTCCTGGATATCTTATCATTTCTGGAAATGGATCTTTAACAGAACCTATTGCATAGATTGCACATTAAAGAACTGGAACACACACACGGTTCTCTTACCTGAGAGACAACTGATTTCTTGAACAAACAATTGCAAAATGGACAAAAATCAATGCCTGTCTTTGTTCTATGGATGTGATCAGCTTGTATCTCAGAATACATCATCAGTCACAACAAGTTTTTTTTTTTTTGGGGGGGTTTTTTGTGGGGGGGGTCAAAGTCAGCATTTAGATCCATGGACAAATTATGCAAAATTGTCCATGGGAAAACTGGACTTGGACTTTATTAACTAAAGTAAAGATATTTGTCAGAACATTATACAGTGAGGTTACGTGTGACTCTTGGAAAAAGCTGCAAAACAGATTAGCAAGTAAGTCCTTTTGGCTGCTCCCTTGTTTTCACTGTGTATAATTTATATTTCTTCATATATAACCTAGCAATATCATAAATTTTAAGATATAAGATATTCCTTTGTTAGGTCCACAAAATGCAATCATGAAGCTGATTTTAGACACCCTTGACCCTGTGAGTAATAAAACAAAATCTGAACGGAACGTCAACCTTTTCTCCATTTTCTTATATTTACATTTTCTTGTATTTTTTTTTTGGTAAGATTAGACCTTATCCTTCTGAAGCACGTTGGGGTGACATGTGATGTGGTGCTGTGTGTGTATATAACACACACACACACACTCTCTAGGGGTCGACTGATAAGAATTTTTATGTGCCAATACTGATACTGATTATCTGCAAGGTTTGGAGGCTATTACCAATATTTAAGGCTGAAATGTGCTTGCAGTAAAAAGTGTCCAAATTTAGTATAGCACACTCCTAACACGAAACTTTCTTTAAATGTTTTGCAGCATATGTTTAATTGACATAACCTTTCAACGTGAGCTCCACACAAAAAGTGAAAGGAGCTGTAAATAACATTATTATGAAGTTAAACAAATGAACAAATAAATAAATACTGCCAACACAGCTGCAGTCTGCACACTGCTATCTTCTTCTATGCCACTCTGTGGAAAGCAGCCTTCAGCACTGACAGGCTTAACTAACAAATCAAGTAGTGCTGTGGGCGGGTCTTGCTACAAACCAGAAAGCAGTGATTCATATTTTAAAAGAGTGGTGTGGGCTAATCTCATGGAACTTGGAAACTACTTACGTGCAGTCTTACCCATCAAAGTTTCCTGACGATCCTGCTGAGGTTCATGCGCTGACTGTCGGTCCTCCTTTTCCATCTCCTGGGATCTCTTTCCACGCTTGTCCGAGTCCACGACACAGGATTCTCCTGCTGATGCCAGCACAGAGTCTCCTGACTTAAGATCAGTGGAGGAGTCTGCGGAGCCCCAGTTTTTATCAGCAGCTCACCAGTGTGGCTGACAAAGCGATGGGGAGACGTTAGAGGAGCTCACTATGGAGCCGCCATCCAAATAGGTGTGTTGGGTCATAAAGAAATGTGAGAACAGAAGTTGACAATCACTGGGCTTTGAGGAGAAACGCTACAGGAGACGCAGGGAACACAACCCTGTCAAAGTTAGTACTGATGGTCTGATTAGTTACAGGGACAAAAAAGCACTGCAGTTTTACATGTTAGAATTTATAGTTGCTTCTGATTTATTATAATTTATAAAATTTAACTGGAACTGGTACTTTTGTCTTTGTCCACGGACAAAAGTAGCATGAGCGGGATTTGAATCCAGGTCTGCATATTGGCAGGCCAACTCCTAATCCACAGAATGACCTGCTGTAGCGGTGTGTACCAAGGCAAATTCCAAAAAGTGTCCAAATATTACAGATCTGACAACTGAGATATTACTTTATTATTGTGGTACACTAATGAAGTATGTACAGTACATACTTGAATGCTTCCAAAGATGCACATCAGTTTTTATAACTACTACATACTACTGCAGAGTACAGCAGCAACTTTATACCTGGAAGTTACCAGACTGTTTGCATTTTAAATTGGTTTCCATCACCTTGGTGCGGTTAAAAACTTAAAACGTCTTTCAGAAAGCGACACTACATATTTTCTTCAAAAGTTAGTGTAATTATAGAGCATGCAGGGATGCTTTTTGTGGTACCTGTTGTATTTTAAAGTTTCTGCTATGGTATGAGGGCATTATTCACTCATTCATACATTGTAAAAGGTTGGCATATTTGGAACACTTTATTTAGGTGCAGCCTGTTCAGTTGAAATTATAATTTTAGTCCCAATGTCAATCAAAATTTCACTTGTGATCTATGCAATTGTAGACAACTTTAATCTCATGTCGACACTATGTAAAACATCTGGTAATGTCGCGATGCTGCTGTTACACTTTATTTTTAATTGCAGTGGGTCAGGTTACTGATTTTTCCACGTTCAAAGTAGGTGCTAATGTGTAAAATAAGGAAAAGTATTTTTGCAGCTATTTTAATCAGTGTATTGTGTTTTATTGGGAATGAATACAGACTGTGTGAAATGGGTGAAATCTTTGATTAAACACTTTAAAGTAATTCTTTGTTTCTCTTATTTCACATCTGAACACATCACAACTCATACATTTGAAATTACAATAAATCTGTAATTATAACCATTCCCATTTATTTCTTAGAAGGCCTAAAATATACAGAATTCACAAATTATTACAAGGGCTATTGCAGTATTATGGCGCAATAACAGGATCCATCCTGTTTGGCCAATCAGAGCTCACTCGGTACGGACTATGGCGTTGCGCAAACACATTCTTCATGGCAAAAGGACAAAAAACTTACAATGAAGGGGGGGGGGGGAAGTTATTTCACTTTGACTTTCACATAGTGGTGAATATTCATATAGCTCGTGGTTGAGATTCTTCAAGTAACTGATTGAAATCCCAGTTGATCTAAATGAAATTTACATTAGGAACAGTCCTCACGATCAGCACCGTCACTGCTGACCAGAGAACAGAGCAGGAAAGCATGTGGTACTACTTAATGATATATAGCTTATTATAACGTCCAAGTTGCTAAGCTGACTTGGACAACTATTAACACCCTTAAGAGAGAACTGCATTTTATGTTTGGTGGTTTACATGTCATTTGAGCAACCAAGTCAAATAGTTTTGTTGACCACCACACATTGGAGGATTTCTGAAAAACAAAACCTGGTTTTAAGTAAACTGTACAACGAAATTAAACAGCTGAAAATCATAAAAATACATATTTACAAAACATTCGACTGATGACAGCACATCTTAAAAAGACAAAAGGACAAGTGCTGTTGTAAATGAGGCTCAAGCTGAGCGACAATTAAATGTTTAGTCAACGGAACAGAGAGACGATGACTGAAATTACCCGGAGACCACGTGTACTCCAAGTGGTGATACAGTGGTGTGTCTGAAGGACAGCAGCAGCTTACGGAATGTGCTAGAACAGTCTACTGTGCATATACACACACAGACATAAACAGGTATGGTCGCTTCAAATTATAATGCCAATAGGTAAAAGAAAATGTAAATGTAATTTTAAAAACTAAGTTTTAATTCGTTCTTCAAACTGCTTTAAAGAAAAAATGCCAGCATCTTCCAGATGTCCTTGATGTTTCAACCTGTTGCTTTGAGACCCTTATGATACACATGAGCCCAAGTCCTCACATTTCACTGGAACCTCACCGATAATGTGACTCTCGATCACGATGGGAGTTGAGGGTACTACATGTCAAAGTTGGGCATTGATTGGCAAATGACAGTTTTTGTTTTTTGTTTTAAAAAAGAGGGTGACTTTCACGTGGACTTCTGCCTATAGTGAAGCGTCAAGTCTCCGCCGCTCTTCCAGATAAAATGTTTAACTGTTCGCAGGTCCATATTTGGGTCTAGAACCTAAAAAAAAGATTTTAAAAAATGTATATCAATTTTACTGCCACGGGTATTGGGTATGTAAGAGGTACACATCATTCTCACCTGGTCTTGACACATTAGTTCAATCTTCTCCTCAGCTAGCATGGCCATGTCCTCCTCCTTCTCCTGCTCCCAGGTTTGTCATTGGCAGAGGAGCTGGTGGTCTGAGACTCATTGTCCAAGTTGATGATCTTTTCGTAAACGTGCTCCATCACCTTCCTCACCTGGAGCATGTCGCTGGCTGAAAGCCGGTCCCTGCAGAACACAGTGCAATCAGCTGTAGCCGTCTGTGCGCACCAACACACGCTTACATTGTAAACCCGTAAAACCACAACTCACTTCTTCAGAGTTTTTGCACCAGAAGAAGAATGAGGCTGGAGGTAGAATGGAATTTTGTTGAATTTAGGCATATTTTTCTGAAACACAAAAACAAAGTATGTAATCAATGATTAAAGAATAACCAACAACACAATCAGAATAAACTTCCTCCATTGCAGCAAACTTTCTTTCACCAAGTTTATGAAAACAGTTCTACTAGTACTACATACCTACTGGTGTGATCAGTTTTGCAATTTTGCCTCTGCACTCCACCAGAATAGAGTTTAAATGAAATGGGGGGGGGGGGGGGGGGGGGAGGATGTACATGCAGTAGTGTACACATTTAGTTTATTATGAGGTTTACCAAAAGTATTGCATCAAATAATTAGGAATTACAGTTATTTGCATATATAGATTTATTTTTATTTTTTTAAGATAATTCAGATGCCCAAATGCATCTTGGGCATCATTTCAGTCATTAAATACAAACAGCATGGCACACTGGAAAAAAATGTTTGACACGAGCCAAGAGACGGCAATGTGCTCTGGAGAGAAGGAGAATGAAAGTCAGTACAACCCCTGGCAATAATTATGGAATCACCGGCCTCGGAGGATGTTCATTCAGTTGTTTAATTTTGTAGAAAAAAGCAGATCACAGACATGACACAAAACTAAAGTCATTTCAAATGGCAAGTTTCTGGCTTTAAGAAACTATAAGAAATCAGGAAAAATAATTGTGGCAGTCAGTAACGGTTACTTTTTTAGACCAAGCAGAGAGGAAAAAATATGGACTCACTCAATTCTGAGGAATAAATTATGGAATCACCCTGTAAATTTTCATCCCCAAAACTGATGATGCCGGATTGATCTTGCTGGACATGATCTCAAAGCAGCTTTCACTTGCTAAAGCATATGCTCGGGTTTTGTTTGTTAGACTTCAAGTGCAGCTTTTAATTCTATTGAACTTACATATTCTTCTGAAAAGGCTGGCTGATTTAAATGTTGAAAAGGGCCTGATGCTCTGGATAGAGACTTTCTGTCTTGTCGCCCTCAAAGAGTTTATGCTAACAACATTCTGTCAGGAGAGCTCATGATAAGCACTGGCTGCCCACAGGGTAGCGTTCTTTCACCTCTGCTCTTCCTCTTTTTTTACAATGAATTGCAATTATGACACAAACTTAAATTGATTAAATACGCGGATGGTCATGGCCCTAGTCAGCCTGCTACAAAAATGTGACTCCTCTTGGCAAAGCCTCCTATCTCACTCACACTAAGGCTCTTGAAGCTTGGTGTCTCGACAGCCAACTGGAAATCAATGTGTCTAAGACAAAGGAGCTTGTTTTTCACACAAAGCAAGAACTGACCATGCAGCCAGTTTCACTGCGATGGCCAGCTTGTTGGAAACAGTTGAAACTTTTAAATATCTTGGAACAAGTTCTTGACAGTCACTTGAGCTTCTTGAAAACCCTGATTTATCTTTAAGAAATGCTCACAGCGACAGTCTCTCAGAAGATTGAGTTGTCTTGGTGTTAATCCGCAGATTTTAGAGCTTGTGTATTCTGCACATATTGAGAGTATTTTTAACATTTCATCTTTGTGTTTGGTTTGGTCACTTGAGTTGTAAATGTAAGGACAAATTAAATAGACTGTAAAAATGGCGGGGGAAAATTGTGGGAAAACCCCAGAAGACTGGCCCACATTTACACTGACAGGATGAGGAAGAAAAGCTGAGAGAGTCCTGGCAGACAGCTCTCATCCTCTGTCCTGTCAGTTTGAGCTCTTGAAGTCTGGGAGGCACTACAGAGCTCCTCTGGCCAAGGTTCTTTCAAAAAATCTTTTTATACCAAATGCCGGTCACCATAATGAACTCAAAAAAGTGAACACTCCACAAATAAAACCTGAACTGCTTTACTTCTGTTTTATTTGATTTTATTAGATCTTATTGTACGTTTTATTTATCTTACTAGGTCTTATTCTACTTCTTCCTTTACTTCCATGTATTGTATGTATCTTATTTTGTTTTGTTCGTGTGTTGTATGACTGTTTTATGACTGTTTTTTTTTTGTCTTTTTTGTGCTGGTGAGCCGAAGACAATTTTCCACATCGGTGGACAATAAAGAATTATTCTATTCTATTCTAACACCTGCATCAAATCAGATCTCCTGGTTAGTCTGCATCTAAAAGGAGTGATCACACCTTGGAGAGCTGTTGCACCAAGTGGACTGACATGAATCATGGCTCCAACACGAGAGATGTCAATTGAAACAAAGGAGAGGATTATCAAACTCTTAAAAAGGGTAAATCACCATGCAATGTTGCAAAGATGTTGGTTGTTCACAGTCAGCTGTGTCTAAACTCTGGACCAAATACAACAACAATGGGAAGGTTGTTAAAGGCAAAACATACTGGTAACCAAGGAAGACATCAAAGCCTCAAGACAGAAACTTAAAGCAATATGTCTCAAAAATCGAAAATGCACAACAAAACAATGAACAAATGGGAGGAAACTGGAGTCAACGTCTGTGACCGAACTGTAAGAACAGCCTAAAGGAAATGGGATTTACATACAGAAAAGCTAAACGAAAGCCATCATTAACACCTAAACAGAAAAAAAACAAGGTTACAATGGGCTAAGGAAAAGCAATCGTGGACTGTGGATGACTGGATGAAAGTCATATTCAGTGATGAATCTCAAATCTGCATTGGGCAAGGTGATGGGGCTGCATGTCAGGTATAGGCACTGGGAGATGGCTGTCATTACATCCATCAATAAATGCACAAGTTTACGTTGATATTTTGGACACTTTTCTTATCCCATTAATTGAAAGGATGTTTGGGGGATGATGAAATCATTTTTCAAGAGTGATAATGCATCTTGCCATAGAGCAAAAACTGTGAAAACATTCCTTGCAAAAAGACACATAGGGTCAATGTCATGGCCTGCAATAGTCCAGATCTTAATCCAATTGAAAATCTTGGTGGAAGTTGAAGAAATGGTCCATGACAAGGCTCCAACCTGCAAGCTGATCTGGCAACAGCAATCAGAGAAAGTTGGAGCCAGATTGATGAAGAGTACTGTTTGTCACTCATTAAGTCCATGCCTCAGAGACTGCAAGCTGTTATAAAAGCCAGAGGTGGTGCAACAAAATACAAGTGATGTGTTGGAGCGTCTTTTGTTTTTCATGATTCCATAATTTTTTCCTCAGAATTGAGTGAGTCATATTTTTTTCCCTCTGCTTGGTCTAAAAAAGTAACCGTTACTGACTGCCACAAATTTTTTTTTTCTTGATTTCTTACAGTGTTTCTTAAAGCCAGAAAGTTGCCATTTGAAATGACTTTAGTTTTGTGTCATGTCTGTGATCTGCTTGTTTTTTCTACAAAATTAAACAACTGATGAACATCCTCTGAGGCCGGTGATTCCATAATTTTTGCCAGGGGTTGTAGGCGCAAGTGTTTGAATGAGTAGGAGCACAGTGATGGTAACGAGGTCATAAGGAGTAGAGGTGGCGAAGGTGGAGGTGAGGGTAGGCAACGTGAGTGACTTTAAATATTTTGGGTCAACTGTTCAAAGTGCCGCAGAGTGTAACAAAGAGGTGAAGAATGGTGTGTAGGCACGGGAGGTGGCAGGAATGATTTTGACAGAAGTGTATCTGCTAAATCGCTACCGATACCCAGTATTAAATGGGCTCTGGGACTAAAGACTGGCATATCAATAAGCTCTGCCCTTAATGGTACTGCTTTTGATACTGGAGAAATTATGTAAATAAATTTATTATCAATACATAGAAGACAGATCTCTTGGTCTCTCACTAGCTGAGAGCTTGCCTGTGTGAGCAGCACTGAGGCAGCTCATCCGTCTTTCTCTGTGTCTGTCAGAGCTTGCCTGGCTGATGTGGCAGTCTGAACAGTCTACAATGTTGTTGCTGTTTGCTAGTGTGTATTTTTATGTTAAATTGGCAGAAAACAAAGCAATGTTAATTATCTTCTTAATTTGATTTTTTTTTTCCAATACTGTATTGTTCAATATTGTTCATTTATTTGTGTATGCCAATCACAAACAATGCTGCTATCAAGGTGCTTCACATGAGTAAGGTCTAACCTTATACCTCCCCAACAAGCACACAGGCAACAGTGGCAACAAAAAACTCCCTCTGGTGATATTGAGGAAGAAACCTCAAGCAGACCAGACTCAGAGGGTGACCAACTGCTTAGGCCATTCTAACAGTTACAAGGTCTTACAGATACCAGGTTTTAGCAATACCGCTAAGTGTAGTAGTACTATTAAAAAGTTAATGAGTCCCATCCCTGTGCAAGAATGAGACTGTGTACAAGATGTTAGTGAGGCCACCCATGTTCCATATCTTAGAAAAGAAAAAAAAAAATTCTGTGATTTCCTTGGGAGTTGTATTTCTCATGTTGAAAACACAGACAGACATGTATTTTATTATAAAGTACACCTTTTGTTTTGAGATTGTATCTACACTATATACTTTTGGATGTAAAATATTTCCCAGAATACTCACATCTACAGTTATGTCAATAACCCATTGTGGAACAGTCTCATTTAGCAGCATGGACTCAGTCTCTCCACCTGAATCTCTACATAACAACCTGCCAAACATAAGAGATCAGGAGCAATGATGAGGTGCAGAGTTAAGTATTAACATGTCTGCATGTTCTAAGACAATGTTACAGAGGTTCATCATTAGTCATCCTCAACTTCCTTTCTTTCTGCACACAACAAATAATAATATAGGTCTGTTTGAAAAAGTACCGAAACAAAGTTCTGCCTCCCGCTTCCCCAAAGATGACTGGTGTATGCGGCGGCACCTGGAAATATCCATTTCCTTTCTGGACCCTGTTCTCCTGCTCGCCGTTCACTATGGACATGAGAACACAATGCCACAAGACAACATCAACTACAGATCTATGAGGAAGCTCACAAAATTATACAACCTGCTCGACACCATACTCTAGCAACTTGCATACACAGAGTAAAACTCCTTGTGCTGTCGTATGACTCAGCGGGGCTGAGCACAAACCTATAGACTGAGAGAGCACAGGGCATACACACACAGAGCGCATGGCAGAGAAAGAAGAAAGCCGTATGGACATATTTTACACCTGTAAATGAAAATACTGCAAACTCATTCTGGACATCACACCGTAATCACGGCACTGCACCTCAGCACATCTCCATCTCCAGTGCGGCTGTCTGAACGAGGTCTAACAGCATGTTAACTTGACATTACAGATACATCCTCTGACACATGAGGTGGACTGACATTGGATATGCAATATCACTCACATATTGGGTGTAAGTTGCACACCGCGTAGAACCTTTTCCCCTCACGTGTGTGTAAACACTTAAGGGGAAAAGGTTCTGCCAAAACTGGCCAGTGTGGCTGTTTTGTTTTACTCATTTTATTTGAAAGTTTCGTGGAGAAGTATCTGCGTAAAAGCAGCGCCACATTTTGGATATTAAAGCACAAGAGTGCCATATTTTGGTTGCTTTGCAGTGGTTGTTGCTGGTGTTGCTTGCAAAATGTTTTTTTTTTTTTTTTTTTCCTTAAATCTGGCACAACTGTGTAGCTGTAAACGACTGTTCTCCACCCTTCCCTGTCGACCAGTCGGATAGCTGATCCAAATTACACCAGCAGTTTTACCAGCTCCAGGTTCCTGTTAATGACAGTGAACCTGGAGCTGGAGGAGTTGATGTTTAAATTTGCAGAATGTCATGTTCTGCAACACCGAGAGCAGTTCCTTGGTGTTGCCTTCCTTCACCGCGTCTTGGAAAACCCACTATGGCACGAACCATGTAGACACATTCACATGGCTCATGATTGCCGCTCAGCTGGAAGGTGTTGGACAAAGTGATCTTGCCTGCACCCTAAAGCTGGTAATAATCGTTTTCTCCTGTCGAGCATCTGTGCTCAATGCCACAGGTGGGTTAAAGAGCCTTGTTTTCATTACCTTTAATATGGTACGAGTGCAAGAGTACAAAACCTTTATAGGTAGCATAGGTCCTGCAACAATCTAATCTTACTTTCACCCCTGCCGGTAATAACGGCTGTGGGTGTGCATGTCAGTGATCAGATGTCTATAATAATCCGATCACACATGCACTCCACTGATGCAATGGTCAGGGGACTCTGGTTACATGTAATCGGGCCATGGGGGATGGCATTTTTTTCAAAAGAGCAGATGAGACCTGCCACCCCCACCCCCCACTTGCTTCCACACAGACCTCGGGTGGCACGTGCAGCATTGAAGGGCCTTCTGCATATCCCTGCTGCATTCTGCTGGCATTGTGGAGTTTTGTGTTGTGTTGTTGTGATTCTTTGTCTTTATTTTATTATGTTTTTATTTTTTGTGGGCGAAGGTTTATGTCCGCATCAACCTGCACTCTGGGTAGTTGACCTGGATTCTTGGAGTTGCTGCAGTCTGAATTGCATGAATCATTGAGCCGGCTTCGTCCACATCCTGGATATTCATAAGGTATTTGTACACGGCTGTACGAATGTCTGTCCCGTACAAATGCAGCTTGAATTCTGTTTGTTTTTCCAAGTCGTGTGATTCGTACGGCATTTGTGCTCTAGTGTGCAGAGCTCTAAGTTATGTCCAGGCGTAAAAGTAGGTTGTCGGCAGGCCTACTACTACATCACAACCTTGCTCGAATCACACTGCTCAACTCTTTTCAGCTTCACACAGCCTTAAAAAATAAATAAATAAAATGTTCAATATCCTAGTATCTGGAGTAGAAAGATTAGAAACACCTGACATGGTGTAGCCTACAGCAAAAAAAAAAAAACTGTCTACAGCATGTTGGGGAAGGTGGCGCAAACTAGCACAAATAAAAGGCAGCTGGGCTCCATCTGGCACAATTCAAACACTGTTCCGAAGCAACTGATGAAACGTGTTACTTCAGATGGCATAACATTAACAGATGTGTTTTCTTGCTAAAAGTGCAAGTTTTGAATGTTGGTTTTAACATGCACCTGATTAATTAAGAGTGAAAAAGCCAAAAATAATTTACTGGTCACAAAAATGTATTCAGATTAGCATACTGATGATGTATCATGTCTTAAATCATGAGGCACCAACACAAGTACCAACGATACTGGTGCTGTATTACTTGGTATTGGATCCATGCCAAATTTTTGCAGGATCCTACATCACAACTGAAAACACTGCCAATGAAGGTTGCAATCAGTTTTTTTAAAGTTTCCAAAAGAAATACAAAAGTGTGAGTTAGTATTAGCATGACACAAAAACAACCAAGGTTGAAGAAGTTGCACATTAATGTAGAGTCAGTTTGGCATACAATGGTGTCCTTACCATGATTGACCTCATTCTCCTCCTCATCCATGGGGTTGATGCGCGTTCTAGGCCAGAACTCCAGCAAAGCCTGAAGCAACAATCCTCCAAGGTCACTGCAAAGATTAAGAGGTAAATCACTGAAAGCCAGACCTGTGTTTGTCATCCATAAATGCAGTTAGGTTTACCAAAACGTACACTTTGGGTCAGATCCATCAGAGCTTGAAAAGCCAGCATCCTTTGCAGACACCCAGGCAGCAAAGCAATCACTCTCGTCCAGTGTGATGGTGAGCATCTGTTCAACACCGTACAAAAAGGAGGAGCAGAATACACAGCTGTCAGACTATTAAAACAGTCTCACAAAAAAGCTGACGACTGCTAAAACAGAAAGTCATCTATTGCAGGTTTCAGACTCACCCCAGTTTTAGCTCAACAGAGAACCAGTTTGGCACGTAGACCATCTTGAACGCTTCTTGATTTCTTCATCAAACTCAACCTTCCCAAGATCTTCTCCCTTACATGCCTGAAGATGAAAAGCACAGGAAGTCAAATCTGAAAACAGAAACCAACAGGCTCACTCGCAGAGGTTCACTTCAACTCTCAATTTTAGGCTAGCCTCAAATCTCTGCCCTCTATCAGTGAAATCTGGTTTGAACTCTGATCAGGGAAAACCCGAATTGAATACAGCTGAGGTGTAGAGACACTAATAAACTTTGTTCCATTGCCAAGACTTACTGTAGCTCTGACTACTGTTACAACATGATTCATCTCCTTATAATGCAGATTAAGAAAACTCCACATCAGTAATATCAAAGCTCAACTAGCAGTTTAATGCAGAAGGAAATTCAGAAGCTTTATGCTTTTCAATCACAATGCGTTGTCCCATCTGTTGACTTCTTAATCTGTCTCATTCATTCAAACTTTCTGGCATGCACACACAGCATAGAAGAGAGGCAACGACATGATGTACAGCATTTCATAGTGTACCCAAAACATATGGGAAGAGGTTGATAGAGATTTTGCATTTTGTCCATATATATAACTGATGCCATGTGAAAAAGTGGCTTTCATCTGTCCTCCTGTCGCTGTGTCTGTGCAAATAATATCATGAACTTTGGTCAGCAACGTCACTGAATTCAGCCTGGTGATGCAATATTTTCTTCTCTACAAGAGTCAAGACAGAAGTCAGACTACCAGAGCAAGAATTTTAGCTGAGGAAGCTTCTGCGATTTGAAGCGAAACGTCCTCGCGTCAAGCAACCCAGTCCAGTCGAAGATTCAACTTCTCTACTATGGAAACCACCTGGACAACTGAGAGCCTACACAGATACACCAGGACTGTAGAGAAACACGCTCCATATTACAGCATGAAAGCACAACTGCAAAAGGATCTCATGCTTGCTGAGATAAAACAGCATCACAGCATTCTTTTAAAACCTTGTACAACCTGGGTGCTGATTCAATCTATCTCACATTAGACACAAGATGAAAGCATCTTACTGCACATGAGACAATATGAGGATGAGAATGTTTGGTACTGATCATTCACAAATGCTGATGTGTTTTGTTTGTTTGTTACTCTTCTTCTACAGTGCGAGTCACAACAGCTTGGCATAAAGAACAGTAACCCCTGGCAATAATTATGGAATCACCGGCCTCGGAGAATGTTCATTCAGTTGTTTAATTTTGTAGAAAAAAAGCAGATCACAGACATGACACAAAACTAAAGTCATTTCAAATGGCAACTTTCTGGCTTTAAGAAACATTATAAGAAATCAGGAAAAAAAATTGTGGCAGTCAGTAACGGTTACTTTTTTAGACCAAGCAGAGGGAAAAAAAATATGGAATCACTCAATTCTGAGGAATAAATTATGGAATCACCCTGTAAATTTACATCCCCAAAACTAACACCTGCATCAAATCAGATCTGCTCGTTAGTCTGCATCTAAAAGGAGTGATCACACCTTGGAGAGCTGTTGCACCAAGTGGACTGACATGAATCATGGCTCCAACACGAGAGATGTCAATTGAAACAAAGGAGAGGATTATCAAACTCTTAAAAAAGGGTAAATCACCATGCAATGTTGCAAAAGATGTTGGTTGTTCACAGTCAGCTGTGTCTAAACTCACCAAATACAAACAACATGGGAAGGTTGTTAAAGGCAAACATACTGGTAGACCAAGGAAGACATCAAAGCGTCAAGACAGAAAACTTAAAGCAATATGTCTCAAAATCAAAAATGCACAACAAAACAAATGAGGAACGAATGGGAGGAAACTGGAGTCAACGTCTGTGACCGAACTGTAAGAATCCGCCTAAAGGAAATGGGATTTACATACAGAAAAGCTAAACGAAAGCCATCATTAACACCTAAACAGAAAAAAACAAGGTTACAATGGGCTAAGGAAAAGCAATCATGGACTGTGGATGACTGGATGAAAGTCATATTCAGTGATGAATCTTGAATCTGCACTGGGCAAGGTGATGATGCTGGAACTTTTGTTTGGTGCCGTTCCAATGAGATTTATAAAGATGACTGCCTGAAGAGAACATGAAAATTTCCACAGTCATTGATGATATGGGGCTGCATGTCAGGTAAAGGCACTGGGGAGATGGCTGTCATTACATCATCAATAAATGCACAAGTTTACGTTGATATTTTGGACACTTTTCTTATCCCATCAATTGAAAGGCTGTTTGGAGTTCAAGATGATAATGCATCTTGCCATAGAGCAAAAACTGTGAAAACATTCCTTGCAAAAAGACACATAGGGTCAATGTCATGGCCTGCAAATAGTCCGGATCTTAATCCAATTGAAAATCTTTGGTGGAAGTTGAAGAAAATGGTCCATGACAAGGCTCCAACCTGCAAAGCTGATCTGGCAACAGCAATCAGAGAAAGTTGGAGCCAGATTGATGAAGAGTACTGTTTGACACTCATTAAGTCCATGCCTCAGCGACTGCAAGCTGTTATAAAAGCCAGAGGTGGTGCAACAAAATACTAGTGATGTGTTGGAGCGTTCTTTTGTTTTTCATGATTCCATAAATTTTTCCTCAGAATTGAGTGATTCCATATTTTTTTTCCCTCTGCTTGGTCTAAAAAAGTAACCGTTACTGACTGCCACAATTTTTTTCCTGATTTCTTATAGTGTTTCTTAAAGCCAGAAAGTTGCCATTTGAAATGACTTTAGTTTTGTGTCATGTCTGTGATCTGCTTTTATTTCTACAAAATTAAACAACTGAATGAACATCCTCCGAGGCCGGTGATTCCATAATTTTTGCCAGGGGTTGTAGAGCTCACCTTTAAGACATCCCAGAATGCCACATTGTTGTTGGTATCCTTGGTGAGTATGTGTCTCTTGTCATTCAGAATGTGGCACTGTATTATACTGGCACCTCCTGCAAACACAATGGAAAACAGTCCATTTTCAAATGTACAGGAGAGATTTGCAGAACACTGCAGTTTCAGACAGCTGAGTGCACATTTACCCTTGATGACTTGTTCGGGCTGAGTACATAACGGTGTTAACGGAGTAGTACAATCATTGTCATACTCTCCTGATGATCGGAAGTTGTGCATTCCCTTTAGAGACTGCACAAAAAACACATAGATGATATTATGACAGACTGTCCTAATTCTTAATAATCCTCTGCAGCCTAACTGTGACTAATTAACGTAATGCCATTATTATTTTATGCATCAACCACACCACTGCGCAGCTGGTTAAATTTTCTACTAATTACCAGAGCATTACACACACACACACACACACACACACACACACACACACACACACACACACACACACACACACACACACACACACACACACACACACACACACACACACAGATCTCTGTCAACAGTGCTTCCTTCAGATTGACTCAGCTGACAGTTCACCAGTGATCTCTCCTACCACGCATGCTTACCCATTTGTTAACTGATGACTTGGTGGTGGAGACCCAGATTGCTGGAGGTGGGTCAGCAGATCTGTCCAATTCCATCTGAGAAAGAAAGTAAGACAATGAAATGTTTTAAATGACATGTTGTGAACAATGTCTAAGATATCAGGTACTCGGGCCTTTTGCCCGTTTCTTTCTGACAAATGATCCCTATGTATTTCACTTTTCAAAATGCCAACAGCATACCTTCTGTGAAATGCTAAAGCTTATAGACTTCAAGACCACTGAGCATCAAAAAAAAAAAAAAAAACCTGGCAGCCAGCCAATAAAGATTACTTATTTTTGGTAACTGGAGAGTCACAATTTATTCTGGACAAGCAGGAAAACTGTTTTCAGTGGTCTGTTACTCCCTCCAGATAAAGTATTTCAATCTGTAAAGAGAATTAAATAATTTATAGCCTGTCACACTGAAGCCAAAAACACAGCTTAGAATATATAGATGAAGGGTAATCAGGGTTAGGAGCTCGGTCACTCGGGAGGAGCTCGGAGTCGGGCCGCTGCTCCTCCACGTCGAAAGGAGTCAGTTGAGGTGGCTTGGGCATCTTTTCCGGATCCCCCCTGGACGCCACGCTGGAGAGGTGTTCCGGGCACGTCCCATTGGGAGGAGGCCCCGGGGAAGACCCAGGACATGCTGGAAGGATTACATCTCTCGGCTGGCTTGGGAACGCCTTGGGGTACCCCCGGAGGAGCTGGGGGAGGTGTGTGTGGATCAGGAGGTCTGGGCGGCTTTGCTTGAGCTGCTGCCCCCGCGACCCGACTCCGGATAAAGCGGAAGAAAATGGATGGATGGATGGATGGATGGGTAATCAGGTTCACTCTATTTTCACAGGTAAACAGCCTTTTTCCAAGCATTTTATGTAAGGTGTTATTACTAATAAACACACACAAATGTGCCAAAATCTCACTGACAAAAACACTTCACAGCAGGGATGTCTAACCCTGCTCCTGGGCCCTTATTTATTAATGCTACATACAAAGAGACATGCTCATATACCATACGTGCAATCACTTCTAATCAAAGTTTGGTACTTATAAAATTTGCACTTAGACTGTACTTGAGAATGTGCACTGACTTACAAACACCTCTGATTGTTCCTATACAATGATGTACAAAATGTTAAAATCTCATCCACCAAATAGAGAAAGGATTGACATATTGGAGCAAATCACAAAGTATAAAGGAGAAAGATGATGCATCAAAAGTTATTCATGAGCTGCATTTCATTTATGAACACTTAAAATCGTTGTCTCTGTTGTGCAAATTTAATGTTGTAGTGTCTCTGTGTAACTAGAGGGTGACACGGGAGTAGATTTTCACTCCCGATTGTCCCATCCCACTCCCACAGAAAAATTCCTGTCCCATCCCAATCCTGGAACAGAGTAAAAAAAAAAAAATTCCTGTCCCATCCCACTCCTGGTAAAATGACTCCCACTCCCATCCCGCATGACTCCTACTCCTGTACCACTCCCATTTTTTCCTTCTTTTAGTTTTTAGGCTTTAGTGTTCTGTAGTTTTATTTCAGAAGATATGGCAACAGGAAGAGTTCATCTGTGGTAATACAGGGAGGCACTTATTGCCTTAATCCAAATAAAAAAAAAAAAAAACTTTACTAAAAGACACAAAACATAAATAATGAGTGGCCCGTGGTCTTATAGTTTTCAAAATGTGGTGGTGATGGACACATAATGATCCTGACATTTACTTTGACTTCCATTTCTGTAACTGCAGACTGTATGAAACCAACATATTTCATGATTTGTGTGGTCAGCTTTATTTTTTTGTTAATATATAGCCATTACTACATTTAAGGCCTGCAGCATTTTCCAAGAAAAAAGGTTGGGGCAGGGCAGTTTATTCTAAATATAAGAATTAATTAATAATTTTTACAGACAGTTTTCTTGAGAAATGTCAGAGGATGAATACATGAACATTTCCAAGTGACTGACTATTTCTTAGACTTCATTATATCAATCATTCAGAAATACAGTGTAGTATTTTATGGTAAATCTGTGTCAGGTAAGCAGTTCTCAAAAACTAAATGTCCATGCTGGAAGAAGACAAGTGAGAGAAGCCACCAAGACAACTTTGGAAGAATGTTTGCCTTCTGTGGATGTGAGAGGAGAAACTGGGAATAGTGCAACATTTTTATTTTTATCTTCATTTTACATATAGACCCAACTTTTTCTGATTTGTGTTTGTTTCTGTTGCATTTCTGAAATTACAGAACTGCTATAAAGAAAAGTGTGAACATTTTATTGTTTTTTCAAACTCTGTAGAACAAACACAAACACCAAACTCTTATGAAGAAGGAAAAAATACACATACATGCAGGAAAAACTGAACAATGCAGACTGATTTGACTCTCATGATTTTTGAAAATAATAAGCGGTAACTTACTTTGAAATAAATTAAACGCAGAGCTGCAGCCTAATAACTTTGAAAAATAACAAAAATCAGCAGCTTATATTTTTATTCTGACTGGAGTTCATTTCCTCTTTTTTCTCCTCCTCAGTCACATTTTGTGCTTGAACATAAAATGACATGAAGCCATCTAAAATAAATATCTTTGGAAAATAACAGCCTGTTAAAGTTCAGAGTTCTCAGCTACTTTATGTGATTTCTGCTTCTGAACATCACTGCAGTTTCTCCACATCAGGTTTTTTTTAAAACACACGTGTGTGTGATTTTTATAACACTCATTCATATATTGTCATTTTTAAAGGAACTTTGACCATTTATTTCATCTCACAAATTCAGTATAACTGTCACCGAGATGCGCACACGGTGTGAACAGGGCGGACCTTCAGAACAGTCCAGGGAGAAATAAAGGCAGCGCCACAGGTTTGTTTGTGTTGCTTCACTCTGTGCTCAACGTGCGTGCGCTGTCATTCTGCACTGACTGACATGGCTCATAACCCCCCCCCCAGCCAGCCGACTCACACAAACACACATACGGCTGCAGCGATCGGACCCAGTCCTAACTGACGCCTTTAAGCAAAGCCACCTGCTATTTTTTCGGCCTCCTTTTTCAAAAACTGACCACCAAAATGAGAGCAGGATGGCTCGCTGCCTAAAACCTTGATTTCTGCTCAGGTGTATTTTTAATCCCGTACCATCCCAATCATGTGATAAATAGCAACGTTGACTCCCATCCCATGGGAATCCCGTGAACCGTGGGATTCCCGAAAAAATGTCAGCCTCTAGTAGTAACCAATAAATGTCCCTGAGCTTTTCAGGAAAAACTTTCCACCTCCACAGTCCCCCACCTCAGTTAACATTGGTAAACAGCATCAGCATGAACAGCTCAGCATTTAATGCAGTCAGTTAGTACATGGAACTTGGATCCAAGTACGAACACCACAGAACCACTCAACATTGTCAAAATATGAGATCTGTTCCAGGTTCAAGTGAGCAGGTAACCTACTTTGAGAACTGGCGCTTTTTCCTCACAGATGAGCACACGGATGTCTGGGTTTCGCAGGTCTGTGCAGTAAATCTTTTTGTCCCTGCCTCCTGAATAAACATGTGTAAAGGCCTCATTGACCTGCAGGGCCCACACCCCTTCATCGTGCACCCGGTACGTGGCGATACATCTTTGCTGGCCAAGAGACCACAAGCGGATGGTCCCATCAGAACTGCCTGAAAGACACTGTGGAAAGAAAAGACAGCAGATATGAATTGCTTAAAAAAAACACACACACACAAAACAACTCTGTTTACTAGCTCTCTGTGTAATTCAACATTCAGAGCTCACCTGAGTACCATCACGATTCAACAGCAAAGACTTGACATTGTCTGTGTGACCTTTCAGCTTCATTAGTTTTGCACACGTTCGAGGATCCCACACTCTCAG
This sequence comes from Thalassophryne amazonica, assembly GCF_902500255.1. Lineage (NCBI taxonomy): Eukaryota > Metazoa > Chordata > Actinopteri > Batrachoidiformes > Batrachoididae > Thalassophryne > Thalassophryne amazonica. The sequence goes on from NC_047114.1 coordinate 43,319,597, forward strand.
AACCTAAAAAGTAAAAGCATCTGTGTTTGAGAGACCCCAATTTGCACAATTTGTTAAATAGTCTGATTCATGTCCGGATGTGTATAATAATAACAGTAACATAGGCTAATAATTTAACAAAAATTAAAGATCAATGATGCTTGACAGCTTAGCCTCATGTCAATAAATCTCCAGACAAAAGTGTCTGTGTCAAATTCAAACAACAGGTCATTTCTATCCTCAAGAAGGCACTTCAAAACAAATTCATAATGATAAAGAATTTAAATGATTGAATCTGATCTGCTTTGTATTTTTTTCCCCCCAAGATAAATACGTAAGAACGTGGTAATTACTCCTGGATATCTTATCATTTCTGGAAATGGATCTTTAACAGAACCTATTGCATAGATTGCACATTAAAGAACTGGAACACACACACGGTTCTCTTACCTGAGAGACAACTGATTTCTTGAACAAACAATTGCAAAATGGACAAAAATCAATGCCTGTCTTTGTTCTATGGATGTGATCAGCTTGTATCTCAGAATACATCATCAGTCACAACAACAAGTTTTTTTTTTTGGGGGGGGGGGGGTTTTGTGGGGGGGGGGTCAAAGTCAGCATTTAGATCCATGGACAAATTATGCAAAATTGTCCATGGGAAAACTGGACTTGGACTTTATTAACTAAAGTAAAGATATTTGTCAGAACATTATACAGTGAGGTTACGTGTGACTCTTGGAAAAAGCTGCAAAACAGATTAGCAAGTAAGTCCTTTTGGCTGCTCCCTTGTTTTCACTGTGTATAATTTATATTTCTTCATATATAACCTAGCAATATCATAAATTTTAAGATATAAGATATTCCTTTGTTAGGTCCACAAAATGCAATCATGAAGCTGATTTTAGACACCCTTGACCCTGTGAGTAATAAAACAAAATCTGAACGGAACGTCAACCTTTTCTCCATTTTCTTATATTTACATTTTCTTGTATTTTTTTTTTGGTAAGATTAGACCTTATCCTTCTGAAGCACGTTGGGGTGACATGTGATGTGGTGCTGTGTGTGTATATATACACACACACACACACACTCTCTAGGGGTCGACTGATAAGAATTTTTATGTGCCAATACTGATACTGATTATCTGCAAGGTTTGGAGGCTATTACCAATATTTAAGGCTGAAATGTGCTTGCAGTAAAAAGTGTCCAAATTTAGTATAGCACACTCCTAACACGAAACTTTCTTTAAATGTTTTGCAGCATATGTTTAATTGACATAACCTTTCAACGTGAGCTCCACACAAAAAGTGAAAGGAGCTGTAAATAACATTATTATGAAGTTAAACAAATGAACAAATAAATAAATACTGCCAACACAGCTGCAGTCTGCACACTGCTATCTTCTTCTATGCCACTCTGTGGAAAGCAGCCTTCAGCACTGACAGGCTTAACTAACAAATCAAGTAGTGCTGTGGGCGGGTCTTGCTACAAACCAGAAAGCAGTGATTCATATTTTAAAAGAGTGGTGTGGGCTAATCTCATGGAACTTGGAAACTACTTACTTCAGTGCCTGAAATAAGTAATTTGCTCCATATTATGGATACTTCTCAGACATCAGAATCAAATTTAGAATCAGAATCAAATTTATTACCAAGTAAGTTCTCATATAAAAGGAATTTGATCTGGTGTGTGCTGCAAGCATTGTCTCTCTGCAGCACACAGCACGTGAAGGCGGAACGTGGCAACCAGTGAGCTGCTAGATACAGCACTGCAAAAAAACAAAAAAACAAAAAAAAAAACTGTTATTATATGGCTGTGACATTATATGTGCTCAGAATGGCTGATTACCAGTTGGATATTATCCCATATCGGACCGGTTTCCATGACAATCAGTCCGAAACTCGCATTTTCTTTACAAACCAGAAGCTAAAAACGCAATGACAAAAAGCAAGTCGGACATGAACGTACTCCATAAATATCTAAACAGCATCTGAAAAAACACAGATTGAAAGCTTACCAGCTAACAAGCGGACCATCTGTTATCAAGTTCTTCATGGAGGCAAAGCGAACAAGTCGGACTATGAGGCGTCAACAGCTTTCATACTCGGGCGATACTGTTTGTGTGTTTATATATATATATATATATATATATATATATATACATACATACATACATACATACATACATACACATACACACACACATAAAAAATAGCCATATAATAAATTATTAGCCTCACTCGCTTGGTCTGTACAGGGATACCAGACCTCGCTTTGCTCGGTCCGTACTGACAACATATCATTCTGATATTTCCCTGTACAGACCTCACAGTCGGTTAATAATCCTTTAACACCGATATCTGGAAAAATGGTAAATATTAGCGCCGATAATCGGTCAACTCCTAATATATACCAAATTTGCCTGTCAGAGGGCTCAGCCCACCCCCTTTTTTGAAGAAAGTTGGTTAAACGCCCATCTGAAATTAAATTAAATGACATGGAATACAATCAATGAATGAGAATAGGGCAAAAAATGGACACAATCAGGTGAGTTATTTGTGACATATCTTTTATCTGTGACGAAATTAGACATTTTATTGAAATTGCCAATACAATGTACATGATATTGGCCATGCTTGTGCATCAGCCCACCCTCTCTTCAGGCAGAATTTCATGTGGAGAGCCCTGGGCCCTCTGATGGGAGAACAGGGCATATAAGCTGAATTAAACTGAATTCAAATATATTTTTTTCAGGTGGTCAGCGCTTCGCATTTGTAAACTCTAACAGATTTAACACAGATTCAACACGTAATGGTGCTCCAAACCTTTTCTGTGGATCCTGACACAATGACTGTACCCATTTGGTTCATAGCCAGACTGTAGATGGAGTCTTTGTTCCCACTGAGTGAGGAGGCTGTTGAAGACAAAGTTAGTTCATTAGTAAATACAAACTTGTCGAGTACACAGTAAGATTTTTAATGCTTCAACGGCAACTTTACTCACTGGTGACAGTGTTGTTTGATGCAGTGAGTGCTGTTAGTGTGTTCACATCCCAAAGAAAGATCTGCCGGTCCAGACCTGCAGATGCCACCAGCTCTTTATCCTTAGCATAGGCCAAAGCTTTCACATAGTCCTTGTGTGTTCGTAACGTTGACATACAGAAGCCTTTATGTGCATTCCACACTTTAACTGTAGTATCTGATGAGGCAGATATCACTAAAAATGAAAGAGAGACAACATTTAACATATCAACCTACCAGATAGGATGACTGACTGTAAAAATGTAATGTTAGACTATAATTTGTAGATAAAATTGTACATATCCTGTAACAAACTCACATGTTTTTCCATTACAACAGAGAACTATGTCATTGACCCAGTCTGTGTGGTGTTCCATCGAGGCAATGTATGGGTCCTGCTACAAAGACAATGACAACAAATTAAGTCAGTTCTACTAGTAGGGCTGAATGATATGGTAAATGAGCACAATATTTTAACCATATTGATAAAAAATAAATTAGTCTGCCTTGTAAAATTAAAATAATGTAAATAAAACTTAGAACCCAATAAGAAGTTGCTCTTAGAAAAACATCCTGAGTGAAAGTGCCCTATCTCTAGCGCCTTTATTGTAAAAAGTGAGAAACGGTGTATATCTTATCCCTTGCAGGTTGCTTCACAGCTACTTCAGAAACCCAATAGAGCCTCCTTGTTTTATTTTCATTATCATGCTTTACATATAAGCACAACTATAAGGCTCAGATACATTAACCTTTTTCTGTCACCAATTTCTTCAGCTTTAGAGTATAATGCAAATTATCTTTCATAGTAGCTTTCATGCCCTTTGCCTATTCCACCCTCCCACCCCCCACTCCCGTGTCTCCACAGCGGCAACCATGAGCAAAACAAATGAAACAGGGAAAGCCAACAGCAATCAGTTTCCAGAGGTTTCTTTACCAGTGGCAACTCTAAACACAGTGCACTTTAACATAAAAACTAAAAATTGCAGCTTCACTGGCTGCTCTCACAGTTTTGCTGTGTCATAGGCTATTAGTTCCCATAATGAAATGTCCCAAGCTTATCATTGTTATCCATATGTAAATTTTAACCATAGATCCTTATTGTGATTGTTTTATTGCCCAGCCCCATCAACAAGTGTACTGTTTTGAATTAAACAAAAAAGAAGCATGTAGCAACAGTCCAGCTTGACAATACAACAATGCAAATATTCCAGTGTGATTTAAGACTAAGAAGGTGTACTTTGTGCTGATTGACGCTCCATATGCGGATGATTGAATCCCTTCCTGCAGTAAAGAGCCGGTTGAGTGCAGGATCAAGCTGGAGTGCATTCACTCCATTTCGATTGTACTTCTCGACTTCATCCCTAATGACATAAGACACCTGAAATACAAAAGGGAGAATGAACATAGTGACGTCACACTACCACACCTTGCGAATTTCCCCTTAGGTTTTCCCACAGCAATCACTTACTTAGATTCACTTTTTCTTGATTATGTGGTTAAACTTTTGATCTCCTTAACGTATATGTATGTCATAATGGTACGAAACCTGCCAATGTGTGATTCTAACAATGGCCAAATGTAAGAGTAATATCATCGTGTGACAGCGCAGTCTACATAGAAAGTAGGTGGAGAAACACAAGGTTAATCTTACGTTAAATCAACCCAGCAAATAGACCGAGCCCTGAAATGTAATGAGGACCCATAAACACTATGACTGATGAATAATATTTAAAGTGAGCCAAGGTTACAAATAAACACGTCATGTAATTTTAATGTGCCGTCTTTGTTTTTACTTCAGAATTGTTAAAGACAGTCTGTGACTGTGTAGTTATTAACGTTAGCCCTGGAAGCTAACAACCAATGTAGGCTAAACTAGCTAGATTAGCCGGCTGCATTCCTAACGAGAAGCCAACACACTGATTCCCACCGTCAGTTTCTATTGCTCTTCATCTGTCCGTGTGGGATTTTTTCTAAATAAATATGAAAGTCACTATGTTACCATTGCAGTAACCACAAAACTGTACCTGTACTTTTCTCCGCCCAGCAGCATTTTGCCTGTGATGTGTAGCCATCTTGCATGTTGACAGTCAACCCGTATGATGCTACATCCGAGAAAAGAGAGCGCGTTTGGGGCTACGCTTTATGGGTAATGTAGTTTTATTGGTGCTATCTCTTTTCACATGCTCCTTGGAGCACAGCTAATCCCGTCGAATCTCAGAATTGATTGAAGCAGAATAGATCCTGATTAGTATTTGGCTGGGAGACTGCTTGGGAAAACCAGAAGCTATGAGCATGTTTTTCTGCGTAGAAGTGGAGTTACTTCAAGAAGGGCAGGTCAGGTCTGCTACATCCACAATACTGCGGACCCCCACCTCCATGTCCTGGATAATAACCACAGATGCCAACAACTACTAAATCCAAACCTCTCAAAAGTAGCCAGGTGAAATATGGGCAACCTGTTAGCTTTTTCCAGTTCCAGTTCCAGTTACTGGGGTTGCAGACAAGAAGGGCCTCAGATCTGATCCTTGATACAATCCCACCTTCACTTAACAGCTTCTGCTCTTACTACATCTCTGCACATCACACTTATTCTTAAAAATCAGTACCAGTACACTTTTATTCTTCACTCCTCAGAACTGTGAAATATTTGACAAAACAATATTGATTATAAAGTCAGCTGCCATTTCTCCTAAACATATCCATGCTTCCACTGCCTTTCCACTCTTCGTCCTTTTCAAAGCTGTCCTCACTGCATCAGTACTAATTTGTCACACTTACTGATTCAATCTCTGCATCATCCAGCATTCTCTTTCTCTGTTTTCTTCATTCATCAGCTCCTCAAAGTGCTCACTCCACCTTCTTCACAGTCTTGCTTCACTTTTCCCCACTTCTCACCATCAGGTTAATTTCATCTGCTGTTCACCATCTACTCACTCACTCTTCAACCGTTAACTGCTTAACTGGAGTAAGCGGTGTGTGTGTGTGTGTGTGTGTGTGTGTGTGTGTGTGTGTGTGTGTGTGTGTGTGTGTGTGTGTGTGTGTGTGTGTGTGTGTGTGTGTGTGTGTGTGTGTGTGTGTGTGTGTGTGTGTGTGTGTAGAGTTTCTGTGTGGGGTTCCTTTCAGGTGCTCAGGCTTGTGAATGTGTTTGTATGTCTATATGCGGCCTGTCCAGGATGTACTCTGCCTCTTCCTATTCCTAATAACCACTAGGATAGGCTCCAAAACCCCTGTGACCATTAAGTGGAATAAGTTATTGTAGAAAATGAATGAATGAACTCTGGAAGTGTTTTTTTTAGCTCTGATTTCAAATTCAGGTTTCACATTTTCTTTGAAAAATATAAACATACAATTTCAGGTTTTTGTTATACAAGTTCTATCAAGTGCACAAATTGTCACATTTTGCAGCATAAATGAAAATAGACTGCATTTATATAGCGTTTTTCCATCTGCATCAGACACTCAAAGTGCTTTACAATAATGTCTCACATTCACCCCAAAATATTTATCTTCATAGAAAAGAGCTCAGTGACAACTGTTTGATTTTTATTTATTTAAAAAGTTCACCTGTTTAGACATGTGCTGTGGTTTTTCATGAATGTGTATTTGTAATTTATAATTTTTGTTTGTTATTTACTATTGTTTCATGCAGCAAGTCTTCTCTGTGTGAGCCTGCCCCAGTTAGTACTTTGATTGGAGAGCTCTTCAGAAGACGAGGGGCTGTGTGTGTTTCTGGAGTTGCGTCAGGATGGACCTCCTGTGTAGAACTTATGTCAAATCCAAATGCAGGTCTGTGCTGGATCTGCTGTCTTGACCCTGTACAGAAGCTACTGAAAGACGAGCAACATTTAATAGTGTTTCAGATTGTGCACATAATAGTATTTCTTTTTTTGCATCTCCGTCCATTCAACCCTGCACGATATTGTTGTTTGAGTCACTCGCCGCTAGATGGCGCCAGAATGCACCAGAAGACCAGCTCCCGGGTGCACTGAGCTCACGTAGCAGTAGGAAGAATAAAACTTTTCTTGCTTTTTAACAGTGGCATGAATTTATTAATGCTTATTTCAAACACACAAAAAACAGAAAAGAGAGAAAAAAAGCATTTTTATGAGAAAATTTAACAATGACAACAAAAACATACAAAATAGGGACATTCTGTGACATGCAACATTTTGTTTCCATTAAGGAGCATCCAGAGCTTCATCGTTTTATTTTATGTTCAAACAGCTACAGTTGCGGTTTTAAGAGTTTTAAATATTTTCGTCTTTGAACACAACGTGTTCCAGTAAACTAATAAACAAGGGTCAGTTGCATGTAGTGTCAGTAATTCTGCAGCATCCTCCTGCTCTGGCTCAAGGGCAGTTGGGCGTGCGCCGGGTCGCTGCGCAGCGTGCGTCCTCTCCGTCCTCCGTGCGCCTCAGCCACCTGTTCCTCCTCCGTGGGATGAACACGGATGAGCCACTCGAACGAAAGAGAAACGGACGACTCGTTTGCAGCACCTGTTGCAGGTTTTAAAATGTCCACGAAAACGTGTGGAAGCAACTGGAGTTTGACTGGAAGTCAATTTTAAGGGCGGAAATCTGGATTTTTGGTGACAGCTTGCACTTTTCTGTCCAGTTGGCTGGAGTTTTAGCGCCCGAAGAAGCGGAATAAGTCTTGAAAAAAAGAATAAAAATAAGACCAACATGGATTTTGCATGGTAGTTCTTTCTTCTAAAACCTGACGATTTTAACTCCGGAAATGATGCTGTAAATGTCAGAGTTTCATTGGTAAGTATTAATCATAATTAATTAATAAAATAGGATGTCTACACAGAAAGATAACCAAAATAATTTTTACATAGTTGGTATTATTTGCACAGTAAAATCACCAGTGTTAAATTAACACTGACAGTGTACATATATCAATGTTAGTTTTACACTGGTGATTTTACTGTGCGCTCAGTTACTTTCTCTTTCTTGTTTTTTACACGTTTAAGTAATGCGAGGATAAATTTGAAATTCTGGTGCAAGTTATGTATGCGTTATGTAAATAAAATAACATTATTTCCTACTACTTTTTACTCTATATTTTACTTTGTCTTTTATCTGTTTTACTGCCTGTTGTATTTTTACTGTTGTTTTTAATTAAATTATTTACGATGGGGGTAACTTTGTGCCCATTTTTTTAAATTATGTACAGCACTTTGGTCGACTGCTGTTGTTTTAAACGTGCTTTATAAATAAAGGTTGAGTTGACTAAGTTAAAAATATATTCACAATAAAGTAGGCAACGGAATTAAGACCATTTGGATAAATCATAATAATAAATAAATCAAAAGCAAAATATGACTTTATTATTCGAGATTTATGTTATTCTGTACACATTTGAAACATTTGTATACTGTACGTTCAGAAAGTATTCACAGCGCTTCATTTTTTCCACATTTTATGTTACAGCCTTAATTAATGGTACTGATTTCGTATTTCGGTGATGTTTTAAGTACTGATTTCTAAAAAAAACTTTTTGGATTTTTTATTTTTTTTTACAGCAATTTAAATGTTGTTGTCGTCCATTCGGCTGCTCCCGTTTTGTGTTCGGAGTCGCCACAGCGGATACAGCTAGATCCACATTGATATTTGGCACAAGTTTTACGCCGGATGCCCTTCCTGACGCAACTCCAGTGTTAGCTGGAGAAACACACACAGCTGCTGGTGTTCCAAAGAGGTCTCCCATCCAAGTACTAACCAGGTCCCGCACTGCTTAGCTTCTGAGATCTGACGGGAACAGGCTTACACAGAGCAGATCGCTGCGTTTTTACAGCAACTTAAATCATGATTAAAATCAGCTGATTTATCGTACCAGCGTTGGAGACATTTCAAGTTCATATCATCTTACTTAATGTAGTGGTGCGAGGGAGTCGGACTCTCTAACCAGAAGGCTAAAACCCAGAGCTCTGGCTTTGTGACCAGAGAATCCTTTTGAGCTGTTGGGAGTGAGGTTTACTAACTACATCTGCACAGCGACACCTGCTGGCCTCCGTTACATTAATGCCATCATGAGCAGCAGTCATACATTTTCCTCTTAGAATAAATATGACATAAATTCTTGACAGTGGAACTGTTAAGTTTGTAAACAGAACTCACAAATTTATCTGGTGTTACTTTTGAGAATACACTACACTGTGTGATTTTTCGAGGTATTTACCTTTTGGAAGTGATTTCAGATGGCTGCAGATACACTGAAATGCATTTGAAAAAGAAGTAGGTCATCAGTTCATTTCAGTGCACACAGGATTGCAAACATTCAGCAACATGGTCTGATAGGCCCAGACTCTTATTTCTCTTCCAGCCTGTCGTGGGTAATAATTGTTTTCAAAAGTTTCATGTCATACATATGTAGCAGCATTGTGACTATTCTGTAAATAGTCTCGTGAAAACTTTTTAAAAGGCAATAAACAATACTTTGCATATATATCCAAATAATGATTAGGTCCCTTGAGCAGGTCCCTTGTTTTCACTCGGGGCCATCACAGATCCAAGGTGGATCTGCATGTTGATTTGGCATAAATTTTGCACCGGATGCCCTTCCTGACATAACTTCATATGGGAAAGGTGGGAAGGTTTGAACCTAGAACCTTTTTGTACTGGAAACAAATGCACTTCACTGCTTGGCCATCTATGTCCACATATTAATTAATTAATTTTTAAAATTAATTAATTCATTTATCTTATAATGCGCCAAATCACAGCAAAAGCCGTCTGAAGGTGCCTTACATAAAACAATTCAACATAAAATTTAATAAACAATTAAAAATGAATAAAAAAATTCAAATGCATAAATAAAAACAGAAGTAAAAGAATAAAATAGATAAAAAATAAACTATTCATAAGAAATAGAATAAAAAATAGGTTTTCAGTCTTGACTTAAAAATGCACACATAAATGCATAAATGTTCAAACACTGCTAAAACAACAAAAATACAAAAACAAAACATCAGTTTTTCTTATCCCACGTCATTATGTCATGTCAGTAATAGTCATGAAGTTACAACTCTCATTTTAAAAAAAATCTTCATTTCTTTAAAGGTGTGTTGTTGGCTACATGACAACACAAAGACAGCTGCCAATGGCCAAACAAAAATAAAATTTTAAAAGTTTGATGAAACACAACCTGATTAGAAATGTTGGGATGTTTTTACATTTAACACAAGGCAAAATAGCTGTACATTTGACATATTTACAATCCCTGCTGCTGTCAGACTGTACAATAACACTGTGAAATAACCACATGCAATATTATGTCCACAAATAATAAGTCCCTTTGGCTGCTCCCTTGTTTGCACTCAGGGTCACCACAGCAAATCCAAGGTGGATCTGCATGTTGAATTGGCACAAGTTTTACACCGGATGCCCATCCTGACGCAACTCCACATTACATGGAGAAATGTGGTAGGGGTGGGATTTGAACCCGGAGCCTTCTGAACTGAAACGAAGCGCATTAACCACTTGGCCACCACCCCTGCAATAATATGTCCACAAATCACGTGCAATATTAATATGTACACAAATCATGTGCAATAACAACTCATTTACAAATCCCTGCACTAATGTCACCTTACCACATCTAAACTCCATCTCACATATCGTAAAGAAGATGCTCCTATCTCCTTTTCAATCCCAGTCATGTTTATATATATGTATATGTGTATGTGTATATGTGTGTGCGTGTGTGTGTTTGTATGTATATGTGTATATGCATACATGTATATATGAATATGTGTATGCATGTGCACGTGTACATGCACACACACGTACATATATATGCAGTAGTGTTCAGAATAACAGTAGTGCTATGTGACTAAAAAGATTAATCCAGGTTTTGAGTATATTTCTTATTGTTACACGGGAAACAAGGTACCAGTAGATTCAGTAGATTCTCACAAATCCAACAAGACCAAGCATTCATGACATGCACACTCTTAAGGCTATGAAATTGGGCTATTAGTAAATAAAAAAGTAGAAAAGGGGGTGTTCACAATAATAGTAGCATCTGCTGTTGACGCTACAAACTCAAAACTGTTATGTTCAAACTGCTTTTTTAGCAAGCCTGTGAATCACTAAACTAGTATTTAGTTGGCTAACCACACTTTTTCATGATTTCTTCACATCTGCGAGGCATTCATTTTGTTGTTTTGGAACCAAGATTTTGCTTGGTTACTAGTGTGCTTGGGGTCATTATCTTGTTGAAACACCCATTTCAAGGGCATGTCCTCTTCAGTATAAGGCATCATGACCTCTTCAAGTATTTTGACATATCCAAGCTGATCCATGATACCTGGTATGCGATATATAGGCCCAACACCATAGTAGGAGAAACATGCCCATATCATGATGCTTGCACCACCATGCTTCACTGTCTTCACTGTGAACTGTGGCTTGAATTCAGAGTTTGGGGGTCATCTCACAAACTGTCTGTGGTCCACAAAATATTCCTCCATTTCTCTTTAGGCCAGTTGATGTGTTCTTTGGCAAATTGTAACCTCTTCTGCACGTCTTTTATTTAACAGAGGGACTTTGCGGGGCATTCTTGCAAATAAATTAGCTTCACACATGCGTCTTCTCACTGTCACAGCACTTACAGGTAACTCCAGACTTTAGTCTTTGATCATCCTGGAACTGATCAATGGATGAGCCTTTGCCTTTCTGGTTATTCTTCTATCCATTTTGATGGTTGTTTTCCATTTTCTTCCACGTGTCTCTGTTTTTTTTTTTGTTTTTTTTTTTGTCCATTTTAAAGCATTGGAGATCATTGTAGATGAACAGCCTATAATTTTTTACACCTGCGTATAAGTTTCCCCCTCTCCAATCAACTTTTTAATCAAACTACACTGTTCTTCTGAACAATGTCTTGAACGTCCCATTTTCCTCAGGCTTTCAAAGAGAAAAGCATGTTCAACAGGTGCTGGCTTCATCCTTGAGTAGGGGACACCTGATTCACACCTGTTTGTTCCACAAAATTGACAAACTCGCTGACTGAATGCCACACTACTATTATTGTGAACACCCCTTTTTCTACTTTTTTTTTACTAAGAGCCCAATTTCATAGCCTTAAGAGTGTGTATATCATGAATGCTTGGTCTTGTTGGATTTGTGAGAATCTACTGAATCTACTGGTACCTTGTTTCCCATGTAACAATAAGAAATATACTCAAAACCTGGATTAGTCTTTTTAGTCACATAGCACTACTACTATTATTCTGAACACTACTGTGTGTGTGTGTGTGTATATATATATATATATATATATATATATATATATATACACATACATATTCTATTTCTACCTCATTTCTTATGTCTTGTACTGTTACAAGTATTATTATTATTACTTCTCCTTGCACACGCTGTTTGATGAACATTTTCCTCTACTTGCACCCACCTTGTGTGTTCTTTTATTTTTAAGAGCTGACGTAACATGTGAATTTCTCCTCTGTGAGATCAATAAAGTTTATATTATCTTATCTTAAATATGTTCAAACATGATTCAAGCTCTTAAGACTACAAACACCAGGAAGTGGCCCCGTAATGATGGCGATTTTGTGAATTAGGATAAAAGTTTTGAACAGTTTGAAAATTTGACTCAGTATTCAAAACTGGTGCCAATGTTGGCTGTAACTACTACGTATACCAAGTTTGTTCAAGATCGACAAAGTTGGATCAAGAAGCTGATGATGCATTTCCCGATTTGCTGTTCAGGATTAAACAGGAAGGAACAGCGCTATGTAGAATAGCCCCATAACCAGTGAACTAAAGCAGCCACTGGATGTCTTTGGTACGAGGTTTGTTCGAAGGATCCTTGCGACCACCAGGAAAAATTTTGTATCACATGAATGGTTACCTTGCAAGATCCAGATGAGGCATATCACTTGCATTGTGAGGGAATGTCAGCTGTGACATTTTGGCTGTTGGCCTCATTTCTCTGTCCATGATTCAGCATGTAAGTGCCATAGTCTTGACAACCCCAGTGGGTGAAGAAGGACAAGGAGATGACTTCACTTGGCTGTGGTGGATAGGTGACTTTTGAGATGTTGGGTGGTCTGGTTGTCTGCCTGGGTAGTTGCCATCCGGGAGACCAGGTGGTTCTGTACCGTGGTGGCTGCAGTGATGCATGACATCAGCACATCCTCTCAGACCTGCTTGACCTAACTTGTGCTGCATTTACACATAATGACGACAAGTCATGAATGCCACGACGTATACATTCTTGGCCACTGATCACAAATGTGATGATTCGGGGCAGAGGTGCCAGGTGTCCTCAAGAACTGTTGCAACCTGTTCCCACACGTTACGATTAATGCTGTGTTCCCCCCCAATATTCATGCTACCGTCAGCTGCTGAGTTGCACAGGAAGGAGGAGGAGGAGACAGAGAGAGTCAGATATCTGGCTACACGTGGCTCCCCTCTGGCTCAGACTGGTTCTCTCGAACATCAGGCACAACAAGCAGGTGGAACACCTGCAGGAGCGTGCTGAGGAGCATTGGAACGAGACTTCGTCGACTTGGCGTCACTGTCCTTCTCCAGTATATTCTAGCAATGACAGTGAACGCGGTGCAGCATGGTTTAATTGTGTGCACGTAAGAGAAGTGATTCGTAGTGGCGCGCAGTGAAATGTGACACCGCGTTACAATTCATGTCAACACTTGACAGTTTTTGTGACGATTCTTAATGACGCGTAACAGTATGGGCTCCAAGAACCATCGCGGGAACCACTATGAATGCTGTCACGCTCTATTAAGGACCACCACTAATCAACAAGCTCAGTAGCGAACTCCACGTCATGAGGCAAAATGAGGGTGGTGCGTGACATTTGTGGAAGATTTTTTGACAGCCAAAAACATGCTCCACAAATATCACACACCTACACGCACTGTTAAGGTGTGTTTACAGATAATGACTACAAGTCGTGATTTCCACGAAGTATGCAACTCTGAGGTCCTTCAGTGCCCGACTATGCCATGAAATATTCACAGTCACCGGACAAAAAAAAAAATCCCAAAGTTTTTGTAGTTTTCTGTGTAATAAACACCGTATATAACGGATTTTGTATAACAGATTTTTCGCTCACATCGGATAAAATGTTCTCTCCGATTGCAATGTATTTCCATTAAAAACCCCTCACATGTGGGACTGGAGTCATTTCCATGATTAAAAGCCCGACCATTTGTTTTTTCAAACTGTGCTCAAACTCAGACGGCAGGAAAATTGTTAAGTCAGATGAGCACCTGTTAAATCAGACAGCGCAAAAGGCTGTGATTTGACACCTTTCTGCTTTCACTCCTTCGTCTCCCATGATATTTTAATAGTTTTTGCAGTGCGCACGCTGATTACATCATGGATCAGAAAAGCCTGCACTATTACGACTCAGAATCGGTAAAAATCGGAAATTATACAGCTTACCTTTGAATTGGAGGTGATGATTGTACAACCCCAATTCCAGTGAAGTTGGGACGTTGTAAAATGTAAATAAAAACAGAATACAGTGATTTGCAAACCCTCTTCAACCTCTGTTCAATTGAATACACCACAAAGTCAAGATATTTAATGTTCAAACTGCTAAACTTTATTGTTTTTTGCAAATATTTGCTTATTTTGAAATGGATGCCTGCAACATGTTTTTAAAAAGCTGGGACAGTGGTATGTTTACCACTGTGTTACATCACCTTTCCTTCTAACAACACTCAATAAGCGTTTGGGAACTCAGGACAATAATTGTTGAAGCTTTGTAGGTGGAATTCTTTCCCATTCTTGCTTGATGTACAACTTCAGTTATTCAACAGTCTGGGGTCTCCGTTGTCGTATTTTGCACTTCATAATGCGCCACACATTTTCAATGGGTGACAAGTCTGGACTGCAGGCAGGCCAGTCTAGTACCTGCACTTTTTTACTATGAAGCCATGCTGTTTTAACACCTGCAGAATGTGGCTTGGTATTGTCTTGCTGAAATAAGCAGGGACATCCCTGTAAAAGACATTGCTTGGATGGCAGTATGTGTTGCTTCAAAAACTGGATGTACCTTTCAGCATTGATGGTTCCATCACAGATGTGTAAGTTGCCCATGCCGTGGGCACTAACACACCCCCATACCATCACAGATGCTGGCTTTTCAACTTTGCGCTGTTAACAATCTGGATGGTCTTTTTCCTCTTTTCTCCGGAGGACATGATGTCCATGATTTCCAAAAACAATTTGAAATGCGGAGTCATCAGACCAGAGCACACTTTTCCACGGTGCATTTGTCCATTTCAAATGAGCTCGGGCCCAGAGAAGGTGGCAAAGTTTCTGGATGTTGTTGAAGTATGGCTTTCGCTTTGCATGGTAGAGTTTTAACTTGCACTTGTAGATGTAGCGACGAACTGTGTTAACTGACAATGGGTTTCTGAAGTGTTCCTGAGCCCACGCGGTAAGATCCTTCACACAATGATGTCGGTTTTTAATGCAGTGCTGCCTGAGGGATCGAGGATCACGGGCATTTAATGTTGGTCTTCGACCTTGCTGCTTACGTGTAGAAAGTTCTCCAGATTCTCTGAATCTTCTGATGATATTATGGGCTGTAGATGATGGAATCCCCAAATTCCTTGCAATTGAACATTGAGAAACATTGTTATTAAGCTTTTGGGCAATGTTTTTCATGCAGTTGTTCACAAGTGGTGATCCTCACCCCATCTTTGTTTGTGAACAGCTGAGCCTTTTATACCCAATCATGACACTCAACTGTTTCCAGTTAACCTGTTCACCTGTGGAATGTTCCAAACAGGTGTTCTTTGAACACTGGTGATGTAACACAGTGGTAAACATACCACTGTCCCAGCTTTTTTGAAACGTGTTGCAGGCATCCATTTCAAAATGAGCAAATATTTTCACAAAAACAATAACGTTTATCAGTTTGAACATTAAATATCTTGTCTTTGTGGTGTATTCAACTGAATATCAGTTGAAGAGGATTTCCAAATCATTGCATTCTGTTTTTATTTACATTTTACACAATGCCCCAACGTCAATGGAATTGGGGTTGTATAAAGAAAAGCTTGTTGAGGGTCAAATTAATCCAGAATAAAGCATAATCCAGCGACAGAACTTTAAAACTGTCATGTACATCGGCATCATGACACGGAGTTACAGAGTTGCAGAAGCGGAAATCAGGCTTTAAATTAATTAAATAAATCATCGTAAGGTGTAATTTCATGTAAATTTGATAGCTTAACTATTTTTATATTTATTTTGATAGCATCTGTACCTGGATGTTTTGCTGTATGTGGTCAAATGATTAAAAAAAAAACAAATGTTGAAAACATAAAAGGTTCATTCAGTAGTTCAGCACAGCTGAACCCAAAATGGAGCCATGTTCTGAGTTGGCACTACTTTCTCAATAAAGGGACCCTAACACACCCTTCCCTCACCCCCACCACTATAGGAAGAATTGCATGCATCCACCAACCTGCTACGTTAAGATGTGTGTGATGTACAGATCAATTCACAATCACTGTGGCATTGGAAACTATCACGCAAAGCCCTAGGACATTGAATGTTGCCACTGTCAGTATGTTGACACTAATTTGCAATACCCCTCCTGCTGACAAAGTGGAAAAGTATGCACAAAACTGTGTCTGTATATTGAACACTCAAGTCATAAAAATACATTAATAGTTATTTGTAACAGTTTTGTTGTTGTTGTTGTTCATAATTTAAATTATTTAAATTGTAGCATCATCATGTTGAATTAGTCAGTTAGAATAAATTAGTCATTAGTAGGTCATTGTAGTTGACATTAAAACTTGTTGTCACATCCCTAGATTAATGTGATGTGTGATATTTTAAAACAAAGGTGGATTTGACCTTTAATATGTTGCTGAACACAGCTGGTGTCAGTATAAGAAGTTGTACGTGTTCCAGCTCCTCTGGAGCAACCTGAGGTCAGTGGCTTGAATCAAGTGTGTGCTCATGATATGTAACTCGATCAAAGTGTTCAGCATTTGTCAATGTTCCAATCATGCTGGCCCTATCAAAATTCAGCATGAGGACCATTATTAAGATGTACTTTTCCATCATTTGATTTGATTCCCTTCAGGTGCGTTTACACATAACCAAGACACGTTACGAATGTCATTTTTCTGTCATTCGTGACACATTCCTGACATTCTTAATGTGACTTAATGCATCTGAATAGGTTTCTTAATAGTGCGTGTTGGTGCGTGATATTCTTGATATTCGTGGAGTATGTTTTTGCCTGTCAAAAAATCTTCCACGAATGTCACACACCACCCTCATTTCGTCTCATGTCGTGGAGGTCGCAACTGAGTGTGTTGATCCGTCTTGATGAGTAGTGATCTTTAATAGAACGTGACAACTTTCGTAGTGGTTCCTGTGATGGTTCTTGGAGCCCAAACTGTCACGCATTATTACGAAGTGACACAGAAACTGTCAAGTTTTGACACGACTTGTAACGCGGCGTAACATTTCACTGCGCGCCACGACGAATCAGTTTTCTGTCATGTGCGCACAATTAAACTCGGCTCCAAATGTCGTTCCACAGTTCCTGCTGAAGCTCCTCAGGACGCTCCTGCAGGTGTTCCACCTGCTGTTGCAACCGATGAGCGGGAGAACGAGTCTGAGCCAGAGGAACCAGAGGAGCGAGAGGAGCGTCACGTGCAGCCAGACATCTCTGCACCTCCTCCAGTCCAGCTGAGGAAGAAGCGTGCGCACAATTAAACCCTGCTGCACCGCATTCAGTTTGATTGCTGATACCAAGTCGGCTAAAAGTCTCATTTCAGTGCTCTTCAGTGTGCTCCTGCAGGTGTTCCACCTGCTGCATGTGCCTGATGTTTGGGAAAACGAGAGCTGCATGAAGCCACACATCTGGCTCTGTCCTCCTCCTCTCTGCGCCACTTCATGGCACAGAGCCCAACTACGCATGCAGTCACAAAGTTCTTCTGAAAAACTGGAGCGATCTGAATTCGGTTGGATGAATATGGGTGTGTGTGGAGACAATTCACCTCATTCACAACGTGACAGAACTTAACGATGTGCTGTTACGCGCAATAGCGCGCAATAACGTGGAACACTATTCTTGACCGTGCGTAATGGTTCCTGATAATTCTCCAGCAACACGTGCCATTAATCGTAACGTGTCGTAACAGGTTGCAGCAGTTCCTGAGGACACCTGACGCCTCTGCCCCGAATAATCACATTCGTGATCAGCGGCCAAGAATGTGTACTTCGTGGCATTCGTGACTTGTCGTCGTTATGTGTAAACGCAGAAAATAGGACACAGTAGAATCACAGATCGTGTGTGTGAGTGAGAGAGAAAGAGAGAGAGAGAGAAATCTGTTGGCCTATGGTTGCTCTCTGCTGTGAATCCAATTATGATAATTATTTGCACTGATAACAACTGTCACATCTGGCTGTTTGGAAATGAAATGTGTTTCTGCTGAGAGAATTTTTTTCCCCTCAGAGCTGGTCTAATTGTTGAAAAACTGAACAGGAGTATGATAATCATACACATTTATATTGATATCAAAGAGGGAATTGATGGTTTCAGCGTGTGGGACAAGCTGATCTGAGATCAGCCTGGGTCAAATAAGGATCAGAATCATATGAAAGCCGATAACGGGCATCTGGCTGGAAGTGTGAGGGGATCAATGCATTTCAGGACAAGCGGAGCTGGAAAACACAGAGCTTAGTCTGTATGAACAGAATACAATGATATTTCTCCCTCAAAGGGGGGCATAGCAGTATAATCCTTTCTTTTAGGAAGTCTAGTTCAGTTATTAAAATATTTGAGTCACTATCAGTGGCTTAAATGAGAGTTGGCCTGTTTGCGTTCTTGTAAAATTATCAGAGTTTTCTGAGCTTCAACAACAGCAATGAAAAAGGTGCTTATAATTTTGGATAGTGGCACAAATAATTTCAAGTCACTATAAATTCACAGTTTATTAAAAAAATCAGATGATTGTCTTACTTTTACTCACTAGTAGGAATGTTACGGATAAAACTTGCTGTTTGGATTGGGCTCCAATTTTAAGCCACAGATCGGATAATTTTTTTGGATCAGAAAAAAAGGGAGACAGATACAAGTTCCTTCCATTTTTATTAAAAATAACAATTAATACAAGGTGTTTATTCACTTTGTATACCTGTTAACTCCAATCAAGGATCACAGGGGGCTGAATCCTATCCCAGCAGTCGTAGGGTGAGAGGTGGGAGTATGTCCTGGACAGGATGCCAGTCTGCTGCAGGGAAACTCATTCACACACACATGTTCATAAAACAAGGTGACCAGCATTTCAATAACATTTTAAAAAAATAATTTGTTTTATTAATTGCAATTATAAACAGCACCAGTGAATAGAAAAAGTCTTTGACAGTGACAACATCATAAAAACAGTAACAACAAAGCAGACCTGAGTGTTGTTGGTGTCCATTCGGCTGCTCCCGTTTTTGTTCGGGGTCACCACAATGGATACTTCAATTCTTTATCAAAAAACTGGGGATACATTGGTTGGTAAGGAATGGCACGACACACACTTCCTGATCTGAATGATCTCAGCGAGATCCGTCCACACATTTCTTCATCATCATCTTCCTGATATTTTGGAGAGATTATTTCTGTACTTGGATGATGGCATGCACTGAGCTTCATAGGCACACACAAGGCACCAGAGACTGGGTTAGGGTTAGGTCAGAAGTCAGTGGAATCACTTTGATTTACAGTTACACAATCATTAAGATTTACACAGTTACTTGTATTCAAAACAAGTTACCAGTACAATGAAACTGTATTTAACACTACTATATTAAGGTGTGTGCCACATATGGTACACAATGGGTTGACCTATGCCAAATTCATTCTTTAAGGGCAATTTTGAAGTCAACCATCATTGACATACCAAGTTTGGTAGAAATCAGGAAAAGCACTTAGGAGACGTCGGGCAACAAACAGACAGGCAGACATGACTTTCACCCCAATAATTGACTTCTGAATTTGATCTTGTTGGGCTGTTCCTGAATGAACCTTCGTATATGTACCAAGTTTAATCTAACTCATAGTGGGCAAAAAATTACTTTTGACCTTTGACTCCAGTGATTGAACTTTGGTGAATTTGACTTTGCCTAAGAAATTCTAAACTCACCTACATATGTGTACCAAGTTAGGCAGAGATCGGAGTGAAACTCAAAATTTTAACCTTTGACCTCAATGACCTTACCTCTAAAGATGGTCCTTTGGCAAACTTGACATTGCTCCAGAACATATCGTCAATATGTGCACCACATTTGGTGGATGTCAGAACAAAAATCAAAATTTTGATCTTTGACCCCAATGACCTTGACCTTTGCCAAAACAAATTCTCTCAGGGTAATTCTGGCATTGACCATCATCCACATATAATGTTTGGTAGAAATCAGCCAAAGGACCTGTTCAAAGTAGGGGAAAAAAAAACAAACATTTCAGACGAATATACAATGATTTTAATATAAACATGATGCTGAATTCAAGAACGTAATTAATTTTCACTAAATAAAATTTAAAATACATCTTATGCCCTGGTTACAGCAATCTCTCCACACTGCATTGTTACATAATGGTGATGTGTGGAAATCAGAAGTAGGTACTATTGATATCTGATTCACCAAACCACTTAAGGATGGGACCCTGCTCACAGTCAAATTGGGATCATCTGTAGTCTGGATGTAATGTGACTGCAGAAAAGGTGCAGCAGTTGACATCCATGACCTGATGTACACATGGTCTGGGAGAAAGTTATAGAAATACATTTATGAGGAAATAACAGACTGACAGGCAACATTTTTAGCTTTACATGGCTGCAATGGAGATACAAATTTAAAGAGCTTTTTTTTAATAGTATATTAAAAATGTTTTACACAAATGTTATACACATAAAACTACAGTATATCATTATTTTATTGCTTAAATGACCTTTGAGCATGGGTGACCATAAAAGGTAAAACTCAGGGTTGTGTAAGTGTATACGAGGTCTGTCCAAAAAGTAACGGACCTTTTTATTTTTTCAAAAACTATATGGATTTGAATCACGTGTGATTGCATCAGCCAAGCTTGAACCTTTGTGCGCATGTGTGAGTTTTTTTCACACCTGTCGGTTGCGTCATTCGCCTGTGGGCAGGCTTTGAGTGAGCATTGGTCCACCCCCTCATTGGATTTTTATTGTCAGGGAAATGTCTGAGAGACTGCCGCTTTGCTCCATGAAATTTTTTTCAGAAACTGTTAGAGACAGCCAGTTGGAAACCATTCGAAAGATTCAGATGGATATCGGTGAAGATTCTGTCGGCATCAAGCGGATTAAGGATTGTTAAAACCTTTTTAAAGATGGCCCACAGCGGCGGAGGGCGCGCGGCGCACCGAGCGGCCATCGACAGGCTGGAACGACCAGATCATTTCTAAATTGAACGCTGTGTTGATCTGGGACATCGTGTGACTACCACAGAAATGGCAAGAGAGCTGGACATAGCACTTTTGTGGCACATTCCACTGTTACAGGAGATTTTGTAATGAAACTGCTCATGGCACACAACAAAAAATCACCTCTGTGTTCGAAGTCTCACAGGACATGTTGGGGTGTCCAGCTGTTACACAATTTCTCGGATACTCACTTGACTGAAAGCCATCGAAAGCTGTCTGAATCTTCTGAATGGTTTCCAACACGGAGGTGTGTTTTTTGTTGCACGCCATGAGCAGTTCCGTGCTGACGCGCGAAATCCTCCGCACGTCTTTCATTACAAAATCTCCTGTAACAGTGGAATGTGCCGCAAAAGTGCTATGTCCAGCTCTCTTGCCATTTCTGTGGTAGTCACACGATGTCCTGGATCAACACAGCGTTCAGTTTAGAAATGATCTGGTCGTTCCAGCCTGTCGATGGCCGCTCGGTGCGCCACGCGCCCTCCGCCGCTGTGGGCCGTCTTTAAAAAGGTTTTAACACTCCTTAATCCGTGTGACGCCGACAGAATCTTCACCATAATCCATCTGAATCTTTCGAATGGTTTCCAACTGGCTGTCTCTAACAGTTTCTGAAAACAATTTCATGGAGCAAAGCGGCAGTCTCTCAGCAAGTTCTCAGACAAAAGAAATCCGACAGGAGGGGTGGACCACTGCTCACACAAAGCCTGCCCACAGGCGAATGACGCAACCGACAGGCGTGAAAAAACTCACGCATGCGCACAAAGGTTCAAGCTTGGCTGATGCAATCACACGTGATTCAAATCCATATAGTTTTTGAAAAAAATAAAAAGGTCCGTTACTTTTTGGACAGACCTCATATAACCAATAGTTACATTGCATCTGCAAAACTGTCAGGCTGAAAAATCAAGACCAAGTCCTTCCCTTGATCCAGATCCATAACAAAAGTTAATCCATGCTTCCTTTTCTCAAGGTTGTCAGGATTCGGCCCATTCAGGTTCCTGGTCATGTTTTTATCACTTTGCCCTGCTTCTGTTTTGATTACTCTATTTGTGGGTTTTGTTTATCATTTATCTTCAGTGTTTTATCATCTGGTCATATTCCTTTAGTTTTTATTGCTTTCTCTGTGTATCATTTATTCTCTGTTGTGTAGTCATTTGTGCATTATCCTGTATTGCATAGTCTCTGGTTTCATTTTCTGTTCATTTTTTTTTAGTTATTCAGCAGTCAGTTTTGCCATTTTGTTATTATTAATTGTGTCATCTTTTATACTTTAGCCATTATGAGTTCCTTTCTAGTTTTCGTCCAGCCTGTGTTTGTTTTTCATTGTAATCATTAGTGGAATCACTTGTTTGTTTTGTTTTTCTCATTTGTTGTATTATGTGTTTAACCTATTTTTGCCACTTGTGAGTTCTAGTTTAGTCTTCGCTTTTTAAATTTCTTATTGTATCTGCATTCTGCCTTTCATGTTAGTTATTGGTTGTAATTTCCTTTATGCTTTAGCCACGTGGTGAGTTCTGTTCTTAAGTCTCTGCCTTTTATTTTCTGGTTCCTGTCATATGAGCACTTTAGTCTATGGTTTTCAGTTCATCTGAATATTTAGGATTTTTATCTCTGTTGGTTGTGGGTGGTGTTACTTGCACTTAGTTGTTTTGTCTGTCACACCCAATTATCATTCTTGTCTTGTCTGGCCACACCCCTTCCAGGACATTCCCCACACCTGCTTCTCATCACGCCTTGATTACTCCTTCTGTATTTAAACCCTCACTGTCTCTCTGTCCCTTGCCAGTTTGTTGAAATCTTTTCACATTCTCGTGTCCTTCTCACAGTCTTGTTTGCCTCGTTTTTTGACCTGGTTTGTTTTCTCTGATCTCCGCCACGCCGTGAACTTAACCCCTGCTTGTTTTTTAAACCACGAATCTGCCTCTTGTCTACCTGTTACCACCGCCCGCTGACTGCCTTACTGTGTACTGTACAGTAAAGCCTTTTATTACCTCTACACCTCTGCCTGTGAGTCTGTATCGTGTGTCCTACTACTTTCTGTGCCACACCACACCGAGTCATGACAAAGGTCTACCTCTCTACCACATTTCATTAACATCATTTCATATTAAAATATCTGAGTGACTGACAAATGGCAACAAAATAATACCTCTTCAGCCAAGAAGACGCATGATAAACAGCAGTTCCTTTAAATTTAAATCAACAAGTACAGAAACACATTGTTTCTTCAAGACCTGGGCCTATATTCTGATAGTCTCTTAGTGAAAAATTGTGTTCACCTTAAAAATTCAATAATAAATCCTAGTAAAGCTATTTATAAAGTATATAAAGAGTTATTTATAATGCATCTGAACCCTTAAAAGAGCTCTAAAGGTGACACATTGTTTGTAGTGAGGACAACTTTTAAGAGGCTTGGGATCTCCATCCAGAGATGTGTGTGGTTTTTGTGCTGGAGACCCTCCTGTCCTGTGCACCAAGTACATTTCCTGTACATTTGTTTTGTGAATTGTTCTGTAATTTATGTCCATAGTATGGCCCAAGCAGAGGGTCACCCCTTTGAGTCTGGTCTGCTTGAGGTTTCTTCCTCAGAGGGAGTTTTTCCTTACCACTGCTGCTTTGGGGGGTTAGACCTTACTTGTGTGAAGCGCCTTGAGACAACTCTGTTGTGATTTGGTGTGATATAAATGAAAATAAATTGAAATTAGGAGATTGTTGATTGTTGTCCACAAAATTGTGGACAGACAAAGAGGCCGTATAGATGCGTTTCAGACAATGGATGACTTAATAACTTAATGGATAAGTTAATAAGATGCTACAGATTAGATCATGCAGGAATCATGTTTGTGACTGATCTTATTAGACATGCACTTGCATCTCTGATACAGCACAAGAATGCATAATGCTAAAAATGAAAATAATCACTACGTTAAGATATTTGGGAACTGGAAAAATGCATCTCTGCAGAGGGATCACACAAATGATGACAGACATCAGAGGACTGATGCTGACCCTTTTCACACCACAGTATAAAAATCCAAGTAACTGTGCATATGTTTGTAAATGTTATTGCTTTTTTTTTTGTCTATGTATGATTTCATCATATGATTTCTGTGTAACATAATTCATACCAAGAGGTAAGTAAATCCTATGCTAACCTTGAGGAAAAGTGGAGGAAGAGGAAAGGTCGCCAGGCCACAAGATCACTAACTCTTCCAGACCAGACCCTTGTTTGCAGCTGCTGTGGTCGAGTCTGCCTGTCACACATCGGGCTCATGAGTCACCAGTGAGCCTGTATTCAACGTGGACAGTCCCCTCCTTCCTAATCTTCGTTCGCGAAGTTAAGCCATGATGATGAAATCCTATGTAGACCGTGAGGCCAGTTGTTGCTGGTGCTTATCTCCGGATTCTGTAGCATCAAGCATATGAGAGTCGAGAACTCCCCCCGGACCAGATGCCAGACTGACACAGTTTAGGTCCCCAGCCAAGGCTGGTACCCATTTACAGCTGGATGGACTGAGACAATGCAGAATAAGTGTCTTGTCCAAGAACAGACAAGGCAGCATGAGCAGGATTCAAGCCCAGGTCTACAGATTGGCAGGCCGGCTTCTTATCAATCAATCAATCAACGGTCAAAACGACCCCCTGTGAGCAAGCACTTGGTGACAGTGGGAAGGAAAAACTCCCTTTTAACAGGAAGAACCTCCAGCAGAACCAGGCTCAGGGAGGGGCAGTCTTCTGGTGGGACTGGTTGGGCCTGAGGGAGAGAACCAGGAAAAAGACATGCTGTGGAGGGGAGCAGAGATCAATCACTAATGATTAAATGCAGAGTGGTGCATACAGAGCAAAAAGAGAAAGAAACACTCAGTGCATCATGGGAACCCCCCAGCAGTCTAAGTCTATAGCAGCATAACTAAGGGATGGTTCAGAGTCACCTGATCCAGCCTTAACTATAAGCTTTAGCAAAAAGGAAAGTTTTAAGCCTAATCTTAAAAGTAGAGAGGGTGTCTGTCTCCCTGATGTGAATTGGGAGCTGGTTCCACAGGAGAGGAGCCTGAAAGCTCTGCCTCCCATTCTACTCTTACAAACCCTAGGAACTACAAGTAAGCCTGCAGTCTGAGAGCGAAGCGCTCTATTGGGGTGATATGGTACTATGAGTTCCCTAAGATAAGATGGGACCTGATTATTCAAAACCTTATAAGTAAGAAGAAGAATTTTAAATTCTATTCTAGAATTAACAGGAAGCCAATGAAGAGAGGCCAATATGGGTGAGATATGCTCTCTCCTTCTAGTCCCCGTTAGTACTCTAGCTGCAGCATTTTGAATTAACTGAAGGCTTTTTAGGGAACTTTTAGGACAACCTGATAATAATGAATTACAATAGTCCAGCCTAGAGGAAATAAATGCATGAATTAGTTTTTCAGCATCACTCTGAGACAAGACCTTTCTAATTTTAGAGATATTGCGTAAATGCAAAAAAGCAGTCCTACATATTTGTTTAATATGTGCATTGAATGACATATCCTGATCAAAAATGACTCCAAGATTTCTCACAGTATTACTAGAGTTCAGGGTAATGCCATCCAGAGTAAGGATCTGGTTAGACACCATGTTTCTAAGATTTGTGGGGCCAAGTACAATAACTTCAGTTTTATCTGAGTTTAAAAGCAGGAAATTAGAGGTCATCCATGTCTTTGTAATACAATCCTGCAGTTTAGCTAATTGGTGTGTGTCCTCTGGCTTCATGGATAGATAAAGCTGGGTATCATCTGTGTAGCAATGAAAATTTAAGCAATGCCGTCTAATAATACTGCCTAAGGGAAGCATGTATAAAGTGAATAAAATTGGTCCTAGCACAGAACCTTGTGGAACTCCATAATTAACCTTAGTCTGTGAAGACGATTCCCCATTTACATGAACAAATTATAATCTATTAGATAAATATGATTCAAACCACCGCAGTGCCTTTTAATACCTATGGCATGCTCTAATCTCTGTAATAAAATTTTATTTTATAAGAAGATCATTTGTAACCTTCACTAATGCTGTTTCTGTACTATGATGAATTCTAAAACCTGACTGAAACTCTTCAAATAGACCATTCCTCTGCAGATGATCAGTTAGCTGTTTTACAACTACCCTTTCAAGAATTTTTGAGAGAAAAGGAAGGTTGGAGATTGGCCTATAATTAGCTAAGATAGCTGGGTCAAGTGATGGCTTTTTAAGTAATGGTTTAATTACTGCCAGCTTAAAAGCCTGTGGTACATAGCCAACTAATAAAGATAGATTGATCATATTTAAGATCGAAGCATTAAATAATGGTAGGGCTTCCTTGAGCAGCCTGAGAGAGAGCAGCCGGAGAGAAAGAGTCTAACCAAATACCGGCATCACTGAAAGCAGCCAAAGATAACGATACGTCTTTGGGATGGTTATGAGTAATTTTTTCTCTAATAGTTAAAATTTTATTAGCAAAGAAAGTCATGAAGTCATTACTAGTTAAAGTTAAAGGAATACTCGGCTCAATAGAGCTCTGACTCTTTGTCAGCCTGGCTACAGTGCTGAAAAGAAACCTGGGGTTGTTCTTATTTTCTTCAATTAGTGATGAGTAGTAAGATGTCCTAGCTTTACGGAGGGTTTTTTTTATAGAGCAACAGACTTTTTCCAGGCTAAGTGAAGATCTTCTAAATTAGTGAGACGCCATTTCCTCTCTAATTTACGGGTTATCTGCTTTAAGCTGCGAGTTTGTGAGTTATACCACGGAGTCAAGCACTTCTGATTTAAAGCTCTCTTTTTCAGAGGAGCTACAGCATCCAAAGTTGTCTTCAATGAGGATGTAAAACTATTGATGAGTGCTACTCTGCACTGTGTTGGTATATGGCATTAGAGAACATAAAGAAGGAATCATATCCTTAAACCTAGTTACAGCGCTTTCTGAAAGACTTCTAGTGTAATGAAACTTATTCCCCACTGCTGGGTAGTCCATCAGAGTAAATGTAAATGTTATTAAGAAATGATCAGACAGAAGGGAGTTTTCAGGGAATACTGTTAAGTCTTCAATTTCCATACCATAAGTCAGAACAAGATCTAAGATATGATTAAAGTGGTGGGTGGACTCATTTACATTTTGAGCAAAGCCAATTGAGTCTAATAATAGATTAAATGCAGTGTTGAGGCTGTCATTCTCAGCATCTGTGTGGATGTTAAAATTGCCCACTATAATTATCTTATCTGAGCTAAGCACTAAGTCAGACAAAAGGTCTGAAAATTCACAGAGAAACTCACAGTAACAACCAGGTGGACGATAGATAATAACAAATAAAACTGGTTTTTGGGACTTCCAATTTGGATGGACAAGACTAAGAGCCAAGCTTTCAAATGAATTAAAGCTCTGTCTGGGTTTTTGATTAATTAATAAGCTGGAATGGAAGATTGCTGCTAATCCTCCACCTCGGCCCGTGCTACGAGCATTCTGGCAGTTAGTGTGACTCGAGGGTGTTGACTCATTTAAACTAACATATTCATCCTGCTGTAACCAGGTTTCTGTAAGGCAGAATAAATCAATATGTTGATCAATTATATCATTTACTAACAGGGACTTAGAAGAGAGAGACCTAATGTTTAATAGACCACATTTAACTGTTTTAGTCTGTGGTGCAGTTGAAGGTGCTATATTATTTTTTCTTTTTGAATTTTTATGCTTAAATAGATTTTTGCTGGTTATTGGTGGTCTGGGAGCAGGCACCATCTCTACGGGGATGGGGTAATGAGGGGATGGCAGGGGGAGAGAAGCTGCAGAGAGGTGTGTAAGACTACAACTCTGCTTCCTGGTCCCAACCCTGGATAGTCACGGTTTGGAGGATTTAAGAAAATTGGCCAGATTTCTAGAAATGAGAGCTGCTCCATCCAAAGTGGGATGGATGCCATCTCTCCTAACAAGACCAGGTTTTCCCCAGAAGCTTTGCCAATTATCTATGAAGCCCACCTCATTTTTTGGACACCACTCAGACAGCCAGCAATTCAAGGAGAACATGCGGCTAAACATGTCACTCCCGGTCCGATTGGGGAGGGGCCCAGAGAAAACTACAGAGTCCGACATTGTTTTTGCAAAGTTACACACCGATTCAATGTTAATTTTAGTGACCTCCGATTGGCGTAACCGGGTGTCATTACTGCCGGCGTGAATTACAATCTTACCAAATTTACGCTTAGCCTTAGCCAGCAGTTTTAAATTTCCTTCAATGTCGCCTGCTCTGGCCCCCGGAAGACAATTGACTATGGTTGCTGGTGTCGCTAACTTCACATTTCTCAAAACAGAGTCGCCAATAACCAGAGTTTGATCCTCGGCGGGTGTGTCGTCGAGTGGGGAAAAACGGTTAGAAATGTGAACGGGTTGGCGGTGTACACGGGGCTTCTGTTTAGAACTACGCTTCCTCCTCACAGTCACCCAGTCGGCCTGCTTTCCTGGCTGCTCGGGATCTGCCAGAGGGAAACTAACGGCGGCTAAGCTACCTTGGTCCGCACCGACTACAGGGGCCTGGCTAGCTGTAGAATTTTCCACGGTGCGGAGCCGAGTCTCCAATTCGCCCAGCCTGGCCTCCAAAGCTACGAATAAGCTACACTTATTACAAGTACCATTACTGCTAAAGGAGGCCGAGGAATAACTAAACATTTCACACCCAGAGCAGAAAAGTGCAGGAGAGACAGGAGAAGCCACCATGCTAAACCGGCTAAGAGCTAGTAGCTGCGCTAAGCTAGCGGATTCCTAAAACACACAAAGTGAATAATGTGTAAATAATTTAGAGGTGATTCAGCAGAGGGAGTGCTTTAGTTAAGGCACGTGAAGATTACCGTATTTTCCGGACTATAAGTCGCACCGGAGTATAAGTCGCACCAGCCACTTTATCCATTATAAAGAAAAATAAACCATAAATAAGTCGCACCGGAGTATAAGTCGCACCAGCCACTTTATCATTATAAAGAAAAATAAACCATAAATAAGTTGCACTGGACTATAAGTCCCATGGACATACAGGTATGTTAAGTTAACATGAAAAGTTCAGATGATAATATTGTGACGGCTACCGTTTTCAGATGCATATTTCACTAGTCGTAACTTACAATCTGCAGAGTATGATTTTCTTTTTGGTGGCATTTTTTCGGGCCTTCTCCGTTGTCTTGTTAAGTTATCAGTAACGTTGAAATTTTTATTTTTCTATGGTAGTCAGAAGTCGCAGGAACAGTCACACAAGCCTTGAGTGCCCTCTGGTGAGCTGCATTTACCTACAGATGTTTGTATTTTGCGGACCACATTGCGAGCCGAACCATGCAGCACCTACCTGCGCAGCTCATGACCACCCAGCGTTGTCGATCCAGCTCCTTCCAAGTGCAGACGCTAATCCTCCGCCGTCGCTCAGTGCTCCCATGCAGCTCTCAGCGTCAACTCTGCTCACACTGATATCCAAGGGTTGAAGCTGTTTTGTTAGCCGTCCCAGAATAAACACCATGTTCGTCTGCTTCAAACGCTATTCACAATCTTTGACGCCAGCTCCTTCCAAGTGCACACACTAATCCTCCGCCGTCGCTCACCCGGTGCTCCCACGCAGCTCTCAGCGTCAACTTAAACACTCTGCTCACACTGATATCCAAGGGTTGAAGCTGTTTTGTTCGCCATGCCGGAATAACAGCAAGCACCGTATTCGTCAGCTTCACACGCTGTGGGTGAGGTGAGGAATACGCATCCAACGTTCTGTTCTCTGATTGGTTATCGCGACCAGCGTGACTTATAGGACGGCCGCCATACTACAGTGTCCATGATGCATTGCATTTCCTTTTCTGGTGGCCATTTTAAAACATAGATCGACTCTGTCACGTAAAATTGTTTTGTTACAGTAAATTAATTGAGATCCTACCGGTATATTTTTCATTTATAAGTTGCACCGGAGTATAGGTCGCACCCCCGGCCAAAACATGTAAAAAAGTGCGACTTATAGTCCGGAAAATACGGTACACTGTGAAACAAATCGTTATCTAGGTAACTATACTCAACAAAAATATAAACGCAACACTTTTGGTTTTGCTCCCATTTTGTATGAGATGAACTCAAAGATCTAAAACTTTTTCCACATACACAATATCACCATTTCCCTCAAATATTGTTCACAAACCAGTTGAAATCTGTGATAGTGAGCACTTCTCCTTTGCTGAGATAATCCATCCCACCTCACAGGTTTGCCATACCAAGATGCTGCTGATTAGACACCATGATTAGTGCACAGGTGTGCCTTAGACTGCCCACAATAAAAGGCCACTCTGAAAGGTGCAGTTTTGTTTTATTGGGGGGGGATACCAGTCAGTATCTGGTGTGACCACCATTTGCCTCATTCAGTGCAACACATCTTCTTCGCATCATCCGTGAAGAGAACACCTCTCCAACGTGCCAAACGCCAGCGAATGTGAGCATTTGCCCACTCAAGTCGGTTACGACGATGAACTGGAGTCAGGTCGAGACCCCGATGAGGACGACAAGCATGCAGATGAGCTTCCCTGAGACGGTTTCTGACAGTTTGTGCAGAAATTCTTGGTTATGCAAACCGATTGTTTCAGCAGCTGTCCGAGTGGCTGGTCTCAGACGATCTTGGAGGTGAACATGCTGGATGTGGAGGTCCTGGGCTGGTGTGGTTACACGTGGTCTGCGGTTGTGAGGCTGGTTGAATGTACTGCCAAATTCTCTGAAACGACTTTGGAGACGGCTTATGATAGAGACATGAACATTCAATACACGAGCAACAGCTCTGGTTGACATTCCTGCTGTCAGCATGCCAATTGCACGCTCCCTCAAATCTTGCGACATCTGTGGCATTGTGCTGTGTGATAAAACTGCACCTTTCAGAGTGGCCTTTTATTGTGGGCAGTCTAAGGCACACCTGTGCAGTAATCATGATGTCTAATCAGCATCTTGGTATGGCACACCTGTGAGGTGGGATGGATTATCTCAGCAAAGCAGAAGTGCTCACTATCACAGATTTAGACTGGTTTGTGAACAATATTTGAGGGAAATGGTGATATTGTGTATGTGGAAAAAGTTTTAGATCTTTGAGTTCATCTCATACAAAATGGGAGCAAAACCAAAAGTGTTGCGTTTATATTTTTGTTGAGTATAGATCAATCTAACTGCGCAGATTAAACAGCTAACAGATACAGCAAAACACCGCTGTCCTCCGGAACAGGAAGTGATACAATACCGCAGTGAGAGCCAACCACCAGTAGAGGCAAGCAAGCAGATCCACTCAGCTACTTGCTCTATGATTCATACCGGTCAGTCACAAATATTTTGCTGATCAATATATGCTTTAAATCATCCGTCTTTGGTTCTTGGTTGTTGAGATATACAAAAAAGATGTGTTTCACAATTTCACCACAATTTCTTTGCACAGACTTTCTTAAGTCAAAGTCACACTTTGACGGATTGAGGAAACGTATGAGTAGCGGATACAAAATTCTAATATCCGTTCATGTCCGTTTTAGTCCTGTACAAATCCTTTTCTCATTTATTAAATGCACTCCTTGTCAGCTAATGTCCAGCAAGTCCGTCTGAAAGTTTTATTCATGCACCAATGTTTTAACGGACATCAGATGGAGCGCTTCCCCTGTGGCTACACCGTTTTGTTGTGGACTTGGTCATTAGTTTGCCGAACGTTAGTTGTATCCATGATTTATCTGTTCATCTTCTGGTTGCGTCTGGAAGCATTATGCACCCATAATCAGAGGATGGTCCAGTTATTCCATTACAGCCCCAAATCCACTGAAGACTGATGGATTAGGCAGTTTTTGCCACCGGACAAATTATTTCAGTCTGTTACTAATTGGTTTACTCAGTTCATCACAGTGTGACTACACTTTCAGATACAAGTATGGGGAGTTCCAAGAGAAAAAGATTGGGAACCACTCTACTAATGGATGCTAATAAGGAGTTTAAGGAGTGACAGATTTAAAGGTCTGCAAGGTGACCAAGAATAGATCTATGTTTCTGCCACAGCAATATAGGTAATGTATTTAAACATCCTAGACTTTAATTCAGTGGAGAAAACCATTCAGAGAACACGGTCCTCAACAACAGCTTGTGAAAACCTCTGGTCAAAGCGAGAGACTGTGGATTTAATCCCTCTGACTGGCAAGTATGGCTGTCCTAGTTTGACGGAGAGATTTGGATAACAGGAAGTGAGTCAGCAGGAGGAATTTACATCATGTCTTTCTGGACCTTCCTCTGTTCCATCAGAAAAATCACACATATTGGGAACATTTGTACAGATACAATTGTGGGGGGGGAGGCTTGGTTCATTATTGGGTGGGCTTAAGCCCCCCCCCAAGCTCCCCCTTGGTGTCGCCACTGCTGGAAGACCCAGCCACATTGCATCTTCAATGCTGTCACTGATGGAAGGAGGTTTTGGCTTAAAATCTCACGATACATGTCCCCGTTCATTCTTCCCTTAACACAGATCAGTCGTCCTGTCCCCTTTGCCCTAAAATGTTCTATTTTAGTTTCATCTGACCACATGATATTCTCCCAGTCCTCTTCTGGATCATCCATATGCTCTCTGGCAAACTTCAGACGGGCCTGGACACGTACTGGCTTAAGTAGGGGGACACGCCTGGCACTGCAGGATTTGAGTCCTGCTGATTAGTGTTACATACCTTTTAAGTTCTGTTTTTTTGCATTCATATTTTATTTATTTATTTAGATTTTGATTCGTGGACATAAAATAATAAGGATTTAGGATTAGGATTTCAGCAATGCATTCAGGACTTGACACACATTGGTGGAAATACCCTGGATTTGGTTCTTGCACGTGGTTTTACTGTCACTCAAAACTACACTTGATAAGATTGCGCCCCCAGTCGCTTTGGTTCAATGGTTACTTGCATGACCTCAGGCAGAAGGCTAGAGGTTTGGAACAGAAATGGTGTTGCTCCAAATTAGAGGTGTTCCACCTTGCGTGGTGTGATGCTATCTTAGATTATAAGAATGCACTATTGGCTACAAAGTGGACCTATTACTCTGATTTGATCAATAAAAACAAGCATAACTCAAAGTTTTGTTCAACACGGTAGCATTATTCATTCATGGACAGCCACCTGTTAGTTGCTCTCCCTTTTCAGAACAGGACTTCTTGGATTATTTCAAGAAGAAAATAGAAGACATTAGGTTGAGCATATCCCAGCATTCCTTGGCCCAGCCACTGCACCCTGCTATGGAGGTGGGTGCTACCACTGAGGTGTTACCTAGATTTACAGAATTTGAACTGATGAAACTCGGAACGTCTACAAAAGGCACAACCTGCTTATTTGATCCTATACCAACAAAACTATTTAAGGATCTATGGCCCACTCTTGGGCCAACTGTGCTGGAAATTGTTAATCTCTCACTAACTTCTGAGTCTGTTCCTAAATGTTTCAAATCTGTAGTGATTAAACCATTATTTAAAAACTCTCATATTGACCCTAGTGTATTGAAAAATTATAGGCCAGTATCAAATCTGTCATTTTGCTCTAATATTCTGGAAAATGTGGTTTTACGGCAGCTCATCAACCACCTTACTGAGAATAATCTTTTTGAGCCATTGCAGTCTGCTTTTAGAAAATATCATTCCACAGAGACAACGCTCACTAAAGTAGTGAATGACCTTCTGCAAGCATTGCACTCGGACATGGTTATGGTGCTGTTAGAGCTTCGTGCTGCATTTGATACCATGGATCATCATATTTTACTTGATAGGCTGGAGAATCATTTTGGGATTACTGGAAGTGCCCTTGCATGGTTGACATCATACCTGTCCAGTCGTTCTTACTGTGTTTTGAAGAATAACACTACCTCTAACCTTAATGACATGAAGTTTGGGGTTCTACAGGGATCCGTCTTAGGCCCCCTGCTTTTCTCCCTTTATGTAGCACCTTTTGGGCACATATTGCGGCTTTTTGGGACTGCCTTTCGTTGCTATGCTGATGATACTCAATTGTACATGCCATTAACTGTTGGTAATCTCATTCACATAAAATCCTTAGAAGATTGCCTTGCATAAGTGAGAAGCTGGATGTCTAGTAACTTCCTACTTTTAAGTTCTGATAAGGCTGAAATGATGGTTCTTGGTTCAGCAAGGCAACGGAATCAATTTGACCAGCTAGTGCTTATCTTAGATTTGTGTGTTATACATCATACGGACAAAGTGAGGAACACTGGGGTAATTTTTGATCCAACGTTGTCCTTTGACCTTCACATTAGTTACGAGGACTGCTTTCTTCCATCTGAGAAATATAGCGAACATTTGTCCCATCCTGTCTATGGCTAATGCTGAGTCTCTGATACATGCATTTATCTCTTCTAGATTGGACTACTGCATTGTTCTATTTTCTGGTTTACCGCAGTCCAGCATTAGGGGTCTTCAACTGGTTCAAAATGCTGCTGCCAGACTCTTGACATGAAGTAGAAAGTTTGATCATGTTACGCCCATTTTGGCATCTCATCATTGGCTTCCTGTCTCTGTGAGATCAGATTTTAAGGTTCCATTACTGGCCTATAAAACTGTTCATGGACTGGCACCTCCCTACCTGGCTGACCTGGTTAAGCCCTACGTACTGGCTCGGGCCCTGTAGGGTGCAGGACTTGTCTGCGTTCCTAGAGTGAATAAAAAGTCTGTGGGTCACAGAGCTTTCTCTTATCGTGCCCGTGCTCTGTAGAACGATCTCCCTGCACACATAAGGCAGTCGGATTCTGTGGAGACTTTTAAATCAAGACTTAAGGCCCATTTGTTTTCTCTGTTTTATCGTTAGTATATTATGTTTTGTGTTTTTTCTATTCTTTTTGCTTTTTTATGGTTTTGCTCTTTTATTGACTTTATAATCATTTAATTCATTTTGTTCTGTTTTCTGTGTTGTGTTGTGTTGTGTGAAGCACCTTGAGGTGACCATGTTGTGAGTTGGCACTATATAAATTAATAAATTTGATTTTTTTTTTTTATTTAGATTTTTTTAATAACATGAAAATCCAAGGGAGAAAATATGTCATAGGCACTGCCTCTTTGTTTATGATTTTAATTTATTCTGTTCCTTAAATTCGTTTTTTTTTTCCTTGTCTTCACACTCCAGCTGTAAGTAAATTCTAGTACAGAACAATCAGGATGAAAAAATGGCAGCCACGCTGTTACCAACGGGTCCTGATGGCTTACGGCAGTTCACTTGCGAATCCTTGGCTGCCCTGGAGCAGAGGATTGCGGAAGAGCAGGCCAAGAATGCCAAGGATTGCCACAAGAGTCTCAAGAACACAGAGCCAGCCAAACCCAGTGCTGACCTGGAGGCGGGCAAGCAGCTGCCGCGCATCTACGGTAGCGTCCCTACAGAACTTATTGGGATACCGCTGGAAGACATCGATTCCTTTTACTTCAAGAACCACAGGGTGAGATTTCCTCTGTGTTGTGGGATAGCGTTGTTGTCCTGTGGCGAGTTATGTTCCTTGCAACTTTTGAAATGCACATTTCTTCGATTCAACCTGCTGTGGAGTAACCTGTTATCAAAGCTGGTTATCTCAACCTCTGTTATCTCAGCTGTATGTATGTTACTTTCACAGAACTAAAAATGCTTAATGTTATGCTGTACAGTTAGGTTTACAAGTATTTAGACAGTGACAATTTTTGTAACTTTGCCTTAGTGCACTACCAGAGTGGAGTTAAAATGAAACTATCAAGATGTGCATGTAGCATATGCTTTCAGGTGTAGTTCAACCATTTAGGAATTATGCCCATTTGTATACTTAACCCCAACCATTTTTAGAACCCGGAAGGGACAAAATACAGTTCATCCGGAAAGTATTCAAAGCACTTCACTTTTTCCACATTTTGTTATGTTATAGCCTTATTTCAGAATGGATGATTTTTTTTCCTCAAAATTCTACACACAATACCCCATAATGACACAATTGTGAAAAAATTGAGATTTTTGCTAATTTATTAAAATAATAAACCTAAGAAATCACATGTACATAAGTATTCACAGCTTTTGCCACGAAGCACCCTGTTTCCACTGATTATCCTTGAGATGTTTCTATAGCTTAATTGGAGTCCACCTGGGGTAAATTCAGTTGCTTGGATGAGAAACAAAATTCTCTGGTCTGATGAGACAACGCTTGAACTCTTTGGTGTGAATGCTAGGCTTCATGTTTGGATGAAACCAGGCACCATCCCAACAGTGAAGCACGGTAGTGGCAGCATCATGCTGTGGGGATGCTTTTCAGTGGCAGGAACTGGGAGACTACTCAGGATTGAGGGAAAGATGAATGCAGCAATGTACAGAGACATCCTGGATGAAAACATGCCCCACAGTGCTCTTGACCTCAGACTGGGGTGATTGTTCATCTTTCAGCAGGACAATGACCCTAAACACACAGCCAAGATATCAAAGGAGTGGTTTCAGGACAACTCTGTGAATGTCCTTGAGTGGCCCAGCCAGAGCCCAGACCTAAATCTAATTGAACATTTCTGGAGAGATCTGAAAATGTCTGTGCACCAACGTTCCCCATCCAACCTAATGGAGCTTAAGAGGTGCTGCAAAGAGGAATGGGTAAACCTGCCTAAAGACAGGTGCGTGAAACTTGTGGCATCATATTCAAGAACACTTAAGGCTGTAATTGTTGCCAAAGGTGCCTCAAGGTATTGAGCAAATGGTGTGAATACTTACTGCGTACATGTGATTTCTCAGATTTTTATTTTTAAAAAATTGTAAACATCGCTCACTCATCTTCAACCGCTTAATCCAATTAAGGGTTGCGGGAGGCTGGAGCCTATCCCAGCAGTCATAGAGCGTGAGGCGGGGTACACCCTGGACAGGACGCCAGTCAGTCACAGGGCCACAATAGACAAACAAACACATTCACACCCACTCGCACACCTACGGACAATTTAAAGAGTCCAATCCACCTAACTCGCATGTCTTTGGATGTGGGAGGAAACTGGAGCACCCAGAGGAAACCCACGCAAACATGGGGAGAACATGCATACTCCACACAAAAAGGCCACAGGCAAGAATTGAACCCATGACCTTCTCGCTGTGAGACAACAGTGCTAACCACTAAGCCACCATGCTACCAAATTGCAAACATTTTAAAAACAAATAAAACAACAACAAAAAAAACTCTTTTATGTTCTCATTATGGGGTGTTGTGAGTAGCATTTTGAGAGAAAAAATTAATTTACTCCATAATGGAATTAGGCTGTAACATATTAAAATGTGGGGGAAAAAAAGAAGCTCTGTGAATACTTTCCGGATGCACCGTACTTACTTTCATTCCCATTCTCTCCAGAGTGTACTGCCATCTCTCCAGGCTAGTCTCAACTTGCTCTCTACTCTCACTACAGGTCACAATGTCATCTGCAAACACCATAGTCCATTATTGAGAAAAATCATGATCAGTGAGCAAAGCCACAAAATATTCTCTCATTATCTGCTGTCTCTGTAAAAATCTTCTCATACATGCAGCAAGTTTGACTAATAAATGCTGTGATGCATAATTTATCACACTACGCATTTTAGAGGCGGTCATGACCCCAAAAACAGTTAGAAATAAACCACAAAGTCAAGGATATTTCAGTAATGTACTCTATTGTTGTGGTGTGTCAGGTCTATGGTATTGAATCAGTTCAATTCAGTTTTTTTTTATAGCACTAAATCACAACATATTTCACCTTAAGGTACTTCACAAGTCTAAGATCTAACCTTACCAAACCCCCCGAGCAAGCACATAGGTAACAGTGGTAAGGAAAAAAACACCCATGAGTTTTGAGTAAGAAACCTCAAGCAGACCAGACTCAGGGGTGACCAACTTCAGCAGTTCTAAGAATAACAATGATCAAATAAACAACGTACAACAAAGAATTTTCAAAAATGCAAACAAGAACAGAAAATAAAAACAAAAAGGTTCTAATCCTTCAGCAGTTGACACCCCAAATTTTCCTTAGACAGGCTGCATCATGAGACACCAACAACTATACCTTTGCTTCACTAAGACCTGCTCCATTATTAGTAAAATTAGGATGAAGGCGGAAAGTAGCTCAGTACAACATTGATATCATACTCATGTGAAAGAGAGAACAGATGCACCTTTTATCTGGATTTGAATGTCTCCAGAGAATCAGAATGTCAGTGGGTGGATTGTTCTAGAGAGCAGGTGCATGGTGAGGAAAAAAAAATCTGTGGCCTGCTGACTTCTTTTTAACCTTTGGAACACAGTAATCCTGCATCCCGAGGATTCCAGTGCAAAAGGTTTGTTGGGTTGCTTTTATTGGATTACTTTTGAAGTGTTGCCGGGATAAAAATACTTACACAACCAGTGTTGTTTAATGACCAGAAAATCACACTTAAGTAAAAGTACAGATACCCATTAAAAAAATGACTTTGGTAGAAGTTCAAGTCACCGATTGAAATGCTACTCAAGTAAATGTCTTAAAGTATCTAGTATTTATTGTACTTAAGTATGACAAGTAATGTACAACTAAATGTACTCAAGTATTGAAAGTAAAAGTACAAGTAAATGTTAATAATCGAAAACGGACTGATTTTTTTTTTTTTTTTTTTTTTATTACAAAGTTTATCTAGGCTTGTAAATGACTGGTAGTATTAGTCAAAATACTGAAAATTGTGCACATCACACAAAAACACTTCAGAAACAAGGTTTCAAAACCTAAACGAGAGTAGGGTACTCACTAGGTGTTCACAAGAAACAGTTATTTATTTCTATATGTATTTATTTCTTTTCATTGTTAGTTGGTTTTATCTTTTCTGTTGTTTTCTTTCATTAGGTTCTTTTTGTCTCTTTCTCTAAAATTGTATTGTAACATTTAGTCTATTATTATTGATTATTATTGTGTATTATGTAGACTATTATTGTTGTTGCTATTATTAATATATGAATAAAAATAAATAAAAAAAATACAATTTGACTCTTTTACGACAACGAATGCTGAGCCATTATTTATACAGAAAACAAATCAACACAAACGTGCTGATGCAAACAGCTTAATGTAAACAGCTTAATGCAAACTTTAACACTGAAAACGCCATAGACATGCTAATGCGTTAGCATCGGTCCCGTTTTAAGTTATAAAATACATCTATCAACTGTTTCAGAAGACCATAACAGGTCAGTTTAACATAAAAATATTAACTATTACTCACAGACATATGCTCTTCAGGGTTTTAGCAGGGAAGAATTAGGATAAAGTGAAATTAAACAATGAATCCACGAATCGTAGATTGAAGCACTGCTTCAACCTGCGAATCACTGCTTCGATTGGTTCAAAGCAAAGAAATGAAAAGTTGATTACAGACCCGCTGCAGTTCTGTAATCAATGTAGAGAAATTATCATTTTCCTGACAAACACACCCAAGTGCGCAACTGCAAAAAAGCCTACCGAACATGCCTCATGACAAATCGGCCTGACTTTGTTGGAGTCATTAGTTGTCTCTGGGTGAAAACACGACTTTTTTCGTGTGTGTGTGTGTTTTGTAACGAGTAATGGCATGGCACATAGAACATGGATTGGAGTAGAAGTAGGCAATTAATGTCGGAAATGTAGTGAAGTAAAAGTGAAAGTAAGCTAAATTTAAAAACTCAAGTAAAGTACAAAGTCTCCCAAAACGTACTTAAGTACAGTAGTGAAGTATTTTTACTTCATTACTATACAACACTGTACAGAAGTACACAAGTTGGATAGACATATTTGAGCATCGAAGTGGTTACAATTCCTAAATGATTAGTTTGATATTTTTTGTTAAAGCCCCTGAATCAAAGCTAAAACTCTACAGTTCTGTTATGTGTCGGACGCAGCTCGGAGAACCGACCAGCGTTTGAAGGACCCAGTATGAAATAAGCAGAGCACGGTACAAAGGCTAACTGAATTTAATACATAACAGTGACAAAACAACAAAAGAATGTGCGGTCTGGCGTGGTGGTGATACGGTGCGCTCCCAGCAGCGCTAACGGTCCGGAGCCAGAAGCCGTTCGGACCCAAGGACCCCGCCGACACCCCCCAGGTGGCCGCAACAAACCGAGTCTGTGAAAGAAGGAACCATTATGTGAGTCCACACTCTACACACAGAGAGACCACTCAAAGGTGTACATAACAGCAAACACTTCCTGGCTTAATTACTAATCAGCTTCCCAACCTGCAGGCATGGAACATCCAGTTCACAAAACTCCACTGCAGTGGAAGCCGATACATGACTAACGTACAGCTCAATATAATAAGGTGTGAGGGACACCACATTACTGACTGTATAAACGTTAGTCACAAAATCTAACGTACCTCAGGAAGTGTGCTGACGAGCGTGAGACCTCACCCCCTCCTCTTTCACAGACCGTGCATCAAACCCTGGACGTTCTCTGCATCCACTGATGATGAGATGGCTCCCGAGACGACGATCTCACCCGTCTGGTCACAAGGTCGAGTCTCTGGCAAATACACACTGTATACTCCAGTCTTAAATGCCACCATGTTCCAATCCATATAGATGCACCACAGCTGTGAGTCCTGACGAGCCGCAGGTGATCAGGGTGAGGTCCTGATAACCTCAGCAACACAGCCACTCAGTCCCAAATGCAAGCCACCTGGAAGGAAAACCAAAAGACAGAAACAAAAAGGCAGCCAGGCCCCCCCAGCCATACAACAAGTTCAAGTACATTTTGAAGGATTAATTTCAACTCTATTACGGTGGTGTACAGAGGCAAAATTACAAAAATGATCATAGTCCAGATACTTCAATACATGAACACTTTTTCTGTCTTAGACCTGCTGTTTAGTTTGAATAACTTATGGATGCCGAAATCTGTTGCTTAACAATGTTAGGAATAATGCAAAATGTGACTTTTGACATGTTTTTGTGTTTTTGCAGACTTTTATAGTACTTAACAAAGGCAATACCATCTTCAGATTCAGTGCCACATCTGCACTTTATATATTTAGTCCTTTTCACTTCATCAGATCTATCGCCATAAGGGCTTTAGTCCACTCATATCCTTTGTTTTTTTAATCTCCATGTGTTTCTGTTTCTTCCTGCCACTGCTGCACATCATACATGATGATGATGCCATCCATGGTTGTACTTAGAAATATGATGTAATCATGTAATTCAGACAGGTTGGTCACTGTTGTGTTGATCATTAGCTCATATTATGTTATTGTCATGGTAATTATCTTGATGCTTTATTATTGCGGCACTCCTCTTTTTGGGAAAAGTGTCCCTAAGGGCCCCTTCACACATAATACAATTGAGGCAGAATGGCGCACGAAGGAGTCGTCAAATGCCACTCATGAAAAATCAGAGCCACCTCAAATGACTCGTACAGCTGTCGCTACAACCATTCGTGCACACCAGCGGTTGAAAGACAGCGAGTGCCCTGTGCGTGCTCATTCGACCCCCGTCTCGGCAGGTGTCAGCCAAATTCCAGGTGTCACACACGAACATCCAACAACGCTTGCTGGACACATAGAAAAGGCGGGGCTATTCGCACTCCTGGCACGAGAGTAGAGAGCAGGCGACCACATTTAAGCTGTTTATGAAAATTGTCTAAGTGCCCCACAAGTGTGGCATCACCAAGCAACACACATGGTTGTGGCTGTGCCAAGCCCCCCTAACACATCTGAACACACACAGCACAGCGCCTCTCAGCTGATCACCAGCCAGCCATGCGCTGACAGCTGGAAATGACGGCTCTGTGCACACGACGTGTTACATTAAAAACACAGAGAACAGAGACAGGACAGGTATATAAATTAATACTACAATAACTACATACATAATTACATAACAAATAACTAAAATAATTAATCACAGAATGGTAAGTGGACTGCATTTATATAGCGCTTTTCCATCTGCATCAGATGTTCAAAGCACTTTACAAATAATGCCTCACATTCACCCCGATGTGAGGGCGCTGCCATACAATGTATTCACTATACACCGGGATCAATAGAGGATTAAAGATCTTGGCCAAGAGCCCTTAGTGATTTTCCAGTCAGGCTGGGATTTGAACCGAGGATCTTCTGGTCTCAAGCCCAATGCCTTAACCACTGGACCATCACCTCCCCTATACACAGAAGACAGAAACAGAGAGTGACACTTTGTTCTGTGCGCTGAATGAAAAGGAGGGCCTGACCACACACAGCAGCAGTTGTTGAGATCTCGGGACCCGCGAATCACAGCTGGAGAACATGTACCGTGTTTTGACGGACATGACCTTTCAGCTCTACACCGTGAGGCGTGTGCTTGCTTTCCTCACGTGGAAATAATTAAAAACACATATCTGCTCCTGTCTGACCGTGTTTCCCTCCCGACAGCAGATGGAATGTTTTGCGGTTCCCCATTTCATTTTTTGTTTGTGGATTTTCTTCGGGTTTCTGTTTCATTCGCCCAATGTCGTGTTATGTGTGAAGCGGCCTTAATAACAGTAATAACTTTCAATAACAGTTAATGAAAGTAACAAACACAGCGTTTAAATCATTCATCAATCATTTAGTTATTGATTTGTCCAGCTAGTTTTTGTTGGTAAAATGTTGAGGGACAAACCATAAATTTAAATTATGGAATATCCAGATTTCTGTGTGTCAGAATGAAGATTAAACTAGAACACACACATATGTGTGTGTGTGTGTGTGTGTATATATATATATATATATATATATATATATATATATATATATATATATATATATATATAAAATATATATAATGTGTGTGTGTGTGTGTGTGTGTGTGTGGAACCACATCTTGCATTCTGTCCTTGCAGATGAGACCATTTATAATATTTACTGATGTCTGTCCATGTCAGTTTCTGTTGGATTTCATTTATTTATTTATTTACGTTTTCATAGTTCTATTTTTGAAACTGCTTTGTAATGGCCCCTTCTGACATGGCAAACCTAATCGCTACATCACCCACTGTTAATCTCTGAAATGAAATAAGACCAAAGAGATTTTACATCATATGAGAGCTGCCGATTAGCTCTGTGTCCTCACTGCACTTTTACATGTGGGAAAGTATTTTCATTTTGTCCCCTTTGTATGTTACAGATTTGAAAACCTCATTCTCTGTTTTGTCATTTCTAATTATTCACAACTCATTCATTGAGTATTAGTCTGTTTTTTTCTTCATCTGGAAGCGTGTGCTACTTTCTTGATTAGGTTTTGTTTCATTTAAAATAAACAATTTCGTAACTTTAAAGGTAACGTTTAGAAAATTTGAATTTGTTGTTTTATGTCAATCTCTCTTTTTGTCTCTCTTGTTTTCTGGTCTGTCACTTTATTGCTATGTCTGTCCCCTGTCTTTCTAGCTGTCTGTCTGTATATGTGTCTATGTGTCTGTCTGTCAATTTATTGCTCTCTGTCCTCTGTCTCTCTAGCTGTCTCTCTGTCTATGTGTCTCTCTGTCTATCAGTCTATGTATGTGTCTCTGTCCCTCTGGATGTATGTCTGTGTGTCTCTGTCTGTCTTCTGTCTGTCGTTTGATCTTTATGTCTCTCTTGCTCTCCGTCTCTCTCTGTCTGTCTGTCTCTCAC
The DNA here is from genome assembly GCF_902500255.1 of Thalassophryne amazonica. NCBI lineage: Eukaryota > Metazoa > Chordata > Actinopteri > Batrachoidiformes > Batrachoididae > Thalassophryne > Thalassophryne amazonica. The sequence goes on from NC_047114.1 coordinate 43,363,659, forward strand.
TCTGTATGTCAGTCTCTCTTTTTGTCTGTCTCTCTATGTGTCTCTCTGTCTGCCACTTTATTGGTCTATCTATTGCCTTGTCTCTCTAGGTGTCTCTCTGTCTGTCTATGTGTCTCTCTGTCTCTGTCTGTCTGTCCCTCTGGATGTATGTCTGTGTGTCTCTATATGTCTTCTCTGTCTGTCATTTGATCGCTATGTCTCTCTTACTCTGTCTGTCTCTCTCTCTCTGTTTGTCTCTCAGAGAGAGATACAGTCATAGAAAATGACTAATTCTTTTGTTCCCATTTTAAACATAACCGCTGAATTTGTCATTCTGCTGTAGACACGATCACACACACAGAAGTTCAATATGTTGCTATGCAGATCTCATCAAAAACAATCAAACTATTATTACATATTTGAACTTGACTAATGTATGATTTAGTTTTAGTATAAATTCAGAGTTATCCACATTTGTAGATTTATTGTTTATTCTTTATTTTGTGTACTGTGAGTGTAAATGATTGTTTTATCCTCTCATTTCCTTAACTCATTTCCACATTGTTCAGCCTCTTCATAATGTTCACTATACTCACCAACTGTTTCTTCATGGCGATGTCTGATCCGGCACGTGGGCCAAATACTTAGAGTAAGTAAGTCTTAAAGTCTTCACCTGCATGGAGGCGAAGTTTTTGTTCTAATGTGGAGCTTTGTCAGGGTTTGTTTCTGTCATGTGCAGACAGTAAGTTGACATGTAAGCATGGAATGCACGTTTGCTGCACTCAGAATGCATCCTCAATCTGTTATTTTGTGTGCTTTTTAAAATCCTACAATGCTTCATACCTGAAGATGTTATAGAATGAAAACTAAATGTTTCAGGGGAATCGTGTTTTTAAGATGGTGTTATCAGTGTGTTGCAGCCACATTCAGCATGCTGCATGCAGTCTGCAAGGATAAATACACTGAATGTGTGTATTCATGCAGCTGTGCATTTTTACCTTCATTTCAGCTTCATTTGAAATTATATCTACAATATTAACAATTGTGGATCATTAACTAAGCTTATATCTTTGTATATTCAAACCCCCCCCCCCCCCACACGCACACAAAAAATACACAATTAAGCAAGTAGGTAATGTATTATCCAGAGTATAAGCACTGTTTCTTTAACTAGTTTGGGAGATCCTGTACCTAAATACACCAGTGTGACTTTTACTCCATTATATAAGTGCAACTTGCTTACCAAAATTTTTTATTGGGCTTTCCCAGGAGTCAAAGCACCAAAGAAAATAACAAAAAAATACAGGCCAGTAAGATAAAAAATAGAGAAAAACTTATATACAGTTGTGCTCAAAAGTTTACATCCCCTGGCAGAGTTTTGGTTTTTTGGAGAATATGAATGATAAACATTTTCTTTCACTCATGGTTAGTGGTTGTGTGAAGGCTTTTATTGGCGCACAACTGTATTTACTATTTTTAAATCATAATGATCATGGGTGGCAGCTGGACTTTGCCCGACTCCAGCGACGAGTGGGTCGAATGGCTATTCGTCCAGGGTTTGCCAACATTTGGCCACAGGTGTGAAGGCTGCCTCAATCGCGCCATTTGGCCATGGGTGTGACATAGCTCATGATTTCGTTCAGCTCCCTGGCTGCGGCATGATATGGCCAACATGCGTTAGACACACTGTGCGAATGATCCGAACACAATCAGATGGCAGTGCGACCTCATCTTACACACACCGTTCGAATGGGTTTTCTGCCATGAGCAGCACCCAAATGTAGAGTACATGTGCTGTGACCAAATGGTTGGGGCGACTACTGTACAAGGCGTTCCGTTTTTTTCACAAGTTTCACCAGTATTCACGCCTTACACAAGTGGGTTCAGGATACCCTGCACTTACAACAGTGAAACTGAGTTGAAAACAGATTAAACTAAATAAAAGTAAGCTATATATATATATATATATATATGTGTGTGTGTGTGTATATATATATATATGTATGATATATATATATATAATATATATATATATATATATATATATATAATCTATATGTATTGTGTGTGTGTGTGTGTGTGTGTAAAAATTTGCCCTGCATCACTTCCAGGAGCTTTGATGGGCAGCACTCTGCTCACAGGGTCTGATGTGTTTGCACCGACATCTATCAACTCACCTGAAAATACTGAAAAACTTGAGTAATAATCATAATAAAATTATTATAAAAATGCCTATTCAAATTTGCTATGTATTCAAAGCTACCTCAAAAAATCAAAGCTCATGGACCCAAGACCTCAGAGTGACGTCGATGTTAAACAGTAATGATAAACAACTTGACAGACAAACTCAGCATCCTCAGCTGAGGTGCTTGGGTTCAGATTTGGACTAAGATGAAGATCTTGCATGTTAGAATATAATTTGCAAGAGCTTCATCTTAGTCCAAATCTTATATTATATTATTTGTACAGTAGTATGTGTGTTTGTACTGCTTAGGATGATTTGTATTCTCAGTTCCACTATTTGTTTTCAGCTCAATCAAATGTATGCTGTTTACACTTTTTAAGACTTAACACATTTTCTGATCTAATGAAGCATACAATAAACAGCAATCTGCAATATCTAAAATCATATTGTGAACATTATCAGTTCCATTGAAGGATTTGACATTGTAAGTCTGTTCTTACTCCTTAGTTTAATGGATTGATTTTTTTTTTAAAGCTAAAAGTAGCTCTGAATTTGTGGTTTTGCTTTATGCCTGGTTTCAATTCTGACCCTTCTGAACTATGACTATTTTGCAGATATACTTTCACAGCCATCTACACATTTGAGTCAGCAATAAAGTATTAGCGAGGGGGTTCTGTGTTGATTCGTTCACCTTCCTGAGAGACCCTTGGAACTGGCTGGATTTCACTGTCATCGTCATGGCGTATGTAACTCTCACTGGTCTATTACCTATCGTATGATGTACGGTATAACAACTACTAGTGATTTATTGAGTTAGGCTCTCTCTTTCTCTTTCTTTCTCTCCCCCAAGAAATTAGCCACAAAAACATATCGGTATTAAAATATTAATATAGTTTGAATATTAAAATATATTAATATTTTATAAAGAAACAGATGACAGATCTATAAAAATATGTACAGGTGCTGGTCATATAATTAGAATATCATGAAAAAGTTGATTTATTTCAGTAATTCCATTCAAAAAGTGAAACTTGTATATTATATTCATTCATTACACAGAGACTGATATATTTCAGATGTTTATTTCTTTTAATTTTGATTATTATAACTGACAACTAATGAAAATCCCAAATTCAGTATCTCAGACAATTAGAATATTACTTAAGACCAATACAAAAAGTATTTCTAGAAATGTTGGCCAACTGAAAAGTATGAGCATGTACAGCACTCAATACATAGTTGGGGCTCCTTTTGCCTGAATTACTGCAGCAATGCGGCCTGGCATGGAGTCGATCAGTCTGTGGCACTGCTCAGGTAGTATGAGAACCCAGGTTGTTCTGATAGTGGCCTTCAACTCTTCTGCATTGTTGGGTCTGGCGTGTTGCATCTTCCTCTTCACAATACCCCATAGATTTTCTATGGTGTTAAGATCGGGTGAGTTTGCTGGCCAATTAAGAACAGGGATACCATGGTCCTCAAACCACGTACTGGTAGCTTTGGCACTGTGTGCAGGTGCCAAGTCCTGTTGGAAAATGAAATCTGCATCTCCATAAAGTTGGTTAGCTGCAGGAAGCATGAAGTGCTCTACAACTTCCTGGTAGATGGCTGCGTTGACCTTGGACCTCACAAAAGTAGATTTCTCCTGGTAGCATCAAATCTCAGATCAGTCTGACTTTCCAGGCTGAAAACCATCTAAATGAAGTATACAGTCTTACAACAACCATCAAATGAAGCATTTCTTTAAAATGAAGATGCAAGGTTTGGGGAAAAAAACGTTGAGTAGATGCACATAATAAATCTGTTTATTTCAGATATGTGACAGAGTTTGTAGACCTCGGAAATGTCTCTGCACTGAGAACCTTCAGAGTACTACGAGCACTGAAAACCATCTCAGTTATTCCAGGTAAGAAGTCTACAGTGTAAAACGTCCTGTTCATGTATTGCTGTCAGGTCTGCCACATTACTGAGAAATGGTTTGAGCTGTACTGATGTTGCACAGTGTCTCTGTTGGCTCATCCTTCCAGGTCTAAAGACCATTGTTGGTGCTCTGATCCAGTCTGTGAAGAAGCTGGCTGACGTGATGGTCCTGACTGTGTTCTGTCTCAGTGTGTTTGCCCTGATTGGCCTCCAGCTTTTCATGGGGCTCTTGCGACAGAAGTGCGTCCGCAGTGTTGTGCACTGTGTCAATTCCTCTTCTAACCCCAGCTCTTCTTTCATCTGCAACAACAGAACCTGGAGCTCCACAGCAGAGTTCCTCAGCAGTGAAGGTCAGTCTGAAGCTACTTCTGTTGGGAAAAAATTAGAAAAGTACTGTGGAAGAAAAAAAAAAATCAACTGCATATCAAGATCCCAAATCCTAGGGCTTTGTATTCTACCCAGTGCAAAGCTGCACACAACACAAGTATTATAGATGCTTTACATTTCATTTCAATGCCCTGCCTGCATGCTGATCCATAAATAGCAAGTACAAAAAAACTGTAAAATAAAATGTAAAAACAAGGTTTAAAAGTTTTATCAATCAGATTAAGAAACTGGAATAATCATACATATAAATGCCATCAAAAAGCAGCAGACCAATGGTAAGTGCTAAAAACAATTTGCTGTAAACTCATTCAACACAAGTTTGTCTCAGTTATAAGAAAGAGAAAACAGATGAGTCTTTTACCTGAAATTTTAAAAAAGTTCACAAAATCAGACTGCCTGTCTCAATAGGAAAACTGATCCAAAAAAAGGGTGCATAATAAAAGAAGTCTGTATGACCTGCTGATATCTTCACCCTTGGACAGTGTTGCCAAAGTTACTTTTTTAGTTACTTTATACAATTACTTAATACAGTTACTTCGTTAGCAGTTCTATGCAGTTACTATTAGTTAACTATTAGTTACATTGCTGAAAAGGTACTTTGCTGATTACTCAGTCTTAACCAAGTTAGATTACTAGTCACTTTATTACTTACATTTAGCAGCCGCCAACAAGTTGTTCACAGCTACTAATGAAGTACAACCCCAATTCCATTGAAGTTGGAACGTTGTGTGAAATCAATCAATCAATCAATCAATTTTTTTATATAGCGCCAAATCACAACAAACAGTTGCCCCAAGGCGCTTTATATTGTAAGGCAAGGCCATACAATAATTATGTAAAACCCCAACGGTCAAAACGACCCCCTGTGAGCAAGCACTTGGCTACAGTGGGAAGGAAAAACTCCCTTTTAACAGGAAGAAACCTCCAGCAGAACCAGGCTCAGGGAGGGGCAGTCTTCTGCTGGGACTGGTTGGGGCTGAGGGAGAGAACCAGGAAAAAGACATGCTGTGGAGGGGAGCAGAGATCGATCACAAATGATTAAATGCAGAGTGGTGCATACAGAGCAAAAAGAGAAAGAAACAGTGCATCATGGGAACCCCCCAGCAGTCTACGTCTATAGCAGCATAACTAAGGGATGGTTCAGGGTCACCTGATCCAGCCCTAACTATAAGCTTTAGCAAAAAGGAAAGTTTTAAGCCTAATCTTAAAAGTAGAGAGGGTGTCTGTCTCCCTGATCTGAATTGGGAGCTGGTTCCACAGGAGAGGAGCCTGAAAGCTGAAGGCTCTGCCTCCCATTCTACTCTTACAAACCCTAGGAACTACAGTAAGCCTGCAGTCTGAGAGCGAAGCGCTCTATTGGGGTGATATGGTACTACGAGGTCCCTAAGATAAGATGGGACCTGATTATTCAAAACCTTATAAGTAAGAAGAAGAATTTTAAATTCTATTCTAGAATTAACAGGAAGCCAATGAAGAGAGGCCAATATGGGTGAGATATGCTCTCTCCTTCTAGTCCCCGTCAGTACTCTAGCTGCAGCATTTTGAATTAACTGAAGGCTTTTTAGGGAACTTTTAGGACAACCTGATAATAATGAATTACAATAGTCCAGCCTAGAGGAAATAAATGCATGAATTAGTTTTTCAGCATCACTCTGAGACAAGACCTTTCTGATTTTAGAGATATTGCGTAAATGCAAAAAAGCAGTCCTACATATTTGTTTAATATGCGCTTTGAATGACATATCCTGATCAAAAATGACTCCAAGATTTCTCACAGTATTACTAGAGGTCAGGGTAATGCCATCCAGAGTAAGGATCTGGTTAGACACCATGTTTCTAAGATTTGTGGGGCCAAGTACAATAACTTCAGTTTTATCTGAGTTTAAAAGCAGGAAATTAGAGGTCATCCATGTCTTTATGTCTGTAAGACAATCCTGCAGTTTAGCTAATTGGTGTGTGTCCTCTGGCTTCATGGATAGATAAAGCTGGGTATCATCTGCGTAACAATGAAAATTTAAGCAATACCGTCTAATAATACTGCCTAAGGGAAGCATGTATAAAGTGAATAAAATTGGTCCTAGCACAGAACCTTGTGGAACTCCATAATTAACTTTAGTCTGTGAAGAAGATTCCCCATTACATCAACAAATTGTAATCTATTAGACAAATATGATTCAAACCACCGCAGCGCAGTGCCTTTAATACCTATGGCATGCTCTAATCTCTGTAATAAAATTTTATGGTCAACAGTATCAAAAGCAGCACTGAGGTCTAACAGAACAAGCACAGAGATGAGTCCACTGTCCGAGGCCATAAGAAGATCATTTGTAACCTTCACTAATGCTGTTTCTGTACTATGATGAATTCTAAAACCTGACTGAAACTCTTCAAATAGACCATTCCTCTGCAGATGATCAGTTAGCTGTTTTACAACTACCCTTTCAAGAATTTTGAGAGAAAAGGAAGGTTGGAGATTGGCCTATAATTAGCTAAGATAGCTAGGTCAAGTGATGGCTTTTTAAGTAATGGTTTAATTACTGCCACCTTAAAAGCCTGTGGTACATAGCCAACTAACAAAGATAGATTGATCATATTTAAGATCGAAGCATTAAATATGGTAGGGCTTCCTTGAGCAGCCTGGTAGGAATGGGGTCTAATAAACATGTTGATGGTTTGGATGAAGTAACTAATGAAAATAACTCAGAACAATCGGAGAGAAAGAGTCTAACCAAATACCGGCATCACTGAAAGCAGCCAAAGATAACGATACGTCTTTGGGATGGTTATGAGTAATTTTTTCTCTAATAGTTAAAATTTTATTAGCAAAGAAAGTCATAAAGTCATTACTAGTTAAAGTTAATGGAATACTCAGCTCAATAGAGCTCTGACTCTTTGTCAGCCTGGCTACAGTGCTGAAAAGAAACCTGGGGTTGTTCTTATTTTCTTCAATTAGTGATGAGTAGAAAGATGTCCTAGCTTTACGGAGGGCTTTTTTATAGAGCAACAGACTCTTTTTCCAGGCTAAGTGAAGATCTTCTAAATTAGTGAGACGCCATTTCCTCTCCAACTTACGGGTTATCTGCTTTAAGCTACGAGTTTGTGAGTTATACCACGGAGTCAGACACTTCTGATTTAAAGCTCTCTTTTTCAGAGGAGCTACAGCATCCAAAGTTGTCTTCAATGAGGATGTAAAACTATTGACGAGATACTCTATCTCCCTTACAGAGTTTAGGTAGCTACTCTGCACTGTGTTGGTATATGGCATTAGAGAACATAAAGAAGGAATCATATCCTTAAACCTAGTTACAGCGCTTTCTGAAAGACTTCTAGTGTAATGAAACTTATTCCCCACTGCTGGGTAGTCCATCAGAGTAAATGTAAATGTTATTAAGAAATGATCAGACAGAAGGGAGTTTTCAGGGAATACTGTTAAGTCTTCTATTTCCATACCATAAGTCAGAACAAGATCTAAGATATGATTAAAGTGGTGGGTGGACTCATTTACTTTTTGAGCAAAGCCAATAGAGTCTAATAATAGATTAAATGCAGTGTTGAGGCTGTCATTCTCAGCATCTGTGTGGATGTTAAAATCGCCCACTATAATTATCTTATCTGAGCTAAGCACTAAGTCAGACAAAAGGTCTGAAAATTCACAGAGAAACTCACAGTAACGACCAGGTGGACGATAGATAATAACAAATAAAACTGGTTTTTGGGACTTCCAATTTGGATGGACAAGACTAAGAGACAAGCTTTCAAATGAATTAAAGCTCTGTCTGGGTTTTTGATTAATTAATAAGCTGGAATGGAAGATTGCTGCTAATCCTCCGCCCCGGCCCGTGCTACGAGCATTCTGACAGTTAGTGTGACTCGGGGGTGTTGACTCATTTAAACTAACATATTCATCCTGCTGTAACCAGGTTTCTGTAAGGCAGAATAAATCAATATGTTGATCAATTATTATATCATTTACTAACAGGGACTTAGAAGAGAGAGACCTAATGTTTAACAGACCACATTTAACTGTTTTAGTCTGTGGTGCAGTTGAAGGTGCTATATTATTTTTCTTTTTGAATTTTTATGCTTAAATAGATTTTTGCTGGTTATTGGTAGTCTGGGAGCAGGCACCGTCTCTACGGGGATGGGGTAATGAGGGGATGGCAGGGGGAGAGAAGCTGCAGAGAGGTGTGTAAGACTACAACTCTGCTTCCTGGTCCCAACCCTGGATAGTCACGGTTTGGAGGATTTAAGAAAATTGGCCAGATTTCTAGAAATGAGAGCTGCTCCATCCAAAGTGGGATGGATGCCGTCTCTCCTAACAAGACCAGGTTTTCCCCAGAAGCTTTGCCAATTATCTATGAAGCCCACCTCATTTTTTGGACACCACTCAGACAGCCAGCAATTCAAGGAGAACATGCGGCTAAACATGTCACTCCCGGTCCGATTGGGGAGGGGCCCAGAGAAAACTACAGAGTCCGACATTGTTTTTGCAAAGTTACACACCGATTTAATGTTAATTTTAGTGACCTCCGATTGGCGTAACCGGGTGTCATTACTGCCGACGTGAATTACAATCTTACCAAATTTACGCTTAGCCTTAGCCAGCAGTTTCAAATTTCCTTCAATGTCGCCTGCTCTGGCCCCCGGAAGACAATTGACTATGGTTGCTGGTGTCACTAACTTCACATTTCTCAAAACAGAGTCGCCATAACCAGAGTTTGATCCTCGGCGGGTGTGTCGTCGAGTGGGGAAAAACGGTTAGAGATGTGAACGGGTTGGCGGTGTACACGGGGCTTCTGTTTAGGGCTACGCTTCCTCCTCACAGTCACCCAGTCGGCCTGCTTTCCCGGCTGTTCGGGATCTGCCAGGGGGGAACTAACGGCGGCTAAGCTACCTTGGTCCGCACCGACTACAGGGGCCTGGCTAGCTGTAGAATTTTCCACGGTGCGGAGCCGAGTCTCCAATTCGCCCAGCCTGGCCTCCAAAGCTACGAATAAGCTACACTTATTACAAGTACCATTACTGCTAAAGGAGGCCGAGGAATAACTAAACATTTCACACCCAGAGCAAAAAAGTGCAGGAGAGACAGGAGAAGCCACCATGCTAAACCGGCTAAGAGCTAGTAGCTGCGCTAAGCTAGCGGATTCCTAAAAACACACAAAGTGAATAATGTGTAAATAATTTAGAGGTGATTCAGCAGAGGGAGTGCTTTAGTTAAGGCACGTAAAGATTACACTGGGAAACAAATCGTAATCTAGATAACTAGATCAATCTAACTGCACAGATTAAACAGCTAACAGATACAGAAAAACACCGCTGTGCTCCGGAACAGGAAGTGATACAATACCGCAGTGAGAGCCAACCACCAGTAGAGGCCAAATGAAATGTAAATAAAAACAGAATAGAATGATTTAATATATATATATATATATATATATATATATATATCAAATCAATTTTATTTATATAGCGCCAAATCACAACAACAGTTGCCCCAAGGCGCTTTATATTGCAAGGCAAAAGCCATACAATAATCACAGAAAAACCCCAACGGTCAAAACGACCCCCTATGAGCAAACACTTGGCGACAGTGGGAAGGAAAAACTCCCTTTAAACAGGAAGAAACCTCCAGCAGAACCAGGCTCAGGGAGGGGCAGTCTTCTGCTGGGACTGGTTGGGGCTGAGGGGAGAGAATCAGGAAAAGACATGCTCTGGAAGACAGCAGAGATCAATCACTAATGATTAAATGCAGAGTGGTGCATACAGAGCAAAAAGAGAAAGAAACACTCAGTGCATCATGGGAACCCCCCAGCAGTCTAAGTCTATAGCAGCATAACTAAGGGATGGTTCAGGGTCACCTGATCCAGCCCTAGCTATCAGCTTTAGCAAAAGGAAAGTTTTAAGCCTAATCTTAAAAGTAGAGAGGGTGTCTGTCTCCCTGATCCGAATTGGGAGCTGGTTCCACAGGAGAGGAGCCTGAAAGCTGAAGGTTCTGCCTCCCATTCTACTCTTAAAAACCCTAGGAACTACAAGTAAGCCTGCAGTCTGAGAGCGAAGCGCTCTATTGGGGTGATATGGTACTACGAGGTCCCTAAGATAAGATGGGACCTGATTATTCAAAACCTTATAAGTAAGAAGAAGAATTTTAAATTCTATTCTAGAATTAACAGGAAGCCAATGAAGAGAGGCCAATATGGGTGAAATATCCTCTCTCCTTCTAGTCCCCGTCAGTACTCTAGCTGCAGCATTTTGAATTAACTGAAGGCTTTTCAGGGAACTTTTAGGACAATCTGATAATAATGAATTACAATAGTCCAGCCTAGAGGAAATACATGCTTGAATTAGTTTTTCAGCATCACTCTGAGACAAGACCTTTCTAATTTTAGAGATATTGCGCAAATGTAAAAAAAAGCAGTCCTACATATTTGCTTAATATGCTCATTGAAGGACATATCCTGATCAAAAATGACTCCAAGATTTTTCACAGTATTACTAGAGGTCAGGGTAATGCCATCCAGAGTAAGGATCTGGTTAGACACCATGTTTCTAAGATTTGTGAGGCCAAGTACAATAACGTCAGTTTTATCTGAATTTAAAAGCAGGAAATTAGAGGTCATCCATGTCTTTATGCCTGTAAGACAATCCTGCAGTTTAAGTAATTGGTGTGTGTCCTCTGGCTTCATGGATAGATAAAGCTGGGTATCATCTGCGTAACAATGAAAATTTAAGCAATGCTTTCTAATAATACTACCTAAGGGAAGCATGTATAAAGTGAATAAAATTGGTCCAAGCACAGAACCTTGTGGAACTCCATAATTAACCTTAGTCCGTGAAGAAGACTCCCCATTTACATGAACAAATTGTAATCTATTAGATAAATATGATTCAAACCACCGCAGCGCAATGCCTTTAATACCTATGGCATGCTCTAATCTCTGTAATAAAATTTTATGGTCAACAGTATCAAAAGTAGCACTGAGGTCTAACAGGACAAGCACAGAGATGAGTCCACTGTCTGAGGCCATAAGAAGATCATTTGTAACCTTCACTAATGCTGTTTCTGTACTATGATGAATTCTGAAACCTGACTGAAACTCTTCAAATAGACCATTCCTCTGCAGATGATCAGTTAGCTGTTTTACAACTACACTTTCAAGACTTTTTGAGAGAAAAGGAAGGTTGGAGATTGGCCTATAATTAGCTAAGATAGCTGGGTCAAGTGATGGCTTTTTAAGTAATGGTTTAATTACTGCCACCTTAAAAGCCTGTGGTACATAGCCAACTAATAAAGATAGATTAATCATATTTAAGATCGAAGCATTAATTAATGGTAGGGCTTCCTTGAGCAACCTGGTAGGAAGGGGGTCTAATAGACATGTTGATGGTTTGGAGGAAGTGACTAATGAAAATAACTCAGACAGAACAATCGGAGAGAAAGAGTCTAACCAAATACCAGCATTACTGAAAGCAGCCAAAGATAACGATATGTCTTTGGGATGGTTATGAGTAATTTTTTCTCTAATAGTTAAAATTTTATTAACAAAGAAAGTCATGAAGTCATTACTAGTTAAAGTTAAAGGAATACTCGACTCAATAGAGCTCTGACTCTTTGTCAGCCTGGCTACAGTGCTGAAAAGAAACCTGGGGTTGTTCTTATTTTCTTCAATTAGTGATGAGTAGTAAGATGTCCTAGCTTTATGGAAGGCTTTTTTATAGAGCAACAGACTCTTTTTCCAGGCTAAGTGAAGATCTTCTAAATTAGTGAGACGCCATTTCCTCTCCAACTTATGGGTTATCTGCTTTAAGCTGCGAGTTTGTGAGTTATACCATGGAGTCAGGCACTTCTGATTTAAGGCTCTCTCTTTCAGAGGAGCTACAGCATTCAAGGTTGTGCTCAATGAGGATGTAAAACTATTGACGAGATAATCTATCTCACTCAAAGAGTTTATATATATATATATATATATATATATATATATATATATATATATATATATATATATATATATATATATATATATATATATATATATATATATATATATTCAATTGAATACACCACAAAGACAAGATATTTAATGTTCAAACTGATAGACTTTTGTTTATGTGTAAATATTTGCTCATTTTGAAATGGATGCCTGCAACACATTTCAAAAAAGCAATGACAGGGGCAACAAAAGACTGGGAAAGTTGATGAATGCTCAAAGAACACCTGTTTGTAACATTCCACAGGTGAACAGGTTAATGGGAAACAGGTGAGTATCATGATTGGGTATAAAAAGAGCATCCCCAAAAAGGCTCAGCCATTCACAAGCAAAGATGGAGCGAGGATCACCACTTTGTGAACAACTGCGTGAAAAAATAGTCCAACAGTTTAAGAACAATGTTTCTCAACATTCAGTTGCAAGGAATTTAGGGATTCCATCATCTACAGCCCATAATATAATCAGAAGATTCAGAGAATCTGGAGAACTTTCTACACGTAAGCAGCAAGGTCGAAAACCAACATTAAATGTCCGTGACCTTCGATCCCTCAGGTGGCACTGCATTAAAAACCAACATCATTGTGTAAAGGATCTTACTGTGTAGGCTCATGAACACTTTAGAAAACCATTGTCAGTTAACACAGTTCGTCGCTACATTTACAAATGCAAGTTAAAACTGTACCATGCAAAGCGAAAGCCATACATCAACAACATTGAGAAATGCCACTGCCTTTTCTGGGCCCAAGCTCCTTTGAAATGGATAGACGTAAAGTGGTAAAGTGTGCTATGGTCTGATGACTCCACATTTCAAATTCATTGTTTTTGGAAATCATGGACGTCATGTCCTTCGGACAAAAGAGGGAAAAGACCATCCAGATTGTTACCAGCGCAGAGTTCAAAAGCCAGCATCTGTGATGGTATGGGGGTGTGTTAGTGCCCATGGTATGGGCAACTTACACATCTGTGATGGCACCATCAATGCTGAAAGGTACATTGCCATCCAAGCAATGTCTTTTTCAGAGACGTCCCTGTTTATTTCAGTAAGACAAAGCCAAGTCACATTCTGCACGTATTACAACAGCATGGCTTCGTAGTAAAAGAGTGCAGGTACTAGACTGGCCTGCCTGCAGTCCAGATCTGTCGCCCATTGAAAATGTGTGGCACGTTATGAAGCGCAACGGAGACCCCAGACTGTTGAACAACTGAAGGTGTACAGCAAGCAAGAATGGGAAAGAATTCCACCTACAAATCTTCAACAATTAATGTCCTCAGTTTCAAAATGCTTATTGAGTGCTGTTAGAAGGAAAGGTGATGTAACACAGTGGTAAACATACCACTGTCCCAGCCTTTTTGAAAGGTGTTGCAGGCATCCATTTCAAAATGAGCAAATATTTGCACAAAAACAGTTTATCAGTTTGAACATTAAATATCTTGTCTTTGTGGTGTATTCAATTGAATATAGGTTGAAGAGGATTTGCAAATCATTATCTGTTTTTATTTACTTTTTACACAACGTCCCAACTCCACTGGAATTGGGGTTGTAACTGTATAAAATCACTGTAAAATGTAACTGTAAAAAGTAAATAATAAAGTAACTTTTCAAAGTTACTTTGGCAACACTGCCCTTGGAATACACAAAAGTCCATGATCCTGAGCACGCACACCATCAATTTTATACAATACCGTAAAAATCTCACACACTCATCTTCACCTGCTTAGTCCAGTTAAGGGTCGCAGGTGGCTGGAGTCTATCCCAGCAGTCATAGAGCGTGATGCAGGGTACATCCTGGACAGGACGCCAGTCTGTTACAGGGCCACATTTAGACAGTCAAATACATTCACACCCGCATGCACACCTACATACAATTTAAAGTTTCCAATCCACCTAACCTGCGTGTCTTTGGATATGGGAGGAAGCCAGAGCACCCGGAGAGAACCCACGCAAACACTGGGGCAAACTCCACACAGAAAGGCCACAGGTGGGAATTGAACCCATGACCTTCTCGCTGTGAGGCAACAGTGCTAACCACTAATCCACCACGCTGCCCCGTAAAAAATTACAAAATCTTAAATCAAAATCTTAATTCAGTCCTTATCATAGTTCAAATAATTCCATCTGATAATTAATGATCCTGTTTATAGGTCAAGGTCAACTTTATATTGATCGCCTAGGAAGTGCCTGTTAAATGTGTATGAAGTCCATCCTTCAATATGTAATTCACCACAACAAATCCTCCAGTGTTAAACCACAATGTTATTCATTACTCTGAATGACAACAGCATTTCTATCACTTTTTCACTAGTTTATAACATTTACTCATGGAATTCATATATATTTTCTGTATTAATCACGTATGTTCTCATTTAAAATTATTTTATGGCATTTTAATGAATTTCAAGGCACTGTCACAATACTACTTAATATTTTACGTGAATGAAATTATGGTACATGTTGCACAGAAAAACTCTGTCTGTTGGGTATGAGTCATCTCTCCTTCTCTCGCTCACACTCACTCACTCACTCACTCACTCACTCACTCACTCACTGGGTTAGCCGGCCATCACAGGCCGGCCCATCCTTTCCTTATGCAGTTCGATGTGCCTGGGTCAGGCTCTCTTCCACTGTCTGACATGCTCTCCCTTCTGCCACAAATCTAAATATAACCATACAAATTTAGTAATTTCTTATGGTGCACAAGTAGCTGGCACTGCAACAGCTGCACCCCCTTTCATGCCCCTCCCCAACCACCACACAAACACACATTTAAAAAAAAATAAGTAAATGGTGGCATACACAGTTTTTACCCGATGCCATCAAATATGGCCATCAGGTATTGCGAAGACTTTGCATCTGTCTGTCTGTCTGTGCTCAGCATAAGTCCAATTCTATTACTGCCAGGGTCTTCAAACTCACAGGGAACATTCTTGGGACCCAAACCTTAGACAACTTCAAAGATGGTGAATCTTGACATAGAGTCATATTCTCTTACCTAATAACACCTCTGGAGTGATTTACAAGACATTTTGTGGACGTCAACATGCACACTAAGTTCCACGACTTCAAAGCTAACATTCGCTCTTGTCAAAAGCTCATAAATGTAAATATTGTTTATGATTGATTGACTGATAGAGGGGTTTTATTGAACATGTACAAATTGTAAATCAGACAATAGGATCTTAATAATTATATATATTATAATATTATATTATAATAATTATATATATATATATATATATATATATATATATATATATATATATATATATATATATATATATATATATATATATATATATATATATATATATATATATATATATATGACAGTGCTCATGCAGCTGAGGGTATTTTTGCATTGCATTATATTTAAAACTATGGAGTGTTTCTTCAAAGACTGCAAGAAAGTAATAATTCTCTATCTTTCTTTGTTCCTTAGATAATTTTTACAAAGTCGAAGGAGCAAAGGATGCCTTAATATGTGGATATGGAAGCGATGCAGGGTGAGTGCTTGTCTTGTTTTCTGTTAATCATCTTCAAGGTATTACACAGTAATAAAATGTTTTCTGTCTAATGGCTCTTGATCCCATGCATGCTGTATTTTATAATTGGATACAGTAGCTTTGACATCCACCCTGGTGCAGTACCCAAGAACACTCAGATACAATAGAAGATGTATGCTGTATTTCTTTTTGTGACTTATAAGCATAACATATTGAGGAGTTAGTATCTCCTCAAAGGGAGGGGTGCAGTGTGAGCATGAGAGAAGCGCTGCACAAGATGACGTGGTGTGTGGATAATCACCCGCGTTCCACTGGAACCCTTGACTGAGAAACATGGAGTTGCCAGCTGGAGAGAGGGGCAGTCTTTGGAGATTTCATCAGCTCTAAAGCTCTGTGACATGATTAGGTTAACCGCAGTGGACCAGGCCATTTGGGCTGGATGTTCTGTTATTGTCAAGATGAGATCCTGTATTCATGTTTTCAAGTGCATTCCTGCAACACCTCAGTTTGTGGCAGCTGAGCTCTTTGCCGGCACAATTTTTGGAGACAGTCAAACTAAAATTGTCCTGCAAACTGATTTTAATTGCAAAAAGTTAAATATTTTGCCCAGGCATTTACTACCTTCTTAGGTCAGTAAATACAGATCGGCATGAATATTTTATTTGTGGATTGGTGGACTTTGGTCTAAGTCAACATTCAAATATTGCTACTCAGCCTACACACTGAATAATGCCGTAAATCCAAATGCTTTTGAAACAAGCACAACAGGATGACTTTGTCCATGCCAGGCCTAGTTCAAGGGTTACAATGAACTAAATTCCCATCTGTGTGAATCTGAAATCCCATGGTTTAAAAAAATAGCCTCCATTAGATCTTCCTGTTAATGATACAAGATAGATAGATGATCAAAAATAACAAATATGTTGGTATAGTTTGGCTGGATGTGCTGCAGAGACTTGTGTTTCTATTTGAAACATTCTTGCTTGGAATTAATATATTAAGAGTTAGAAATGGCATTGGTGACAGTAGGTGTACTTTTTTTTATTGCAGAACACAACACAGATTTTAATCTGATTTACCTCCTCCAAAAAAAACAAAAACAAAAAAAAACACAGGAATTTAATCCATCAAGAAGTAAAGTCTGATTCAGTAATTTGTGTTCAACTCAGAGGAAAACATGATATCCCAGGACATTGAGGGGAACACAACATTTTCCTGAAATAGGTCAGGAAGATCACACCTGGCACACATTTGACTAATCCAGGTGTCCTAAATTCAACAAGTTACTGCAGATGAACTTTTGTATTTGTTTGTTTTTGTTTGAGTATTCAGGATCTGCATTGATATTAGAATTTTTGAGCTGTCTTGACAATCTATGGTGCTAGGTCTAAAACACATACCACAAATGCATGTGGACGGTGTCCAACCCCATGCTGCCATTTGCACAGTGCAAAATCTGAGCACAAACAAGGGAACAGGGTGCAAAGGAGTTATATTTCATCACCTATATAGTAATGGACATGTTTTGGGCATAGCATGATATGAACCAATCTGATTGTAAGCTGTATTCTATACCATAATAGGCAAGTGGCCTCTCTGTGAGTGCATGTGTGCATGCGTGCATATGGTTTTGATCACCCAGAAACCATGAAGAGCTGACAATTGCCGTTTAGTATACTTATGTACTGTATTTTGGGTCAAGGAAGAACGCTGCGAAAATGGAAAGCTGATAGGATGAATATTTATGGAGAAGTTAGAGATATTAGCTAACAACACTAAACGATGGACATTGCGCTGCAATGCACCTTGGGAGTTTGGGGTTTTAAATATTGTTATTGTGGTTCTTGTTAGTTTAATGGTGTTGTTAGAGTTATTGATTTATTGTGTTTTTGTACTTTAATTGGTTTAGTCATTTTAGTTAAGTGTCAAATTGCCGTTATCATGAGTGAGTTATGTGTCATGTTGCTGGTACCATGAGTGAACAGTGTATTGATTTTGATGTCTTCCAATTAAAAGCACCTGCTTGCAGTAGAATGCAGAAAAGACAAAAACCTCTTCTTGCATGTGTGCATGCATGCAATTTTGATCACAGACATGGGGAGAGCTGACATTTTGCCATTTAGTATGCTTATGTATTTTGGGTCAAGGCTGAAAGCTGCAAAAACAGAAAGTTGATAGGACTAATATTTTTGGAGAAATTAACTATATTAGGTAACAACACTGAACAATGGATGTTGTGCTGCATTGCACCGTGGGAGTTCAGGGTTTTGGGGTTTTAAATGTTGTTACTGTGGTTCATGTTAGTTTAAGAGTTGTTAGTGTTGTTGATTTATTGTGTTTTTGTAGTTCAGTTGGTTTTAGTCAGTTTAGTTAAGTGTCATATTGCCGTTACCATGAGTGAGAAGGATGGTGTGTTTGATGTCTTCCACCACCATCTCTGTTTGTGGGTTTATAAAAATAAAAGTGTGCATGTATACAATTTTGATCATGGACAAACTGGAGAGAGCTGGCATTTGCCCTTTGGTATGCTTTTGTATTTTGGGTCAAGGATGAGTGCCACCAAAGCAGAATGTTGATAGGAGTACTATTTTTAGAGAAGCTAGCAACACTGAACATTGGACGTTGATATTTACATTCTGGACTCGCACACAATCCAGCACAGGGTGGTACATCATCTATATATTAAAAGGTTGCATGCATGCATGCATGATTTTATTTAGTAAGTTCAATGTCAGTACATAACATAATTGTAAATATGTTAAAAATACATAGGTGACACAAGAAAGTGAAAACACTTCCATTGCGGTCCATTTAAAAATCAAATGACAAAATACAAGTTAATAATGAAATAAAATCATTAATATGTATATGTTGCGGACATGAATGAGCACCCCCCCCCCCCCCCCCCCCCCTCCGCGTTTTTTAAGCATTTTTCTTTATTTGCCTCTCACATGCCTGGAAACTCCTCACCATCTAAACCATATCATTTATGTCCTTCAGGCTTTTTTTTTTCGGTAAAATGATTCTTGCGAGCATGAGCATGGCTAAAATCTTTCAGCTTCTGGGGGAGTTCTGTCCCCTCACGACCCCTGCCTTTTTAAACATATTTCTTTTTTTCTTTTTTTTTTTACATTTTAGCTTCTGTGGGGGCTACACCCCCCAGACCTGCCTAATTACAGCCCTCTTAACCCCCTAGCTGCCACTTTAAGCATTTTTAATGTAGATGTAAATTAATATTCAAAGTTTTCAGCTAGTTGACAGTAGGGCTGTACAATATGGCCAAATGATCATATCTCATTATTGCCATATCAATATGATAAACGATATGACTATGATTTCACACAAAGTGCAGCAACAGTGAAAATTTAAACAGTAATAATGCCACGCTCATTTTGCACTCATAAGGTTAGGATACTGTGCCCTCCAGAAGTATTGAAACACTTGGTATTTCACACATTTTAATTTGTTTATGGCATTTCAAATACAAGAAATACAAAAAATATAAATAAAAATTTCTAAAATTATCTTCCGCAAACTCAAACTTCCTCAAGCAAATCTCAAAAAGTTGATAAAACCTGTAAATAATAATCAGTTTTATTGCCAGTTTTCTTCAGACAAGTCCGGGGATGGAAACATGAACATTTCCAAGTCACTGAACATGTCTTGGACTTTATTTACATCAGTTATGAAGAAATACAAGTTTCTTTCACCAAACCATCAAATCTAGACTTTCATCTCAAAATGTACTTTCTGGTAAATTGTAGCTGAACATTCAGGTCGTCTTTTTAAGAAAATCCTCCTCTACACCACTTCATCAGGAAGCTGGATTTTATATTTTTAATTAATTTATATAAATTTGTAGACATTTATTTTCAGTTTGAGTTTAAGGAGGATAACTTTAGATTTAGTTATTTATTTGTATTTGAAATGGCATAAACAAATTAAAATGTGTGAAATACCAAGTGTTCCACTACTTTTGAGTACAGTTGAGAAACACTCTGTGGCATGTGTATTTTTAAGTGAAATGCATCATCCTGGTGTCACTCAGACAGCAAAGGTAAGAGGTTATTTAACCAACAGATGCCTGCTCGTTTAAAAATCACTGTAGAAACACGTATATATAAGTCAACCCGAATTAAAGGAGAAATGCTGCTTTTAACAACCTGGACCTCATTTCTGGCATAAAATACGGTCATTTACTCACCAGTATAACTTTGGCGTCATTATTAGTCCACGGTTCAAATGACGTGTTCAGTTCAAATCTGAGGCAAACATTTTTCTTCATCTTCTAAGATGGATTAGAACTTTTTTGTGGTACACAGCACCAACTACTGGACAGGAGGAACCTAGCAGTCAATATGACACTGATTTCAAAATGCAGCTCTTTTCAACCAGACCTGTGGTGCCGTGACATGTCAATCATCTGTGTCCAATCAGATTTCAGGGGAGTCCAGTGAAACCCCGGCCTCTGCTCTAGCTCCACCGATGCTAGGAAGTGTTCAACATTTGACATTTCCTGTTTCACTGTGGACTCAAAATTTGGCACTTTCTGTTTCAGTGTGAACTTGCCACTGAGTTCCTGCGAGATTCCATGAAATCTCATTTGTCGATCCAGGAAGTATTTGACATTTGACATTTCCTGTTTCACTGTGGACTCAAAATTTGGCACTTCCTGTTTGGGACTCCCTGTGCCATGAGCAAGCTTTTGCGCCACTGTGCGGTGCTTCACTCGCATATTAATAATAATAATAATAATTAATGTGTATATGATAAAAAGAACCTAAGCAATTTATAAATACATTAAGACAGTACATTAACATTACAAAAATTATGTAATTAACAGGAGGTAAAAGGGCTCAGTTCTTCTAAAACTGTTGAGGTCTAAGGTTCTAAAAACATTCTGGACTCACATGCCATTCCAACTCATTACAGAACCTTTGTACAATTTGTTACCACCCTTGAAAAAGGTCAGCTACCTATTTTATAAACACTACCCAATCTAGTGCCCATGGATCCCCAGTGCAGCAGGATCAGGAGTATTGCTAGCCAGAGGGCAAACTTCAAAGTGAGGGGTTTTCTGGCGAGGACCACTGACTGGTCTTGTGTATTAGGCCCAGTAGGTTCAGCTGGCCTGAAGTGCCAGCTGTGAGAAAGAATGGCAACATTACAAAGTGGTAAATGCTTTGGTGTCGCAACTTTTTTTTGGAATCTGTTGCAGGCCTTAAATGCAGGAATGGACATATATTAACAAATGAGATGACGTTTAACTTGGAAAAAAAAAAAGAAATATCTTGGGTTAATTACTGTCTGCAATGAAACAGAAGTCAAACTAAATGTAAGAAATTGGAATTTTTTAAATTACCCTGTGTGTCAGCAAAGCAGTAAGCAGGGTATTGTTTTACTGTCATGTGGGTCTGTTTGTCTGTGGACAAAATAAATCAAAAAGGGTGCATTGATTTCCTTCAAACTTGTCCGGAAAAAGATGACCCTGTTGAAGTTCAAACTGAGCATCAGATTCAGTGGAGTCTTCCATGCCCTAATATCTGTCTGTCTGGTGCAAATTTAGAGAGAATCTCTGCAGTACTTTTGATGTAATCCTTCAAAGCCTATATAAAGTGAAATCTTGAAACAGGACAGACATGGGGCCAAATACAAAAGTATTTGTATTTGAAAATACTTAAATACATTTTTCAGAGTATTTGTATTTTCTGATTTTGAATTCAAAGTATTTGTATTTGTATTTCAAATACATCACAGATACCAAGTATTTCCAAATACTTTTACAAATACCTTTTCAAATACTTTTCAAACTTGGGAATCTCTGTGACACCATGTTGAATATAGATTGTGATAGTTTGATTATTGCCTGTGATATTATAATAGTGAATTTGTGATAAAACATTCAATCCTTTACTTATCAATAGTATTTTTCATGCTATTTTCACAATAAATTGTCACCGGTTTATCAGTTTTTGTGTTGATTTGTTGTTTATAGTTCATTGAAAGTATTTGTATTTGTATTTGAAGTACTCAAAATATAAAGTACTCAACAAAAATATAAATGCAACACTTTTGGTTTTGCTCCCATTTTGTATGAGATGAACTCAAAGATCTAAAACTTTTTCCACATACACAATATCATCATTTCCCTCAAATATTGTTCACAAACCAGTCTAAATCTGTGATAGTGAGCACTTCTCCTTTGCTGAGATAATCCATCCCACCTCACAGGTGTGCCATATCAAGATGCTGATTAGACACCATGATTAGTGCACAGGTGTGCCTTAGACTGCCCACAATAAAAGGCCACTCTGAAAGGTGCAGTTTTATCACACAGCACAATGCCACAGATGTCGCAAGATTTGAGGGAGCGTGCAACTGGCATGCTGACAGCAGGCATGTCAACCAGAGCTGTTGCTCGTGTATTGAATGTTCAATTCTCTACCATAAGCCGTCTCCAAAGGCGTTTCAGAGAATTTGGCAGTACATCCAACCAGCCTCACAACCGCAGACCACGTGTAACCACACCAGCCCAGGACCTCCACATCCAGCATGTTCACCTCCAAGATCATCTGAGACCAGCCACTCGGACAGCTGCTGAAACAATCGGTTTGCATAACCAAAGAATTTCTGCACAAACTGTCAGAAACCGTATCAGGGAAGCTCATCTGCATGCTTGTTGTCCTCATCGGGGTCTCGACCTGACTCCAGTTCGTCGTTGCAACTTCGCACAGCCATTGAAGAGGAGTGGACCAACATTCCACAGGCCACAATTGACAACCTGATCAACTCTATGCGAAGGAGATGTGTTGCACTGCATGAGGCAAATGGTGGTCACACCAGATACTGCTGGTATCCCCCCCCCCAATAAAACAAACTGCACCTTTCAGAGTGGCCTTTTATTGTGGGCAGTCTAAGGCACACCTGTGCACTAATCATGGGGTGTAATCAGCATCTTGATATGGCACACCTGTGAGGTGGGATGGATTATCTCAGCAAAGGAGAAGTGCTCACTATCACAGATTTAGACTGGTTTGTGAACAATATTTGAGGGAAATGGTGATATTGTGTATGTGGAAAAAGTTTTAGATCTTTGAGTTCATCTCATACAAAATGGGAGCAAAACCAAAAGTGTTGCGTTTATATTTTTGTTGAGTATATTTGAAAAAGTACAAAGTATTTGTATTTGGAATTCGAAAATCGAAAGTATTTATATTTGTATTTAAATACAATGCAAAGTATTTGACCCCATGTCTGATACAGGATCTGGATCAAGATCACCTCCAAAATTTAATGGTGTCTTCCATGGCCTATCACCAATGTGTGGTGAAAAATTTATGAAAATCAATGAAGTAGTTTTGATGTAATCCTTTAAAGCCTATATAAAGTGAAATCTTACTCTGGATCACCTCCAAAATTCAGTGGGGGTCTTCCATGCCCCAGTATCAATCTGTGGTGAAAATTTTGTCAAAATCAGTGCAGTAGTTTTG
Organism: Thalassophryne amazonica; assembly: GCF_902500255.1. Lineage (NCBI taxonomy): Eukaryota > Metazoa > Chordata > Actinopteri > Batrachoidiformes > Batrachoididae > Thalassophryne > Thalassophryne amazonica. Next base: position 43,387,103 of record NC_047114.1, read on the forward strand.
ACAAACAGACAAATAAACGCCATTGATTTTATTACGTCCTTGGCGGATGTAACAATTATTGTAGACTGACTCAGACTCCAAACAACTCATCCTTTGTTGACCAACTGCCCACCTCCTCACATAAAATGACACTGAAACCTGTTTATGTGCATTTGAGATATCCTGTTGGCACACAAATGGGGCTGAAAACATTATACGTCCACAGCAGAGTGAAATGACAGAGCTTTATAATATTGCTTTATTGAGCATATATTGTGCGTTTTATTTTTTGTGTGAAATGATTGACGTCCTCGTAGATGGAGCTTTCTGAGGGTTGCTGTGTTGACAGGCAAGATATTAAACAGGTCAGGATGGAGGACATAAAAGATAGAGGATTGCTTAATCTTTTGAGTGTATTCCAACAAGTAATCCCTGAGTAGATTTCCAAATTAAAGCTTTGGCGACGTTATGATGAGACGCACGCGCGTGCACACACATATTTAAATATGTTCAACCCCATTAGTGACAAATGACTTGCTCAAAGGTCAGTGGCTGATTATCATTGTGCCAACAGCAGGTGTCAAGTGCATGTTTCTGCCGATTCACCTTAAAGTGGGAATACACCAACAATTAGACTCTACAGGTTTTCATAGGAAGTTTAAAAGAAAATGTTTGTTTCCTCTCAAATACAGGGTGACCCCCCCCCCCCCCCAAAAAAACAACAACAAAAACCAACAACAACAAAAATAACAGAACCCATTAAAATTGTAATAAATCCTACAAAGGTTATGTCTTTGGTGTTTTCCTTGATTGACCAAGACATGCTGGGGAAGACTCCCCAACATGTCTTGGTCAACCAAGGTAAAGACATTTTGTCTGAAGGCCTATTTTTCCAACAAATCATGCCAATTGGAGCATAATTTTCAAAGAACATGACTTTTATGCAAAGCAACTAATTTCTTGAAATTTGCTGAACCTTTGTAGGATTTATTACAACTTTAATGGGTTCTGGGGTTTTTTGGGGTCACCGTGTATCATCCAAAACAAAATGTTTCCATGACTCCCACTTCAGTTTTTAAGTATTTATCTAAAAACAGTTCCTTATATCTTACTGAAATTTTACTTTTTTAGTTAGTCTCATATTATGTGGAGATTAGATGGTCTGACAGGAAATGAGATATACTTTGTATGAATTTGCTTTTTTTTTTTTTTTTTTTTTGTGGCGTGCATCAGCTGATAATAAAAATTTTAATGTTTCCTGCACAGCAAGTTTGCCGGTATTAAATTTCCAGTGTTAAGGCATGTCAGAGTTAACTGTCGCTAATTGTGGGTAAAATGAAACTGCACGTCATTTAAGATAGCTCTCAGAGTTTCTGCTTATGTGGTCAAGGTAGGATGGTCTCCCATTGCCAGTTTTTGATAGAATGGAATAGAATAGATTATAATTTAGTCATTGCCGGTAATACAATGAAAATTTAATATACTAAATATCAAAGATATTAAATTCTAAAACAAACTGTAAAAGAAAAAGAAAAACACATAAAAGACAGACCCACATAGGCAGACAGTAATGATACCTGGTTGTGTTGGTTTTCGGTGTTAAAAAAATTGGACACCCAACAGAACAAATACACTACGTAAATGCAATGTTGTATTTTGGTTGAGGTTTAACATCCCAGTAATGTTGCTTCAAGGTTGATGATGACCAAATGTACACAAGTTCATATGGTTCTGAAGCATTTCACCTGACTAAGAGTCAAACTGAAGCAGTGGTAAGACATTTGACTGATGTGTGAGGGACCCCCGGTTCAGTCCTGGGTGGAGGCATAAACATGGCTTTCAACATGTACTAAGTATTACTGGAGTTAAACCTACTAAACAGTTTCCAGTAAAATACTAGCAAACGTGTTCCTTTCATTGGTTGTGTAAAGGTTGGAATACAATTCAGTTTCAATTTACTTCATTTATATAGTGCCAAATCACAACAAAGCTGCCTCAAGGCGCTTCACACAAGTAAGGCCTAACCTTAACAACCCCTAGAGCAGGGGTCACCAACCCTGTTCCTGGAGGGCACCTGCCCTGCATGGTTTCTAACTCTCCCTGATCCACTCCCAGGCAATTAACTCTGTCAGGTGTGCTCAGCCAGTCAACAGCTTGGAAGACACTTACAAAAAGTGTGACTTGAGTAGGTTGACATGGCAGGGTCTCTCCAGGAACATGGTTGGTGACCCCTGAGATACAGATTTGAGCAAAAGCTCATAATGGTCAGTATTTGTGATTGACTGATGAAGTCACAAAGCAGAGGTCACCAACCCTGGTCCTGGACAGCACCTGCCATGTATGTTTTCCACATCAACCTATTCAAGTCACACCTGTTTTTTTAAGTGTATCTTCCAGCTGTTGATTGGCTGAGCACACCTGATAGAGATAATTGCCTGGGAGTGGAACAGGGAGAGTTAGAAAACATGCAATCTTTCTGCACGTTTCCCACAACTCCACACATTTACTTTGCTGAAATGTCAATTCCTAACATTGCTGCCGCAATCAGTGTACTACATTGCCACATTGTTGTATTTTCATAAAATTGATAGCTGGGAAGAGTTTCAAATTGGGTGTAAAGTCGTGTTTTAGAATTTGAGCAATTGTGAAATTTTTAAACGTTTTAAAGCATTTGTGACATCAGTATAAGCCGTGATCCAAAACAGGTGAACAGCTGGATTTGACTGGTGCAGACCGGGAGGGTACGCTTGTGTAACAGCTGGATGAAAGTGGACAATCAGGTACAACATGCAGTCATCAGGACCTTCTTTGAGGGGAAGCCTCCTTCTGGTCCTCCTCCAGAACATGAAACACATGAAAAGGATGTCACGCTCTTCAACAGAAGACAGATGTTAACACAGATCTTTTAGTTTTTTGGATAAGTGTGGAATAAAAACGCAGAAGTCCCGTTTTACACCTGCACTGACCTGCAATCGGAATCATACTTACAACAATAATCTGTTACAGTCAAATGTAAGCAAATATGAAGTAGTAGTTAATATGACTTGTGCCTAATATTAAAAAATGTGACTGATTTACTCAATTTTGGAATCTGGACAAGAATTTGGGCCAAAAATCCACAATGGGAGACTGCCCTAAATCAGAGTAGTATGAAGTACCACATAGATGCTTTTGTCCTCGGCTCACTACCGCTGTCCACAGCACTGGATGTTAATGAACATCTCTGCCAAGCTGGCTGCTTGGAGATCTACAGTACAGCTGTTCCCGGCCAGCTGTTTCCCAGCCATTATCAAATTATCCTGCACTGATATTGACATGACCGGATTGTGGGTCTTACATATTCTCCGGACAATGAAGATCAAACATTGCACCATAGAGATGAAATGCTCAAACTGTTATTTGACATCCATCTGGCTCAGTGTAATAATCTCTTTTGTTATGGGTTGGTTTAGTACCTATGTGCAGAATTTCTGCAGCTGAGGTAATAGTGGTGTTTCCAATTTACACAGTTACTGACTCACCTTCTCTCCCACTTGGAGTCGATTATTTCTGAGCTACACGTCGACACTCTTTGGTGAAGCAGCATGGATTCTGCCAAAACTCTCTCTGTCCCAAATACTTCTGAATTAATTCTCCTCAGTTGTTCTTTATCAGTACTTTAATGTAATTATCAGTTTCTTGCTTGTATTTTTGGTCTGTTTTAAAATCTAAACTATGTTTGCTTTACAGGAAATGTCCAGATGGATTTGAATGCCTAAAAGTAGGGAGAAATCCAAACTATGGCTACACAAGTTTTGATACCTTCAGCTGGGCTTTTCTGGCCCTGTTCCGACTCATGACGCAGGACTGTTGGGAAAAATTGTTTCACCAGGTGCTGTTAATGAATATTTTTTACTCTTATTTTGTAACATAAGGTACTGTTTGGAAAAAATGTGTAAAAACTCTTCCCTGTCATGAATTGTATCTAATTACTATACAGAATAGAATAGAATACATACGTATTAATGTTTCTTTTAAAAAGTAATTCACGGTTTTGTTTTTAGAAACTGTATTAAACATCTTGTTGATTTTCTATAAAGAGTTGGGAGACACGGCCATATTTTTTTTATTGAAGCTCATTAACTTGCAAGGAATGTTTGCACAAATTCTTATTTTCCAAATGCTTAGCTGTGCTTATAACTTCTGTTTTGTAGTATGGTGCCAGAACCAGTAGGGGAGTTAGGACCACCACCTTTGAATCCCCACACACCTTCCGAGAACTACCAAAGCAAACCAGCTGTGTTGTTTTGACAAACACAATACACAATCAGGATGTTCCCCAAAATGAAAATAAATAAATAAATAACCCTGGTCTCAAGCCAGAAGCCAGATATTGAAGATGGTGTCCAAATTGATCACAAACATGATGTGTCCCACCCCCCACCCCCCATTAAAATAACTTAAAATATAAGCGTTTTCAAAAAAATATTCCAGATGACGAAAGGTTAAGAAATTTGTGCCTAAATCATTTGATTCACATGTTCTGAATTCATATTGACATCCAACTGGCAGTTAAGGTTGCTGCCATTTTGTTCCATTTGCAGAGTGGAAACAGAATATTTACTGGTCAGTTCTGAAACTGGTTTACTTTATTATTTTATCAGTTACTTTTTAGTTACTTTATACAGTTACTTCATTAGCAGCTTTATGCAGTTACTTTATTAGCAGCTGCTGACACCTTATAACTAATAAGTAATGTAACTTAATAAGGTTACTAGTAATCAAACTTGATTACTCTTAAGACTCTTAAGTAATCAGCAAAGTAACTGCACTGACACTTGCATGACGTGTGTCGTGCAGGAGAGTAAACTCATCTTTAACGGGTGTACACTGAACGGGAGAGGGGCTGCCGGCGCGTGAAATTGCACAAAGAGAATTTTGAAATGTTCAAAAAATCCTTCATGCATAAATGTTGTGTTACGTGGCGCAACCTGTTCGCCAACACGACATGCAGCTCTTCAAGTGGAGTAAAGAAGTGAACAGAGCAAGTGGTTGCATCAGAGTGCAGCTCATCTGAAGGATTATAATGAGATGTTAAATCTATCATAAACATATTTTAACAGCTGCAGACAAGAAGGAAAAAACATGCAACTGTTTTACCAAGCCATGACAATGTAAACATAATAAATAATTACCTTTTTAGATGGCTCCAAATGCTTTCTCTAGCTCATTCAGCGCACACACGTGAACAGCGCTGCTGGAGGGGTCCTCTGTGATTCAGGAAGCGATTAGAGCCATGTTCAGACAACTTGCAGAGAAAATGATTAATCCACTACAAAATAATCATTTTATATACACAGCATCCAGTGCAGAGCGCGTGGCAGGTGGTGGAACAAAGCACAGCGTCCAGCTGGGAACACAGCGGGTGGGATCATCACGATGACGTGCGTGCGCGGATCAAAGTCATGCAAGTATCAGCACAGCTTAACTCATAGTTACTTTTCTGAGTACTCAACCTTAAAAATAACCAAGTTAGATTACTACATTCAGCAGCTGCCGACAACTTGTCCGCAGCTGCTAATGAAGTAACTTTTCACAGTCACTGTGGCAACACTGTAATTGACTCAAGCCGAGCACACTGCAGAAAGATAAAACACTACAAAGCAAATTAACATGTTGAGTGCACACTTTGTATCATAAATTCAGAGCTTTAACCAGTGTGAAATATAATTATTGATATTAATCTATTGTTTATGCAGTGTGGTGACTCCAGATTAGTTGAAATTAATTGCATTCATCCCTGCTAGAGGGTGCCAGTGAACCAACAATACCACACCTGGAGCAAGTGGAATTTAATAACCTATGTTGTGCCTACAGCGTCTCAGTGTGTAGTCTGATAGTGGAGGCAGCATTGGCAGGTAGACAAAACTTGAACAAATGTCTTGTTTTTCAATTTTATTAAAAGCGTAACTAAAAGCAAGTATGTATATTCTTCATTATAATTATTAATTACAGCTTATTATGAATATTTGCTTCAGTGCTTTGTACCATATGAGTAGTTTTATTTGAATGAATTATTATTAAAATGGCATGGTATTAAACATAATAGTGCAAAAATAAATGATTACACACTCACACAAAGCACTTTTCCATTGTGGTCCATTGAAATAATCTGATCAGGTGTGAGATGGAGAAAGATGATTTCTGGAGTGAGTTTGATGATGTGGTGGAGAGTGTGCCCAAGCATGAAATAGTGGTAATAGGAGTGGACTTCAATGGTCAAGTTAACGAAGGGAATAGAGGTGCTGAGGAAGTAATGGGTAGATATGGTGTCAAGGACAGGAATGTGGAAGGACACACGGTAGTTGATTTTGCAGAAAAGATGGAAATGGCTGTGGTGAAAACCTACTTTAGGAAAAGGGAGGAGCACAGGGTGACATATAAGAGAGGAGGAAGGTGCACACAGGTGGACTACATTCTTTGTAGGAGATGCAAGATAAAAGAAATCAGAGACTGTAAGGTGGTAGCAGGAGAGAGTGTAGCTAGACAGCATGGGATGTGTTTTTTAGGATGACTTCAGAGGTGAAGAAGAAGAGAGTGAGAGCTCATTGAAGGGTCAGATGGTGGAAGTTGAAGGAGGAAGACTCGTGTGAAATTCAGTGAGTAGGCGAGAGAGTCCCTGAATGGAGGGGAACCAGTTTTGGACAACTGGAAAAGTACTACAGATGTGGTGAGGGAGACAGCAAAAAAGGTACTGGGTGTAACATCTGGACAGTGGAAGAAAGACAAGGAGACTTGGTGGTGGAACAAAGATGTCCAGGAAAGCAGAAGGAGAAAGAGGTCTACGAAAACATTTTGGGATAATTGGAGAGATGAAGAAAGGAGAGAGGAGTACAAATAGATGTGGCGTAAGGCAAAAAGAGAAGTGGTAAAAGCTAAGGAAAAGGCATATTGCGAGCTGTACAAGATGTTGAATAGTAAGGAAGGAGACACGGACTTGTACTGATTGGCCAGACAAAGAGGTTGAGCTAGAAAGGATGTGCAGCAGGTTAGGGTGGTAAAAGATGCACATTGTAATGTGCTGACAAGCACGGAGAGTGTGTCAAAGTGGAGGGAATATTTTGAGGAGCTGATGAATAAAGAAAATGAGAGGGAAAAGGCTGGATGATGTGGTGAGAGTAAATCAGGAAGTGCACGAGATTAGCAAGGATGAAGTGAGGACAGCTATGAAAAGGATGAAGATTGGAAAGGCAGTTGGTCCAGATGACATTCCATTGGAGGCATGAAAATGTCTAGGAGAGATGGCAGTAGAGTTTCTAACCAAACTGTTTAATAAAATTTTGGAAAGTGAAAGGATGCCTGATGAATGGAGATGAAGAGTGCTGATTCCTATTTTTAAGAAAAAGGGTGATGTGCAGCGCTGCAGTAACTACAGAGGCATTAAGCTGATCAACCACAGCATGAAGTTATTGGAAAGAGTAGTAGAAGCTAGGCTGAGAAAACAGATGAAGATATGTCAGCAGCAATATGGTTTCATGCTGAAAAAGAGCACCACAGATGCAATGTTTGCTCTGAGAATGCTGACGTGCAAGTATAGAGAAGGCCAGAAGAAGTTCAATTGTGTGTTTGTGAATTTAGAGAAAGCTTATGACAGGGTGCCAAGAGAATAGTTGTGGTATTGTATGAGGAAGTCTGGAGTGGAAGAAAAGTATGGGAGTGTAGTGCAGAACATGTATAAGGATAGTGTGACAGTGGCAAGATGTACAGTAGGATTTACTTATTCAAGGTGGAGGTGGGATTACACAAAGGATCTGCTCTGAGTCCTTTCTTATTAGCATTGGTGATGGACAGGTTGACAGATGAGATCAAACGGGAGTCTCCATGGACTATGATGTGTGTAGATGACATTATGATCTGTAGTGAAAGTAGAGACCAGATTGAGTCTAGCCTAGAGAGGTGGAGATATGCTGTGGAGTTAATGCAAATGAAAGTCAGGTGAATCAAGACAGAGGTCTTGATCCTACTGACGAAGGCCAAAGAGGAGGTTTATAGATGTGTTGAGGTAGGACATGGAGGTGGTTGGTGTGACAGAGGAATTTACAGAGGACAGGGTGAGATGGAAATGATTGATCTGCTGTGGTGACCCTTAGTGGGAGCAGCCAACAGAAGAAGAAATTAATGTGAGCACGTGATCAGTACAGGCAACATTAAGTAAAGAATTAAAATGCATGAAAATACAATAAACAGCGATCGACACTAATGAAATCTCTGATTTAAAAAGTTCCTATAACAAAACATTGTGCATTTCCTTTAGTTTAACTTCATGTCCAAATCCTTCAGACTCTGCGCTCAGCTGGGAAGACCTACATGATTTTCTTTGTGCTGGTAATCTTTTTGGGCTCCTTCTACCTCGTCAACTTAATCCTGGCCGTTGTGGCCATGGCTTATGAGGAGCAGAATCAGGCCACCATTGCTGAGGCCTGGCAGAAAGAGAAGGAGTTTCAGATGGCAATGGAACACCTCCGCAGAGAACAAAGAGTAAGTGCAACACAATGTCTTCAAACTTACTGACCTTCCCAAGTCATCTCAAACTTATTTCATATTTCTTGTGCAAAGTTGGCAGCTAAAAGACAAGCACATGAGACGGACTCTGTGTTGTCGCCGGAGTTGTCTGCGTTGTGTATGAAGGCAGGAAACATACGGCGAAGCAGCAGCAGACAGCGGAGATCTCACAGGACCTTATCAGCCGAAACAACGGAGGAGGTGGATGAAGATCAGGTTGATCCGCTGGAGGAGCCAATGGTGCAGCATTCAACAATCACAGGCTTATCAAAACGCTTAATTTTAAGAGGATTTTTAAAAGGGATCATTAACAGGAACTAATGGTACCTCTGTGTCTGCAGCCTCCTCTGTCTCCTTTGCCAGTCCACCCTCTGCTGGCCACCTTCTCCTCTCACCCACTCAGCACAAGAAGACCAAGTCAGAACAGCATTTTCAGCACTTTTCGTGCACGAAACAACTCAGAGGGTGACTTTGGGGATGATGAGTACAGCAATTACGGGGACCCGTTCAGGAGTCGCGCCAGTTCAACAGCGACAGCATGGAAGAAGAGGACAGGTAGCGTGCACAGCCACTGCTCCCAAGTCCTCAGTCCCAGCCACAACATCAACGGCCGATTCAACTTTTCCCTCGACCAGAACGGAGTCACCACAGTGAGCCTGCACATCCCCACCTCCACCACCGCTTACAGCATAGAAAAGGTCAAAGATGACACAGTGAGTGTTGGAAAATTTATGTAATTATGACAGACCACAATCCCATGAGTGTCCATTAATAATAATCTTAAGGCCCACTTGGCAGACCACCAAATAAAAGACAAGAATGCCTCACATTTCAAGCTGTACCTACCACTGTCTTGTTTTTCTTGTCTCTCAAAAGCCCATATGTGAGGACACGGTTCCAAGAACGGTTCCCCAGCCTTCCCCAGCAGTGATCGAGCCCCCAGTGCACAGGAAAAGAGGCATGAGCTCTATTAGCTTTCTCAGTGATGCCATGGATGGTGAGTTTCCCATTTTCTCAAACTCCAGGCTACAAAAACAAAACGGCTGCGGAAGCCTAGAAGAAGACATTGATTCTTGAATTTCCTTGTCCCTTAATGTTTTTCTTTTTCAAAATGTCACAATAACCACACAAATTTTAAAAATAATGCAATGTTAAAATACCCGCCGTTTTATGAGCATTGTGTTTTTATAGTTTGCAGTTGTTTAATGAATTGTTAAGATCCTATTGTCTTACATACAATTTGTACATGTTCAATAAAGCCCCTCTAGCAATCAATCAATCATAAACAATATTTTTATATTTTACATTTTAATAGTGGACATTTTGCAAATCAAGGAATATTTGTAGATCACCCTCTGTAAATTTTCAGGTGTCAATGAGACAAATTCAACTCCGTAGAAAGTTAGCTTTGAGTTAGTGGAACTTAGCATGCATGCTAACATCTACAAAAACTGTTTTATTTTTAGAAGTGTTTAGTTCTCGCTAACTTTTACATAATATATGACAAAGAGGATATATTTAAACACAAACAAAACCGAGTTTTGCAGCTAGTTACTATCTGTGATGTCACCATGCTAACGTCCGCGAAATGTCTTGTAAATAAGTTCAGAGTTATCATTAGGTTCCAAAAACAGCATTTTCAGAAGAAGTGTTTATTTCTCGCTAGTTTTCGCATAATAAATGAGAAACATTTACATAAACATACAAAACAAAGCAATTTTGGAGAGACCAGCCATTGACATTACGGTGCAGCTCTACTCTGATTGGATGCCACTAAAAAACAAAAATAGATTGAAACAGAATGCGACTTTTTAACCTCTTCAGTTAGGTCAAGGTTTGTCCAAGGTCTGTGTCCCAAGAATGTTCTCTGTCAATTTGAAGACTCTGGCAGTAATAGGACTGGACTTATGCTGAGCATAAGCAGACAAACAGATGGACGGACGGATGAAAAGCCTTTGCAATACCTGATAGCTATATTTGATGGCTTTGGGTAAAAATAATAAATTGGAAAACACAATAGATGAGATGGCAGCACACAAAAGGCATTGCACTATTGATGTTATAACAATTAATTGTATACGTAGTCTGCACTGTGTCATCTTCATCGTCATCAGCATCCTTATTTCTAAAGAATATGGACATATGCAGAGTATTGCTGTCTGGAGTTGGTTTTGACTTGTAGGTGACCTTCTCCTTTTCAGCTGCCGGAACCACTTGGTGTCATGACATTTAACACTGTCGGGTTCACAGTTTTCAATAAGGTGCTCCCAGTTAGAAACTGATGTCAAAAGACAAGAGGCTGTACTTGTATGCATCCTTAGGGCGATTGATTCGCGCTACAATCTTTCCATACAGTAGGTCTTTGGGAATGTGATCATCTTACATGCGGCAAATGTAGCCACTGTAGTCACCTTTGCTTGATAGGGGCTGCAACACTCGCCACTCGATCTACTAGTCAATCTTCATTCCTACTCTCACCTATGGGCATGAGGGTTGGGTCATGACCAAAAGAACTACAAGCGGCCGAAATGGGCTTCCTCAGGAGGGTGGCTGGTGTCTCCCTTAGAGATAGGGTGAGAAGTTTGGTCATCCATGGGGAGCTCGGAGTAGAGTCGCTGCTGCCTCACATTGAAAGGAGCCAGCTGAGGTGGTTCAGGCATCTGGTAAGGATGCCTCCTGGGCACCTCCCTAGGGAGGTGTTCCAGGCACGTCTATCTGGGAGGAGACCCCGGGGAAGACCCAGGACTACGTGGAGAGATTATATCTCCACACTGGCCTAGGAACGCCTCGGGATCCCCCAGTCAGAGGTGGTCAATATGGCACAGGCTGGAGCTGTTGCCCCCACGACCAAACCCGGAAAAGCGGTTGAAGATGAGTGATGAGTGTGACATCTTAGACCCAGTAAAACAGCACTTGCAGTTTGGCTTCACTATGAGCAATGAGAACAGCATGACTGTGTTGTCAGCTTTACACATTAGCTTTACTACCTACAGCAACACAGAGTAACAGAATTATTCACTGTAGCTCTCACTTGACTCTTGTTTGTTAAAATATACTTTATGAAAAATTCAGATGCAGAGGACCCTAGGTTTTGGATGCCGCTGCCCTTTGATTTAAAATGTTATTGTGAACATAGCTGGTGGGAACTGTTGCACATGGCTCCTGTTTAAGAATTATCTCTGAAACTTTCATACACAGTGGCTCCTCCCAGTTTGACCTGTATAATGTTAGGGAAACCATGCTCTGTGCTTGACTTGTAAAGAGATGGGAGGCACTCTGGATAAACTAAGGGTGCAAATCAACCATCACTTCATGCTTTCTAGCCTTGATATAAGGATTCCACTGTGCACAGTTGAGTACAATGCAGTCACAGCTAATAGAAATGATCAGAGAATAACTGTGACAATAATACCCAAATTGAAAATGACATTTTCAGTTGCTCAAACAGTTATCATAACTGGTGTTTGAAATGAATAATGAAGACTTAATTTGATGTGTCTTTGCAGAACTGGAGGAGTCGAGGCAGAAATGCCATCCGTGCTGGTTGACATTTGCCAAGAAGTATCTGATATGGAACTGCTGCCCCTGGTGGCTGATGATGAAGGAGTGGATCAAATTCATGGTGATGGATCCTTTCCTGGATTTGGGTATCACCATATGCATTGTGCTTAACACCCTGTTCATGGCACTGGAGCATTACCCTATGACTGATGAGTTCAGCACAATGCTCTCGGTTGGCAATCTGGTAAGTGGTTTTCAATTAAAAGAGGCGGGGATAGGAGTGGGCAGATTCCCCGTATTTATAGCTATTTTAAAAACATTGTTGCTGTGTGGTATATGAGCACTGCAGAAGTTCTTATGAAAAAAGTATGCTTAAAGTTTATCTTATTCAGTAAACGTAGGTAAGTATACCTCACGTTCACTACCTAAGTACGAGGTCTGTCCAAAAAGTATCGTACCTTTTTATTTTTTTGCAAAAACCATATGGATTTGAATCACGTGTGGTTGCATCAGCCAAGCTTGAACCTTCATGCGTATGCGTGAGTTTTTTCACGCCTGTCGGTTGCGTCATTCGCCTGTGAGAAGGCTTTGAGTGAGCAGTGGTCCACCCCTCTCGTCGGATTTTTAGTGCGAATAAATGTCTGAACGATTTGGAGCTTTGCTGCATCAAATTTTTCCAGAAACTGTGAGAGACCTCCAGGTGGACACCATTCGGAAAATTTAGATGGCTTTCAGCAACGATTTTATGGGGATTACACAGATTAAGGAGTGCTCCAGCCGGTTTAAAGACCGCCCACAGCATCTGAGAGTGCGGCGCACTCCGAGCGCCGATCGACAGGCTCAAACCCCACTGAAACAACCAGATCATTTCCAACGTGAAGGCTTTGTTGATCTGGGACGTCGTCTAACTTTCACAAAAAAGGCAGAAGGCATGGACATCAGCACTTTTTCGGCACATTCTACTGTTACAGGAGTTTTTTTTTCATTGAAAGAGAAGTGGAGGATTGCGCCACCATGCCGCTCATGGCGCGGGACAAAACTACCTCCGTGTTGGTCTCACAGGACGGCTTTCAGATGGCTCAGACGGCTTCCGGTTGCTTTTCAGTCGTGTGAGTATCCGAGAAATTGTGCATGAGCTGGACATGCCCCGACATGTCCTGTGAGGCTTCATCACGGCGTTGGTTTGCACCATGCGCCCTCCGCGACGCGCGGAGTTCCTCCGCTCCTCTTTCCATGACAAAAACTCCTGTAACAGTGGAATGTGCCGTTCATTTCTAAACTGGACGCTGTCTTGATCCGGTATGTCGTCTGATTAGCACAGGAATTGCGGAAGACGTGGACATCAGCACTTTTTCGGCACATTGAGACAGACGTGCGGAGGAAAGCACCGCCGTGACTTTATAGTAAACTGTAGCCTTTCATTATTTCTTGGGACTAATTTGGCCCACAGTTTAGTTTCTAAAAGTATGCTTGTAAATACACTTTAAGCATAAAGGTTGTAAAATTTGAGTACGCAACTACAACCCCTGGCAAAAATTAGGGAATCACCGGCCTCGGAGGATGTTCATTCAGTTGTTTAATTTTGTAGAAAAAAAGCAGATCACAGACATGACACAAAACTAAAGTCATTTCAAATGGCAACTTTCTGGCTTTAAGAAACACTATAAGAAATCAGGAAAAAAATTGTGGCAGTCAGTAACGGTTACTTTTTTAAACCAAGCAGAGGGAAAAAAATATGGAATCACTCAATTCTGAGGAAAAAAATTATGGAATCATGAAAAACAAAAGAACGCTCCAACACATCACTAGTATTTTGTTGTACCACCTCTGGCTTTTATAACAGCTTGCCGTCTCTGAGGCATGGACTTAATGAGTGACAAACAGTACTCTTCATCAATCTGGCTCCAACTTTCTCTGATTGCTGTTGCCAGATCAGCTTTGCAGGTTGGAGCCTTGTCATGGACCATTTTCTTCAACTTCCACCAAAGATTTTCATTTGGATTAAGATCCGGACTATTTGCAGGCCATGACATTGACCCTATGTGTCTTTTTGCAAGGAATGTTTTCACAGTTTTTGCTCTATGGCAAGATGCATTATCATCTTGAAAAATGATTTCATCATCCCCAAACATCCTTTCAACTGATGAGATAAGAAAAGTGTCCAGTCCAGAAGTGGCGCTCGTCTACCTGTGCGACACTGTGCAGCCTGCTGAGGCGTATGTTCTGAGTGCTGGGTGTTGTTGTTGTTGTCGATTGTGTGTTACTGCTGTGGACGTCTATGCCTGTATCTGTGATCGAGGACTAAGCGGAGTTACGCGGAAACATGAAGGGAGCTTACATCGGGATCTTCGTTGCTCTCTGGACTCTGTCGTGTCGGAGCATTAGCGGCTACCAAGATGGCGGAGAAGTGAGTGCTGGTAGGATTATCTACAGTCGGGAACTCTTGTTGTCTCTCCGTCTGCCAGAAGCGGGTTCGGAGTCCTTGCGTCCTCCTGGCTCGCCGGGTGGGTTTTTCGACACTGCAGAAAGTGGATTGGTACCAAGGAAACGCCGGAGAAGAAGGGGGAGGAGGGGTGGCGTCCAGCGCCGGCTGAGAAGAATTAGACTTGACGATAGACGCCGGCTCCCACCTCTCCCAACAGTCCTTCTTTCCAATGTTCAGTCTATCAGGAATAAGATGGATGAACTCGAGATCTACGCAAAGTGGAAACATGAGGTTAGAGAGACTTACCTCCTCGCGTTCACTGAAACATGGCTGGGAGAACGAGATAGGAATGAGGATTTCTACTTAACCGGCTTTGGACTCCCCATTCGTCTGGACCGCCCTTCTTTCATTACAAATAAGTCTAAAGGAGGTGGGGTCTGTTTTTATATTAATGAGAGATACTGTAAAACTGTTGGTGCGAGAGAAAATATGCACCTCAGATATTGAGCTTTTGAGTATCTCACTTCGCCCCTTATACTTGCCGAGGGAGTTTCCTCAGTTGTTTTTTTCCCTGGTTTATATTCACCCGAGAGCTGACGTCACGGCAGCTTGCCAGCTGATCGAGGATGTGAATAATAAACTAACTGCAATTTCCCCTGATGCTCCTAAATTTATTTTGGGGGATTTTAACCACTGCCGATTAGACAGAGTACTGAGGACATACGAGCAGTATGTTACTTGTTCAACAACTATGGGGAATTCTATTGTTGACCATGGTGCTATGGCTCAGTAGCCAAAGCTTATAGGTCCATCAGTATGCCCCCTCTCGGAGCCTCATACCATAATAGTGTTCTTCTTTTGCCGACTTATAAGCCAGTCTGTAGACGTCGGGAGCGGACTATAAAGACTGTGAGGTGTTGGTCCGAAGACTGCATCGACAAACTGAAGGCTTGCTTCGAATGGACTGCGTGGGAGGTTTTCTATGATACATGCTCTGATCTGAATGAATTGACACAGACTGTTTCCTCTTATATATCCTTCTGTGTGGATATCAACATTCCTCAGAAGAATATTATTAGCTATGCCAATAATAAACCGTGGGTCTCCAAAAATTTAAAGAGTGTTTTAAATAAGAAGAAAAAAATGTTTTATATAGGAGATAATGTGGAAAAGAAAGAAATTAACAAGGAGGTTAGGAACGAAATCCGTAAAGCTAAAAGAGCTTACAAAGACAAGGTAGAACATATGTACAGTAGTGGTGATTTGCGGGCAGCCTGGATAGGCATTAAATCTATGGCTTCAGTTACCAATGTCCAACAGGATAATAATAGAGCGCCAATTAAAGTAGAGGGGAGCTACGATGAGGATCTGCCGAATGCATTTAACCGTTTCTATTCTAGGTTTGAGAACTATGAGGTTGCAGATAAACTCCCCCTTGAGAGCACTTCCTCTGCTACTGACGATGGTATAATCATTAGCGAGGATAGTGTGAAAAGACTTCTGGAGAAGGTTGATGTAAGGAAGTCTTGTGGTCCAGATGGAATTTGTGGACGTACACTGAGGTATTGTGGTGAGCAACTCAGTAGTGTCCTCCTGTATATCTTTCAGAGGTCACTTAGTTGCGGCCGAGTGCCAGATTTATGGAAATCATCACTTATAATTCCTGTCCCGAAAAAGTCATTTCCTAAACAGTTTAATGATTTTAGACCTGTGGCACTTACATCACTGTGTATGAAGGTCTTTGAGAAAATTATGAAGAATATGATAATGTCAAATATGAAAGGGAATATTGATCCACTTCAATTTGCATATCAGGCGGGTAAAGGAGTAGAAGATGCTAAGCTTTTTATTCTCAACTGTCTTTACAGACATTTGGAAAAGCCTCGAGCTCATGCTCGGCTTTTATTTGCTGATTTCTCTTCAGCTTTTAACTTGATGCAGCCTTGCCTTTTAATTAAGAGGTTAAGGTGTGATTTTAAATTGCCTCACCAGATGGTTGAATGGTTGGCGGACGTTTTAACGAATAGGAGACAGAGAGTTTTGGTAAATGGACGCGTTTCAGACTCCTTAGTTTTGTCCACAGGCTCACCACAGGGCTGTGTTCTTTCCCCCTTGCTTTTCATCTTATATACAGATGAATGCAGAAGTGTCAGGCAACGCAGCTATTTAGTTAAGTTCTCTGACGATACTGCTTTGCTGTCCCTTCTTCAGGGAGAGGAGTCAGGACATGGGGAGGCCCTTGCTGATTTTGTTTCATGGTGCGATACAAATCACTTGGAGTTAAATGTATCTAAAACGAAGGAGCTTATAATTGATTTTAGACGTAACAAAGGTTTGCTATAGACAGCATTATTCATGGGAAAGCTGTAGAAAAAGTTCCTGCATATAAATATCTGGGCACTTTTTTTGATGAGAAGTTGAGATTCGACGTAAATACGGCAGACATTGTGAAGCGAGGGCAACAGAGAGTGTACCTCCTTCGCAAATTGAAGTCCTTCTCTGTCAGTTCTGTTATTATGGGTCGTTTTTATCAGTCTTTTATTGAAAGTCTTTTATGTTTTTCTTTCATCTGCTGGTTTTCTAGCCTGGCACTGAAAGATAAAAGTAGCTTGCATAGTATCACAAAGACATGTTCAAAGATCATTGGAGTGGAAACCAGAGACCTAGCTAGTTTTTGTGAACAGCAAATGGTGAGGAAGGCAAATTGTATTTTGTCTTCTCCCGGACATGTGCTGGCAGGTGAATTTTCTTTGTTGCCTTCGGGCCGTCGTTATGTTTCACCTGTCTGCAGGACGAATCGGTTGTTAAAATCTTTTATTCCTTCTCCTATCCGTCTTTTAAATTCCTTGTAAGGTGTGGATGTATGGGTATGTGGATGTAGTATGTTGCACATTTTATGTGGATGTAGTATGTTTTTTGTGTGTGTGTGTGTGTGTGTGTGATGTGCCGGTATGCAGGCTGCTGAAATTAATTGCCCCTGGTGGGATGAATAAAGTTGTCTAAGTCTAAAGTCAAATATCAACGTAAACTTGTGCATTTATTGATGATGTAATGACAGCCATCTCCCCAGTGCCTTTACCTGACATGCAGCCCCATATCATCAATGACTGTGGAAATGTACATGTTCTCTTCAGGCAGTCATCTTTATAAATCTCATTGGAACGGCACCAAACAGAAGTTCCAGCATCATCACCTTGCCCAATGCAGATTTGAGATTCATCACTGAATATGACTTTCATCCAGTCATCCACAGTCCACGATTGCTTTTCCTTAGCCCATTGTAACCTTGTTTTTTTCTGTTTAGGTGTTAATGATGGCTTTCATTTAGCTTTTCTGTATGTAAATCCCATTTCCTTTAGGCGGTTTCTTACAGTTCGCTCACAGACGTTGACTCCAGTTTCCTCCCACTCGTTCCTCATTTGTTTTGTTGTGCATTTTCGATTTTTGAGACATATTGCTTTAAGTTTTCTGTCTTGATGCTTTGATGTCTTCCTTGGTCTACCAGTATGTTTGCCTTTAACAACCTTCCCATGTTGTTTGAATTTGGTCCAGAGTTTAGACACAGCTGACTGTGAACAACCAACATCTTTTGCAACATTGTGTGATGATTTACCCTCTTTTAAGAGTTTGATAATCCTCTCCTTTGTTTCAATTGACATCTCTCGTGTTGGAGCCATGATTCATGTCAGTCCACTTGGTGCAACAGCTCTCCAAGGTGTGATCACTCCTTTTTAGATGCAGACTAATGAGCAGATCTGATTTGATGCAGGTGTTAGTTTTGGGGATGAAAATTTACAGTGTGCGTCCATAATTTATTTCTCAGAATTGAGTGAGTCCATATTTTTTTCCCTCTGTTTGGTCTAAAAAAGTAACCGTTACTGACTGCCACAATTTTTTTTCTTGATTTCTTATAGTGTTTCTTAAGCCAGAAAGTTGCCATTTGAAATGACTTTAGTTTTGTGTCATGTCTGTGATCTGCTTTTTTTCCTACAAAATTAAACAACTGAATGAACATCCTCCGAGGCCGGTGATTCCATAATTTTTGCCAGGGGTTGTAGTTTTATTTTACAGTGCAAGTGAACTTATAGGTAGTAGTTAAATACTTGTAGCCAACTTTTTAGTTTAGGAAAGTGATCTTATGGCCCAGTCACACGGCATATGACGATTCCTGAAAGTAAAAAGTAAAAAGCACAATTCATTGAGAAACAAGATTTATCAGCGAATAGCCTGCGAATCAAGAGCGCAAAAGGGATGAAAGAGGAACGAAACAAAACCAAAGCTAACATTGATCTCGACGCTTTAAATGAAACGCGCCTGGAGCCACTGCTGGAGCAGTGTGTGTCTGCATCGCTGTGTTCCAGGACTCTGCGCTGGGATGGAGCTGCAGCTCCTGAACTAAAGCGCTCAAAAACCAGCTTTTGTACTGTATGAAAACATTCAGCTGGTTGATCGAAGTCAAATGTTACAAAAACTAAGCAAAAGGACAAGAAACCGTCAAGAATAACAGCAAAACGAAATACTGATGAATTGAGGGTTTTGTTGCCCTTCGTTCAAATTTTTCGACAGTTTAAAAATCCTGATGAAGTGACTGCTGCAGGGACGAAGCTGGGCGAAGGTTAAACGATGCCAACAAAAGTCAAGATTTCTTGTTTCGTTTGGGCTTCATTGCCCTTCGTTAAGTGCCGTGTGACTGGGCCATTAGTGGTTTTCCAGCTTGATTGAGATTTGAAACTACGATTCTCTGATTTCGTACCCACATCTCTAATCCTAGACCATGACAGTCAGCTTTACAGCTGGATATCATGGATTTATGTATTACCTGAAGACACTTGCTTCTTACAGCTTGTATACGCCACTATAAGTGTGATTGTCAGTTTACCCAAGAATATTTACACCTTCCTGCATAATGACAGTATAACAACGTATTCTTGGACTTTCTACTATTTGTCAATATACACCAAAAATATTGTACTTACACTTTTCTGTGCATTTGAACTTTGACATCTTGAAGGAGTTAAGAGTAAAACCACTACTCCTTCACACCGATTGAAGTCAGCTGAAGTTATTTGGACGTGCAATTCAGATTACTCCCAAGTCCCAGACACATTGAAACATTGAAGAGACTCCAAGGTTGCTGAAATCAATGGAAAATAATCTGTCTTATCTAACCTGGTAACACCTGAAAAATCCATAACGAGGAACTGGAACATGTGGCTGGGAACAATGATGTTTTTACAACTTAATTACAATGCTGTCACCACAACCTGGCCTGGAATTAGCAGTTGGAAAATCAATCCATGGATTTGGAAATATTTTGATGGATATCTTGACTTTGCAAGTTACAACATGTGAAAAAAAATTTCAAATTTTATACTTAATGCCTTGGAAACTTGGTTTGTTGACTTTACGTTTTACTGCAGGAATGTAAGCTGGACAAATTTCAGACTAATAATGCTTGTTTTATCAAATGGGTATTAATGATTTTAGCAATAATGATATTTTGATGTATTTTCCAGTTTTTTGTGTTCATGCTTTTTGTTCTCCAGGTTTTTACAGGAATCTTTACAGCTGAGATGGTGCTGAAGGTGATTGCTTTGGACCCTTACTACTACTTCCAGCAGGGCTGGAACATCTTTGATGGCATCATTGTGTGCCTCAGTCTGATGGAGTTGGGCCTCTCAAATGTAGAGGGTCTGTCTGTCCTTCGCTCATTCAGATTGGTAATAAAAACATTGACACTGCAATTTCATACAGGCATGGTGTAACTACTTTTTTTATCAGTGATTATGAAATGGGATTTGTAGAGTTTGTATGAATGAGAAAATTACAATATTCACACTTAATGTGATGATATTGTGAAAATTATGGTGTGTTTTTTATTGCTCTTTCATGTGTGCATGGAACTATGGTTTTCAGTTGGAACATCGTTAATGTTACATGAATCTAAGGCACAAACTTTAGGCATGAAATCACTTGTTTTAGATTTTTCAATAGGTGAAAGTGTCCATAGAATAGTTTTTTAAACACAAATTTTAATGTATTTTTAAGACTCCTACATGAGCTACCACTTCTGTTCCACTGTGGGGTATAAGTTGGGTTACCAATATGTAGGCCTGGGTTTGTTTCCCAGTCATGCTACCTGTCTGTGTCCATGTACAAGACATTTTATCTGCATGATCTCCACCCAGCAATAAATGGGTACCAGACTTGACTGGCAAAGTAACCTATGATAGTGTCCCATCCAGGGGAAGTCATAGACTCTCATTCACTTCACATTCACTTCATGCTTAAGTATCTGGAGATATCCAGTGGACCTCAGAGCATGTATAGGTCTTGCTTCGTCTTCTTTAATATTCCTATACTGGAATTGCTTCCTGAATAGATGTACAACCTGACTGCATTTAAGGTTAACAATGGTTCGATTCAATTTATATATATCCAGGGTACAAAATCCAGGAAGCAAATCCAGGGTTTTTCCACTAATGTGTGTTGAATCCTGAATGCTGGAATCCTAATACAACCATAATTTCCATATATAATTTGTAGAGGGGATCAGAAGCCTTATTTATATGACTGTTGAAGTCACCAATAATCAGAATGTTATCTGCACTAGTTGACAAGTTAGAGATAAACTCACCAAATTCATCTAAGAATTCAGACTATGGGCCAGGGGGTCTATATACAGTGACAAAGTAATACGGCTGATTTGACAGTGGTAGTTATCGCAGGTCTCTAGCCCTATTTCTTATCATGGTAAATAAATATAAGCCCCTACAAATACATAGTTTGAGCCCCAAAATCTGGATTGTTATCCAAATCTGCATCAAACCTCACCTATTATTAGATAATATCACTCTATATGTATATGCCTTTTTTCCCAAAAGATCTGCCCATTATCTCTTGAGAAATTTGTGAAAATGTTGAAAATGCCCTAGGGTTAAAAAGAAATTCAGGATTCGTCCCTTAATCAAATTAGATCTAAAAGTTACTGCTTTCTATCAAGCTTAATGGTCAAGAATGGACTTTCTACTCTCACACTAGAGGAATACATTTAAAAGGCTTTACTGGTAAACAGGCAAAAAAAAAAAAGGTACACGGTTAGGCAGTCCAAAATCAGCAACAGTAACAGAAACATAAGGCTAAGGCATGGTCCAAAATGAGCAGGCAGTCAAAAACACAGCAAGGCAACAATGGGTCAAGTACAGGGCAAAAAACGTAGCTGGAAGTAAAAGCACAACGATCTGGCGGGGAACTAGTGCAACCAGTGAAGCTTATATACACCCTGGTGATGAGCTATAGATTAGAAACAGCTGTGTGGAAAGCTCCAGAATAGGGTGTGGCCCAAATAGTGTGCATCGCCTACCACCAAGTACCAAGAGAGGTAGACAAGAGAGACAGGGAAAGACAAAGCCCAAGCAGGAAAAATCCAGCAAGAGAAATCACAGAAAAGCAACCAAACCTAACCTAATTAAACAGAACAAAACAGAACAAACATAATACAAAATCCAAATCCTGACAGTTTCCTATGTGGCTCATACGTCACCCTTCCACCATTTTAGAAAATCAGTTCAGCTGTTTTGCATAATCTTATTAAGACAAACAGCGCTGAAAACGTTACCTCCTTGGCGGAAGTAAGGGAACAAATATTAACACTATAAAAAAATATATATGAGCATTTAATCATGTATGACAAGAAGGTTTACACTTTGCAAAGTTGAATAATGTAAGGTTTAACAAATGGACTCAACATTAAACTGATGTTTATTTTATAGTTGAAACATTATTTTTGTCCCTTCCTTATACTCAGTTAAGAGTCTTCAAGCTGGCCAAATCCTGGCCCACACTCAACACTCTCATACAAGAATCATCGGCACTCAGTGGGCGCCTTGGGCAATTTGACACTTGTGCTGGACATCATGTCTTCATCTTTGCTGTGGTGGGCATGCAGCTGTTTGGGAAGAACTATCAAGACTGCGTGTGTAAGATCTCCATTGATTTCAGCCTGCCTCGGTGGCACATGAAGGACTTCTTCCACTCCTTCCTGATGTGTTCCGAGTACTGTGTGGAGAGTGGATCGAGACGATGTGGGATTGGATGGAAGTAGCTGGGCAGCCCTCTGCATCCTTGTGTTCATGTTGGTCATGGTCTTGGGAATTTGGTGTGAGTAAAAGTATATTCAATTTAATTGCCATTTTTCTTCAGATAGTCAGGGGATGGATACATGAACATTTCAAGTGACTGAATATGTCTTGAACTTTATTTACATTAGTTATGAAGAATCAAACAGATGGCACTCTATGGTAAATCTGTGTGTAGTAGACGGTTCATCAAAAAACTGAGTGACTGTGCAGATGGAGAAGCTTGAAGACACCAAGACACCCAGACAACCCAGAAGAAGTTCAGGCTTCTGTGGCCGTGATTGGAGAAATTGGTGCACAGTGCATATTTTGCATTTTGTATACCAGTTATACAGCTTCATGATGAGTGGTATAGGGGAGGATTTTATAAAAAGAAGACCTGAAAAGTTCAGCTACAATTTGCCAGAAGGTACATCTGAGATGCAAGCCGAAAGAAAATCCTCCTCTTTTAATTTTACACTCACAAAAATATAACGTCAACACTTTTGGTTTTGCTCCCATTTTGTATGAATGAAACTCAAAGCTCTAAAACTTTTTCCCATACACAATATCACCATTTCCCTCAAATATTGTTCACAAACCAGTCTAAATCTATGAAGTGAGCACTTCTCCTTTGCTGATAATCCATCCCACCTCCACAGGTTGTGCCATACCAAGATGCTGATTAGACACCATGATTAGTCCACAGGTGTGCCTTAGAACTGCCCACAAGAAAGTCCACTCTGAAGGTGCAGTTTTGTTTTATTGGGGGGGATACCAGTCAGTATCTGGTGTGACCACCATTTGCCCTCATGCAGTGCAACACATCTCCTTCGCATAGAGTGTGATCAGGTTGTCAATTGTGGTCTGTGGAATGTTGGTCCACTCCTCTTCAATGGCTGTGCGAAGTTGCTGGATATTGGCAGGAACTGGTACACGCTATCGTATACGCCGGTCCAGAGCATCCCAAACATGCTCAATGGGTGACATATCCGGTGAGTATGCCGGCCATGTAAGAACTGGGACATTTTCAGCTTCCAAGAATTGTGGTACAGATCCTTGCAACATGGGGCCGTGCATTATCCTGCTGCAACATGAAGGTGAGTCTTGGATGTATGGCACAACAATGGCCTCAGGATATCGTCACGGTATCTCTGTGCATTCAAATGCCATCAATAAAATGCACCTATTTCTTCGTCCATAACAGACGCCTGCCCATACCAAACCACCACCACACAGGGGCACTCGATCCACAACATTGACATCAGAAAACACCTCACCCACATGACGCCACACATGCTGTCTGCCATCTGCCCTGAACAGTGTGAACCGGGATTCATCCGTGAAGAGAACACCTCTCCAACGTGCCAAACGCCAGCAAATGTGAGCATTTGCCCACTCAAGTCGGGTTACGACGACGAACTGAGTCAGGTCGAGACCCTGATGACGACGAGCATGCAGATGAGCTTCCCTGAGATGGTTTCTGACAGTTTGTGTGGAAATTCTTGGTTATGCAAACCGAATTGTTTCGCAGCTGTCCGAGTGGCTGGTCTCAGACGATCTTGGAGGGTGAACATGTTGGATGTGGAGGTTCCTGGGCTGGTGTGGTTACACGTGGTCTGCGGATTTGTGAGGCTGGTTGGATGTTACTGGCCAAATTCTCTGAAATGCCTTTGGAGACGGATTATGGTAGAGAAATGAACATTCGATACACAAGCAACAGCTCTGGTTGACATTCCTGCTGGTCAGCATGCCAATTGCACGCTCCCTCAAATCTTGCGACATCTGTGGCATTGTGCTGTGTGATAAACTGCACCTTTCAGAGTGGCCTTTTATTGTGGGCAGTCTAAGGCACCCTGTGCACTAATCATGGTGTCTAATCAGCATCTTGATATGGCAGCACCTGTGAGGTGGATGGATTATCTCAGCAAAGGAGAAGTGCTCACTATCACAGATTTAGACTGGTTTGTGAACAATATTTGAAGGAAATGGTGATATTGTGTATGTGGAAAAAGTTTTAGATCTTTGAGTTCATCTCATACAAAATGGGAGCAAAACCAAAAGTGTTGCGTTTATATTTTTGTTGAGTGTAAATTGAGAAGCCTGATTTACTTTTTGTATTTCAAATGTTTGTTGTCCATTCGGCTGCTCCCGTTTTGTGTTCGGGGTCGCCACAACGGATACAACCAGATCCGCATTGATATTTGGCACAAGTTTTACACCGGATGCCCTTCCTGATGCAACTCCAGTGTTACCTGGAGAAACACACACAGCTGTTGGTGTTCCAAAGAGGTCTCCCATCCAAGTACTAACCAGGTCCCACACTGCTTAGCTTCTGAGATCTGATGGGATCAGGCTTACACAGAGCAGATCGGCTGCACTTTTTGTATTTCAAATGCCATAAACAAATTAAAATGCATGAAATACCAAGGGGTATGCATACTTTTGCAAGCCACAGTGTGTAAATGGGGACATGGCTGCACAGTACAGAGATGTTTGGTGTTGCTGCTCTCGAAGCTATTAGGTGGATTAGAATTGGATGATTGGGCACTGTAGTATAGATAAACAGCATCATGAATTGTATGCACACGTGTGTGTGTGTGGCCGCTGTGTTTACAGTGCAGGATTATACAGTGCTGACAAAATCTGATGGCATTGATGACACACATGGAATCCCTTATTCTTCAGTTTAAAGGGGCCTTGTGTGGGAATTCATTTTGGACATATTTGGCCCAGATGTAGCCTAAAATATGAATCACGGACCAGGGCCAAATGAACCCCAGAGTTGCGGATCCAGGCCAGATCTACACCACGCCATGTCATTAATAACTGTGCTGGCCATGATCTGTTCCTGATCCGTAATTCAAATTTGTGCCAGCATTGGGCCACTGGAATACTAGACCCTGGGGCAGACCAGTTTAGCAGATCTGCACCAGATGCTATCTAACATCTGGCCCAGGTGTGGCACTGCTATCTTTGGCTGTCTGGACTTTGTTGAGTAAATCCTGCCATAAGAAAATTGGTCTCATGCAACAATACTGTCAACTTCGCTCAAATTTATCTTACCTTTTTTCTTACATTTAGCTCAGATTAGGGTATCACTGCAGATTTGGGAAATGCTTGTAAACTCATAAAATTGAATGCCAAATTGAAACACACCCCACCCTTTTATGGCGGAAGTGTCCAATCAGGACGCAGAGGAGCTTCACAAGTTTGGGGGTTGCTGTCCTTCTGTCGGAGTTACACAAAATAAAGTCTTTTTTTTTTTTTGCCAGCATGAGCAGTAGCATTGACTGGTAATGGCAGAGAATTCATTGATATAAACATATTGTGTGTACAAGAAACCAATTGGAAGGGAGGTAAGAACGGGGTGATGTGTGCATGTAGGTGGAATACATTCTCTGTAAGAGATGCAACCCAAAATAAATTGGAGACTATAAAGTGGTGACTAGAGAGAGTGTAGCTAGACAGCATAGGATGATGGTTTGTAGGATGACTTCAGAGGTGAAGAAGATAAAAGAGAACGAGAACTCAACAAAGGATCAGGTGGTGGAAGCTGAAGGAGGAAGACTGTCATGTGACATTCAGGGAGGAGGTCAGACAGGCAGTGGATGGAGGTGAAATAGCTTTGAACAACTGGAAAAGTGCTGCGGATGTGGTGAGGGAGACAGGCAGGAAGGTGCTGGGTGACATCTGGATAGAGGAAGGAAGGTGAGGAGACTTGGTAGAATGAAGATGTTCAGGAAAGTATAAGGAGAAAGAGGTTTTTGAAAAAAAATTGGGATAGTCAGAGAGATGATGAAAATAGAC
The DNA here is from genome assembly GCF_902500255.1 of Thalassophryne amazonica. Lineage (NCBI taxonomy): Eukaryota > Metazoa > Chordata > Actinopteri > Batrachoidiformes > Batrachoididae > Thalassophryne > Thalassophryne amazonica. The sequence goes on from NC_047114.1 coordinate 43,413,476, forward strand.
TGGAGTACAGAGAGAGCCGGTGAATGAAGAAATGGCAAAGGAAAAGGCATGTGGAGCTGTATACTAAAGAAGTGGACTTGTGTGGATTGGCCAGACAGACAGACTGAGATGGAAAGGATGTGCAGCAGGTTCGGGTGGTAAATGATGCAGATAGTAATGTGCTGACAAGCGAGAAGAGTGTATTGAGAAGGTGGAGGGAATATTTTGAAGAACTGGATGAGCCCTTTCTTGTTTGCAGTGGTGGTGGACAGACTTGAGACAGGCCAAAGAGGAAGTTTTGGATGTAGTGAGGGAGGACATGCAGGCGGTTGGTAAAACAGAGGTTTAAACGGGTGACGTGCTGTGGAGACCCCTAATGGGAGCAGCCAGAAGAGGAAGAGGAAAACTAGGTTTGAATAACGGCAGATTAAATACACCTTACCTCAGCTACAGCCTGGACATTTTGTTCTTATCTTAGTCCATGAGCCACTCATCAATTTTGAACAAATCGGTACCACTTAACGGAAATAAACAACACTTAGAATCCAGCCTCAGTGTATCATGGCCTACACAAAAATGTATGACAGCCATCCCATGGTGGTAGCTGTAGCCAGGTAGGGGTCAGTGAAGAATTACACAGAGGTCAAACTTTAAAAATGTTCCAATCATGCTGAAAACTATATCACATTACTTGTCTGATCATAATGATTTCAAAAAGGTATAGTTTGGACTATTTGTGATGGACTGGTCTGGAGTTATGGGGTAAAACAGCAAAAATGGTGACAAAGGTCAGTTTCAGTTTGTATAGGGGTCAAAAGTTAAAGTTGCTAAATTTCAGTAAAAAAAATAAATAAAATGATGCAAATTATTGTTTGGGTTAATAGGGTTCTAATAAGGAAGAGTTTGCACCATCTGTCAAGCTTAGTTTTCATGTTACAGGGCAATATATGTCACATGTCATAGAATCCAATAGATGTTAAACTTGTTTGACCTTTACCTTGGAGACCAAACATTCAACACAGATCATCAAAACTATACCTTTTTGGAATCATTATGACCAGACAAGTAATGTGATATAGTGTTCAACATGATTGGAGCATTTTTAAAGTTTGATCTCTGTGTAATTCTTCACTGACCCCTATGTGGCTACAGCTACCACCATGGGATGGCTATCATACATTTTTGTGTAGGCCATGATACACTGAGGCTGGATTCAAAGTGTTGTTTATTCCCCTTAAGTGGTACTGAAAACCTGCTTGGCTCATGGACTATCTTCAAAAAAACACAAAATACAAAAAAAAATGTTGAAAAGGAGAAGTTGTCTTTAATCCCTTACAAGATGTTTATGAATGAAACTGTTCCTGTCACAAATCTGTGCATTAATGTAATGTGTATCCATGTGTCAACAGGTGCTGAACCTTTTTCTGGCCCTGCTCCTCAGCTCCTTCAGCTCTGACAACCTCTCGGCTCCTGATGAAGATGGTGATTTGAATAACATCCAAATCGCCATCGCACGCATTCATTCTGGCATCTCCTTGTTCCTCAGAAACATCGTTGACCTCTTCAGCAACTTCAGGCACCGACAACAGAAGGCAAAGGAAGCCAGTCAGGCCATCACGCTGGTTGACAATCATGTGGAAAGCAACGGCGGGATTTTTACCCACTACGGAGAGAAGTACAGAGAGAAGTACATTCTACCAGAGCAGGACAGCTACCTGACTAATTCCACCTTGACTGTCATTGTTCCAATTGCACCAGGAGAATCAGATATGGAATTTCTTGAGGAGGAGCAACTATCAGAGTTGTCAGAAGATGAGGAAAACAAACTGGTGAGTTTTTCACTGCCAGAATCAGAACTTCTTAACTTGTTTGATTGTTCTCCATCAGGGTAAAAATTTGACACCGAAGCAGCGTTTGTTGTAGTTTTGGTTCAAAGTTGAATGGCCTTCCTTTCTTTTTTTGGACAGGTTTCCAGGTCTGCACTTTATAAGCCATCCTGAGGAGGCAAGCCAGATTAAGCAGTTTCATCCAGTTTTTGCACTTTTTTGGATCATGGTGGTAGAATGACACCCTGTGGAATAGCCCTATAAATTGTAAATGTAAAAAACGTGCTGGAATTACCCTGTGCTATAATAGAATATTTACTTGCATTGTAAGGGAGTGCCATCTTCAATTCAAAACAGTGGTTTCAAGGTCAGTGAGAGCTGCAGTCCTTAACAAGGCATCTCCATGTCCAGCTCAGTTTTAACCGAAACCATCAAATATGGCCACTGGATATTGCGAAGACTGTGTCATTCCTTCCGTCAGCTTAAGTCCAGTCCTATTACTGCCAGTCTTCACATGGAACATTCTTGGGACACAGACCTTGGACAAGTTCAAAAATGGCTAACCTTGACCTATTTTAAGAGGTTAAAAAGTCAGATTCTGTTTTTTTTTTTTCTTTTGGGGGATGGGGGTGACAGCCAATCAGAATAGAGTGACGCTGTGATGTCAGTGGATGGTCTAGCTAGCTGCAAACTCCATTTCGTTTGTGTGTAAATATAACCTCTTTGTCATATATTATGTAAAAGGTAGCAAAGGCTAAACACTTCTAAAACTGAAAATGCTGTTTTTGGACCCCGATAACACCTCTGAAGTGATTTACAAGACGTTTCGCAGATGGTAGCATGGTGACGTCACAGGCTGGCCTAGTAAGCTGAAAACTCTTTAATTTGTGTGTAAATATAACCTCTTTGTCATACAGTATATTATATAAAAGCTAGGGAGAAATAAACACTTCTAAAACTGAAAACACTGTTTTTGTAACCTGATAACACCAGCAATTTATAAGACATTTTGCTGACGTCAGCATGCACACTAACTTCCACTAACTCAAAACTAACTTCCGTTGTGAAAACCTCATGTATCCATCCATCCATCCATCCATTTTCTTCCGCTTTATCCGGAGTCGGGTCGCGGGGGCAGCAGCTCAAGCAAAGCCGCCCAGACCTCCCGATCCACACACACCTCCCCCAGCTCCTCCGGGGGAACCCCAAAGCATTCCCAAGCCAGCCGAGAGATGTAGTCCCTCCAGCGTGTCCTGGGTCTTCCCCGGGGCCTCCTCCCAGTGGGACGTGCCCGGAACACCTCTCCAGCGAGGCGTCCAGGGGGAATCCGGAAAAGATGCCCGAGCCACCTCAACTGACTCCTTTCGACGTGGAGGAGCAACGGCTCGACTCCGAGCCGCTGCTCATGTATTGTATTGTAAATTGTATATGCAAGACAATAGGAACTTAATAATTAATGTAAATAACAATAAATGTAATTTTTTGTCTGTCTGTCTGTCTGTCTGTCTGGCTGGCTGGCTAGATAGATAGATAGATACTTTGCACTGGGATACCAATTAAAAAACTGCAAATTATAAAGAAGACCATCCTCACACAGCCGAGAGTATTTTTGTATTGCATTATATTTTGACTTCCTTTGACGTCATCAACATAACATAATTGATCCATTTGGTTTCAATATGTTATGTAGTTCCTGTGATATGGTCATTAATATTGCTGTCACAATATACTGAACTCCTGATGTGATGTGTTTCTTGATGTTTTTATATGTGTCAAGATATTTGAAAAATGCACTTCTGCAAGTGTTGCAATTTGATGTTACTCTCATGGGTATGATAAAGTAGTCAAGAGGGTCTTTGTTTTTTTAAGAATGAAACAAATGGCTGCCTGAGTGAGAGTCTGGTAAAGAGTCAGTGCTTCATTGTGCATTTTGCGTAAGTTAGGGTTTATCTTGAGAAGAATCTTTTGATAGCTCTTCAATGCGTAGCTGTCAGAGCTTGTTGCAGTGTTGTGCTTGTCAATAACAGTCTTCTCTGGCAGGCAGACAGCAACAGGCCAGATGTGGATCCCAGCTCTGCAGGTCAGATTAAACTGACAGCTGACCTAAGCAGGCTGCAGTCTGTCGCTCTCTCTTTCTATTTCCCTGCTGGACTTTACTCAGCAACACATTAGAATTAGGGAGAAAACATCCTCCAGCCATCCATCAGCTTAACTGTACATGAACAGCTGGATGCATTTTACATGTACATAGGGCTTTAAACACATGACAAACCACAGCAGTACTGTGATAATTGAGAAATTGTTGCTAGAATGATTCTTCAAACCTTTTAAAGTAAATATGTTCAACCACTCAATCAGAGTTGTAAATGTGGGGCAATATATGTGGTCTTTGTGTTTCATACAATGCTCACTCCACAGCCATCTATGTCTCAACTGTCTCTTAATCTTTTCCCAGGTCTGGATTGTCTTTAATGCTGGATTAGAATTTGTGGCATTTATAGGATTGAAGAAGCACCTCTGTCCTTTAAATCATGCTAAATATGCTGCACATGAAAATCTCATCAAAACTGTATTAAGGCTCAGATGACATTGAGAAAAACTCAACCAACGCGGATAAAGGATGAATCCAGACTGCATAATAGAGGTGGGCGATACCGGGAATTTTGGTATTGATCCGATACCAAGTAAATACAGGCCCAGTATCGTAGATATCAATACCGATACTTTTTCATATTTAAGCTTCATAGATCCAAAGGATCCAAAAGACCTAGGATAGAATTTTGCCAAACATTGTACGTGACAACAAAATACTTTATTATCACAATCAAGATTTTTGTTTAAAAAAAAAAAAATCACTCAACACAACTTAAAACAAAATCTCCTGAGGTGGAGGGCTGACAAACCACAATACAACAAAATTAACTCACCACAACAAATACTGTAAACAGTTTTAAACTTATTCTGTTTTTCAAGTCGAACAATACAATAAAATAATACAAAAAATAAGGAATTTCTTCCCTTCAGTGCACTTCTCTATGTTGTTTCTTAACTAAAGAGTGTAAAAAAAATAGAACTTAAAGCAAATTAAAACAATCTTCTGAGGTTAGAGAGCTGGCAAACCACAATAGAGAAAAACTAACACACCACAACAAATATTGTAAACAGTTTCAAACTTGTTCTTTTTTTTTCAAGTCACGCAATACAAGAAAATAATACAAAGAATAAGGAATTTCCTCTCTTCAGTGCACTTCTGGCTCTAAACAAAATAAAAACAAATTGAAAATTAAATGAAGAAAGTATAAATAACGAAAGAAAGAGCACTGCTCTTACAGACAGAGAGTAGACTTTGATGAATCTGCATGCGCAGCAGTCAGTGCGTGCGGGAGAGAAAAAAGCTTGAGTATCGATCTTTTTACACGAGGATCGTTCAATATCAATATCTGTTGGTATCGATATTATCGATATTAGGATCGATCCGCCCACCTCTACTGCATAAAGCAGCTGAAATTTTGTGCCTAACTTAAGTAAATTAATTGCTATGCCTAATTGAACTCACTGAATTAATATGCAGATATGTTTGGCTGCCAGATTTGGTTAGTTTAGGCCAAAGAGCTTTGGAGTTGCAGATGTTCGGACGGACGGACCATAAAAAAGTAACATTCTGCACACATTACAAAGGCATGGTTGCAGTAGAAGAGGGTATGGGTACGGGTCTGGCCTCCCTGGAGTCCTGAACTGTGCCCTATAGAGAATGTATGGAGAATTTTTAAACAAAAAATGCAACATCAGTGAGCTCATCCTATGCACACCTAAAGAACAACGGGACAAAATAACATCTGAAACGTTTCATCGCTTGGTATCCTCAATGCCAAAACTTCTTTTAAGTATTATGAGAAGGAACTGAAACATTTCAAAGTGGTAAATGCTTTAGTGACCCAGCTTTTTTTGGAATGCGTTGCAAAGCTTAAATGCAGGAATGGATGTACAGTGGTCACTCGTTTATCGCGGGAGTTACGTTCTAAAAATAACCCGCGATGAGCGAAATCTGAGAAGTAGTCAGTGCTATTTTTTTGCAATTATAGATGTTTTAAGGCTGTAAAACCCCTCACTGCACACTTTATACACTTTTCTCAAACGGCATTAACATTTTCTCACTTTTCTCTCCTGTGTAAACACTCTCTTTTTTCTTCTGGGCAAGAAGATTATAAACAGACACACGCAGAACTCTCCCTTCACTCACTGCCTCCGGAGGTACGGATGCGGGACCCGCAAAGAATCCAAGTCCTCTCTAGGTGGCCACGGAGCTCGGCGGCTGCGGTCAACATCCACATCAAAACGGCGAGCATAATCTTTGGACCTGTTGCCAGATTTGACGCAGCTCCACACAGCAGACAGTGGGGTGGTGTGAGTGGCCCGCTGCGGTGTTTACAGAGCCCGCAGACTCAGTAAGCGCATCGGAGGCAGTGACAGCAATCACGGTGATGCCAACCGGTGCCACGACCGGAACCGCCTCATAAGAACACAGAACACAACGCGCTGTTAAAAAAAAAGCATGCAAAATTGCACAAAAGAAATCCGCGAAACTGCGAGGCCGCGAAAGGTGAACCGCGTTATAGCGAGGGACCACTGTATACTGATGAATAAAATGAAGTTGACCACTCAAAAGATTAAATAAATTGAGTTCATATGGTCTGCAATGAAATAAAATAGTCAAAGCTGAAGTAGATGTTAGAATCCCTGTGAGGAGGGAGGGGGGCAGTTAATTGCATTTTCCATACCATCTCAACTTTTTCTGATTTTGGGTTTTAGTGAGTGTTACAGCTTCTGTTCATAGCAGCTGCTTGGTTAGGGCCTGAGCCAGACTGGGTACATCTTGTGACCAGGCTGGTTTTCAGTTGTCTTGTTGGTATTTAGCACATCAAGGGTCTGTGTTACCCGTTTGACCAGTACCATACATGTTTAATGGAATAATTGCTTGTAGTCACATTTATTACTGCTTTATGCTCATCAGCACTGCTGAAACATATACAGTTGTATGCAAATGTTTGGGCACCCCGATAATTTTCATGATTTTCCTTTATAAATCATTGGTTGTCTGGATCAGAAATTTTAGTTAAATATGTCATATAGCAGATGAACACACCAATATTTGAGAATTGAAATGAAGTTTCCAGTATTTACAGAAAGTGTGCAATAATTATTTAAACAAAATTAGGCAGGTGCGTAAATTTGGGCACCCTTGTTATTTTATTGCTTTGAATACATTTAGCACTAATTATTGGAACACAAAATTGGTTTGGTAAGCTCATTGACCCTTGACCTCCTTACACAGGTGAATCCAGTCATGAGAAAGGGTATTTAAGGTGGCCATTTGCAAATGTTTCCCCTCTTTGCATCTCTTCTAATGAGTGGCAACATGGGAAGCCTCTAAACAACTCTCAATTGACCTGAAAACAATGACTGTTCAACATCATGGTTTAAGCGGGCTGTCCATGCTCAGAAACCAACAAACCTGAGATGTTTTGTAAAGAGGATTGGTCCAAAAAATCCTATTAACTTCATTTCACTTCTCAAATATCAGTGTGTTTGTCTGTTATATGATATATTTAACTGAAATTGCTGATCCAGACAACCAATGGGAAGTCATGAAAATCATCAGGGGTGCCCAAACTTTTACATACCACTGTAGATTGTCAAGCATTTTAGAGTGCTTTGTGGAATGATGATTTGAACATAAGACATTTTGGAAAACATGAGCCCTGTTACACCAGGTGTAAAGCTCACAGTGTCATTGTTTTCCAAACCATGTACACCATGGCCACATAAACCCGATCCTCAGAACTTTTCTTAGTCAGTACTGAGTCTGCAACTGCTATCAGAAGTCTTCCTCAGGTCTTCATACACAATGTGTCTAGGACCTTGTTCCCTGTTTGAGGCTTTTGAATGAAAAGTATTTGTATTATTATTTCCCAAATGTGAAATAGTAAATCTTTGAAGCTATGATCTCCTCCCTCTGGCTTCCTCTGGGGTGTACTTCATTTGAAACACAGCTTTATTTGTGTCATATGTAGAACATGTGGTGAGAGCTGACAGCTTGCTCCACCCTGCCTTGCATTCTTTCTTACTCTCAACTGTCTCTCAGTTGTCCATCTGTCACTACTCTTTCTTGGTTGTCACCCAGCCTTGCTGTCCTTAATATCAAATATCTACTGATGGCAAACTAGGGTCCATCATCAGTACTGTAGCCTGGGAAGGTGAGGACTTTTGGTTTTTCATGTTTTTCAACATCAGACGCCCTGACCCACGTCAGATCTCAGCTTTTATTTAAGCAGCAATTTCCCAGAGATCTGCTTTTTTGATCCAGAGTCATCTGGAGGCTTTCTTTACAACCACTGGGCCGCTATGGCATCCCTCCTCATCAGACCTTAGATCATATGGTCCATAAAATACACTGAACAAACATAAACCCAGCACTTTTGTTTTTGCTCCCATTTTTCATGAGCTGAACTCAAAGATCTAAAACACTTTCTCGACACACAAAAGACCTATTTCTCTCAGATTAAAAATCTGTCTAAATCTGTGTTAAATCACCTGCAAAACTGTCTCCACCCCAAATGCAAATGTTTGGATTGCCCACACAATTTAGTACTCATTACCCAGGATCTTTAATACATCAGGCCCTAAACGTGCTGTATTTTTCTAACTGAGCAAAATTAAACAACATGCCTGTGAGCGTTTGGTGGTAACAGTGAGCTTTTGATTCTCAGCAGAAGATCAGCTTCTCAGAGGGCAGCACAGTGGATCTGAGGAATCCTGGAGATGAGGTGGACAATTTATCTGCTTTTGCTGAAGATAAAATGGAACCAGAGGAATGTTTCCCAGAAAGTGTGTCTATAATTTATATTATACTCTAATATACGCACAGCTACGGTATATTCTAGAAATTAGGAGTTAATTTTGACACAGTTCTTGGGTCTGACACAATTTTTTCTGCTTTTCACTGTCACTCAGTGTGCGTGAGACACTGTCAGTGCTGTGACATCAATACCAGCCGTGGACTCGGACAGGCCTGGTGGAGGTTGAGGAAGACGTGCTATCAAATTGTGGAGCACAGCTGGTTTGAGACCTTCACCATCTTCATGATCCTGCTTAGCAGCGGCGCTCTGGTATGGCTGCTCGATTGGAAACTCCTTCAGAGGGTGTGGATATGAGACAGACAAAATAAGATTAAATGTTCATGTTTGCTGTAAGAAAATGGTTTTAAGCACAGCAAATATATGTGAAAATGTCCACGGTGCTCTATATTTTTTGATGCTAATGTAGTTGTACCTCAGTAGTTGTGCCTTCTAATAATTCATCTCTGTGTTGCCTCAGGCATTTGAAGACATCTACATTGAGCAGAGAAAAGTCATAAAGGTGGTGTTGGAGTATGCAGACAAGGTCTTCTCATATATCTTCGTACTTGAGATGTTCCTTAAGTGGATTGCGTATGGTTTCAAGAAGTATTTCACCAACTACTGGTGCTGGCTGGACTTTCTTATTGTGGATGTAAGTAAGCTTTCAGGTGTCTCTTCATTATTATTATTATTATTATTATTATTATAGCCAAGTGGCCTCTGTGTGTGTATGGCTTTGATCACGGAGAAACTGGGGAGAGGTGATTTGCCATTTGGTGTGCTTATCTGTTTTGAGTCAAGGATGAATACTGTGAAAACAGAAAGTTGATAGAACTAATATTTTGGGAGGAAATGGGGATATTACCTAACAATAGTGCACAATGGACATTGTGCTGCAATGCACCATGGGAGTTTGGGGTTTTGGGGTTTTAAATGTTGTGGTTCATGTTAGTTTAACAGTGCTAGTGTTTGTGATTTATTGTGTTTTTGTAGTTCAGTTGAGTTAGTCAGTTCAATTAATTGTCATGTTGCCGTTACCATGAGTGGGAAGTGTACTGTGTTTGATGTCTTCTGCTACTGTCTCTGTTTCTGGGTGTGTATCACCAGTTATCCATCTTCATGATGAAGTGGCATAGAGGAGGATTTTCTTAAAAAGAAGACCTGAAAGTTTAGCTACAAATTGCCAGAAGATACATCTGAGATGCAAGCCTGGATTTGATATGTTTTGGTGAAAGAAAATCCTTCTCTGCTCTACTCCACTATGAAGCTAAGAGTAGTGATGCAAAATGCAAAACTTGCACTGTGCACAATTTCTCCAATCACAGCCACATAAGCTCATAACTTCTCCTGGGTTGTCTGGGTGTCTTGGAGCCTTTCCTCACTCTTCTACTTCTTGCACAGTCACTCAGTTTTTTGAGAACTGTCTACTCCATGCAGAATTACCACAGAGTGTCATATTGTTTGTATTTCTTTGTAATTGATGTAAATAAAGTCCGAAACATTCAGTGGCAGCTTTACCATCAGAGAGCCTCGTCCACAACTACCACAAAAGGCTCCAAGCTGTCGTTGATGTTAAAGGGGGCAATACACAGTATTTAGAACAGGGTTATGTAAACTTTTGATCAGGTTCATTTGGGTAGTTCTCTGTCATTTTGATTTAAAAAGAGGAAACAGTTGTTTGACAATAAATGGCTTCACCAGGTTTTTGTGTTGTCATTCATAATCTCTTAAAAATGGCCAAAAAAGCAAAAATTCTGCCAGGGTATGTAAACGTTTGAGCACAACTGTATGTGTTGTACTGTCCCAGTAGGCCAGCTATACTTTGAGCAGTTCTATAAGGCATCTCCAGCGCCAGGCTTTTGTTGACTGATCCTACAGCCAACTGCAAACCACCAAATGTTACAGAGATCACAAAAGCATTGAAACAGTTGAGGACAGGGAAAGTTCCAGGGATCTGCCATATTGGAACTGAACTCCTTCAGGCATGTGGAGATGCTGTTCTCCTGGCATTGCAAACAGTCTTTGTTTCATTGTGGGAGACAGACTGGAAGAAAGGATGTGTCATCCAACTTGGAACAGAAAGGGTGATGGCTTGAATTGTACAAATCCAAGGGCACTACCCTTAACCTTACTCTTGGATTCTTAACAGAATTCAGTCGCAGTTACTTTGAGCAGTCTGGCATCACACCCAAGAAGTCATCCTTTGGCCATATCCTAGCTCAGTGAGTAGTCATTGAACCCAAATGTGAATATCAGTCATGATTCTTTACAGCTAATGTTATTTTTGTAAATGCTGAATTCACAAAGCATTTGATTTGGTTGGTTGGGCTGCTCTCTGGAACATCATGAGAATTTGCAAGGCCTGCCCATAGGTTTCTGGCCATCATAGCCATGATACACAGGTATCATAAGTGCTATGTGGATGGGTGACAGTCTCTCTGACTTTTTCTGCGTAACATCTGGTACTCGTCAGGGATTTTGTTCTGGCTTCCACCCTGTTAATTTTGCGCATGTTGTTGGATAAGGTTGTGGGCATCATTAGTGTAGGTGCATTTGTCAGTGAGGAAAGGTATAGTGAAATTCCGTCAAAGCTGTGCTCTTTGCAGACTCATTAGGTGGCTTGATTGCAGCTTTTGAGAAGTTGGGTGAGGAGTCAGAGTGTCTGGGTTTGAGATTATCCTCGATTGCAACTAAGAACTTTGCTTTTAATGACTTCCTACACTCTACCATCAGAAATGTATTTGTATGCAATCAAAGTGTGGTATTCACTTATCTCTGCAGTGACAGTTATATCTCTAGGTCTCTCTGGAGGATCCTTTGTGTCAAAGGATTGCTTACGTGAGGGAACTCCGATGAGGACCACCAATTGTATCATGAGGGGACTATGACATTTTGCCTACGTGGTGTGCATCTCTATGCATGATCTGGCACACTGGTCTCCAACAACTTGCCCCTGGCCGATATACAGGTACTGGTCATATAATTAGAATATCATGAAAAAGTTGATTTATTTCAGTAATTCCATTCAACAAGTGAAACTTGTATGTTATATTCATTCATTACACACAGACTGATATACACTCAACAAAAATATAAACGCAACACTTTTGGTTTTGCTCCCATTTTGTATGAGATGAACTCAAAGATCTAAAACTTTTTCCACATACACAATATCACCATTTCCCTAAAATATTGTTCACAAACCAGACTAAATCTGTGATATTGAGCACTTCTCCTTTGCTGAGATAATCCATCCCACCTCACAGGTGTGCCATATCAAGATGCTGATTAGACACCATGATTAGTGCACAGGTGTGCCTTAGACTGCCCACAATAAAAGGCCACTCTGAAAGGTGCAGTTTTATCACACAGCACAATGCCACAGATGTTCGCAAGATTTGAGGGAGCAGTGCAATTGGCATGCTGACAGCAGGAATGTCAACCAGAGCTGTGCTCGTGTATTGAATGTTCATTTCTCTACCATAATCCGTCTCCAAAGGCGTTTCAGAGAATTTGGCAGTACATCCAACCACCAGCCTCACAACCGCAGACCACGTGTAACCACACCAGCCCAGGATCTCCACATCCATCATGTTCACCTCCAAGATCGTCTGAGACCAGCCACTCGGACAGCTGCTGAAACCATCGGTTTGCATAACCAAAGAATTTCTGCACAAACTGTCAGAAACCGTCTCAGGGAAGCTCATCTGCATGCTCGTCGTCCTCATCGGGGTCTCAGACCTGACTCCAGTTCGTCGTTGCAACTTCGCACAGACCATTGAAGAGGAGTGGACCAACATTCCACAGGCACAATTGGACAACATGATCAACTCTATGTCGAAGGAGATGTGTTGCAAACTGCATGAGGCAAATGGTGGTCACACCAGATACTGACTGGTATCACCCCCCACAATAAAACAAAACTGCACCTTTCAGAGTGGCCTTTTATTGTGGACAGTCTAAGGCACACCTGTGCACTAATCATGGTGCCTAATCAGCATCTTGATATGGCACACCTGTGAGGTGGGATGGATTATCGCAGCAAAGGAGAAGTGCTCACTATCACAGATTTAGACTGGTTTGTGAACAATATTTGAGGAAATGGTGATATTGTGTATGTGGAAAAAGTTTTAGATCTTTGAGTTCATCTCATACAAAATGGGAGCAAAACCAAAAGTGTTGTTTATATTTTTGTTGAGTATATTATATAATCATCAAAATTAAAAGAAATAAACATTTGAAATGTATCAGTCTGTGTGTAATGAATGAATATAGTATACAACTTTCACTTTTTGAATGGAATTACTGCAAAAAAGTCAACTTTTTCATGATATTTTAATTATATGACCAGCACCTGTATGGTTATTATCAGGATGTGGAGATGGACAGGTTGTATCCGTCAGTGGTTTCTATCCAGAATCCAAGGCAGTTCCATAGTGTGTGGATGTAGTGACACATGGCACCAGCACATGCCTGACCTGAATGAGTGGAAACACATGGGTCTGTACATATGTTGCTTATTAATAAGATTGAAAAATCACATTTTGTGACCCCATGTTGAGCTGATGTTTCTTACTTTTATAACAGTACACAGTGGAAAGTGTGTGTGTGTGTGTGTATGCGAGAGAGTTTACTGTTTCTACCTGAGTTTAGTGTTTCTTACACTCCATTTTAATAAAACTCCAAGCAGTCTACCTTGATTTTGCAATTTGCTACAAATATTCAAATTACTTATCAAAAGTTTTGGGTCTTGAAACTGCTTTGTCATTTTAAAGTTTCTTTCCCAGAGCATTTCTGGGATCACTGCTTGACAAAGTCTATGTTGTTCTGTAGTAGAGGTCTTCAGGGATCCTACGTTTTAAACCTGATCTTAAACCCATGTGTGGAATATCCACTTGAGCCTGACATGTAATCAAATTTTTAATAAAAGAGATCTGACCTAAAATTGACCCATGGAGAATTTGACACAAACAGTTCATAGATTTTTTTTTTTTTTTTTTTAGGGTGTTGGTGCAAAGAATACTGTGAGTTGCTTGGACTTGCCATGTTTTCTGGAATATAAGTTGATTGGTTTTTGTTTTTTTACTAGTTTGGGAAGTCCTGTGATTTATAATCTGGTGCACGTTGTACACCAAAAACTCATACATTCATTATTAATAATAATGACTAGTTAAACAGGGCTGTAATCAAAGCACTAAACAAAATAAATTCTAATAATAAAATAATAAATGCCAACAATAAATATACAGCAGTGCACAAATATCCCAAATTAAAGAGGTGACAATACAGAAAATAGCTATGACTTATTTAGTTTATTTTTTCCTATTCAAGAGGCATTTTCATTAACAGCTACAATTTATACTCGAGTGTGAACTTATACTCCGGAAAATACGGTACTATGTCCTATGGACACACCGATCTGATGTAAGGCAGTGGAACACTGAGTTAAATTTGGATATGAACTGAGTCAGGTTTTGGTGAGATTTTGGGTTGTATCAACCACATGGACTCATGAAGACCTCATGTATAGTCAGCCAAAGGACTGAGACCCACACAATGAGGGCTGACACAGTTTCTTCCTCTAATTTCACCTGCCATTACACAGCTTGCCACAGACCACTCTATTGTTAGGGTAAGTTCTAGTTAGTGGGTCCCAGATGAGTATGGACACTGGGATGGGAAACATCTCAAACACTCCTGTGTTTCTTCACTTGTACTTTCTTTGTGTTTTGATACTCAAAACCACTGTCTGGTTTCCCCCCCAAAAAACTGATTTGTGATGACGTGTAATAAATTTGCTCTGCTACATAACTGTCCATCGATGTTGCCACAGGACTTTGGCTTTTATATCAAAAAGACATGTTTCATGTGACCTCAGGGTTACCTACAGAGAATCTGATGTTCACAGCCGATCAAAACTAGAAAATTGTTGAGAATCAGACATTGTTGGTTTTGTTTTTATTAAGTATTATACTGATTGAATCCAGTGGCAGGCTATGCATTGAAACCTAGGCCTTGGGACAACCATCTTCTCACAATGGAGACGCAGTATCACGTAGTGAGTGCAACATGACACATTGACATCACATATGTCATAAATCACATGTCATTACCAAAGAAACATACAGAAAACCCACAACACATAGGCACATTTACTCATACAACCACCAACCAAGCAAAAACAATGCCATGAACACAAAAAACAATCAGAATTCAAAAGATTTGAGCCAAGCTTTTGATTATACGAGGTCTGTCAATAAAGTATAGGTCCTTTTTATTTTTTTCAAAAACTATATGGATTTCATTCATATGTTTTTACGTAAGACATGCTTGAACCCTCGTTGCGCATGCGTGAAGTTTTCCACGCCTGTCGGTGACTCATTCGCCTGTGAGCACTCCTTGTGGGAGGAGTCGTCCAGCTCCCTCGTCGGAATTCCTTGGTCTGAGAAGTTGCTGAGAGACTGGCGCTTTGTTTGATCAAAATTTTTCTACACCTGTGGAGGGCACATCGAAGTGGACACGGTTCGAAAATTAAGCTGCTTTCGGTGAAACTTTTAACGGCTGATGAGAGATTTTGAGGTGATACTGGTCACTTTAAAAGGACTTTACCACGGTGGGCGAGACGTACGTGCAGGCACTCCCAGGGCCGCCGTCATCAGCCTTGTTCAAGCTGAAAACCAAAAACCTCCACATTTCAATGCTGTATTGATCCCGGGACCGTCGTGAGAGAACAGAGAATTTGCAGAAGAAAGTCCGGTTTCATCAGCATTTATCTCCGGATATTCCACTGTTAAAGGGAGATTCTTTAATGAAAGACGTGCGGACGAATTGCAGCGTCGGCTCGCAGCTGCCGCGACGCGGCGCTACAGGAAAAACACCTCTGTTGGAAGCCTTAAGGACAAGTTGGAACATGTCCAGCTGTTAAACAATTTCTCATATACTCACTCCACTGAAAGCTATCAAAAGCCGCCTGGATTTTACAAATGGTTATCAACACGGAGGTGTTTTTCCTGTGCCGCCGCACCGCGCCGGCTGCGTCCCGACGCACGAACCCGTCCGCACGTCTTTCATTAAAAAAATGTCCTTTAACAGTGGAATATCCGGATAAAATGCTGAAACCGACTTTTTCTGAAACTTCTCTGTTCTCTCACGACGTCCTGGATCAATAGAGCCTGAAATGTGGAGGTTTTCAGCTTGAAACAGGCTGACGACGGTGCCTGAGAGCGCTGCGCGACGTCTCGCACCGTGGGAAGTCCTTAAAGCGACAGTATCACCTCAAAATCTCTCATCAGCCGTTAAAATTTTCACCGAAAACCAGCTTAATTTTTCGAACCGTGTCCACTTCGATGTGCCTCACAGGTTTAGAAAAAATTTTGATCAAACAAAGCGCCAGTCTCTCAGCAACTTCTCAGACAAAGGAATTCCGACAAGGGGCTGGACGACTCCTCCCACAAGGAGTGCTCACAGGCGAATGGCGTCACCGACAGGCGTGGAAAAACTCACGCATGCGCACGAGGGTTCAAGCATGTCTGACGTAAAAACATATGAATGAAATCCATATAGTTTTTGAAAAAAATAAAAAGGACCTATACTTTATTGACAGCCCTCGTATGTGCACCTGCCACACACATTTGCACAGTAACACTGTATACCTCATCTCACACAAGCTATAGTCTAAAGCAAGCAATAATCAACAGGAAGGAAAGATGCATAAAAATCAATTAAACTTACCTTTCTTTCTTTATAAAGAGTTCAATGATGCTGTCATAGTACACTGGGGCTCATCACCAAATCTGATTCACAGTGTGTGTTAAAAAACAGGGCAAAGTAAAATGTGACAACTAAAACAAACAGAAAAATTCCACAAAAGACAGTTAAATGAAGTAGAACTAGAACTTAAAGGCTATGTTATATGTGTTGACTACTGGCTCCCGGATCAGTTCACACTACTGATGTAGCTGCGAGCCAGTTAGCAGGTCATGGAGGGTCAAGGAACACATCCAATATAGGAAATCTGGTTGAAATGAAGATCTCTTCAACCTTGTCTATTACTGCGGCGACGCATTAAACCCTCAACTATGACTGAACTCGAGGCTAGACTGCCTGATATTTTAGTTTCAAGTTTGGAGAATGCTCAGTTAGTAGACAGTCTTGCGGATAGTTTAAATAACAGCGCTCAAAACTATACTTGATAAGATTGCGCCCCCCTCTATTAAGACCACGGGCCTTCCCGAGGCACAGTCGCCTTGGTTCATGGTTACTTGCATGACCTAGGCAGAAGGCCTAGAGGTTCGGAACGGAAATGGCCTAGCTCCAACTGGAGGTGTTCCACCTTGCGGGGCATGATGCTATCTTAGATTATAATCATGTACTATTGGCTATAAAGCGGGACTATTACTCTGATTTTGATCAATAAAACAAGCATAACTCAAAGTTTTGTTTGACACGGTAGCATCACTCATTGATGGACAGCCACTGTTACCTTTTCAGCACAGGACGTTTTGGATTCAAGAAGAAAATAGAAGATATTAGGTTTGAGCATCCCAGCATGCCTTGACCCAGCCACTGCCCCTGCTATGGAGGTGGGCACCATCACTGATGTGTTACCTAGATTTGCATAATTTGATAGTATCATCACGAGGTGTGCTGATGAAGCTCGTGATGTCTACAAAAAAGCACAACCTGCTTATTTGATCCCATACCAACAAAACTGTTTGAGGACCTGTGGCCCACTCTTGGGCCGACTGTGCTGGAAATTTGTTAATCTCTCACTAACTTCTGGATCTGTTCCTAAACATTTCAAATCTGCAGTGATTAAACCATTACTTAAGAAACCTAATCTTGACCCTAGTGTATTGAAAAATTATAGGCCGATATCAAATCTATCATTTTGTTCTAAAATTCTGGAATATGTAGTTTTCAAGCAGCTCCGTGGACCACCTTTACAGAGAATTAATCTTTTTTGAAGCCATTGCCGGGTATGCTTTTTAGAAAATATCACTTCACAGAGGACAAACGCTTAATAAGCCTGTCTGCTCTGTGGTAAGTCTGATTCCCCGTCAGATCTCAGACGTAAGCAGTGCCGCATCTGGTTAGTACTTGGCATGGGAGACCTCTTCAGAACACCAGCGGCCGGCTGTGTGTGTGTGTTTCTCTGGGTGAAATGGACGATGCATCAGGAAGGGCACTCTGGCATAAAAACATCTTGTGCCAATTACCATATGCGGATCTGGCTGGTATCTGCTCGTGGCGACCCTATCCCAGACTGGGAGCAGCCGAAATAACAACACACACACAGAGGACAGTGTGCTCACTAAATAGTGAATGGAACCTTCTGTGAGCACTGGACTCGGACACCGCTACAGTTTTGGTGCTGGTTAAATCTGCCGCCGTTTGATATCCGTGATCTTCATATTTTTTACTTGATAGGCTGGAGACATCATTTGGGATTCCTGGAAGTGCCTTTGCATGGTTGACGTCATAACATCGTTCAGTCATTCTTACGGGTTTGTACCCAGTAACACTACATCTAACCTTAGTTGACATGAAGTTTGGGGTTCCACAGGGATCCGTATTTAGGCACCCCTGCACTTGGGCATATACTGCGCGTTTTTTGGATTGCCATTTCATTGCATATGCTGATGATACTTCAATTGTACATGCTGATAACTGCATGGGTCATTCTCAGTCACATAAAATCGGTTGTCCTCTTGACTCCCACTTCTAGACAGTTACGAGGGACTGCTTTTCTTCCATCTGCGAACTATTAGCGGACGATTAATCCCATCCTGTCAATGGCTGATGCAGAGACCCTGATTGCATTGCATTATCTCTTCTAGATTGGGACTATTATAATGCTCTATTTTCTAGTTTACTGCAGTCCAGCATTAGGGGTCTTCAATTGGTTCAAAATGCTGCTACAAGACTCTTGACATGAAGCAGAAAGTTTGATCACATTACGTCCATTTTGGCATCCTTCACTGGCTTCCTGCCTCTGCGAGATCGGATTTTAAGGTTCTGTTATTGGTCTATAAAATTGTTCACGGACTGTCACCTCCCTACCTGGCTGACCTGGTTAAACCCTATGTACCAACTCGGGCCCTGCATCCGCAGGGTGCAGGACTTCTCTGTGTTCCTAGAGTGAATAAAACATCTGCGGGTCACAGAGCTCTCTCTTATCAGGCCCTTGCTCTGTGGAAGATTTCCCTGCACACATAAGGCAGTCGGATTCTGTGGAGACTTTTAAATCAAAACTTAAGACTTATTTGTTTTCCCTGTTTTATCGTTAGTATATTATGTATGTGTTTTTTATTCTTGTTACTCTTTTATGATTTTGCTCTTTTGTTATGTTTTAATCTTTTAATTCATTTTGTTCTGTTTTTCCGAGTTGTGTTGTGTGAAGCGACTTGAGGCAACCTTGTCGTGAGTTGGTGCTATATAAATTAATAAATTTGAAATTTGAATTTGAAACCTCAAGCAGACCAGACTCAAAGTTTTACAAAACTTTGCAAAATTTGTGATTTTGCAAAGTCTCACTTTTCTTCATGATTTTTAATTATTATTTATTTATTTTATCATTATTTACAGGGCTGTGCCTTGTGGCTACAGTCAGGGGTATTTCCACACCGTCTTCTCATAACAGCATAATAGCAGTCCATAGCCATCATGAACACTTTGTTCGCAGATGTATCATCATTTCTGCCATGCAAGTGGCATTTGACATCCATAAGAGTGCCAAGCAGCATTCGAGTGGCACTCGAATGGTATATATGCGGACTACTCATGATTTTTGGCCGTGCAGCATTCGGCTCACATTGTCATAAGTAGGTTCAAACATTACAACATTAAAACATTACAACAGCATTCTCGCACCTACTAACACACATCCACACACTAATGCACCTTTCTTAAAGTGCATGTACTCTATATGAATAAAATAATAATGTACTGAATACCAATTCAGCGAGATACCAACTGAGAATTTGTTGCTGATTCATTTGTTTTGGCAAAAATTTGTGTCTCTAACTATTCTCCAACAGTCACAGCCGAGTAAGATAGTGCCCAAAGCATTTCATAGCTAAAAATGAATGTCAGTAAATACATAAATGATTAGAATGCTATTTTTTTGTAAAATACTTGTAACAGAAATGAAAATATTAATTAATGGAAATGGGTTTTCAAATTCTGACAATATCTAAGTTGGCACAGAAGGCCTTGAGGCCCTGATGGCACGCCTCTTATTGAATTAACAACAAACCTATTATGTCTAGCTCATTTACAGAGTGTTGTACTTTATATTTTCATTTTCTTTCAACATATTTCAAAACTATGCTGTTGTATTTGCTCTGTACGTTTTGGGAGAGAAAGACCATTCTGACCATTTGTTTTGAGTATCTGCTTTAGATGTATTTTACAGACACTTCTGTTAAATGACTTTTATAAAGAACTGCAAACCATTGGGACATTAAGACAAAATGATTATAACTGTCTTATTAGATCAATTGGATACAATTTGGGGGAAAAATGGCAAAGTGATTTGTTAAAATTCTTTATAAAACTCACTCTTTGATATATATACATATGTTATATGCATATATATGCGTGGACTCTGAATATGTGCATACTACTACTGTGTTTGGTCATTTTGATTATATCACTCCTTTCTTTTGCCTCATTCCACTTTCATTCATTGCGATTTACCCAAGGGTCATTCAACAGCACAATAGTATTTTGTCTTGTCTGTTTCGGATGAAAAATAGAGTGGAACACTAAATTTATTTATTTAAAAAAAAAATCATGCAATCCCTCCAAAACAACAGCTAAAACTGGAAAATGTAATTGTGTTCCAAACTGTGGAATGTCCCAAAACACATAGCATAAAACTCTTAACGCTTAGCTCTTCAACTGTTTTTATCTGTCTGTTATGGCCTTTTTTTCCTTCATTAAAATATGCATACTGTATGAACTGCATTTTTAATTTTTTATACAGCTGAGCATGCAGCTACTTTCAAAACTTTTTGTGTAAATGCATTTATCTTTTTTCACAGACATTTCAAGTGGACTGGCTTAAAATTTGGTTCTCACAATTGAAATGTCTGTCTTTACAGGTGTCCTTAATAAGCCTGATGGCAAATTCTCTTGGTTATTCTGACTTTTCTGCCATTAAGTCACTGAGGACCCTCCGAGCTCTGAGACCTCTGAGAGCTCTGTCTAGATTTGAAGGCATGCGGGTGAGAAATGATTTTTCTGTTTTACACTTTTATGTAAAAAAATCTGGTCAGTAATCCCATTTTAAAGGACATGTCACACCAAAATCATAACAATTAAGATTTAGGCTGTTAGTGACCATCCGTGTGCACTTCTGTGACCGGCATTCACAACAAACCGCTACGGAGACTTACAAAAACAATGTCCTGGTGTGTTTCCAACAGCAGTGACGTAGCTATTAGAAATGTCCCAGTATACGCTTGAATGGAATGTAACTGCTAACGTTAAGATCTGAGGCACAGAATAATTCCAAAGTTTACACAAATGTGAGTAATAACTGCTCTTTTTGATGTACGAGGTCTGTCAATAAAGTAACAGTCCTTTTTTTATTTTTTTTTAAACTATATGGATTTGATTCATATGTTTTTACGTCAGACAAGCTTGAACCCTCGTGCGCATGCATGAGTTTTTCCACGCCTGTCGGTGACGTCATTCGCCTGTGAGCACGCCTTGTGGAAGGAGTGGTCTGCTCCCTCATCGGATTTTCATTGTCTGGAAATGGCAGAATGATTTGGAGTTTTTTTCCATCAGAATTTTTTCAGAAGCTGTTAGAGACTGGCACCTGGAAACCATTTGAAAAATTTATCTGGCTTTCAGTGAAAATTTTTTACGGGCTTCACAGAGAATGAGTGTTACTACAGCTTTAAGGACGGCTTTAAGGACGCTCGGCGCGCCGCGCTCCGAGCTGCGACGACGAGGCAGAAAACGCCAGATCATTTCTAAACGGATGGCTCTGTGGATACGAGACCGTCGTGTGCACTTTCTCTGGTTATCACAAGAGCTGGACATTAGCCATTTTCCATCAGATTTCACTTTTAACAAGAGATTTTGTCATGGAAAGCTGTGCGGAGGCTTCGTGCGTAACAACCGATTCGCTGTTTGAGCGAGACAAAGGAACACCTCCGTTTCGGCGTGTCAGAGGACAAGTTAGGATGTGTCCAGCTCTCCACAATTTCTCTGATACTTACTGGACTGGTAAGCATTGAAAGCCGAGATAGGCATGTCCCAACTTGTCCCATGACACGCCGAAACGGAGGTGTTCTTTGTCTCGCTCAAACAGCGAATCGGTCGTTACGCACGAAGCCTCCGCGCGGCTTTCCATGACAAAATCTCTTGCTAAAAGTGAAATCTGCTGGAAAATGGCTGATGTCCAGCTCTTGTGATAACCAGAGAAAGTGCACACGACGGTCTCGTATCCACAGAGCCATCAGCTTAGAAATGATCTGGCGTTTTCTGCCTCACCGTCGCAGCTCGGAGCGTGGCGCGCCGAGCATCCTTAAAGCCGTCCTTAAAGCTGTAGTAACACTCATTCTCTGTGAAGCCCATAAAAAATTTTCACTGAAAGCCAGATAAATTTTTCAAATGGTTTCCAGGTGCCAGTCTCTAACAGCTTCTGAAAAAATTCTGATGGAAAAAAAGTCCAAATCATTCCGCCATTTCCAGACAATGAAAATCCGACGAGGGGGCGGGACCACTCCTTCCACAAGGCGTGCTCACAGGCGAATGACGTCACCGACAGGCGTGGAAAAACTCAAGCATGCGCACGAGGGTTCAAGCTTGTCTGACGTAAAAACATATGAATGAAATCCATATAGTTTTTGAAAAAAATAAAAAGGACCGTTACTTTATTGACAGACCTCGTAGTCACGGTAAAAGCAGTAGCCCTGAGTAGGTTTAGTGCACCTGCACGGCCATGTGTCATAAACACAGCCTGTAAAATCAAAATAAAACACTTATAATGGCCCCTTCACACATAACACAAAGTTTGGCGGAAGACGCAGAAACCGGCCGAAAAAGAGCAACAAGAACTGAATTGGCAAACTGTGAAATGTTACACCTGCTGTCGGGAGGGACACACGGTCGAACAGGCATGAACGATCCCGTGGCGACGGTTTCGTGCATGAGGATGTGCACAGTGCGAGCATGTACATCGCACTCACACTTCAGCACCAATTACATGTTGGACGTATTATTAATGCTGTGCATAAATCAACAGAAATGTGTAAATCACAAAACAGAACATCATAAGAACAGTGAATCTACTATTTAAATGTAAGACAATCATGTTACTGGCCAAGATTCTGTTCTCATTGTAAAAATAAAAAAAAAACCCACAAAAAACCACAACCGCACTTTTTAATATTTAATTCCTGTTATAAAGAGTGGACAATACAAGAATTATCCTCCTTCTGGATGTAAACACTGAAGTACTGAACTGACATGGATGACATTTTTTCTTCCTTTTATTTTTTACATGAATGGCCTGATGTGCTCGTATCATTAACACATCAGGTGGCTCTGCGTGTCCCTCTGTCCAGCATGCACAGAAGCGCTGCTGACCGATGCACACGCCTCGTGGTGGCATCTCGTTAGGTGATATTTTGCATGGCAAGTTGTGTGTTCCCCAGCTGTGCATACTGATGGCACAGTGGTCAGGTGCAGTTTTGACTGCATGGTCATAGCCATGCATGCTGATACGTGGTTGGGGCAATCCAGTTTGTTTTTATTTTTCCCCATGTCGTCATCATTTGCAGACTTGCTTGCACCATGGTGCCTTGCACATGGGTGACCGGAGCATATGTGACAGTATGTGTTCCCCAGCTGTGCATTGTGCTGACACCATGGCTGTGATATGGAGCGGCGCATGCTGCAGGACCACAGCACTGACCATGGGCAGTGCATAGCCACCTCCCTGCATGATTTTGAATGTCATCCAACCCATGACGTGATTATATGTCAACCATGGCCCCCTGACAAATGCATAACTGTAGTGCGTGCGTGCGTGCGAACGTATGACCATATCAATCAATATATGATCAACATGTGAAACAACCACCTTCACATTGCAGCAATGCACTCACATAGATGGGCTCATGGCTCCAGCCTGTGGGGCAGTTGAGCTGGCCATGCTGATTTTTCTGTGAGGCTATTAGTCAGGCTGTGACATGAAGGATGGATTGTGGATGTTGCGATCATGTGTCACGTGACATGTGACATCTGTGAGATTTTATGTCCATGTACAAAGTGGCAATAAAACAGCTGAGATGCACATTAAAACAGTGTGCTGCACACACACAGACACATCCACATTCATTCCCACAGACTCGCAGCAAAAGATTTAGAAAAATGAGCATGCCACTCACCCAGCTGTAAGGATTTCCAAATAAAAAATCCACAACATCAAAGAAGCCCCCACGCATGTATCACATGTGTGTGCGATTCCCACCCAAGGAAAAGGTCCACTCATCCTCACATGGTTCGACAGCCAGAGAACATTTTCAAGTTGCACGAGTCCTCAGGTACAAATAGATGGCCAGAGACTAAAGTCCAGGTCCACTTGTCCTCAGGTTCTGATCACGGGCGTTCATAATGTCCGATCGGAACTCTGCCTTCAGCTCAAGTTCTGTCATGATTGTGGCACGTTAGATAGAGTCCATTATCTCCTGAAAATGTCTTCTGAGTTTTTCCGATATGAGACATTTTTAACCTACCATCCCTGGTTCTCAAACCAGGCACCTAAGTGGCTCTACTCTACTCTTTTCTACTCTCCTGTTTTACTCTTCCTTTTTAGATATTTAGATATACCTTTGTATACTGCCATAGTTCCACCTTAGAATTGGAATATAATTCATAAGATATACCTTACTGAATTTTCATACATCTGCGTGTCCAGGCAGTTTGTATAAACAGCGTAGTGGAGTCAGTCCACGTCCATCATGTTCACAGCAGCAGTAAACCAGCATCCTGTGACACAAACAGCGCATCACCACAATTAGTTTCCAAAATCCGACACTCTCTAAAAGTTAAGCATTTTGAGGTGAAGTGTGTCATCTCCACTATAAGTCTGAGCCATCACTTTCAAAGAAAAGCTCAGAAGCCTTGTTATCAGACATAACTGCATTTGTTTCGCTCTGTCTGTCAGCCATCAGGATATTTTTTGTTTTGCTAATATGTATGTCACATGCCGAGAATTGCTGAGTAAGACATTTTCTGGAAATGCACCTGTTACCTTGCTCAGGCAGAGCAATAAAAAACATTAGAGACCACTAATGTGCATGGAGAGACTTACAGTCATGAATACTTTGATGTGCTGCTAACTAGGATGCTAAAAAAGTACAACATGTCCTTTAAGTATCAACCCCATTTGTTAGTTAACATGTCTGACAGCAGGATGCTTAAACATTATGACCTGTTTTCTGTGAAATTTGTGTCAGAAGCCTATGCTGAAATATGTGATATTTCTAGATTTATATACTTATATATACGATACGTGCAGTATGGGACATGTGCAGCATGGGTGGTGTAATATGGGACAATGACAATGTGGGATCAGTGCATTACAAGTTATGTTTGTCTCCGAGCTTGCCCACCCCGCCCCCCCCAATCTCCTGATGTTTTTTAATATTAATTGAAGTACGAGGGCTGTCAATAAAGTAACGGTCCTTTTTATTTTTTTCAAAAACTATATGGATTTCATTAATATGTTTTTACGTCAGACATGCTTGAACCCTCGTGCGCATGCATGAGTTTTTCCACGCCTGTCGGTGACGTCATTCGCCTGTGAGCACTCCTTGTGGGAGAAAACGTCCAGCCCCTCGTCGGAATTCCTTTGTCTGAGAAGTTGCTGAGAGACTGGCGCGTTGTTTGATCAAAATTTTTTCTAAACCTGTGAGACACATCGAAGTGGACACGGTTCGAAAAATTAAGCTGGTTTTCAGTGAAAATTTTAACGGCTGATGAGAGATTTTGAGGTGATTCTGTCGCTTTAAGGACTTTTCACGGTGCGAGACGTCGTGCAGCGCTCTCAGGCGGCGTCGTCAGCCTGTTCAAGCTGAAAACCTCCACATTTCAGGTTCTATTGATCCAGGACGTCGTGAGAGAACAGAGAAGTTTCAGAAGAAGTCGGTTTCAGCATTTTATCCGGATATTCCACTGTTAAAGGAGATTTTTTTAATGAAAGACGTGCGGACGGGTCCGTGCGTCGGGACGCAGCTGCCGCGACGCTCCGCCACAGGAAAAACACCTCTGTTGAAAGCCTTAAGGACAAGTTGGAACATGTCCTGCCTGTTAAACAATTTCTCATATACTCACTCCACTGAAAGCCATCAAAAGCCGCCTGGATTTTACAAATGGTTATCAACACGGAGGTGTTTTTCCTGTGCCGCTGCGTCCCGACGCACGGACCCGTCCGCACGTCTTTCATTAAAAAAATCTCCTTTAACAGTGGAATATCCGGATAAAATGCTGAAACCGACTTCTTCTGAAACTTCTCTGTTCTCTCACGACATCCTGGATCAATAGAACCTGAAATGTGGAGGTTTTCAGCTTGAACAGGCTGACGACGCCGGCTGAGAGCGCTGAGCGACGTCTCGCACTGTGGGAAGTCCTTAAAGCGACAGAATCACCTCAAAATCTCTCATCAGCCGTTAAAATTTTCACTGAAAACCAGCTTAATTTTTCGAACCGTGTCCACTTCAATGTGTCTCACAGGTTTAGAAAAAATTTTGATCAAACAACGCGCCAGTCTCTCAGCAACTTCTCAGACAAAGGAATTCCGACGAGGGGCTGGACGACTCCTCCCACAAGGAGTGCTCACAGGCGAATGACGTCACCGACAGGCGTGGAAAAACTCACGCATGCGCACGAGGGTTCAAGCATGTCTGACGTAAAAACATATGAATGAAATCCATATAGTTTTTGAAAAAAATAAAAAGGACCGTACTTTATTGACAGCCCTCGTATATGTATGGGTGAGTGTGTTTGAGGGTGGTCATTGTTTTTGAGGATGCACAAGCAAATTTTGCTGTGCAATGACAATAAAGGTGATTCTGATTCTGATACTAACAAGCATTGGTGGCCTTGATGGCCACCAGACTGATGCTCTGGAAATGAAAGAAGCTACCAAACAAGCTAATTTCCAGCTACATGTGACTTTGGCTACCCCTGCTTTTAAGGTCTACTATACATGTGCAAAAAGCCAAGACATGTCCAGCAGGTGGCAAACAAGCTAGATGTAAGTTTAATTACAATTACGCTTATGTTTCATCATCTATCCAAGACCAGACAACCATCCAGTAGGTGACAGTGTTTAACAGGTGGCAGGCAGGTCTACAGTATGAGCAAAACACATTTGCTTTATAGAATGACTTCTTAGCAAGAATTACTTTGTTGCGAAAGTAAAGTGGATATTTTATCAAGGTATTTTATTTTCTATTTGCTTTTTATGTGTTTTGGCTGAACCATGATCCAGACTGTTACAATGATTTTTCAGATAGTAGTTTATTGTCTACAGTAACTTGTCTTTGCTTACTGTTGGACATGTTGGCTTGGAAATAGAATGTTTAGGCCAAACACGTAGGATAGCGTGACAGCCAACCTTCTTTCTCTTTTTTGGTCATCAGGTGGTCGTGAATGCTCTCATAGGAGCCATACCATCCATCATGAATGTGCTGCTTGTGTGTCTTATCTTCTGGCTCATCTTCAGCATCATGGGAGTCAATCTGTTTGCCGGGAAATTTGGGAAGTGTGTGAACAGAACAGGCTTCATCCACAGTGTCTTGATGATCAACAACAAGTCAGACTGCCTAGCCATGAATGACACACAATTCTACTGGACGAAAGTGAAGGTCAACTTCGACAATGTAGGACTTGGATATCTCTCCCTTCTGCAAGTGGTGAGTTGTCTTTGTTTCAAAATTTTGGACACTGTATCGGACCGTCATTGGTGAAGAAAGGGCTGAGTCAGAAGGCAAGGCTCCAGCTTTACTAGTCGATTTATGCTCCAATCCTCACTAGTGTTCATGAGTTTTGGGTAATAACTAAAAGAACAAGCTCACAGATACAAGAATCTGAAATGAACTTCCTCTGTCGGATATCTGGGCTTACAGTCAGAGATAGGACAAATAGTCAGTGCTCCTTTGTTTTGAAAGAAGCAGCTGAGGTGGAACCTGGTGTTTGGACTTCTCCCTAGGGAGGTTTTCCAGGCTTGTCCAAGTGGGAGGAGGCCTCAGCGAAGACCCAGGAAGAGCTAGAGGTCTTGGAAAAGATTAAGGAAGAGCGTAATGAGCTGCTTAGTCTGCTGCCACCTGGATAAATGGCGAAAATTAATGAATTTTACTGCATGCTTTGCCAATGCAGCTGGTCTGCTCTGTGTAAGCCTGATCCTGTCAGATCTCAGAAGCTAAGGTTAGTACTTGGATGGGAGACCTCTTTGGAACACCAGCGGCTGTGTGTGTGTGTGTGTGTGTTTCTCCAGGTAAAACTGGAGTTGCGTCAGGAAGGGCATCCGGCGTAAAACTTATGCCAATTACCAATGCGGATCTGGCTGTATCCGCTGTGGCGACCCCGAACAAAACAGGGGAGCAGCCGAATGAACAACAACGACTGCATGCTTTGCCAATATTGTGTTGTGCCTCCTGTTCTGTCTCGTGAGAAGAGCTGCATCAGATGTCGACCCTACTGAGTGCAGTCTGCTTGAGGTTTCTTCCTGTAGAATAACAAAAAATGATGAGGGACGTTTCCCTTATACTGTTGCCAGTGTTGCTGGGTAAAGTCTAGACCAGGGGTTGTATGAATGGACAAGAAGGTGCAGGTTTTCTTTGCTATGACACGAGAAGAGGATTTCACAGATGCTTCAAGGTGACCTGTGTTATGATTTGAGAACTTTATAAATAAGATGAATTGAATTTGCTCTTAGTCTATGGTTTATAACCTGGTCTTCAAACACCTCCCCCTCCCCAACACTGCATATGTTCTATCTCTCCCTGTTCTACCCACCTCTAATTAGCTCAGTCAGGTTTCTTCCTACTTTTGATTGGCCTACCACGTTTAATTTGATAATGTTCTTGTGGTACAACACAGTGGCTTAGTGGGTAGCTCTGTTGCATCACAACCAGAAGGTTCTATGTCCACTTCAGACCTCATCCTATCAGTGGAGAGTTTGCATATTCTCCCAGTTTCTGTGCAAGTTCCCTCTATGTGTGCCGGTTTAACCCCCACGTACAAAAACATGCTCGATAAAAGGCCCGGCCACACGGCATAGAATGGTTCCTGAACGAAGGGGGGAAAAAAGCAAAAAAGTCACAAATTGTTGAGCAAAGGTGGAGGAACAAGCTTTATCACCGAATAGCCTGCGTATCAAGAGCGCAAAAGGGATGAAAGATGAACAAAATGAAACCGAAGCAAACCTTGATCTCGCCGCTTTAAACGAAATGCACCAGGAGACACTGCTGGAGCAGTGTGTGTCTGCATCTCTGCATTCCAGGACTCGGCGCTGGGATGGAGCTCAGCTGCAAACAGAAGCACATGATCTGACCCACTGTGGAGATCTGTGCACATGTCAGTGGATCCACCTGCTCTGGTTCCTTGTCCAGAACAAGAGAGAGAGCATCTCTTTCATCATCAGAATCCTCGCTGTCTGGTAGTTTAGACTCTGACGACACGCTGCATGCTCAGTCTTGCTCCAATTAAAAAACAAAAACTGAAGCACTTGCTCAACATTCATAAGACACCTCAATTTAAAAAAGAAAAAAAACACCACTAAACTAACCACACACTCTGAATACACCACCAAAATGATATACACTGGAAACATGCCTAATATTTCTCAAAATACCAAAACTCTAATCGCTGTCGAGAGAGAGAGAGAGAGAGAGAGAGAGAGAGAGAGACTGCAAAGTCCTCCCACTGCAAACAAATATGCAATGATCAAGGATCACTTCCTCAAAACCTTTGAACTGTCACACGCTGACAGGGCCAGCAGGTTCTTCTCTCTGCGCGGGCTGGAGGACAGCAAGCCCTTCAGAGTTCACGGACAGAATGCTGCAGCTGCACCACAATCACAGACTGCCGTGCGCTGGTGGAGAGGGTGACAAATGCTTCCTGGCAGGCCAGCACCACCGCATGACCACGGCAGCACTCGCCACATCACACACAGCAGCAGAAGCCCAACACCGCACACCAGCACCGCCGTAGAAGAGCTGCATCTCTCCTCCATAGCAGTGCTCACAAACCAGCTTCTGCACTGTGAAAACATTCAGCTGGTCAAATGAAGTCAAACTAAATGCTAACATTACAAAAACTAAGCAAATGATAAAAAAAAAAACTAAAACATCAAGAAGTACAGCAAAATGAAATACGGATGAATTGAGGTTTTCTGTGGCATTTGTTAAAATTTTTCAACAGTTTAAAAATCCCGACGAAGCACCAGCTGCAGGAACGAAGCTGCATGAAGGTTAAACAATGCCAATGAAGGTCAACAAAAGTCCAGATTTCTTGTTTCATTTGGGCTTTGTTGCCCTTCTCTAAGTGCTGTATGACCGGGCCTTTAGGTGAATTGGTGTATGCTTTTGTCTGTCCATATGTCTCAGCCCTACGATAGACTAGTGCAGGGCTCTTCAACTTGTTTCAGAAAGGGCAGAGAAGGTGCAGATTTTCTTTGCAACCACCAACTCCACCAGGTGATGGAATCAGTTATTCAGTGAAATCACCTGGTGGAGTGGGTGGTTGCAAAGAAAATCTGCACCCTCTCTGCCTTTTCTGGAACAAGTTGAAGAGCCCTGGACCAATGGCCTATCCCGACTGTGCCCTGCCATTCACCCAGTGAACACTGAAATAGGCTCTCTCCCCCCCCCCCATATTACCCTGGACAGTTGAGAAATATACACAGCTTCGGTTCTTGACCAGGATTGAGGACCACTGCTCCAGAAAACTATGCATAGTGCCAGTGTGAAGTCTGGAATGTGGAATATATTCTGGCATTCTCACCACACTGTATTTTTATTTTATAAGTATTTGTTTTGTGTGAGTTTTGTATGCACGTATGTGTCCTTCTGAATCTGGATCCTGAACATAGATTGAATTGAAGGCTTATATCCTTTTGGCTTGCATCAGGCCTTTTTATTTTAGCAGATACCATATTATCAGTTTAAGTATTCACTCTGATATTGATATATTGCTAAAGTCACATACATTGCAGTACACCGATAGTACTGTTATATATTTTTGTGTTATAGGCTACATTTAAAGGATGGATGGAAATCATGCACGCGGCTGTTGATTCAAGAGGAGTAAGTATTCCTATTTGAGGTGCACTGTGTACAATATATATGATAAGTATCATGTTAATGGAAAAAAGTGCTTATTTTCAGGTGGAGGAACAGCCAGTCAGAGAAATCAACCTCTACATGTACCTGTATTTTGTTGTCTTCATCATATTTGGCTCCTTCTTCACTCTCAATCTCTTCATCGGTGTCATTATTGACAATTTCAATCAGCAGAAAAGAAAGATGAGTATTAAGTCATAACGTACCTGCAATTCACTTGCTGTTTGCAGGCATTTCCCAGTAGACATAGAACTAATGTTTTACCTCCTCCTTGTTTATTTACAGCAAAAATAATGAACTTTTTTTTTTGCCTGTACTTAGGTGGACAGGATATCTTTATGACCGAAGAGCAGAAGAAGTACTATAATGCGATGAAGAAGCTGGGATCCAAAAAACCTCAAAAACCAATCCCAAGGCCTACGGTAAAGTAACGCTTTACACTCACGGTTTTTTCAAATACGGTGCTGTGCAGGAGTTTTAAGCCCCGGTCACACAGGACTAATAAGACGAAATTAGAAATCCGGACTTTTGCTGACTTTCCGAGGCATCATTTAACCTTCATCCAGCTTCGTTCCTGCAGCTGGCGCTTCGTCAGAATTTTTAAACTGTGAAAACTGTAAAAATTTGAATTAATACCGACGACAACCTCAATTTGTCCATATTTCATTTTGCTTTTGTTCTTGACCGTTTCTTATCGTTTGCTTAGTTTTCGTAATGTTAGCATTTTGTTTGACTTTCGTCCAACTTTGTTCAACCTCCCAAGTCCGATGTATTGAACGAAGGTTGACGATATCTGAACGAATCAGTAAAGCTTATTCGTATAACTAAAGCTTCGAGCTGAACAAAGCATCCTTATATCGCTGATAAATCATCCATGTCTGGAACAAAAAAGCAACATTTGCATACAGAAACAATAGCGTTAAAAAGGTTTTATCAACTGGTTTGAAATATTTACGCACGTTTCAACCGTTTGTGGCTGGCCTGTGTGTGCGTGTCTTCGGGAGTAGCCTCCATCTGACATGGACAGTTCCCAACCCAGTCTCACGGCATGTCGTGATTCAGCAGCACGTACAACCCCAATTCCAATGAAGTTGGGATGTTGTGTAAAATGTAAATAAAACAGAATACAATGATTTTCAAATCCTCTTCAACCTATATTCAATTGAATACACCACAAAGACAAGATATTTAATGTTCAAACTGATAAATTTTATTGTTTTTGTGTAAATATTTGCTCATTTTGAAATGGATGCCTGCAACACATTTCAAAAAAGCTGGGATGGGGCAACAAAAGACTGGGAAAGTTGATGAATGCTCAAAGAACACCTGTTTGGAACATTCCACAGGTGAACAGGTTAATTGGAAACAGGTGAGTGTCAAGATATAAAAGGAGCATCCCCAAAAGGCTCAGCCGTTCACAAGCAATCTATTGGTTCATCATATTGTCACAAAAAGTGCAAATTTTTTGTCATGGGAGTACGAATTTATTCGAATTCATTCTACGATGGGTGCATGCAATTAAAAGTGCAGCGGGGTTGGGGTGGTTATGGTTAGGGTTAGGGGAAGGAGTAGGGTTAGTAATGGTGAGTTAAAAAAAAACCCCGTCACAAAAGTTTGAATCATTTCGTGACGGGAGGACGAAAAAAAAGAGACTGGGGTGCAGTTCCCCATGGCTAATGCCAAGACAAAGTAAAGTGTACAGATAAAATGTACAACAAGGTACAGACACGCCACGAGAACTCAGAATTTGAAGACAAATAAAACTTGTTGTCAAGACAAACAAAATCCTGCACCTGCGAGTACTGCGGACATGAGAACAAGGCTGGGTGCGCTGGGTTTATATTTCGTTTGATTTCGTTTACAGCGTCGAGGTCAACGTTCGCTTAGTTTTTCTTTCGGCAGTTTCGGTTTTGTTTCGTTCCTTTTTTTGTTCTTGATTCACAGGCTTTTCGGTGATGGAAAAGGTGCGGGATCTTTCATCCACCTTCTCTTGACGATTTGTGACTTTTTCACTTGTTATCCTTTGTCCAGCTATCGCCGTGTGCCATGTGACCGGGCACTAGGTGCACAGTTCAGTGTTTTCTGAGAATGTAGTTGATTTACAGTTATGGCACAGTTTGAAACGTCTATTCTGTTGAGCCTTTTGAGAAATGGGGGTTTTCATGTTACAAATATTTTAAATCTAAATAAAATAAATGTCATTTATTTTAGGTGATTTCTTGTATTATTTTTTTTCTTTTTATCAAGGTGAGGTTGCATTTATTTAGGTTTTTACAGTCATTTTGATGTTAAATCATCCACAACTGTTTTAATGCACTGGCATTTTCCTGAAAATAAAATTCCTTTAATTTGAAAATGAGGTTTCTAAATTAATAGCTGGTTTGTATCTTCAGTGTTGGGGGGGGGAGAAAATATATATATATATATATATATATATATATATATATATATATATATATATATATATATATATATATATATATATATATATATATATATATATATATATATATATATATATATATTTGAAAGAATAATGTTGGACACTTTAAATGTTATTTGACCCACTCAAATATTAAACACAATATTTTCATCAAAGTTCTAGGGTTTCTTAAAGGGTGTATTCTTGTAAACACATTTAGCATATTTTAAATGTTAATCTTGTATGAGTAATTGTTATATCCTCAGACATTGAACTTTGGCATTCTGAAACATTCAATAACAGTTTTCCTGGCTGACATACTGTTTTGTTTTTCTCAAACCCAGAACATTTTCCAAGCCTTCTTCTTTGACCTTGTATCCAAACAAGCCTTCGACATCATGATCATGATGCTCATCATTGTTAACATGGTGACCATGATGGTGGAAACCGATGAGCAGTCGCCACAAACAGAGTCCATCCTCAACAGGATCAACCTCGTCTTCATCGTGATCTTCGCGACCGAATGCCTGATTAAGATCTTTGCCCTCCGTTGTTATTTCTTCACAGTAGCATGGAACATCTTTGACTTTGTGGTGATCATTCTTTCTATCATAGGTAGGTAGAGACAAATGTTCGTGATGTTTAAAAAAGGATCTGCCACAGAATGTAAAGATATCTCCTCGAGTCCGTACCCAAGCTTTTCACTATATTAACAACAAATAAATCTTTTTGTTAGTTTGTAGGTGATCCTCATAACAAATTACTTAAAATCCTGATTATTTGTGAAATTACCTGCTGTGGTGATCAGTAGCAAGGAAAACCTGCGTGCCAAATCTGAAAAACCAACCATTTTTGAATCATAAACTGATCAAGATCATGACTTTAGTGCAAAGGATTAACTGATTATGGCTGATGATTTTGCTTATTCTGATGATGAATGTGACTTTTCATCAGCAACTGAAAATCCATTAAAGCAAAAATGCAAAACAGAGGCAGGCTGATGGGCAAAGCAAATGTATTTGTATAGCAGAATTCAACAACAGGCTGACTCAAAGTGCTTTACGGTGACATTATAACAGAATAAGAAGAGAAGAAACTTAAGATACACAATTTAAAAAAAACATCAGAACCAATTATAGATTTAAAATAATCTAGTTAAAAGAAATGGTGAACAGTTGAGTTTTTAACCTTGATTTAAATTAACTCAGTGTCTCAGCTGATCTTCAGTTTTCTGGGAGTTTGTTCCAGATATGGGGGGGGGAGCATAGAAATTGAATGCTGCTTCTCCATGTTTAGTTCTGACTCTAGGAAAGGAGAGCAGACCTGTCTCAGGTGACTGTTATATGACGGTCACTGTTATATGCTTGAAGGATGATATTTTATGAACTTGCACTCCAATGTTTGGGAAGATGAACAGACATTTCCCATGCGTCCGATTCGTCCAGCAGTGTTGATCTCCCATATGTCTGTTTGGGAGCCGTCTGCTCTTTGAGGAACGGGATCATCCTGGAAAACGGTTTCCTGCTCTTGCTGGTCCTCTCTGACTCTATGTGTCAGCAAGATCACGGAGGACTATATCATGTCTCCATTTGTTGCAACCTTGGGTCTGAGCTGTATTACTTACTGAAAACATATGTTCCATAGTTTGGATCCACAGTTTTTTTGTTTTTTTTTTATATTGTCATATACAAGATGTTTCAACTCTTATGAATTGGGGATCTTATTTATGGGATAGATTTTGAAGCAGATCACATTTTAACCTTTTCTATTTTTAAAATGATGCACATAAAGGTAGTATCTGCACTTTCTTCTTTTCATTCCTCTTCCGTAATTTTGACATTTACTGTGACTTTATGTCCTAAATCCTGATTTCTTGAATATATTGACATTCTTGGTGTTACTATGCATTTATAGTTGTTGCTTTATGTCTCATTTCAGGGATTGTTCTTGCAGATATCATTGAGAAGTACTTTGTATCTCCGACCCTATTTCGAGTCATCAGACTGGCTAGGATAGGACGAGTGCTTCGACTTATACGTGCAGCCAAAGGAATAAGGACTTTACTCTTTGCCTTAATGATGTCCATGCCAGCGTTGTTTAACATTGGCCTCCTGCTGTTCCTCGTCATGTTCATCTATGCTATTTTTGGAATGGCAAATTTTGCCTACATCAAAAAACAAGATGGGATTGATGACATGTTTAACTTTGAGACCTTTGGGAATAGCATGATCTGCCTTTTTCAGATCAGTACCTCGGCAGGCTGGGACAACCTTCTGAGCCCGATAATGTCAAGCCCCCCTGAGGAGTGTGACATTAACTTTGTTAATACAGGCACTAATACCCGGGGAAACTGTGGCAACCCCTCGGTAGGAATAGCTTTCTTTGTCAGTTACATAATCATATCTTTTCTCATTGTGGTGAATATGTATATAGCTATAATTCTGGAGAACTTCAGTGTTGCCACAGAGGAAAGCACAGAGCCACTGAGTGAGGATGACTTTGAGATGTTTTACGAAGTGTGGGAGAAGTTTGATACTGAGGCCACCCAGTTCATTGAGTTTTCCATGCTGTCAAACTTCGCAAACACTCTTTCTGAGCCTTTACGCATTGCCAAGCCCAACATGCTCAAGTTGATTTCCATGGACCTTCCAGTGGTCAGTGGGGATAGGATCCACTGCCTGGATATCCTGTTTGCCTTCACCAAGCGAGTCCTGGGAGAGTCTGGTGAGATGGATGCTCTCAAGCAGCAAATGGAGGAGAAATTCATGACTACCAACCCCTCTAAAGTTTCTCATGAGCCCATCACTTCCACATTCCGCCACAAAATGGAGGAGGTGTCCGCTATCATCATCCAGAGGTGTTATAGGAGGCATCTAGTGTGCCGACAGATGAAACAGGCATCCTACCTCTACAGACAAATCAACTATGAAACTGTGGTGGATGTGGAGAATGCCCCAGAAACAGAGGGCTTGATAGCATCCATGATACAGCACTATGGACCCGTTATCATGGAGGATACACAGACAGTGGAGGCGACCCTGATGTCCTCACCACCATCTTATGACAGTGTGACAAGAGCAGTATGTGACCTGCCAGAGAGTATGGCATTAGTATCTAAAGACTCTGAACCAGGGAAGCCTGGCCTTTCCAGTGATGGCTATGAGGATACTTTTCTCTGAGACTTGACTGTGTGGAGAGCATTTGTTGGAGGTTTTTGTTTGTTTTATTTACAACTGGAAATGGCACAAAACAATTTATGGTCAAAGATGTTTCAAATGATCAGATTCAAGGAAATTATGCAACTCTTTTGTAACCTGTAACCTGTGTCTAAGTTAGTTTTTCCGGTGATATTAAATTTTGTAACAGCTTACAACATCTACATATGATACTGTTTCAAAAAACACACACACACATCTGCGTCATAAACAAGGCAGCTTTTGACCGAACGTCCCCCTCTGGAAGCAGTGTTCTTTAATGATTAAGCAACATTTTTTTTTCTTCCTCCCTCACAATGGGCTTCTGAGAACAAATACCAACTTTGGTTTTGATACATCAACGTGTTGCTGAGTTATGACCTCATTTCTTATTTGGTGGCATTACCACCAATTTCGATGGGTTTGACAACTAAATCCTCAAGTCAACCAGCCACAGAAATAGAATTTTGAGGCTTGCTCTGAAGATCAACTGTACCAACTTTTGTGAAGATTGGACAAAATCTGTGGCCTTTGAAAAATGTTTAGGCTTTTACATAAAATCCAATAAGGCAGAAAAAGTGGCATCTGTGGCAACAAAAAAGTGGCAACTGACATCATAGGGTGCCTTGAACTCTGTTTGATCCAAGAAATCCAACAGTATTTGGGCATAATTTAAAATTTGCAGTTTTAAAGTGTGTTTGCACCTCAAAATTTGATCACTTATTGGTATTAGAGTGCTGGTGATGCAGAGATAAAACTTGGTGAAAATAATCACAGGGCTGTCCTCAATGGGTGTTGTACATTTCACAACTTTTTACCATAGGTCGAGTGTTGATATGAAATGTGACACAGACGTACATGCTGAAGCGGGCGATAACACATACATAGGTTTCCATTCACATGGGGGAATGTTTGTGAATTAGCTGCATAGTGTTACATGTGCAGCACATTATTTTCCGAATATATATATACATCAATGTTTTTCACAGATCTGTGTTTACTGTACAACCCCAATTCCAGTGAAGTTGGGATGTTGTGTAAAATGTAAACAAAAAAACAAAAACAAAAAAAAAGGAAAATGTTAATGTTCAAACTGATAAACTTTATTTGTGTGCAAATATTTGCTCATTTTGAAATGGATGCCTGCAACATGTTTCAAAAAGCTGGGACAGTGGTATGTTTACCACTGTGTTACATCACCTTTCCTTCTAACAACACTCAAGCATTTGTGAACTGAGGACACTAATTGTTGAAGCTTTGTAGGTGGAATTCTTTCCCATTCTTGCTTGATGTACGACTTCAGTTGTTCGGGGCCTCCATTGTCGTATTTGGCGCTTCATAATGTGCCACACATTTTCAATGGGCGACAGGTCTGGACTGCAGGCAGACCAGTCTAGTACCGCATTCTTTTACTACGAAGCCACGCTGTTGTAACGTGCAGAATGTAGCTTGGTACTGTCTTGCTGAAATAAGCAGGGACGTCCCTGAAAAAGACGTTGCTTGGATGGCAGCACGTGTTGTTCCAAAACCTGGATGTACCTTTCAGCATTGATGGTGCCATCACAGATGTGTAAGTTGCCCATGCCATGGGCACTAACACACCCCCATACCATCACAGATGCTGGCTTTTGAACTTTGCGCTGGTAACAAACACGACGTCCATGATTTCCAAAATCAATTTGAAATGTGGACTCATCAGACAACAGCACACTTTTCCACTTTGCGTCTGTCCAGAGAAGTTGGTGGCATTTCTGGATGTTGTTGATGTATGGCTTTCGCTTTGCATGGTAGAGTTTTAACTTGCACTTGTAGATGTAGCGACGAACTGTGTTAACTGACAGTGGTTTTCTGAAGTGTTCCTGAGCCCACGCAGTAAGATCCTTTCTACAATGATGTCGGTTTTTAATGCAGTGCCGCCTGAGGGATTGAAGTGCGACCAATCCGGTGTTCGAATCCCACTGCCATCCCTGCCACAAAATAATAAGTCATCTGGTCACCCATGCTAGAATTTCGCAATGCTCCACATTTACAATAACTGAGAAGTTGAACTTAAAAATTATTTGACCACAATACTGAGAACACAGTTAAGACAAAGGCCATGGAACCAAATTTTTCCCAGTAAGATAGAATACTGTAAAAGCAATTTAAGCACAAGTGACTCAGCATTCATGACTGTGCACTGCAAATGTAGGGAAGCTTTTTTTTTTCAGTTGTCAATTTAAACCAATGCTCCCTACCTCTTAATAATTTCTGCTAATATTACTCCCATTCATGCATATTTCTCATATCTTTTGAGCCATTTTTAAAGTTCACATAATAGTGGTAAATTGAAAAGCAGAAATTGTCACCATTTATCATCTCTTGTCATGTTTGGGACTTATTTGAGCTATCATTTTATTTTGGTGAATTCAAGATTTATTTTCAAGAAGAATTTTAATTAATCATTGCTCTTGTTTCTCAATAGGAAAATGTAAAACAGAATTTGTTGTACATAGCACAGTTGTGAGTTAAGCATTTGTGTCATTTACAAAGAAGGGCTTTACTCACAAATAATCCCAGAATTCTGTGCCTGATTTTGATTGTTGTCCGCACATTTCTAGAAATCTCTTTTGGACATTTAATTTGATCTTAATGGATGTATGAATGCACTACAATCTCATTTTTTAAATATTCTGTACAAAGAACTTTGGAATTGTATAAGCATAACTGATTTTTACCTTCTTTTTTGCATTTATATTGAAAAACTTAGTGACACTCGACAACTGTATTAATAACAATGCTGAAATTAAATATTGTACTAATTTTTATATAAAATACTGATTTTCCTTGAGAACCTATTTTTTCTGCATTGCATTTATTTTGACTACTTGACTGAATAAAACTCTTTTCCATAATTGTGTGGTTTAAAATCTCTATATATACATTTAAGCCTTGGTGGCCACCGGAACAAGGTTTTGGAAACAAAGACACTGACAGACAAGGTATGAGGAGCGATTGAGAAATTTTGAGCCTGACCCAGGATAAGTAGGGCATGGTTCTCCATCTATTGCATTCTCAGAAACCAACATTTCTCAACATTGCACCCAGTGAATCAAAACTTCACGCATTCTCAAGAAATGTTTGTTTCTCAGAATGCATGTATTACTTGAGTTTTCAATGTAACTGCTGTGAAAGTGTTAAAGTGACTGTTTACTTCTCTGATTCATAACATTTCTGCATCGGAAGTCTCACTGACAACCACACCTGCTCCTGATCCATCATCTGTCCAGCAACCATTAACCATCAAACATGAGTCGGACATATCTAAAGGGATACTAGTAAAGCTAATTTATTTTGGTTTCTTCTGGGATTGTCACAGCAGACATGGTATTGGTCTGGATGTTGATTTGGCACATGTTTTACACTGTATGCCCTTCATGAGGCAGTTTCAGATGAACATAGGGTGTAGATAGCTTGAACTGGGGACCTTCTTGTAGGGAGGTAAGCATACTTGCTGCTTGTGCAATTGCATACTGCCCTGTCTATGGGATTTTACAAAGGCAAAATTAAGTTTTTCTATTGATGTGGTGGATCTGAGTCCAGCAAATTTTAAGGGCTTTGTTAGTTTTCCTTTTAATCTGGTGTGTTACAATCGAATAGAATTCATTGTTTTTGAATAATGTTGGCATACTAGAGAGGGGTGAACTCATTTATCTGCACTTAAAACGATAATAATGTTCATATTGAACAATGAGAATGATTGTTTTTATCATACACAGGACAACATTCAGAACTGCTGTGTGTGTGTATGTGTGTGTGTGTGTGTGTGTGTGAGAGAGAGAGAGAGACTCAGTTAGCTATTTGCCCTCATTACACAATGCTGTTAAATCTTTCACTGACCAAAAAAAAAAGACAGATGGGAACAAACCTCTGCTTCTCAGTCGCTCTGTGACATTTTGAGACTTTGTGTATAAGCCGAATGTACCACAATCATGGAAAAGCCCTCAGCAACACAGCAGTAATATAATCTGCATGCTCTTTTTTTTTTTTTTTGTATGTGTGGTACCAGCTCAGCTCAAAGCAAATTATGTAACAAAAAATAATTAGTGGATAAAATGTTCATCAGTTTCATCAGTTTGCATAAGACAATATGATTCTTTGGTAAGTTTAACTGATCTCAGCTTGTCTTAATAGTTGAGCACTGTGACAGTTTGAGTTTGGACTAAAAAAAAAAAAAAAGAAAATCACCAAGGGTGCCAATTTGGATTTGGCCCCAAAGAGATTTCCTCTCTCTGGTTGTCAGGGAGGTCAAATCCAACTCTGACCAGCTGGAATAGAGAGATAATCTGTGTTTAAAAAAAAAAAAATCACTTGTTTTAATTACACACTCACAGATGCAAATGCATATGAACTCTAGCTATCTTTCTCTCTCTCTCTCTCTCTCAAAAAAACAAACAAAAAAAAAACACTACTTTTGCCATCTTTCTTGCTTTGGGAGACCAAAGCAAAAATGTAAATTCAAAAAATGCAACCTTGTCATTTATCTGCATTATCTGCAAACATTTTAAAGATTAAAACTAAAGTATTACATCTAATTACAAATTTCACCAGGCCGCAGTAAAGTGCTGCAGTGCCAGTGTCATACTTTGCATAGTGTCTGCAGAGGATGTGACCCAACAAAAAGATGTTTGGAGCTTTTTAAACATCAGGCCATTTACCAGTTAATCCTTGGTACAAACTGTCACCGCTGAAATGTTAAATGGATGTTAGGAACTTTTTAACTCTGTAAAATTAACCAAAAGAAGGACTGACAAACATATGAAAAAGATAACTTATTAAAACTAAATTATTTCACACAGGCCTCTGGTATAAGATTCTTGTAAACCAGTATCATCTAATGTGTATATCACCTTAAGCTCTGGTCCCACCGAATAATGAAGGATGAATAATGAGCCATGTAGCATGTTTTTTTTGTTTTTGTTTTTTTTTGTGGTATGAGTCCAATTATTCAACAATCATGGGAGAATAGTGGCTCTGAGAGGCTCTTTGGAGCTGAATATTTGGCTAACGATGCTCATCTCTGAGCGTGGCACTAATTTCAAGAAGTTCAAAATTTAGCAATAACATCGTGGGGCAGTTTGGACAACGAAGATTATAGAGGCATGATGTTTGTGGTGAGGCCAAGGCTGTTAAAAGCCCATTATCCAAGCACCTGGTGGCTATGAGGACAGGACAGTCTATTTTGGCTCAGCCCTCTTGCGCACTACAATCCCACCTGCTTTGTGTGCCAGATGCTATATATATATAAAATAATTATTTTGTAGCAGATTTATCATTTTCTGTCAGAGCTTGGATGTTGAAAACACCTCTAATTGCTTCTGGAATCACAGAGGACATTTGGAGCTTTTTCCTCTCTCTGTCTCGTGCACTGAAGTGGAGAATGTATTTGGAGCAGCCTAAAAGGTTTGTAATGTTTATATTGTAATAGCTTGGTAAAACAGTTGCATGTTCATTCCTTCATTATAAGCAGCTGTAAAAGTATGTTTATGATAGATTTAACATCTTGTTATAATGGATCAGATGAGGCACACTCTGAGTGTGCTGACGCAATGACTCGTGCTCAAGACGAGCATTTACACAGAACGCGAGCTCTCAAAAGAGTGATTTTGCAGACATTAACGGAAGAACACAAAGTCAAAAGTTGGATCACCGGTGTCAAAATGACTGTGAAACTGCAGAAGAAATAAAGCCGGCGAGAAGAAGCACAGAGGCGACTGTCCAGGAACGCAGAACATGAGTACGCAAAAGAGTGATTTTGCAGACATTAACAGACGAACACAAAGTCAAAAGTTGGATCATGGTGTCAAAATGACTGTAAAGTTGGGAAGAAATGAAGCCAGCGAGAAGAAGCACAGAGGCGACTGTCCAAGAACCCCATGGTTCTGTTCTAACTGGTCTGGTGCATTTAATGACTCTGGAACACAGGTGAACAGCAGCATGGGGCACGGCGCACACCGGCCAGACTGTGTGACAACTGTCAGGGTCAAATACCTTACCCTACCGGACATTTATAAATGAGTGAACACGAGACCAGCAACCTTTTCAGCTTTGCATGCAAAGGGAAGAGCAGTCTCAGAGAGCCGTCTCCTTTCTCTCTCTCTTTGACTCTCATCGAACTGTCTTCCTGTGCTCAGCATTATTAAGCAAAAGTGGCATACAAGCAGGGCGTGACGACATTATCGGTTATTATGAATATCATGAATAAAAGCAATGAATAGGAGCAAAACATCCTGTGCAGCTGGTGAGCTATTGCAAGCTAATATGTGTTTCCGTGGGTTTGCTGCTGTCTGCCTGTACTCTTTTTCCCCATCAAACAACATGTCACCCGACATGACGTGAATCCAGCTGGTGTACATCAATTCCATTGTTTCACTGTCCTCCCACAGACACTGTCCTTGCTTCAAGGCCGTAATCCCAACAGAGACGTGCAAAACTACATGGTGCAAAAGATATATGCATGCATATGACATGTGATGCAGAACAAACGATAATATATGTTGTGACAATATATATATATATATATAAGGTGTGCTGGTGATAATATAATGATATACAGTCAGGTGCCTAATTTCTCTAACATATCCCTCCTGTTTATCGT
Organism: Thalassophryne amazonica; assembly: GCF_902500255.1. Taxonomy (NCBI): domain Eukaryota; kingdom Metazoa; phylum Chordata; class Actinopteri; order Batrachoidiformes; family Batrachoididae; genus Thalassophryne; species Thalassophryne amazonica. The sequence goes on from NC_047114.1 coordinate 43,456,800, forward strand.
ATGTGAATGCAGAATATCAGATGCTTATCACTTGTATTTGACACATTTTCAATAAGCACATCATTAAAGCATCACACATTCTCATATACCGCACTGATACCGACAAGCTGCACAGGTTCAGGTTCACGGGGTTCTTCTTGCTATTGTTGCTTTAGGACTTGGTGCTGTAGGAAGGAACGAGTCATCACTTGAGAGAACATGCTACGAATACATGGAAGCACACAGAGCATTAGAACACAAAACATAACCAAAACAACGAGTGGTATACACGTTTTCAAAAGGAGTTGCCACCAAGTTCCTGATGTGAACCAAGTCCAGAAGTCCCAGCTTTTTGAGTTCATGGTAGTCAGCACAGCGCCTCTGGTGGTAGTCATTTCAGCGATGGCCCTGTGGATGGCTCCGCTGTCCGCAGTGTTGTCCCGTATGAAGGTGCAGCTTGCAGTTCCCACTAGTACGCACACACCTCCCTGTGGTGCGGTCAGAAGGTCGAGAACCATGCGATTCTGGAGCACCATCAGTCGCAGAGCGGTGAGTTCCTCCAAAGTGGCCTTTGCGAAGGTCAAGGATGATTTCATGAACTGCAGAAACTTGTATCTGGTGAATTCCATTTCTCTTCTTACGGTGGTAATCGTAATCATGGCGATGTCTTGTCCTGTGGAGAAGATGTGGTGGTCCTTCGGAATTTTTCATATCCTCGTTTGTTCCATGTCCTGCCACACACCGTCCATAGAAGCCATAATGGGTGACACCCTCCATCACCTGAGGAGCGGTTGCTTGTGGCCAAGCCTGGTACACCACGCGACGTAACCTTTTGCAGTCGTGGGAGGTTAGAGGGTCATTTGTCTTGTATGGCTGAAAAAGGGTGAGTAGAGAGTCATTTGTCTTGCCCCTGCCGGGGTACGTTGCCATTGCCATCAGGCATCCTGATTCCACAGTTGTGGGTGTAGTCGTATAGACATTGTGTTGTGATGTTGATGTTGCCATACGAGCACAAACATAGCAGTTAGTCATGTTGTTGGACGTGGCAGTATAGTTGATAAAGCGCCAACATATATCGCCTTTGTAGTGATGCATCAAATCAACTCAAATCAATTTTATTTATATAGCGCCAAATCACAACAAACAGCTGCCCCAAGGCGCTTTATATTGTAAGGCAAGGCCATACAATAATTACGGAAAAACCCCAACGGTCAAAACGACCCCCTGTGAGCAAGCACTTGGCGACAGTGGGAAGAAAAAACTCCCTTTTAACAGGAAGAAACCTCCAGCAGAACCAGGCTCAGGGAGGGCAGTCTTCTGCTGGGACTGGTTGGGGCTGAGGGAGAGAACCAGGAAAAAGACCTGCTGTGAAAGAGAGCAGAGATCAATCACTAATGATTAAATGCAGAGTGGTGCATACAGAACAAAAAGAGAAAGAAACACTCAGTGCATCATGGGAACCCTCCAGCAGTCTAAGTCTATAGCAGCATAACTAAGGGATGGTTCAGGGTCACCTGATCCAGCCCTAACTATAAGCTTTAGCAAAAAGGAAAGTTTTAAGCCTAATCTTAAAAGTAGAGAGGGTGTCTGTCTCCTTGATCTGAATTGGGAGCTGGTTCCACAGGAGAGGAGCCTGAAAGCTGAAGGCTCTGCCTCCCATTCTACTCTTACAAACCCTAGGAACTACAAGTAAGCCTGCAGTCTGAGAGCGAAGCGCTCTATTGGGGTGATATGGTACTATGAGGTCCCTAAGATAAGATGGGACCTGATTATTCAAAACCTTATAAGTAAGAAGAAGAATTTTAAATTCTATTCTAGAATTAACAGGAAGCCAATGAAGAGAGGCCAATATGGGTGAGATATGCTCTCTCCTTCTAGTCCCTGTCAGTACTCTAGCTGCAGCATTTTGAATTAACTGAAGGCTTTTCAGGGAACTTTTAGGACAACCTGATAATAATGAATTACAATAGTCCAGCCTAGAGGAAATAAATGCATGAATTAGTTTTCAGCATCACTCTGAGACAAGACCTTTCTAATTTTAGAGATATTGCGCAAATGCAAAAAAGCAGTCCTACATATTTGTTTAATATGCGCATTGAATGACATATCCTGATCAAAAATGACTCCAAGATTTCTCACAGTATTACTAGAGGTCAGGGTAATGCCATCCAGAGTAAGGATCTGGTTAGATACCATGTTTCTAAGATTTGTGGGGCCAAGTACAATAACTTCAGTTTTATCTGAATTTAAAAGCAGGAAATTAGAGGTCATCCATGTCTTTATGTCTGTAAGACAATCCTGCAGTTTAGCTAATTGGTGTGTGTCCTCTGGCTTCATGGATAAAGCTGGGTATCATCTGCGTAACAATGAAAATTTAAGCAATGCTGTCTAATAATACTGCCTAAGGGAAACATGTATAAAGTGAATAAAATTGGTCCTAGCACAGAACCTTGTAGAACTCCATAATTAACCTTAGTCTGTGAAGAAGATTCCCCATTTACATGAACAAATTGTAATCTATTAGATAAATATGATTCAAATCACTGCAGCGCAGTGCCTTTAATACCTATGGCATGCTCTAATCTCTGTAATAAAATTTTATGGTCAACAGTATCAAAAGCAGCACTGAGGTCTAACAGAACAAGCACAGAGATGAGTCCACTGTCTGAGGCCATAAGAAGATCATTTGTAACCTTCACTAATGCTGTTTCTGTACTATGATGGATTCTAAAACCTGACTGAAATTCTTCAAATAGACCATTCCTCTGCAGATGATCAGTTAGCTGTTTTACAACTACCCTTTCAAGAATTTTTGAGAGAAAAGGAAGGTTGGAGATTGGCCTATAATTAGCTAAGATAGCTGGGTCAAGTGATGGCTTTTTAAGTAATGGTTTAATTACTGCCACCTTAAAACCCTGTGGTACATAGCCAACTAATAAAGATAGATTGATCATATTTAAGATCGAAGCATTAATTAATGGTAGGGCTTCCTTGAGCAGCCTGGTAGGAATGGGGTCTAATAGACATGTTGATGGTTTGGAGGAAGTAACTAATGAAAATAACTCAGACAGAACAATCGGAGAGAAAGAGTCTAACCAAATACCCGCATCACTGAAAGCAGCCAAAGATAACGATATGTCTTTGGGATGGTTATGAGTAATTTTTTCTCTAATAGTTAGAATTTTATTAGCAAAGAAAGTCATGAAGTCATTACTAGTTAAAGTTAAAGGAATACTCGGCTCAATAGAGCTCTGACTCTTTGTCAGCCTTGCTACAGTGCTGAAAAGAAACCTGGGGTTGTTCTTATTTTCTTCAATTAGTGATGAGTAGTAAGATGTCCTAGCTTTATGGAGGGCTTTTTATAGAGCAACAGACTCTTTTTCCAGGCTAAGTGAAGATCTTCTAAATTAGTGAGATGTCATTTCCTCTCCAACTTACGGGTTATCTGCTTTAAGCTGTGAGTTTGTGAGTTATACCACGGAGTCAGGCACTTCTGATTTAAGGCTCTCTTTTTCAGAGGAGCTACAGCATCCAAAGTTGTCTTCAATGAGGATGTAAAACTATTGACGAGATACTCTATCTCACTCACAGAGTTTAGGTAGCTACTCTGCACTGTGTTGGTATATGGCATTAGAGAACATAAAGAAGGAATCATATCCTTAAACCTAGTTACAGCGCTTTCTGAAAGACTTCTAGTGTAATGAAACTTATTCCCCACTGCTGGGTAGTCCATCAGAGTAAATGTAAATGTTATTAAGAAATGATCAGAGAGAAGGGAGTTTTCAGGGAATACTGTTAAGCCTTCAATTTCCATACCATAAGTCAGAACAAGATCTAAGATATGATTAAAGTGGTGGGTGGACTCATTTACATTTTGAGCAAAGCCAATTGAGTCTAATAATAGATTAAATGCAGTGTTGAGGCTGTCATTCTCAGCATCTGTGTGGATGTTAAAATTGCCCACTATAATGATCTTATCTGAGCTAAGCACTAAGTCAGACAAAAGGTCTGAAAATTCACAGAGAAACTCACAGTAACGACCAGGTGGACAATAGATAATAACAAATAAAACTGGTTTTTGGGACTTCCAATTTGGATGGACAAGACTAAGAGTCAAGCTTTCAAATGAATTAAAGCTCTGTCTGGGTTTGGATTAATTAATAAGCTGGAATGGAAGATTGCTGCTAATCCTCCGCCTCGGCCCGTGCTACGAGCATTCTGGCAGTTAGTGTGACTCGGGGGTGTTGACTCATTTAAACTAACATATTCATCCTGCTATAACCAGGTTTCTGTAAGGCAGAATAAATCAATATGTTGATCAATTATTATATCATTTACTAACAGGGACTTAGAAGAGAGAGACCTAATGTTTAATAGACCACATTTAACTGTTTTAGTCTGTGGTGCAGTTGAAGGTGCTATATTATTTTTTCTTTTTGAATTTTTATGCTTAAATAGATTTTTGCTGGTTATTGGTGGTCTGGGAGCAGGCACCGTCTCTACGGGGATGGGGTAATGAGGGGGTGGCAGGGGGATAGAAGCTGCAGAGAGGTGTGTAAGACTACAACTCTGCTTCCTGGTCCCAACCCTGGATAGTCACGGTTTGGAGGATTTAAGAAAATTGGCCAGATTTCTAGAAATGAGAGCTGCTCCATCCAAAGTGGGATGGATGCCGTCTCTCCTAACAAGACCAGGTTTTCCCCAGAAGCTTTGCCAATTATCTATGAAGCCCACCTCATTTTTTGGACACCACTCAGACAGCCAGCAATTCAGGGAGAACATGTGGCTAAACATGTCACTCCCGGTCCGATTGGGGAGGGGCCCAGAGAAAACTACAGAGTCCGACATTGTTTTTGCAAAGTTACACACCGATTCAATGTTAATTTTAGTGACCTCCGATTGGCGTAACCGGGTCTCATTACTGCCGACGTGAATTACAATCTTACCAAATTTACGCTTAGCCTTAGCCAGCAGTTTCAAATTTCCTTCAATGTCGCCTGCTCTGGCCCCCGGAAGACAATTGACTATGGTTGCTGGTGTCGCTAACTTCACATTTCTCAAAACAGAGTCGCCAATAACCAGAGTTTGATCCTCGGCGGGTGTGTCGCCGAGTGGGGAAAAATGGTTAGAACTGAGAACGGGTTGGCGGTGTACACGGGGCTTCTGTTTAGTGCTACGCTTCCTCCTCACAGTCACCCAGTCGGCCTGCTTTCCCGGCTGCTCAAGATCTGCTGGAAGGGAACTAACGGCGGCTAGGCTACCTTGGTCCACACCGACTACCCTTCCATGCATTTTTTGAGTCTGTTTTTAACAGTTCCATTGGTTCTCTCTACCAACCCTGCACTTTGTGGGTGATAGGCACAATGGTTTTTCAAAGTTATTAGCAAATTATCTGCCATCCTTGATATCACATTATTTACAAAATGAGGTCCATTATCACTGTAAATGATCTCTGGGATGCCAAAATTTGGCACAATAGTTTTACAAATGGCTTTTGCTACAGCTAGTGCATCAGCTTTTGTAGATGGAACAATTTCAACCCATTTGGAAAAAGTGTCAATGAGGACCAAACAGTATTTATATGGTCCACTCTGATTGAGTTCAATGAAATCCATGTGAAGTGTGTGGAATGGATATTTTGGCTGTGGAAACTGGCCTCGTTTTGGTCTCACGTTCCCCTGTGGATTGTGCCTAATACATGTTGGACACATTATACAATAGTGTTTTGAGTAAGTATTAAACCCAAATGTTGCGAAATGTTTGCTAATGAGGGCTACCATCCCTCCTGTGGATACATGACTCGGCCCGTGCGACAAAATGGCTGCTGCTTTGAACAATCTACGGGGTAGGACCGGCATGTCATTAATGCAATAAAGTTGCTTCGTGTTGAGCACAGCTCCTTTATCTGTCCAAAGTCTTTTCTCTGGTAATGGAGCCCCCTGTTGGCAGCTCCTCAGTATCTCAACGTCAATCAAGGTGGGGTCAGTTTCTGCGGAATAGATGTCAGATATTCCAAATGTGCCTGAGGCAGAGGTTTTAGCAATTTCGTCAGCAAATCTATTACCAATAGATACCATGTCCGTGCCTTTGGTGTGTGCTACACATTTGCACAGAGCCAATGAGGTAGGTAAACAAATGGCAGATAAAAGGCCTTTCAGAAGAGCAGCATGTGTTACGGGCTTGCCTGTAGACATCACCATTCCTCTTCGCTCCCATTGTTTAGCGAAGAAAAAGACTGTTGAGAATGCATATTGACTGTCTGCGTAAAGGGTTACTTTTTTACCTTTGGCTAGGATACAAGCTCTGGTCAAAGCAATGAGCTCAGCAGCCTGAGCTGAATGTGTGTGTGTTATCTGTTTTGCTTCAATTACATTATTCTGTGAGGTCACCACAGCATATCCTGTCTGCGTCTCTCCCTTAGCGTTCTTGGAACAAGAACCGTCAACAAACCAGACTTCTCCCTCAGACAGGGGAGTATCCGTCAAATCAGCTCTGGGGAGTTGGAGACTTTCAGTAACAACAACACAGCTGTGGGGCCTTCCTTCCTCCTCAGTGGGGAGGAGAGTAGCTGGATTCAGAGTGGTACATCGCTTTATGACCACGTGGGGTTGTGACAGCAACGTAGCAGTGTAGGATAAATGTCTGGCTGATGACAAAAAATTCATTTTAGCCTGTAGCAATAACACATCCACGGCATGTGGCACTAACAGTGTTGTAGGATGAAACAAAACAACATCAGCTGATGACTCAACGACCATAGCTGCGGCACACACAGCTTGAACACAAGGGGGCAGTGCCTGTGCCACAGGGTCTAACCTTGTTGGGAAAGTGTAGTGACACGGACCCACAACAGGGGGCGCAAATGAACGGTCAATAGATGAGCCAAAAAGTAACAATTTAATGTTGTGAATGTGCACAACGAACATACAGACAATCTCAGAATATCATAACTGTCAATACACAAAGGTGACGTGTGGGCAGGCTCGAGGATAGAAGACGTCTGTCCTGAGAAGAGCCGGAACCACACGATTTCCGCCGCCCCAGAACCTGCTGAATACTGGAGTCCCGAATTCCCAGGTGATCACCGTCCCCGACTGTCGGATCTGGTACTGCTGGCGAAGAACAAAGACAGTCAAGTGTGGGTGTGTGTACACCCAGTAACAACAACGGTGGGAATGCCACCTCCACCTCTCATTCAATATGTTGCAGCGGTCTCAGCTGAAAAGGAGCGCCGTCTTGCACAGCCTCCTCACAAATGAACGGTTCTCCTGCAAACACTCACAATAACAGATTTACAAATCTCACAAAAAGGCTGAGAGTATTACCTCCAATGAAGTATGATATCTCGGCAACGAGGTGGAGATGACGTCTGGTCTTTATGGAGTGAGATGATGTTGAGTAGATGGATGACAGCTGTCAAGAGGTAATGAGCGACAGCTGTCACCCCCAGCTGTGTCCATGGCGGCAGCGCCCTCTCGTGCCTGAAGCCCGCACTTCAGGCAGGGCGCCCACTGGTGGTGGGCCAGCAGTACCTCCTCTTCTGGGGGCCCACCCTCAACCGGCTTGTTAGGGTGTCGACGGTAGAAGTCGGCCAGGAGGGCCGGATCCAGGATGAAGCTCCTCTTCACCCAGGAGCGTTCTTCGGGTCCATACCCCTCCCAGTCCACCAAGTACTGGAACCCCCGACCCATCCGACGGACGTCCAGGAGCCGGCGCACCGTCCAAGCCGGCCCCCCGTCGATGATCCAAGCAGGAGGGGGCGCCGGTCCGGGAGCACAGAGGGGTGAGGTGTGATGAGGTTTGATACGTGACACGTGGAAAACCGGATGGATCCGGAAGTGAAGCCGGGAGTTGGAGCTTCACTGCGGCAGGACTGAGGACTTTGAGGATCTTGAAGGGGCCAATGTACCTGTCCTGAAGTTTCGGGGAGTCCACCTGGAGGGGGATGTCCTTCGTGGAAAGCCACACCTCCTGCCCGGGCTGGTAAGCAGGGGCCGGGGATCGCCGGCGGTCTGCATGGGTCTTCGCCCTCGTCCGGGCCTTCAACAAGGCAGAGCGGGCGGAGCGCCACACCCGACGGCACTTCCGCAGGTGGGCCTGGACCGAGGGCACACCGACCTCTCCCTCCACCACGGGAAACAACGGGGGCTGATACCCCAAACACACCTCAAATGGGGAGAGGCCGGTGGCCGAAGACACCTGGCTGTTATGCGCATACTCGATCCAGGCCAGATGGTTACTCCAGGCCGTCGGGTGCGCGGATGTGACGCAGCGGAGGGTCTGTTCCAGTTCCTGGTTGACCCGCTCTGCCTGTCCGTTCGTCTGTGGATGGTACCCGGACAAGAGGCTCACGGTGGCCCCCAGTTCCCTGCAGAAGCTCCTCCAGACGTGTGAGGAGAACTGGGGACCATGATCTGAGACGATGTCGGAGGGTATCCCATGCAGACGGACAACGTGGTGGACCAGGAGGTCTGCTGTCTCCTGGGCTGTTGGGAGCTTCGGGAGGGCCACGAAGTGGGCCGCCTTGGAGAAACGGTCCACTATCGTGAAGATGGTGGTGTTGCCCTGGGATGGCGGGAGGCCCGTGACGAAATCCAGGCCGATGAGGCACCGGCAGCAGCTGGAGGAGTCCTTGGGCCTTCGTGTGTACTGCCTTGCCCCTGGCACAGGTGGTGCAGGCCTGGATATATTCCCGGACATCTGCCTCCATAGACGCCCACCAGAAGCGCTGCCGGACAACTGCCATGGTCCTTTGCACCCCTGGATGACAGGAGAGCTTGGAACTGTAACAGAAGTCCAAGACTGCAGCTCTGGCCTCTGGTGGGACGTACAGATGGTTCTTCGGACCTGTTCCTGGGTCCGGGCTCCGTGCCAGGGCCTCCCGGACGGTCTTCTCCACGTCCCAGGTGAGGGTGGCCACGATAGTGGACTCAGGCAGGATGGGCTCCGGTGGATCCGACAGTGCAGTTTTGACCTCCTCTTCGTGTACCTGTGACAAGGCATCCGACCTCTGGTTCTTGGTCCCGGGGCGATAGGTGATCGGGAAGTCAAAACGCCCGAAGAACAGTGACCAGCGGGCTTGCCTGGGGTTCAGCCGCTTGGCGGTCCTGATATACTCCAGGTTCCGATGGTCAGTGAAAACCGTGAACGGCACAGATGCTCCCTCCAACAGGTGTCTCCACTCCTCAAGAGCCTCTTTCACCGCAAGGAGTTCTCGATTGCCGACGTCATAGTTCCGTTCAGCCGGGGTCAACCTGCGTGAAAAGTAGGCACACGGGTGAAGAACCTTATCGGTCTCTCCGCTCTGGGACAGCACGGCTCCTATCCCTGAGTCAGAGGCGTCCACTTCAACCATGAACTGGCGGCTAGGGTCGGGCTGCACCAAAACTGGCGCAGTAGAGAACCGTCATTTCAACTCCTTGAACGCGGCTTCGCACCGATCCGACCAGGTGAAGGGGACTTTTGGAGAGGTCAGGGCTGTCAGGGGGCTAACTACCTGACTGTAGCCCTTAATGAACCTCCTATAGAAATTAGCAAAGCCGAGGAACTGTTGCAGCTTCCTACGGCTTGTTGGTTGGGGCCAATCTCTCACCGCCGCAACCTTGGCCGGATCAGGGGCGACGGAGTTGGAGGAGATTATAAACCCCAGGAAGGACAAAGACGCACGGTGAAACTCGCACTTCTCGCCCTTCACAAACAGTCGGTTCTCTAACAACCGCTGCAGGACCTGACGTACATGCTGGACATGGGTCTCAGGATCCGGAGAAAAGATGAGAATATCGTCCAGATATACGAAGACGAATCGGTGCAGGAAGTCCCGCAAGACGTCGTTAACCAAGGCTTGGAACGTCGCGGGGGCGTTGGTGAGGCCGAACGGCATGACCAGGTACTCAAAGTGACCTAATGGGGTGTTAAATGCCGTCTTCCATTCGTCTCCCTTCCGGATCCGAACCAGGTGATACGCATTCCTAAGATCCAGCTTAGTAAAGATTTTGGCTCCATGCAGGGGGGTGAACACGGAATCTAACAATGGCAACGGGTATAGGTTGCGAACCGTAATCTCATTCAGCCCCCTGTAATCAATACATGGACGAAGTCCGCCATCTTTCTTGCCCACAAAAAAGAAACCTGCCCCCATCGGGGAGGTGGAGTTCCGGATCAGCCCGGCAGCTAATGAGTCCCGGATGTAGGTCTCCATTGATTCGCGCTCAGGTCGTGAGAGGTTGTACAGCCTGCTGGACGGGAACTCAGCGCCTGGAACCAAATCAATGGCACAATCGTACGGACGGTGCGGGGGAAGGGTGAGTGCCAGATCCTTGCTGAAGACGTCAGCAAGATCGTGGTACTCAACCGGCACTGCCGTCAGATTGGGAGGGACTTTGACCTCCTCCTTAGCCTGTGAACCGGGAGGAACCGAGGATCCTAAACACCCCCGATGGCAGGTTTCGCTCCACTGAACCACCACCCCAGACGGCCAATCAATCCGGGGATTGTGCTTCAACATCCATGGGATGCCCAAAATCACACGGGAGGTAGAAGGAGTTACAAAAAACTCAATCTCCTCCCGATGGTTTCCAGACACCACCAGAGTTACTGGTTGTGTCTTGTGTGTGAGTAAAGGGAGGAGGGTACCATCTAGTGCCCGCACCTGCAATGGCGAAAGAAGCGCCACCAGAGGGAGCCCTACCTCCCTTGCCCATCTGCTGTCTAGCAGATTCCCTTCTGACCCCGTGTCCACCAGTGCTCGGGCTTGAAGGGTTAAATCCCCGCTCAGGATTGTGACTGGGAGTCGTGTGGCAATTTGTGTGTGTCTCACTTGAATGGTTTGACCCCTCCTTAGCCCAGTCTCTAAGGGCGAGTGTTGTCGTTTTGGCTGTTTGGGGCAGTTTCTCTGTGTGTGCTCAGTTGAGCTGCAGAGAAAACACTCTCCACGGATCAGCCTCCCCATTTTGGCCCTGTGCGTTTCCCTAACAACGTCAGCAGGGGGAGCTGTTGCCCCACAAAGCGCTGCGGCTGTGGAGCGTGGGGAGGGCGGCGCCTTTTCGAACCCGGAAGGGAGAGGGGCGGCGCGTATCCGGTCACGTCCTTCGCCTCGCTCCCGACGGCGTTCCTCCAACCGATTGTCTAACCATATAACGAGATCGATAAGCCCATCTAAATCCCGCGGTTCCTCCTTAGCTACCAGCTGCTCCTTCAGAACCAACGACAGTCCGTTTACGAAGGCGGCGCGGAGCGCAACATTATTCCAGCCGGACCTCGCAGCCGCGATGCGGAAGTTGACTGCATAAGCGGTTGCGCTCTCGCGTCCCTGTCTCATTGACAGCAGCACAGTTGAAGCGGTCTCTCCTCTGTTAGGGTGATCAAACACTGTTCTGAACTCCCCCACAAACCCAGTGTATGCTGATAACAACCGTGAGTTCTGTTCCCAGAGCGCCGTAGCCCAGGCGCGTGCTTTACCCCGAAGCAGAGCAATCACATAAGCTATTTTACTAGCGTCTGACGCGTACATGACGGGACGTTGTGCGAAGACGAGCGAACACTGCATAAGAAAGTCCGCGCACGTCTCCACACAACCTCCGTACGGCTCAGGAGGGCTTATGTATGCTTCAGGGGATGGTGGGAGGGGTTGTTGAACCACCACTGGAACGTTTATATCCTGCACAGGGTCGGCAGGAGGATGAGCTGCAGCAGCGCCCTGAGCGCTCGCCGCCATCTGTGCGGAGAGAGCCTCCACCCTGCGGTTCAGGAGGATGTTTTGCTCAGTCATTTGATCCAACCGAGCCGTAAAGGCGGTGAGAATGTGCTGCAGCTCACCAATCACGTCTCCTACAGACACCTGCGCTCCCTGCTTTCCCATTGGTCGTTCAACAGCGGGTAACACCCCTCGGAGTCCATGACGCTGGCCGAGATATCCTGTTGGGAAAGTGTAGTGACAACGGACCCACAACAGGGGGCGCAAATGAACGGTCAATAGATGAGCCAAAAAGTAACAATTTAATGTTGTGAATGTGCACAACGAACATACAGACAATCTCAGAATATTATAACAGTCAATACACAAAGGTGACGTGTGGGCAGGCTCGAGGATAGAAGACGTCTGTCCTGAGAAGAGCCGGAACCACACGATTTCCGCCGCCCCAGAACCTGGTGAATACTGGAGCCGTCAAGTCCCGAATTCCCAGGTGATCACCGTCCCCGACTGTCGGATCTGGTACTGCTGGCGAAGAACAAAGACAGTCAAGTGTGGGTGTGTGTACACCCAGTAACAACAACGGTGGGAATGCCACCTCCACCTCTCATTCAATATGTTGCAGCGGTCTCAGCTGAAAAGGAGCGCCGTCTTGCACAGCCTCCTCACAAACGACCGGTTCTCCTGCAAACACTCACAATAACAGAGTTACAAATCTCACAAAAAGGCTGAGAGTATTACCTCCAATGAAGTATGATATCTCGGCAACGAGGTGGAGATGACGTCTGGTCTTTATGGAGTGAGATGATGTTGAGTAGATGGATGACAGCTGTCAAGAGGTAATGAGCGACAGCTGTCACCCCCGGCTGTGTCCATGGCGGCAGCGCCCTCTCGTGCCTGAAGCCCACACTTCAGGCAGGGCGCCCACTGGTGGTGGGCCAGCAGTACCTCCTCTTCTGGCGGCCCACACACAACAAACCTTTTTGAATAAAATGCATTCAGTTTCAATTTGCCTCCATGAGGTTGTAGGAGCACTGATTGCATAAAGCCAGATCTGCAGTCAACTGTTTGTGTGAATGGTTTAGAATAATCAGGAAGTGAGAGCACAGTAGAAGACGATAGTTCTACTTTCAAATCACAGAACTGCTTTTCTGCTTCTTTAGTCCACGTGATCCTGTCAGTCAGTCCCATGGGGGTGTCATAGATCAAATTCAGCAGCATTTGTGTTTTAGCAGCGTAGGATGGAATCCATGCTCTGCAATAATTACAAAGGCCCAAAAAGGCCATCATCTGTTTCTTGGTCACAGGCTTGGGAGTGTTTAAAATAGCCAACTTCCTCTGCTGCTGGATTTGTCTCCCTTCAGCAGTAAGTGTGTCCCCCAAATAATCAACACTTGGCTGCACCCACTGCATCTTCTCTTTTTTTACTTTATTTCCTGTCTTTGCTAAATGAGCCAAAAGGGCTAGAGTCAACTTTACAGCTCTCAGCAGTATCAGATGCAATCAAAATGTGATCAACATACACAAGAACTTGACTTCCACGTGGGGGTGTGAACGTGGATAAACAACTAGTAATAGCCTGTGTGAAAATAGTTGGGCTGTCTGAAAAACCCTGGTGTATGTATATTGTTTGCCAGCATGTGTAAATGCAAACCAGAACTGAGAATCTGGGTGAACTGGGACTGAGAAAAAAGCATTACTCAGATCGATCACTGTAAAAAACGTGCTGCCTGGCCTCAGTGAGTTTAACAACGTGTGTGAATCTGGCACTAAAGGAACTCTTGGTTCAATAGCTGCATTAACGAGCCTGAGATCTTGTATTAGACACCAGTCGACGCCATTTGCCTTTTTGACGGGAAATATAGGTGTGTTACATGGCGAATCAGGACATTCCCTAAGAATTCCTGCTTTTAACAACCCATCAATCACAGGTTTGATACCATCTTGTGCGTCTGCTTTGAGTGGATATTGGCGTACTCTAGGCCTCCAATCGGATCTAGGTTTCAACTGCACTGGAGCTATGGACTTAATAAGTCTCACATCAGTGGGATTTTTAACCCAAAGAGTTTCTGGGAGGTCTGCAAGGCCGGCCTCCTCCTCTGCTGTTAGTGGTAGCAGAGTACCTGCCATCTCTGGTCAAAAAAGGTCATGTACAGCAGGGTGTGCACTGGTGAGCAGCCCTAAAGATTTTCGGTAGATTTGTGTTGAGGGGCTGAACTCCCAGCCTTCCTCATCTTGGGCCTGAAAATCAGAAGCACACACTGCTCGGGTCACAAACTGACCTAAATCTTTCCACTGCAGATGCTGAGGCTTGCATAACGACACGTGTGGGCTCCCCGACATAACAAACAACGGGGAGACGTCAGGAGATAACACAGCATCAATACCCGCAGTGGATTTCCTATCTGTGTACAGATAAGGAATGCGGAGGGCAGCTGGGTCATGTGACATCAGTTTTTCTTGGTAAACACAATCAGGCCGCTGCGTGACACACATTGTAACATGTAACTTTTCTGCCACCATAATGTCTTCTGGTTGTTCCAGTGTGGCTTGAGCCATTGTTTACAATTCAGAAAATGGGTTCTGTGTCAAATCAAGCGAATAATAAACTCTTTGATTATCTGTTTCTGCCTGTGCATGAAAAACATCATCTGGGTTGATCCTGACTGCCCTCATGCCCTTTGAAGTAGGAACAACAGCTTATATGGAGGAGCTTCATTAAATCTCTCCCCAGCAAATTAACTGGACAGTCTGGTGAGAGAACCACTGAAGCTCGAACATTTTCACCACTCTCAGGATCAGCGACACACATTGGCTTGGATATGCGCCATTGCTCGGTTGCACCATTACCTGATTTAACCCAAATTACTCCATTAGACACTTGGACATGAGGCACAGTTATTTTGAGAACAGTCCTACACGCACCTGAATCACAGAGAAACTCCACCACTTTGCCATTCACTTTCAAAAAGATGTTTGGTTTTTCCTCCAATGAGTTTAACAAATTCCACGCTGCACAAACATCCACACAAATGTCTGGTCACGTGGACGCAGCATTTAGTCACTTTGGGTTGTCTACTCATCATGGCATGGTGGTGCAGAGGGTTTGGGGCCACGGCGTCCCCAGCTTTGTTGTTCATTGTCGTTGTAAGGGCAGTTTCTGGCATAATGCCCTATTTTGCCACATATCCAGCATGCATCAGGATGCAGACTGCTTTGCTTCATTTTTCCACCACGGAAACCACTCCGGCCACGCCCTCGGCCGCGGTAGTGACCCTGGAATCGGTCCTCCCCTTGGAAAAATGCTTCCCCGCTTACTGATGGAGCATCATCGGACCAGAACACGTTGGCGCCAGATTCGGATTTCAATTTGGGTTTCGTGCTTTTCTTCGTCTCAAGTACTCTGGAGGCGTGTCTGGCCCACTGCATAACTGAAGCAACAGATGCCGTATCTAATTCAATCATGTGTTTCCTTATCCAGGCACTTAGACCTGGTTGGAAACCATTCACTAGCGCCTGTTTTAATTGTTGTTGATACGGTGTTGTGTGATACGTACGTAATGGGTTTACGACCCTCCGTTGGGTCAGGATTAGGGACCTCTATTAGGGGAAATGATTCAGAGCAATAACGCTGTGGTTAATTCGCCTGTGCTGCAACCAGGTTTTGTCGTCTCCATTCGGTTGTCACAATAAAATAAATACAGAAATACATTTAAAAAAATAAAGAAATCTGACAGATTAGGCGTGTCTTTTTAATTGAGCGAGCAAATATCCACATGTCAAGAATTATTGACATGTGAAAAGAGAATACAGTGGTCCCTCGCTATAACGCTGTTCACCTGTCGTGGCCTCGGAGTCTCGCGGAGTATTTAGTCCAGTTTTGCATGCCTTTTTTTACACTGTTCTGTGTTCTGCGTATCTGTTTATAAGAATCTTGTTGCCCAGAAGAGAAAAGAGCGCCAACATCTACTCATAACTGTGTTTGTCACTCGGAAACAAACACCTGCTGCAGCGAGATGTGAGTGGGAAAAGGCGCGGCGTCAGGACGCAGAGGCCCGATCTGTGACATACTGGTCAGTCACTATTAACAATTTCCTATGTGTCCGACCTCGTTCGTTGATCGTTAAAATTAATTTGTTAGTTCTAAATGCCATCATAATTATTTATAGGAAAACGTTCTATTTTTATTTCTCAAACAAATGTTTGGGCCTGAAAACAGTTTGGTATTATTTTTCTACTAAGGTTTGAACTTTGAGAGTGTTTACACACGAGAGAAAAGTGAGAAAATGTTCATGCCTGATTGAGAAAGTGTATAAACTGTGTAGTGAGGGGTTTTACAGCTTTGAAACGTCTATAATAATTGTAAAAAATAACGCTGACTACGTCGCGGTTTCGCGTATTACAGGCTATTTTTTAGAACGTAACTCCAGCGATTAATGAGGGACCACTGTAACACTTTTTTGATTATACTACAAAACAATTGATACAAGAGCCGCTTTTGACGCTTTATTGGCACGCGTCATGATTGGTGGAGTTCTTTTTCACTGCCGTCTTTCCGGCTTCCATGTCGTAAAATGAGGGTGTGTCTGAAGCAGAGTCTGAATATTTATGGGCGTGTTTATTATAATTACGATCATTTCCACCCGCCACATTTATCAAGATCACGTCAGGCGTACGCCAGAAATGGGCAGGTGCGCACTGCTTGATACATGTCATGGCAGCTTTGGTGTATTTCAAGTTTACACCGTTAATTTACGCCACAAATGCGCAACATTGATACATGAGGCCCAATATCACCAAATCACAACTTATCTCTTTTACATGTAAAGCACACAAGCACGCACCGACATGCGTCTGTTACTGTGGTCCTTCAGCGCCACTATTCTCAATCATCTCAATCAATTTGCCAATGTCCAAAGGGTCATTTCAGCATGACCATGCAAACACAATGGTAAAGTATAAAACTTGTGCACCTTACTTGCTTTGCTGTCTGTCTCCGTTCCACTCGTCTGGGTCCGGATGCCGTCAATCCGCCGTTGGCAGTCGGAGGTGACTCTAAACACCGGCCTGGCGAGGAACGACCCCTCCCAGGTCTTTGCTTCAGTCCCACTAGTAGGAACCGGCCGTCGACGGGCTTCGGCGCGTCGTCCTCCTCCTGTCAGCGACTGGGTATGTTGGCAACCGGGCAGAAACACCAAGTTATGTCAGGGTCAAATACCTTACCCTACCGGACATTTATAAATGAGTGAACACGAGACCAGCAACCTTTTCAGCTTTGCATGCAAAGGGAAGAGCAGTCTGAGAGAGCCGTCTCCTTTCTCTCTCTCTTTGACTCTCATCGAACTGTCTTCCTGTGCTCAGCATTATTAAGCAAAAGTGGCATACAAGCAGGGCGTGACGACATTGTCGGTTATTATGAATATCATGAATAAAAGCAATGAATAGGAGCAAAACATCCTGTGCAGCTGGTGAGCTATTGCAAGCTAATATGTGTTTCCGTGGGTTTGCTGCTGTCTGCCTGTACTCCTTTTCCCCATCAAACAACATGTCACCCGACATGACGTGAATCCAGCTGGTGTACATCAATTCCATTGTTTCGCTGTCCTCCCACAGACACTGTCCTTGCTTCAAGGCCGTAATCCCAACAGAGACGTGCAAAACTACATGGTGCAAAAGATATATGCATGCATATGACATGTGATGCAGAACAAACGATAATATACGTTGTGACTATATATATATATATATATATATATATATATATATATATATATATATATATATATATATATATATATATATATATAAATAAAGGTGTGCTGGTGATAATATAATGATATGCAGTCAGGTGTGTACAGATTTCTGTAACAACATCTTGAATGGATGCCATAAATTGAAAACCCACAGTTTAATGGGACCGAGTGTGGAAGGACTGGAGGGTTGGACCAAACCCATACCTAAACGTGCACCAATGTCGCATTACATGCCGCTACATGGATCATATGTGGCGACACGAACCATTTGAGGCTGGACGGGGCTCAAATGACAGGTCGGTTGTGGCTCACTAGAGGCTGATACCTGGCACATGTGAGGTACAGAGAGGCACATAAAGGCACCTAAGTAGCGGATATGTGACAGCTTAAAACGTGGAACATTCTTCAAATAATCGCTGACACACCCATACGTGGCTCATTATTCATGGCTTATGATTCAGTGGGACCGAGGCTTTACAGTCAACGACAGCATGCCTGCTTTGGCATACAATTCACAATGGTGTGTGAGGCGGCGGTGATGAATCTTAAGGCACAGTGATACAGTTGTGTCAGGGACTGACAACTGGTTGAGGCACACCTCTATATGACATATCTGTAATCCAGTAAGGGCAGGAAGGTAGCAGTTATCAGTAGCTTCTGGGGAAGAGGAAACATGACATATTTCTAAAAAGGAAGCCGAGCTTCAACTTACCCTTGACCTTCTCCCATTATAGACAGTATGTTACATGGACAACAATTATCTGATTATTGACATTATTCTGAATAAGAGCATATTTAAAATGATTGGTGTTTACCTGAGTTTTCTAATGAATATTTCCTTCATATTCCTTTTATATCTTACAGAGCATAATCTGATTAAGTTCAGGTGAGGGGACCCCTCAAGGCCCCTTCAGATTCTTTCTCCTATGCGTGGGACAGATCAGTGCTACATTTAAAACTATAAAACAGGATGCCATCAATGTAATTTAGGTAGGATTTTTCAACTAAAACTGCTTCAAAGTATTTAAATATATGATTAGTTACTAAAAACATATGTTGGATGACAGCAGACTAATTACATATCAGGTCTGGACCACTCATATTTTGCTTTTACCAACAACAAATTCAGACTACAAGACAATTTATGAATATAACAAATCCTCTTAAACACTGTTAGTACAACTGATTCTTGCTTGAGTCCCATTTCCTGAAGGTAGAAGATATATTGCTTGAAAATACAAGCAGGTCTTATGATCACATCTCAAAATTAAAGCAAACAGTAGAGAATGTGGCTTTTTTTAAATTTTAATTTATTATAAGGTTAAGGGCCACTCTGTCAGTCATCATGCTCTGCAGAGATTTACATGGTGGCAGATTGTCCAATGTGTCATTAATTCCTCCACCAAGTTCTCCAGAATTATACCATTAGTTCCTCTTCGTGCAGAATAACAAAGCCTTTAGCACCACCACAAGGGGAATTCAGATTATTGCATATACAGTTGATTTTATAATTGGAATTTATGGAATTTATTGGATTTATGTATGCTAGTCTGTAAATATAGTTGTATGTAAAACTTTGGGCACCCCTGATGATTTCCATGATTTTCCTTTACAAATCATTGGTTGTTTGGATCAGCAATTTCAGTTAAATATATCATATAGCAGACAAACACAGTGATATTTGAAAAGTGAAATTAAGTTTATAGGATTTACAGAAAGTGTGCAATAATTCTTTAAACTAAATTAGGCAGGTGCATAAATTTGGGCAAATTCTAGACTAATTCACTGTGCCCCAGGTGCATGTGACACACGAGTCATGTTATCAAATATCTGATAGTCTGGAGAGAACATAACACATGCTCAACAGTTGGACGGGGTAGTTTTCTAACTAACAATTTTTTGGGCCACCTTTCCTCTGTTGTGAGAAATAAATACAAAGACACTGACATCCACAAAATTTACTTTTGATAGGAAAAAACTGACTTCACTTGCCACTTAGTTTTACCCTTAATGTATCCAAAACAAAACACTAATTTGTAAGGGGGGTGTCTTTATGCATGAAAATATGACATAACTGCTGCAAATATATATGTAGTTTTGCAGATATAGCCTAATCCTTTCACCATCGGCGTGTAAAATCTAAAGCCACCTTATGTGTCACTGCATGAAGCATTAAACCCTTTAAACTTAAATCAGAAAAAGAAAGAGACATCTCAATGTAAATAAACTGTCTAGGGTTAGCTGTTGGAATACTGGTTTCCTTAAACCTTAATAGAATACCAAATAGGTTAGATTAGATACATTACATAGAACTTTACTGATGTCTATTGGGAAGACTCCCTCAGGTAAATTGAGGTTCCAGGGGCATTTTATAGCAGCACACAGGGTAAGAAGCACACAGAGTATCAAAAATGAAAGTGAAAAAAAGTTTGCAAATATTAATATAAATACATAATATACCGGACATACTGATCAGTACTGGTTTACTGGCTACTACTATTCCTCTCATTTCCGTCCTCTGACTTCCTGTTACTCTTACTTCTATATATATTTTTTTAAATTTAACCTTTATTTAACCAAGTTAGTCCCAATGAGATCGAACTTTTGCAAGGAAGACCTGCACAATAATAAATTTTCCAATTCACCTAATCTGCATGTCTTAACCCTATGGAATTTGGTAAGGGTTGTTGGCATGACAGAAAAAGACGGATGAGCTGCTATGACGACTCCTAACGATGAAGAAGGTTTAATGTGGACTCAACAAGGTACTGGAATGTTTGATTTGCGTTGTGCAAGTGACTTGGGTACATTAAATATAAAAAATATATTTATTTTTTTTATCATGTCACATACATGTGTAATTCCAGCAAAATAAACACACAATAATAAAATAATAATATAATTATTTTATGGTGAGTGTATCTGATGTATGATTATTGCGGGCTCCAAAACAAACGCCCTCTTGTCTGAAGTGACGCGGCCAGCAGCACTGCTCTTGTTTCAGGAAGAAGTTGGCGCCCATAGCGTTGGGTCTCGTTAGCTTACCATGCAGCTTTTTCCGCTATAAAACCTTTGAATACTGTTACAATTAAACATTTCCAAAATGAATGACATGGGTATGTATTGGTTTTGTGAATGTGTACGGAACTGTGTGTTTTTCCCACATCGTAGTCTGCTGACATTTTAGCTAAAGCGTGGGATTAGCCGTGGCTGGCTAGGCCTCGACTACTCCCTGGAACAACGATTGTTTTGGTTAGCGTCGAGCCGGTTTTTACATAAAAGACAGGCGGCCTTATAGCTAGTCTATTAATATGGGCAAAGTTAACACTTTGCAGCAGATGGAAATAGTACCCTTCTCGGTTTTAAGACGTGCTATCTGCCGTGTTTGTTTTATCATTAACCAAACGCTACGCTTGCGTTGTTTTTCTCCCATGTTATTTTTGATGAAGCTAACTGTGCTAACAACAGCTGTTCAGTAGCTAAAACATTTGCAGCCCGTCACTGCTGCACGTTCTGCAGAGTTGGAACAAATTTAAATGTTTGAAATTCGTTTCTAGGATCCGGGATTACACGAATTTTATTTTATTTTTTTAAAGCATGCAAACATGGGCAGAATGAATGGGTGTTGTGCTATAAATTATTCCACGTTGTGCTGTCGTAATGGCAGATTCTCTCCAGCATGTGTTCTAGTAATTGAAGCATACTGAATAAATTGCGCACAATATAAATCGTTGAGATGAAAAAGGGGTATTTATTTGACAATCGGTCCCCCCTCCTCTCTTGTCTTTAAAGAATTCAGTGTTCCCTTATCTTCACTGGCACTCCTCGTTCCTCCTCTACGCCTGATGTCAGCAGTGATGTGGGAAGTAGTTCGCCAGAGGAACATAAAGCACTATGGGAAACTGGAAGAGTTTGTGTCCATGGTAACAGATGCAGTTCCTGAACTGATGAGTAAAAGAGAGGGCAGACTCCTTTCACTGGGTCTGAGAGCAAGAGTAAGTGAAATATTTATATATAGCATGCCACATTTATAACCGCCAGCAAAAATTAGGGAATTGCCACATGAAGAGGATGTTCACCCACCTTTGGAACTTGGTAGTAAACAAATCACATATATAAATATATAAATTAAATATTATTTGAATTAATGACAATGCATCTGGAGGCTGAGGATCTCTCTCCACTAATTACTGAAGTATTCGTGTATAAATCGCACTCATAACACTGGTCAACGTGATTTTTCTTGCATGGAGTTTTGCAACAGATTTTGGGTAATTTGGGGGTGCTGAATCCAAATATGGTATTTTTTGCCAATCACATGCTTTTGAGATATGAAAACATATTTCTTGTATCAAGCATTGAAGCAAAAGATGCAGTCTCGCACACCTCTCGACCAGTAAACGATATTATGGCTCTAGTTCCCATTTTGTGAACCTGGTTTAAAAACTATGCTTTTGAAGCCGCTTTTGTGCATGATGAGTGGCACCAAATAGGGGTGCCGGAAAAAATCGATTCACGTCTGAATCACGATTCTTATTTATTAAGATTCTGAATCTATCCAAAATGTCCAAGAATAGATTTTTAAAAAGCATTTTTTTTTTTTTTTTTTTTTACATTTTCTTGCTTACTCGCTACGTGTACTGTTTGTCAGGCAACGGCCTCTGTACTACAGTGTCCCCGCGAGGGGAGGGTCTGGCATGCTTCAAACACTCGTGAGCTGCAGCTTGGCATGGCGGACGAAGAGCTAATTCAGCCAGCACCATCTTTGCTGAAGGCAAATGTTTGGGCGCATTTTTGGATTTTATTATTTGCTGCGTAAAAAGGAGCTTGACATGACTTATGCAGTGTGCAAAATCTACAAAATGAAAGTCATATACTTTGGAAACACTTCAAATCCGCAAGCCCACATGCTACGCCATCACCTGGAGCTAAAAGAAGCGGAGCAGCGGTCTCTGCCGACTACTGACCAGCGCACACTCCATCGCTTCGCTAAACTGCCAGCCAACTCTGAACGAGCAAAGCAGATAAGTAAATTTACATCTTTAGAATCACTTGATTAACCTTGTAAAGCTGCATTTTCTTAAACATAAACATTTTTTAAGTAATATAACTATTTCTCAGAGCTCTTTGAATCGAAAATCGATTGAGTCAAATCGTCACCCCAAGAATTGGAATCGAATTGAATCATGAGTTGTAAGATTCACATCCCTAGCGCCAAACCTGTAAGCAACTTTTGCGTAATCCATCAATACGTACATACATGCAAATTGCAATAAAATGTGATAGAGGAAATCTGAGCTCAGATTCAGCACCCCAAAATTACCTTAAATCAGTTCTCAAACTTCATGCAAGAAAAAAAATTGTTGACCAGTGTAATCCAGCAAAGAAGGACACAGATGTATCATCATTTGGTATGGCCCAGCAGTTCATAGGTTGGGGAAAACTAGTATACGAGTATATGATTATGCATATAAATTTCAGACTCAATCAAACAGAGGTTATTGTTTTTATTTCAAGTGTTTGAAGTGGCTCTGTTGTAAAGATCCTGATTAATAGACGGTCCAGTCGTTCATACGGTGAGGAAACATAGTATATGCATGTTGATTTTGGAATAAACCGAATAAGGCATTCATAGTGTTGTAAGAAAAACATGAAGGATGGCCGCACATAGAGACGGAGCATGATGTTTTCCCCCTGTCCCGTTGCGTTTACCTAACAGCAGCAACATCTGTCAGTTGATTCTGTCAGTATCATTTAGTGAGTGCTAATTTACAGTCACCCACTGCAAAAGATCTAAAAAGAAAAATTACATGAACTTCTCGAGCTGGATTCGAACACATCTACCAAAAATATTCAGACACATTCTAGGTGTGCAACTTTACAGGGTCAGCCATTGAGCTGCTCAGTTCAGCAACATTTCTCATATAATATCAACTGAATGCGTCACCAATTCTGAAACGTTTTGTTTTGGTTTACTCCTGCACTTATCTTCCAAAAAACTAGAACATATAAATATTTTATTTTGCTTCTTGAGGCTGTGATCTACACACGACGTAGCTGCAGACACTCAGCCACAGCAACAGCAGAACACAAGTTTACTACAATTTTTCTGTTTTGGTTTGACACTGTTGTTTCCAAAGTATTGGCCACCTAGTGAGCTGTGAAGGTACTACAGGTAGGTTGTGAGAGGTCATGAATCATTTTGACGTTTTTGTCGTGGGTAACTAATTTAATTCTCACTAAATGACCACATACTTGGCAGTGACCAGCAATGTATTTGTGAGCGTGTGACAAATCAGCTGTCAGATGTTACTGCTGTGAGATAAAAGCAACCACAACCAGTTAATCTGAGGAACCAGTAGGGATATAACACTGGTATTGACGGCAGGTTATTATAAAGGCTCTTGTAAGATTGAGTGAATCCAATCTTTTTAATTTCTTCCTCTTCCCTCCCTTAGAAGAAAAGTGAAGACCAGAAAATTGCCTTCTTGTAACTGGATGTCAGTCATGATTTTTTTTTTTTTTTTTAATCACTGAAATGGTTTTTGAAAATTTCTTTTTACATTTTTCCTTTGGCACCAGTAAAATGTATCCTGGGAAACCCTCGGGGCCTCTCCCAGTTGGGCATGACTAAAAGACCTCCCTAGGGAGTCAACCAGGGGGCATCCTCACCACATGCCTGAACCACCTCAGCTGGCTCCTTTTGATGCAAAGTAAAATTTGGTAATATTTAATGCTGCCAGTACGATATCAAAATGAATGCCAACAGATCATATCTGTCCATTTTTGCTGTGTGCTGTTTGTGTGAAAAATAGTAACTGACACACATCTCTAGAGATGCATGGTAGCTGCACCATGAGACACCCATCTGCAGTTATGCAGGCAGTGTGCAAGCTGCAGCCTGTTAATACAGCTGCAGGAGGCTTCACTGCCTCTATGCACTTGAAATACATTTGGTGTAAAACTGGCCCGACATACTGGGGGAAAATTAAAAAGCACCATACATTTCTGTCATGATGTCTACTTGATTTACTCATGCAAGCTGATGACAATGGAGTGCTCTGGTTTGCATGGAATAATGAAAATCCATACAGTAGATCCATTGTGTACTTTATTTCTTATTTGTACCGCCAAGTAAATCTTAGTCCTTTCAGCTTCTCCCTTCATTTGGTACAAGTTTTACACTGGATACCCTTCCTGACCCAACTCTACATTACATTACATTACATTACATGGAGAGTGGGCAAATGTGGCCTTGAACTGGGAACGTTCTGCTCTGGAGTATGCTGTTTGTCCACCATAGCTCTTTAACTCTGTTCATAATAATAATAATAATAATAATAGTAAGTCCCTTCCCCCCTTTTCAATCATCATAATGATATTTGAATAATGTATGGATAATACAAATCCTCATTATTAATCCTTACTATTGGTCCATCTGTATAATATACAGCTGTTGTTTCAGTCATATTGATCATGAAAACACTGAAATATTAAGTACATTTTGCTCTAGACAACTTTGGAACTGTTACGCTCTGAGCACCCTGAAGATCTCAAAGCAGTTGAAATCCACCTCACCAGAATCCGTTCATCTTGCATAGAGGAGGTGAGCAATGGTGTGGTCGTACTTTTGTTGTTGTATTTTTCCCCCTTTTTTCTTTTTGATCAAAGTCA
Organism: Thalassophryne amazonica; assembly: GCF_902500255.1. Lineage (NCBI taxonomy): Eukaryota > Metazoa > Chordata > Actinopteri > Batrachoidiformes > Batrachoididae > Thalassophryne > Thalassophryne amazonica. The sequence continues at coordinate 43,481,895 of NC_047114.1, forward strand.
TTTGAATGCAATGTCTTGTTTTGTAATCCAGACCAATGACCCTGTAATTGAAGCTCCTGAAGCAAATTTTATGAAGTTGGTACAAGGCCTCATTGAAGACACTGATGGCAGAGAACATTTCCTCAAGGTAAAAAAAAAAAAATTCCAACTCTAATTGTAACTGCTGTTCATAAATGTGAGGTTTTTATGTTTGTGTTTGTTCAACATTACACTTATTGCTGTAGCAGTTTGTTGATTAACTCACTGAGTGGCTAATTGGCCGAATACATTTGTGTTTGAGATCAAAAGAAACCAGGCATTTTGGACTTCCGCGGATTTCCGTGGATCACATGAGCAAAATGTCCATCTCCATAATTTGTGCAAATCCATGATGCATGGCAGGCAGTGTAGGAATTTCATGGCGGCCATGGCTGCCCCTGGGTGTGGCTGTAATGCCCTGAAAGATTATTATGCACCTACAGCAGCCATGGCCGTTGTGTGCCAAGTCCAATTTCCAGGTACTGTTTTATTTTGTTTGTGTGCTTTTGCAAACATTGCACAAACAGTGCAAAGCAGTCTGGATTTTTCAAAGCAGTCTTCTAAGATAAAACTTTGAGGCTTCTGTTTGGAAGAGCTCTCCTAGCTCTTTCCAGGACTTAAAAACAAGCAAACTGCAGACCGTAGCTTCTGACTAACTAAGCTATGATGTTTAGTTATCCATTGATAATGTTAGACATCAAGGTAACGTTTGCTAATCCACTGCGCTATCAGACATCTGCTTTAACCAGTGCTGCTAATTGGTGGGTTTGTAGCAGTGCGTTGATTTGCCTTCATGCCAGGGTTTAAACAATTGTGCCAACTACATGAAAAATGTGTCTGCGAGAGCAGGCAGCAAAAATGCATGCGGCTGGACAACTTTGTCAAACTGTTATTTGAAGTATTTTCATAGTTCAGCTGTATTAGACATAATTACACTGATCAGAATGTTAAGTGGCAGAACTGCCTTATTTAATTCCAAGCAGAAGAGGAAACGTGTAAGTGAAAGTCAGCCTGTATTTATTTAATGTATTTAACCATCAGGACTTATAGTTAAATACATTGACTACTAGTCTCTCACCTGACAGGGGTGAAGTATGGGAGCGCATTAGGATGCATAGCCGGATCTGCGTGGGGCACAGACCCCTTCAGCAGACAGGACATCTCAGAAGAATGCAGCTGCTCAACCCTCTAGGAAATTATCATCCATGGGCCAAGCAGGTTTTCGGTGCTCCTTAAGGTGATTAAACGACACTTAGAATCCAGCCTCAGTGTGCCATGGCCTACACAAAAATGTGTGACAGCCATCCCAGGGTGGCAGCTGTAGCCAGGTAGGGGTCAATGAAGCATTACACAAAGGTCAAACTTTAAAAATGCTTCAATAATATTGAAAAGTATACTGTATTATTTATCTGATCATAACAATTCTAAAAAGGTATAGTTTGGATTATCTGTGATTGAATGTTCTGGAGTTATGGGGTTAAAAACAGCCAAAATGGTGACAAAAGTCAGTTTCAGTTTGTACAGGGGTCAAAAGTTAAAGTTGTTCCAATTTCAGTAAAAAAAAAAAAAAGATGCAAATTATTGTTTGGGTTAATAGGGTTCTAAAAAGGAATAGTTTGCACCATGTGTCATGTTTAGTTATCATGTTACAGGGTAACATATGTCACATGTCATAGAATCCAAAGTACGTCAACCTTGTTTGACCTTTACTTTGGAGACCAAACGTTCAACGCAGTCAAAATCCATTTATTAGTCCTTTTATTTCAACCAATAATTTGCATAATTTTTTCCGAAATTCAGATCAGAAAAATGCAGCAACTCGGCTGAGAAAAACTAATGTATATGTAATGTATGAGGTATGAATTTATAAGGATACAGGCAGGAAAAATAATTATGTAAACCCCCAGAAAATGCAGCAGAATACATCAGTTATTAGAAAATCCTGTGACACCTGGTCACCATTTAGTATAATGTATAGCGTAGTTCTAAAGCTGCCGGCGTACCCGGAGGGAACCCACACCGGGAGAACATGCAGACTTTACACAGAAAGGCCCCAGGTGGGAAGCGATCCCATGACCTTCTTGCTGTGAGGTAACAGTGCTAAACACAAAGCCACCATGCTGTCCACCACTCATACACATGCAATAAATTGAGACTCTTTTGTTGTATATATATGTTTTCCAAATTAAGTATTAACACATCCATTCCCAAACTTAAGAATGAAAAGTATCTAAGGCCCATCCAAATCTTTAATCACAATTCTGATTTACACAGAAGAGTGAGATGAAGTATACGAGTATATTATGGGTGTCGGAAAAAATCGATTCACGTCCGAATCGCGATTCTTATTTATTATAATTCTGAATCGATCCAAAATGTCCAAGAATCGATTTTTAAAAAGCATTTTTTAAAACATGTTCTTGCTTACTCACTGCGTGTACTCTTTGTCAGGCAACGGCTTCCGAACTACAGCGTCCCCACGAGGGGGGTGGTCCGCCGTGCTTCAAACACTCGTGAGTTGCAGAGTTCAGTGGCTGTAGCTTAGCATGGTGGAAGAAGAGCTAAGTCAACCAGCACCGTCTTTGCTGAAGGCAAATGTTTGGGCGCATTTTGGATTTTATTATTTACTGCGTAAGAAGGAGCTTGACATGACTTATGCAGTGTGCAAAATCTGCAAAATGAAAGTCAAGTACTTCGGAAACACTTCAAATCCGCAATCCCACATGCTACGCTATCACCCGGAGCTAAAAGAGCGGAGCAGCAGTCTCTGCCGACTACTGACCAGCGCGTCACTAAACTGCCAGCCAACTCTGAACGAGCAAAGCAGATAAGTAAATTTACATCTAGAATCACTTGATTAACCTTGTAAAGCTATATTTTCTTAAACATAAACATTTTTAAGTAATATAACTATTTCTCAGAGCTCTTTGAATCAAAAATCGATTCTGAATCGAATCGTCACCCCAAGAATCGGAATCGAATTGAATCGTGAGTTGTTGTACGATTCACATCCCTAGTGTATGTATATATATATATATATATATATATATATATATATATATATATATATATCTCATCTTAAACTAGGTCAGCTGAATTAAGAACAGTACATAATGTAAATGCCATGGCGTTGTTTTATTACTTCTGATAATATTTTTAAATATATAATTCAATTGATAAATTAAATGAGTATTAAAACATAATGGAATTAATTGAAAATAAAGGCTTTTATTTATTTTGAATGACCTCACCCACAGTACCTTTATGACCCACTCTGCAGTACATTTGCAGCCCACCATGAGGCTGCTGCCCACACATTGGGAACCACTGTATTAACACTTTACACAGGTGGTGAACACAAGTATGCCTATTGCTTTTTTGTTATATTTTATCACAAACCTGAGCGCCTTGAACATACAATAGAAACAAATGAATTGGCCTTGTCGTTCCAATACCTTTGGAGGTGACTGTATGTAGGGTTTTCCTTTGGTAAAATGTCTTATTATGAACATTTTTCACCTCCAGAATGTGTTTCCTGTGGAGTATGGCCCTGATTTTGACACGGCATTGGAGACTCTAGTTTGTGAATTCTTCACCAGACTCGAGGAGCTGCTGCCAATACCAGATTTCAAACAGGTACACACAGGCGGCATCACTTCAAGACAAGCAAACTGAGTAAATCAGAGATGTGCAAGTATGCACATGAGCCACCCACAGCCTGAACATTTTCACCCCTGAAGATCACCTCATCTTTTGAGCAGTTTCTCTCCTCCTGCCTGTTGGTTGAATTGTAATGAAAGTGTGTCTGATGTTCATCCATAAGGGAATGAATGGGGCAACCAGAGGACAACACTCATCTTTCTCAGGGTTTTTTCCTGTATCAAAGTGAGACTGAGTTGGTAGCTCACAACTGGTCCCGAGGAAGGGAGAGGTTGCCCACCACTTGTCTTGTTTATGGCACATGTACTTACACATTTACAGCCTTAGTTCTGCAGATTACTTAAAGAAGAAATCAATTGAGAAATTGTCAGACAGTATTCTATCTATCTATCTATCTATCTATCTATCTATCTATCTATCTATCTATCTATCTATCTATCTGTCTGTCTGTCTGTCTGTCTGTCTGTCTGTCTGTCTGTCTGTCTGTCTGTCTGTCTAATCATCATCATTATTATTATTATTTTATTATTAATTCTATTTTGTCATTTGTGTGTTTTTTTTTTTAAATGGACCACAATAGAAATAAGTATTTTCACTTTCTTGTGCATTCATGTATTTTTAATGTATTTACAGTTCTGTTATGTCTTACATTGAGGTTACTAAATAAAATCTCGCACTCACTCACATTTTTAATATAAAGATGATTTACCGCCCCCTGCTGGAATGGTATGTGAGTCCAGAATGTAAATATCAGTGTCCGTTGTTCAGTGTTGTTAGCTAATATCTGTAGCTTTTGCAAAAATATAAGTCCTATCAATGGTCCATATTGGCAGCATTCATCCTTGACCTAAAATACATAAGCATTCCAAACGGCAAATGTCAGCTCTCCCCAGTTTCTCTGTGATCGAAGCCATTCACATGTGCGCTCGCACTCACACATGCAGAGGCCAATTGGCTATTATTATATACATATATGTAACTGTCAGTATGACGATGTGGTGATGTAACTGGGTGGCCAGAAGACAAAGGCATTAGTGTGACAAAAGTATCAAAGCTTTCAGCTTTGTTTTAACTCCAGAAAACACTGAAATGAAGCACAGATTAATCTCGTCATACCCAACTCCTCTCTGTGACTTTTCCCCCTTTGGACCGGTTTCATTTTTATTACCAATGATGACATTGCATCGTGGCTAGCTCTTCCTCACAGTAGGTGTACTTGTGAGTTGATAGGAATACGAAGCTCTGCTTCATGACACAGTGAGCTCACTGCATGCAAGCTTCAGACATTATAGAGATTTTGGTTGTTTGAAGAAAATAAAACTGTATTTGTGTAAGAACCTGTGTATTGACTTTGTTGATAACTTGCATATCGTCACCTTCCTAAAATAATGGCCTAAAGTCATGTTTTCATGTTTTTGAGAAAACACAAGAGCTTCAGTGGCTGAGTAGAGTTTCATTTTCCTGAAGCAGTTGCCATTTTGAAAAACTTCTAAAATTGCCTAAGTCACATAGTCTTTTGACTGAGGCAAAATAATATGACCTAAGTCACAGTCTTGACATAGGCCATTATACAACTGGGGTGGAATTGCATGATCTCCTCAACTGAAGATTTAAGCGAATTTACTACAGGTGGCCAGCATCATAGGGAGATGATTTAGACAAAAAATTCACTTTTGGAAAAAAATGACTTAGGCCATTATTTTAGGAAGGTGACGATATATGACCAGAGAGATTCCATGTCCCATGACACTATAGGTATGTAAAATCTGTGTCCTCTTTAATGTTGATTTTGTATGTCCAGGACTGGACAGTGATATTAAAACATTTTTTGCATGAACCTTTACTTGGGGCAAAAAGCCCAGTGTTGATGCCAGCCAAGACTGAGGCAGCTGCCTCACATTTCTCTAAGCAGGAAAAACCCTGTTCCTTTCTCGTTGCTTCTCTTGTACAGACTGCATCCTGGATCAGTGCTGCCCCTTCTGTCTTGGAAGAGTACATGCAGTGTGTTTCAAATGGAGAAGATCTGAAATTTCTTCTCCAGAGCAAACAGTGCCATGGAAAGCTAGTTAAGAGTGGAGTTGGTACGTGTACATTTCTGTTATCAAATGTAAATGTTGGTGACTGCTCTGCTCATCATTATCTCTTTTTCTGTCACAGCTCCATTTCAGTCAGACGATCTCCTCATTCCCTCACTGTCTCTTCCTCCCTCGCTGGAAGTGGCTATTGCTTCTCACCCAAGCGCTTGTGATGATGAAAATGGTGACGTTCCTCAGATTGTTATGTTTGATGAAGAACTGTCAACAAACCCTTCCACTTCGGCTGACTTTCCCGAATCTCCTAAAGAAGACGATGTCTCCTGTCCACTCCCGAGACAACAGCTAACGTTGCATAAATGCCCCGAGTGTGGCAAATGTTTCAAACATCATTCTGTCCTCATTGAACATCAGAGAGTTCACAGCGGGCTGCAGCCTTACAACTGCTCCGAGTGCGGCAGAGCATTCCGAACAGCCACTCTGCTGGCCGGTCACAGGCTGCGAAAATGCAAAAATGCTGCATATCTGTGCATTAAATGTGGGAACAGTTTTCCAACATCACTGGACAAATTTAGACACCACTGTCCTAAGCGGGGCCGCAACTATGACTGTGCACACTGCGGAAAGACTTTTCAAAAGTCCAGTACTCTGAAGGAGCACCTGCTAACGCACGTCCAAAGTCGACTTTTCAAGTGTAGCCACTGCGGAGAAGGTTTTCCAGGAATTGGAGAACTGAAATACCACCAGCAGGTTGATCACGATAAGCCCTATTTGTGTAAGCAGTGTGGAAAGAGCTTTATCACCTCTAAATGTTTGGCCAAGCATCAACAGCGACACGAAGATGGCAGAGAAATGGACACTACCAAATTAATGAGCAGAAGTAAACATCGAAAAAGTGGAAATGCTTATCGGAGTCCGTCGTCATCTCTGTCTTCCAGGAGAGTAAACCTCAAAGGTGTCTACCTGCGTGGACGAGTCACACATAACTGTCCGCTGTGTGGGAGGAGCTTCAAGTATCGTTTTGAATTTCTTGAACACCAGCGGTTTCACACTGCCGTGAAGCCTTACAAATGCTCTCAGTGCGGCAAGGCCTTCCGAACAGAGGCGCACCTGTCCGGCCACAGGAAAAGAAAGTGCAAAAATGCTGCTCATATTTGCACTAAGTGCGGCTGTCAGTTCAGGTCGCTGCACGAGCGGGTCAGACACCAGTGTGTGCAACTGCTGACAAAATACGAGTGTTCTCATTGTGGGAAAACCTTCAAGATGGCTCACCTGCTGAGGAACCACCAGATGAGTGAACATCAGCTCCCGTACAGCCCAAACCATCGCTTCAGGTGTCGATACTGTGACGAGACCTTCCCAGGGATCAGCGAGCTGAAGTACCACCAGAGAGTCGACCACGAGAAACCCTATCAGTGCCAGGAATGCGGCAAGTGTTTCCTGTCTGAAAAATGCCTGTCCAATCACGAGCAGCGCCACAACAACGACAGACCCGAAAGCTGCCCGATCTGCGGCCGAGGCTTCAGAAACCGCTACGACTTGAAGCAGCACATGCGCACTCACACAGGAGAGCGGCCTTACCAGTGCACGCACTGTTCCCAGTGCTTCTCGACAGCGGGAGGGTTGAGGAGTCACACCAGGGTGCACACGGGCGAGAAGCCGCACGTTTGCCCAGATTGCGGTAAAGCATTCTCGCAGATGGGCGCGATGCGCACCCACAGGCTCACCCACACAGGAGAGCGGCCGTTCAAGTGCACGGTGTGCGGCAAAGGCTTCACAATGGCACACAAAGTGACAGTGCACATGCGCGTTCACACAGGAGAGCGACCGTACGTGTGCTCGCAGTGTGGCAAAGCCTTCTCTGACGGAAGCGTGCTGAAGCAGCACATGCTGAACCACTCTGGGGTGAGACCGTACCACTGCCAGATCTGCCCCAAGACTTACACTTGTCTGAACCACCTCAGGCGGCACCTGAAGAGCCACACGAGCATGAACTGAATCCGATCTGAAAACAGACCAGAATCAGAAACACTGAAGCTTTCTGTTCAGCAGCGCGTCTGATGAGCGGATGCTGACATTACAGCAGACCAGTCAGAAAGATACAATGAAGCAGGGGGGTTATGTATGTTACTGTTACAGCTGAGGTGAAAATCACCTCCTCATAAAGTTCATGTTTTCACTGCAGGTATTTCATTACGTTTCTTTGTACCTTTTCAAGTCTCCACAGTTTGCCCGTTCTTATTCTCCAATCACGCTGCACTCAGTTACTTTATTCAAAGTGCATCACTTCCTTCTGTTCAAACAGGTTTGGATGGTATTGTGGATATTATTTCAACAACATTGCACAAGAAGTGCTAAAACTATATTTTTGGAAAGGCATCAACGTTATAGGTGAAATCTTGCCAGTTGGGTTTTCTGTAAATATCTTGAAAGACAAATATGAGAATGGAGGTTTGAAGTCCTGAAGCATTCTGTTCAACATAACTTTGACCATGTTAGGCCACTTGTTCCACTCTTGAGTTTTAAATTAAAATTTCCTCATTATGGCTTGTGTATTGTGTTTGACGTCATTGAATTGAAATCGGTGTCATTTTAATATTTATCAGTAATATTAATCGGAATGCAAAACGTATGTACAGTAGTGTTCAGAATAATAGTAGTGCTATGTGACTAAAAAGATTAATCCAGGTTTTGAGTATATTTCTTATTGTTACATGGGAAACAAAGTACCAGTAGATTCTCACAAATCCAACAAGACAAAGCATTCATGATATTCACACTGTTAAGGCTAATTGGGCTATTAGTAAAAAAAAAAAAAAAAGTAGAAAAGGGGGTGTTCACAATAATAGTAGCATCTGCTGTTGACGCTACAAACTCAAAACTATTATGTTCAAACTGCTTTTTTAGCAATCCTGTGAATCACTAAACTAGTATTTAGTTGTATAACCACAGTTTTTCATGATTTCTTCACATCTGCAAGGCATTTTGTTGGTTTGGAACCAAGATTTTGCTCAGTTACTAGTGTGCTTGGGGTCATTGTCTTGTTGAAACACCCATTTTCAAGGGCATGTCCTCTTCAGCATAAGGCAACATGACCTCTTCAAGTATTTTGACATATCCAAATTGATCCGTGATACCTGGTATGTGATATATAGGCCCAACACCATAGTAGGAGAAACATGCCCATATCATGATGCTTGCACCACCATGCTTCACTGTCTTCACTGTGAACTGTGGCTTGAATTCAGAGTTTGGGGGGTCGTGTGGCCCTTGGACCCAAAAAGAAAAATTTTACTCTCATCAGTCCACAAAATATTCCTCCATTTCTCTTTAGGCCAGTTGATGTGTTCTTTGGCAAATTGTAACCTGTTCTACACATGTCTTTTATTTAACAGAGGGACTTTGCAGGGGATTCTTGCAAATAAATTAGCTTCACACAGGCGTCTTCTAACTGTAACAGCACTTACAGGTAACTCCAGACTGTCTTTGATCATCCTGGAGCTGATCAATGGGTGAGCCTTTGCCATTCTGGTTATTCTTCTATCCATTTTGATGGTTGTTTTCCATTTTCTTCCACGCGTCTCTGGTTTATTTGTCCATTTTAAAGCATTGGAGATCATTGTAGATGAACAGCCTATAATTTTTTTCACCTGCGTATAGGTTTTCCCCTCTCCAATCAACTTTTTAATCAAACTACGCTGTTCTTCTGAACAATGTCTTGAACGTCCCATTTTCCTCAGGCTTTCAAAGAGAAAAGCATGTTCAACAGGTGCTGGCTTCATCCTTACATAGGGGACATCTGATTCACACCTGTTTGTTCCACAAAATTGACAAACTCACTGACTGAATGCCACACTACTCTAATTGTGAACGCCCCCTTTTCTACTTTGTTTTTTTTTTTTTTTTTACTAATAGCCCAATTTCATACCCTTGCATATCATGAATGCTTGGTCTTGTTGGATTTGTGAGAATCTACTGAATCTGCTGGTACCTTGTTTCCCATGTAACAATAAGAAATATACTCAAAACCTGGATTAATCTTTTTAGTCACATAGCACTACTATTATTCTGAACACTACTGTATGTGTTGAGCATGAAGCCACCATGTGTCCCCTGCTCACTGTACTCCAGTTTGTGGAATCGTCTGCTGGTTGACATTGGTACAAGTTGGTAAATCCAATGTGAATAGGATCTGTTAGCAATCAAGGTTACATTTTAAGCCTCATGCTAATATACCCTATATAGGAAGAAGCGTAATTTTATTTTTCTGGTGTGCTTCTTGAAATCCAGAGCTAATGTTGCTAGTGCTCATTTGCAGCTGACCTTAGTTTTCACAAAACGTTTGATTCAACATCTTGATAATTTGTGGGATTACCAAGAAGTTGGACATACTGTGAATGCTGTCTGGAGCGTGTTGCTCCTGAACTGTTCAAATGCTTGTCGGACTGAGTGTTGGGAAAGGTTGTGTAAATCAGCTGATTAGGTGCCTTTGGTGGTGCAGAAAGGTTTATTGGCCTTGGATTTGCACAGGATGCTGTGGTCTTTGTGAAATAATTGATGGATACCCTCATTGTAGCGCTTGAGATCTGAGTGTTTTTGGGTCTGCCATTGTCCCAGATCAAGAGTACAGTCCAGGTTTTCTGTGACTTTTCTGGACTTGGCCAACAGGATTAAATATATAAAGTGTTAGACTCATAGGGGCATTCACTTATCTCGAAAGTAACGTTCATGTCTCTGGATCATCAGCATGGAGAAGCTTAGGGAGAGGTTATGGAGTCATGAGGTCACCAGACAGGTGTTTGGTGATGCTGATATTTTAGCAGAACTGCTTTAGGGTCCTGGTCCTTCCTGTCAACTGTATAGTTGTGAGACTGGACACTAATACAGATAGAAGGATACTTTCAAGAGATGGATGTGGACCGGTTGTCTGCCTGAGTTTTTGCCACAGTAGACCCACAGTGGTTCAGTGGTGTGATGGATACGGCAGCAGTGCGTTCTCCCAGACCTGACCTAATTTATGGACATGAGCGTATGTAAGTTATTGTTAGTGAGCTTGAATGTTTTAAGTTTCACGTACCCTACTAGTGTTTAATTTCTTTTTGACTTAGATGTTTCCTTGCAGAATACTAGACTGCCTCACTAGATGGCAGTAGGTGACCATTAACTACTGTCTGGTTCTCTGGTTTTCATTTTATGACCGTCTCAGCATATATTTGGGCAATTCTATGGTAATGGAATTACAACTGCAGCAAAATCTGGACATATGGCATCTAACCAAGACAGATTAGCTCAGATTGTAATTCCGTTACCGTAGAATCACCCATTTGTGATTCGTGCCTTCCAGTGTAGTGTGTCATCTGTTCTTTATCTGTACAGACACATTTCTTACATTGCTCATTAAGGATCTGCTTTGTTTTTTGCAAAGTTTGTCTGGTTTGAGACAAAAGGGGGGCAAATTATCCAGTGAGTGTTCCAAGTTGACGAGGGACTTAATGCAGCGGACGTTTATCTGCCCAAGTTTTCCTGTTAATTATTTGTTTGGTGTGGTTTGGAATCTTGATTAGCTGGCAATTTCCTGGTGTTTTGACTGGCGCCAAGCGGTATCTCAGCAAGTGGAGTCAAACATAAGAAAGACCACCTCCAGTGGTTTGGGGTCAACGGTGTCACTATGCTCCAGTAGGATGATGAGTGAAGTTTGGTTTGGACTTCTGTTCATTTGATCCATTATGTTAGTTTGGACCGCAGCACATCGACCTGAGTCATACTGGAACTTTAGAATAATCTCTTCCATGTGTGATGACTGTGTTTTCAGTGGAAAAGAGAAGCTCTGTTCTTTCACCCCTCACTTACCTCATTCCTCGATTGGGTTTGTCTCATTCATAGTTGCTTTTCCACAAGCTTAAATAATAAATTACCACAAAAAGAAAGCAGAAGATGAAAAACTCATTACTGTAATTCACAGGGAATGCAACCCAACATCAAAATGTTGCAAGATGTTGGAACTCCCACTACTAAAGTTTGCTATCTTCAGGCTGATTCACAAGTGCTGCTAATCTTTCTTGACCAAACATCAGGATCCTGTGTAAACTGCCGGAGACACTGTGCAGAACCTCTGCTTTAGGAAGTGTGTCTGTGTGGAACAGACCTTTATCACAGATTTACATACTTTCCCGTTTCCGCAGGGTGGAAAGCAATGGAATGAGAAGGTTCAGTAATGGCAGATGTACACTCTGGTCGATAAGTATTTGGACAGTGAAACGATTTTTGTGTTTTTGCTTTGGTACAGCACCACAACAAAGTTAAAGTGAAACCGTTGAGATGTGCTCATAGTGTAGACAAGCTTTAATTCAAGGGATTTAACAAAAACATCACATTAACCATTTAGGAAGTACAACCGCTTGTGTGCACGGTCTCTCCATTTTAGAGACCATAAGTAAGTGGACAGACTAAACATGAGGACTATTGATACAAATCATCACTTTGACAGCCTGTTTTTTGATTGTTTGTTGCACAAATCAGGATGGATATATGGACATTTTCAAGTCACTGAATGTGTCTTGGACATCACTTAAACCAATCATTAAGAAATACAAACAGTATGGTAAATATCTGGAGAAGGCAGCTCTTAAAAAATGTGATCAGGCAAGAAGGACACTAGTGAGGGAAGCCAACCAGACAGTTCTGTGGTTACTGTGGCTGTGATTAGAAAACCTATGTATCATGAAACATTTGTCTCTTGTGTCACCAGTTAAAGTGGTTTTATGGTGGAGTAGCACAGAGGAGAATTTTAAAGATGTGAAATTTCAGACAGTTTGCCAGAAGGCACATGGGAGGCTTGGGCCTGAATTTGATGTGTTTTCTTGTACAAACATTTTTGCCTGTGTTTCAATCCACCATGAAGTTGTGACTAGTGATGCAGCAGATAGAAGTTGCCCTTTTACACAATAGTCACAAAAGCCTATAACTCCCAGGTGTCTTGGTGGCTCTCCTCACAAGTCTCCTTCCAGCACAGCCGCTTGGTTTTGAGAACTGCCTGCTTCAGACAGATTTACTATGCAATCTCATACTGTTTGTATTTCTTAAAGCTATAGTATGTAGAATTTAGTGCCACCTTGTGAAATTGCAGCTTGCATTATGTTGTTGCTAATGATGATTTTGTTTTCCCTTCATGTTTTTGCTTCTTTGGTCACAGGGATTCATGCTCCCTCACGTTTGAATGTGATGAGCAATATGTTTGATGCTCCATTTCACAAGGACGAGGGTTCTCAAACTTGTTAGTCTGCACTAGCAACCAGTAGACACTGTATAGGGAAGAAACCACTGATTACTTTTATTTTTTCTTCAGTCTTCTAGCCACACAGGAAATTGCAAAAGGCGGAATAAGTATGTTTTGGGCTCCTGTATCAACATGGTGGCATCAGTGAAGTGGTTCACTCCCATGTAAGTATGAAGGGCTCATTTCAAGCTTGTGCAAATGCATCCATTCTTTGTTGAAGGTAATTATACACTAATAACCATGCGGTTTTTAATGCCATATTTCATTTCTCTGAACAAACACCTCTAAGTCCCACACACTAGCTTTAATTATTGATGTAAATAAGGTCCAAGACATACAGTAATGTTCAGAATAATAGTAGTGCTATGTGACTAAAAAGATTAATCCAGGTTTTGAGTATATTTCTTATTGTTACATGGGAAACAAGGTACCAGTAGATTCTCACAAATCCAACAAGACCAAGCATTCATGATATGCACACTCTTAAGGCTATGAAATTGGGCTCTTAGTAAAAAAAAAAAAAAAAAGTAGAAAAGCGGGTGTTCACAATAATAGTAGTGTGGCATTCAGTCAGTGAGTTTGTCAATTTTGTGGAATAAACGGGTGTGAATCAGGTGTCCCCTATGTAAGGATGAAGCCAGCACCTGTTGAACATGTTTTTCTCTTTGAAAGCCTGAGGAAAATGGGACGTTCAAGACATTGTTCAGAAGAACAGCGTAGTTTGATTAAAAAGTTGATTGGAGAGGGGAAATCTTATACACAGGTGAAAAAAATTATAGGCTGTTCATCTACAATGATCGCCAATGCTTTAAAATGGACAAATAAACTAGAGACGCATGGAAGAAAATGGAAAACAACCATCAAAATGGATAGAAGAATAACCAGAATGGCAAAGGCTCACCCATTGATCAGCTCCAGGATGATCAAAGACAGTCTGGAGTTACTTGTAAGTGCTGTGACAGTTAGAAGACGCCTGTGTGAAGCTAATTTATTTGCAAGAATCCCCTGCAAAGTCCCTCTGTTAAATAAAAGACATGCAGAAGAGGTTACAATTTGCTAAAGAACACATCAACTGGCCTAAAGAGAAATGGAGGAATATTTTGTGGACTGATGAGAGTAAAATTGTTCTTTTTGGGTCCAAGGGCCACAGACAGTTTGTGAGACGACCCTCAAACTCTGAATTCAAGCCACAGTTCACAGTGAAGACAGTGAAGCATGGTGGTGCAAGCATCATGATATGGGCATGTTTCTCCTACTATGATGTTGGGCCTATATATCGCATACCAGGTATCATGGATCAGCTTGGATATGTCAAAATACTTGAAGAGGTCATGTTGCCTTATGCTGAAGAGGACATGCCCTTGAAATGGGTGTTTCAACAAGACAATGACCCCAAGCACACTAGTAAATGAGCAAAATCTTGGTTCCAAACCAACAAAATTAATGCCTCGCAGATGTGGAGAAAACGTGAAAAACTGTGGTTATACAACTAAATACCAGTTTAGTGATTCACAGGATTGCTAAAAAAGCAGTTTGAACATAATAGTTTTGAGTTTGTAGCATCAACAGCAGATGCTACTGTTATTGTGAACACCCCCTTTTCTACTTTTTTCACTAATAGCCCAATTTCATAGCCTTAAGAGTGTGCATATATCATGAATGCTTGGTCTTGTTGGATTTGTGAGAATCTACTGAATCCACTGGCACCTTGTTTCCCATGTAACAATAAGAAATATATTCAAAACCCGGATTAATCTTTTTAGTCACATAGCACTACTATTATCTGAACACTACTGTATTCAGCGACTTGGAAATGTTCAGGTATCCGTTCTGTTATTTATCTCAAGAAAACTGACTATCACTGATGTGTATTAATTGTGTTAATAATGATGATCATATTAATTTATCTTATTACTGATGGACTCTGAAAATTAAATCTGAAAGCCCACATGACAAGCACAACGTGACACAATTAGATGCTTCAACTGCATTGCCATTATGTAGAAAAATCACAATATTGTGTCACTGTCCAAATATTTATGGACCTGACTACTTCCATCAAATTCCAATGTTATTCTTTGTGAACAGAAGTCTATACATGGTCAAAATTAAACACAAATATAAAACACCCACTTTAATATCATATGACTAAATCAGCACTTGTGGCACAAACACTTTGTTTAAAAAGATTAATGAAATTCCCCAAACCTGGCAAACTGACAAATGCATTTCCAATGTTTTCTCTGTACCACTCTATCAGCAAGCTGTGACCGATAAAGCTGAAGTTGTTGTATGGACAGTCCCACCAATCACAGCCACCAAAGCACCATCAAAGTTGCCATACTGTAATAGTCTTGGTGGCTTCCCTCATCTCATTTAACCATACTTTGCTACACTTTTCCCATTATTTGATGGCTGACATAACAAAACTCTCTGGGATATTCTGTGATTTGGGAATATTTGTTTATTTACCAATGCAACATTTTTTTTTTTTTTTTTTTTTTTTATGTCAAATAAGGTTTGCTCAAAGGGGTAAATACTGATCATCAATAGTGGAACCATTCAATAAAAACAATTCCAGCTGTTTCACTCACTTACGAAAGCCTGAAGAATCTTTATCACCACATCCAAAGACTGTATTCTCTCACTTCTGCAGAATTTCTCAAATGTTTTCCAGCTGAGAGGAATGAGATTTGAGGGAATAGCTAAATTTACCATGAGAAAGACTTCATTATGTTCTTTTCATGTTTATCAGTTTCCAGATGTAGATTCTGGATCATTGTTTTTCTTTTGTTTTTACAATGTGATGGTGCATTTTATGACTATCGAAGGAACTTTTTTGTTGTACATACTCAACAAAAATATAAATGCAACACTTTTGGTTTTGCTCCCATTTTGTATGAGATGAACTCAAAGATCTAAAACTTTTTCCACATACACAATATCACCATTTCCCTCAAATATTGTTCACAAACCAGTCGAAATCTGTGATAGTGAGCACTTCTCCTTTGCTGAGATAATCCATCCCACCTCACAGGTGTGCCATATCAAGATGCTGATTAGACACCATGATTAGTGCACGTGTGCCTTAGACTGCCCACAATAAAAGGCCACTCTGAAAGGTGCAGTTTTATCACACAGCACAATGCCACAGATGTCGCAAGATTTGAGGGAGCGTGCAATTGGCATGCTGACAGCAGGAATGTCAACCAGAGCTGTTGCTCGTGTATTGAATGTTCATTTCTCTACCATAAGCTGTCTCCAAAGGCGTTTCAGAGAATTTGGCGGTACATCCAACCAGCCTCACAACCGCAGACCACGTGTAACCACACCAGCCCAGGACCTCCACATCCAGCATGTTCACCTCCAAGATCGTCTGAGACCAGCCACTCAGACAGCTGCTGAAACAATCGGTTTGCATAACCAAAGAATTTCTGCACAAACTGTCAGAAACCATCTCAGGGAAGCTCATCTGCATGCTCGTCGTCGTCATCGGGGTCTTGACCTGACTCCAGTTCTTCGTCGTAACCGACCTGAGTTGGCAAATGCTCACATTCGCTGGCATTTGGCACGTTGGAGAGGTGTTCTCTTCATGGATGATGCGAAGGAGATGTGTTGCACTGCATGAGGCAAATGGTGGTCACACCAGATACTGACTGGTATCCCCCCCCCCAATAAAACAAAACTGCACCTTTCAGAGTGGCCTTTTATTGTGGGCAGTCTAAGGCACACCTGTGCACTAATCATGGTGTCTAATCAGCATCTTGATATGGCACACCTGTGAGGTGGGATGGATTATCTCAGCAAAGGAGAAGTGCTCACTATCACAGATTTAGACTGGTTTGTGAACAATATTTGAGGGAAATGGTGATATTGTGTATGTGGAAAAAGTTTTAGATCTTTGAGTTCATCTCATACAAAATGGGAGCAAAACCAAAAGTGTTGCGTTTATATTTTTGTTGAGTATACATGGATACATACACAATGTATACAGTTTGTGCGGTACATTTAATTCTTCCTAATTAGTTACAGTTAGACCCAATCTAACCACTTGGAGCAGTGGGCAGCCATAGTCTTTTAGGAGGAATTTCTTTAAACTTGGTACAAGTCCTTGTTATAGGTGGGTAATATGCATATTATCATATTGCTTGAGTTGGGCCCATTTTCCCAGAGTTATGGCCCTTGATTAACAAATCTAGTCTCTGTCAGTTTTATCATTTGGTGCCTGCAATCTGAAATCAAATCCTCTTACATTTTTAGGAGGAATTTGTGAAACTTGGTACAAGTCCTTGCTTTAGGTTTGTATTATGCATATTATCATATCACTCAAGTTGGGTCTATTTCGTGACTTGCTGCTTGCATTCTGAAATCGACTCCTCACATATTTAGGATGAATTTCATTAAACTTGGTACAAGTCCTTGAAATGTTATCAGAATGTAGAAAGCCCTTGTACCAAAGCAGCATTTGCCAGCGGGGGATATTGTGCTCTCAGCACATGGAGGGAACCCACACAAACATGAGAACATGCAAACTTCACACAGAAAGGCCACAGATGGGAATCAATCCCATGACCTTCTTGCTGTGAGGCAACAGTGCTAACCACTAAGCCACTGTGCTGCCCCACTGCAAACATCCTGATGCATAATTCCAGGATTGTTCTACCTTGGCAGAGGCATGTGCCCTCTGAGTGCCCTGTTAGTTGGGTAATGTAATCCTGATGGTAGTTGATACTGAGATACTGTAGCCTCAAAGCGCTAGTTCCAGTTTGTGTTGGTGCAACTTTCTTGATTTATTTGTGCCTCCAAAGCTGCCAAAAATCCACTAGATTTACAAGGAAAGCGAGCTAATAAACACAGATCATTACCAGATGTCACCCTCCCCTTCTCTCCTTTCCAACCTCCCCCCCCCACCCCACTCTTACGCCCACCCCCCTGCTTCTCCACTCTGAGAAAGTTTTTCTCCCTTAAACAGTGAGCTCAGTGGAAAATGTGAGTGTGGGCCAGATCCTCTCTGTAGGCCCACAGTTGAAGAACACACATGTACGTACATAGCAACCGTGCAACATCTACCCACATCCACACCCTGCCAAACCAACACCCCTCCTCTCTCAAACCACTCCATCTGGAGCACTTGGTGGCGCTCTGTCTCCTCCTTTCTTACTGTAAGAAGGAAAAAATGGGGGGGGGGGGGTTCCCATGAAAAAAGGGGGGGGGGGGGTTCCCATGAAAAAGGAAAGAATTCCCGATCCCCTCCTCTGCCTTGCTTTTATGTTCAGGTCGTGTCTGCGCACCAAACCAGATGTACTGAAGCTCCACCCACACTATTCTTCCACAGAACAGGGGAACATTTCAAGAAAGAGAATACAAAATGTTTGCAAGATGTACGTCTGTTTTTCATTAAGCACAAGCACTGAATGTGCGTCCACTCAGTTTTGGGTTTCTGCGTGTGAAAATGAGTCCTTGTAATATTGCACATGTTCGCAAAATCACTTTCGCCCCCAGTTTTCTGCTGACACTTTTTTCAATAAATAAATAAAATAAAAATCAGAAATATAAGCTTTGATGTGTCGGGCAGCACTCTGCATCTTTCACCCTGCATCCTCCTCAGGCTGTTTATTCTCTGGCGTGGATGGAAGTGCTCCTTTTAAGGAATCGCGCAGATCATATCAACTTTTTTGGAGGGGGGGGCTGTGCGCGTGCTGGTCTGCCAAAGAAAGTGCGCGAACTCCTCCTCCTAATTTTCTTCCTCCTCCTTCTCCCTCGCCGCGCGCTCTGGTGCTCCTCCGCGCGCTCCCGGTCTCGTCTTGGTCAAGCTGCGGCGGAGCCGCTGGATCACCTAAAGTACACCGAATCTGTTTCGAGATACCGGGTTAGGGTCTGGAAAGGTTCTCTGTGGCGGGTTTTTATTTTCAGGGGAGCGGGGACTTGTGTTTTCTTTGTGTTTTCAGTTTAGGTTTTTAGCCGTATCATCATGGGGACTCTGAGGTGTCTCCTTGCGCTCTTGTGCGCCTTGGTCGGAGCGCAGACGCAGCTCCAGAGACCCAAATTTGCGGGTAAGTTCCTGTGCTGTTTGAAAAGATGCTACAGTTTTGTAGTATGTTGTATTAATGGCATGTTTGTATGTTCAATCGAGTCACAGGGCAGAGTTTGATAGTGCAGATGTGCGTAAAGGCGCGTCCAGATGAAATCAGAGCAGTAAGTGTGAGAGCAGTGTTGGTCTCAGACCTCTCAGTGCTGTGAATCATGTGAACACCTGAGACCTGCAGTCAGGGACTGACAGGTCACAGGTCTGTACCTGTTTGAACTGGCTTGATTTGGGTCTTTGTAGAGGGCCCCTGGTGACCTGTGGGGGCCCACTGTGCTGTAGACTGGATGGATGGATAGATGGATGGATGGATGGATTCTTCACAGATGGCTGTCACTGACTTTGTTTCTTTGTTTTTTTCGTGAGCAGAATGTCCTGTGGACCTTTTCTTTGTTCTGGATACATCTGAGAGTGTCGCCCTCAGACGAAAACCTCCCGGCTACTATATCGACCAGATCAAAAATTTCACTAAGACATTCATAGATGAACTGAAAGACACGTAAGACAGATACACACACACACACACACACACTGAGAGGGTGGGCGGGGTCTGTGATATTTAAGTATACCAGCTGTTTCCCAGGGGTCTTTCCATCGGCCACAGAAGTATAGTGTCAGTAGTCAGTGCTCAAGGTCAGAGGTCAAGGTCAGATTTCTGGCCCCAAGCTCATACATAGAAAAATGTCTGATTTTATTTAAATAAGCTTAGATATTTTGTCTTGATTGTTGAAAAGCCTGTAAAGCTTTTTTCTACATGTCTGATATTTTGAAGCATGTGCGTGGTGACCCTTTGCTCTCTCAGCACCGCTGATCTGCTTCTTATATTTGTCAGTATCCATGTGTTAATCAGAAAACACTGAGTGGTCACATGATTTGATGGGGAATGAAACCGAAGAAAACATGGCAACAACTCACACCAAAGCAAAATCCTTCAGAGGCAGTGATTCCCTGATGGGGAGGCACATGCATGGTTGCTAGTCTCATCAAAGTATCATATTTGTTCAATACTGCTTCATGAAACTTAGAATCTGCTGCCATGTTGGATGTGGAATGTTGGCCAACATAAAAGTCAGGTCATGCCTTGGTGGTGGACTTTACTGCATCCACCATACAATATCATGGCTTGGGATCCTAGACGGCAACCACCCAGGCAGGCAACTACCACCTCTCCAGAGAAGCACCTGTCTACTGCAGTCAGGCTAAATGTGAGCATTCCCTTGGCCTTCTTTAGCTCTTGGGGATCTTTAACACTGACACAACTACACGTTGGATCATGTTCAGAGAAACGTGTCACATAGCCAGAATGTCATAGCTGATGCTCCCTCACAATGCAAATGATACTTCTTATCTTAGTCTAAGTCATTGTTTCCCAATCCTGATCCTAATCAATCCAATTCCCAATCCAATCCTGGTCCTAATCAGAGCAGATCAGCTCAGTCAGGTGTGTTCAGATAATCAGCAGCTGACTGAGCTGATCTGCTCTGATCAGTTCAGGGACAAATAGAAAATGTTCAGTGATTTGGGTCCCAAGGACTAGGACTAGGAAACGCTGCTTTAAGTCAATCAAGTATAGCTGAGAACCAGAGGCTACTGTCTAGCGTTTCTTGAAAATTGAGTTGTTTCTTGAAAATTGAGCGTTTCTTGAAAATAGGTGGCAGGAATTCACTTTGTTTTCCATGTGGAACTAGGAACAGAAGGAAGCAGCCCCTACTAACTACATGTTGGGTAGAAGTTGCTGACTTACCTGTTTGATTTTTATATGCTCTAAATTCCAAAGATTTATTCTGTTTGAATTTCATATGTGACAGAGATTGCTTTTAACACAATGCACAAGATTGGATGGTGCAAAAAGTTTTGTTTTTTTTCACCCTAATATAACATGGTTTTGAATTAAGACTTCTCATAAAAATTGTTCACTGATTCAATTCATTATAAAGGCTTGGCAGATCTATAGGCAGGCAGGAGTGGTCAGCTGCTTGAAAGAATGGTTCCAAGCATGCAGCTGTGTTCCAATCTGTCAACAACAGGTCAGGACTTTCCGGATTTGTTAGTACTTGAACCTACTACCTACTATAAATTTATCAAGTCTCTCTTCTCAGTAAATATTTTTCTATGCTTTTAACATATATATTTAATGTTAATACACAGTGCATCTGGAGAGTATTCACAGTGCTACACTTTTTCCATATTTTATGTTGCAGCCTTATTCCTAAATGGATGAAATTCATTTTTTTTCCCTCAAAATTGTACACACAATACCCCATAATGTTAATATGATTTTTTTTTTTTTGGGGGGGGGGGGTTGCAAATACATTAAAAATAAAAAAAACTAAGAAATCACATGTACATAGGTATTTACAGCCTTTGCCATTAAGCTCAAAATTGAGCTCAGGTGCATCCTGTTTCCACTAATCATTCTGGAGATGTTCTACACACAATACCCCATAATGACAATGTGAAAAAAGTTGATCTTTTTTAGATTTTTGCAAGTATATTAATAATAATAAAATAAAAACTAAACTAGGAAGTCACACGTATATAAGTATTCACAGCCTTTGCCATTAAGAACAAATTTTAGCTCAGGTACATCCTGTTTCCACTGGACATCCTTGAGATGTTTCTACAGCTTAATTGGAGTTCACCTGGGGTAAATTCAGTTGCTTGAACATGATTTGGAAAGTCACACACCTGTCTACATATAAAGCCCCACAGTTGACAGTACATGACAGAGCACAAACCAAGCATGCAGTCAAAGGAATTGTCTGTAGATCTCAGAAACAGGATTGTGTTGAGACACAAATCTGGAGAAGGGTACAGAAACATTTCTGCTGCTTTGAAGGTTCCAATGAGCACAGTGGCCTCCATCATACATAAATGGAGGATGCTCAGATTCACCAGGACTCTTCCTAGAGCTGGCTGCCTGTCTAAACTGAGTGAACAGGGAAGAAGGGCCTTAGTCAGGGAGGTGACCAAGAACCCGATAGTCACTCTGTCAGAGCTCCAGTATTCCTTTGTGGAGAGAGGAGAACCTTCCAGAAGAACAAGCATCTCTGCAGCAATCCACTAATCAGGCCTGTATGGTAGAGTGGCCAGATAGAAGCCACTCCTTAGTAAAAGGCACATGGCAGCCTGCCTTGAGTTTCCCAAAAGGCACCTAAAGGCCTCTCAGACCATGAGAAACAAAATTTTCTGGTCTGATGAGACAAAGATTGAACTCTTTGGAGTGAATGCCAGGAATTGTGTGGAGGAAACCAGGCACCATCCATACAGTGATGCATGGTGGTGGCAGCATCATGCTGTGGGGACATTTTTCAGAGGCAGGAACTGGGAGACGAGTCGGGATTGAGGGAAAGGTGAATGCAGCAATCTACAGAGACATCCTGGATGAAAACCTGCTCCAGAGCGCTTTTGACCTCAGACTAGGGCTACGGTTCATCTTTCAGCAGGACAATGACTCGAAGCACAAGGCCAAGATATCAAAGGAATGGCTTAATGGCAACTGTGTGAATGTCCTTGAGTGGCCCAGCCAGAACCCAGACCTGAATTTGATTGAACATCTCTGGAGAGCTTCCCATCCAACCTGATGGAGCTTGAGAGGTGCTGCAAAGAGGAATGGGCAAAACTACCCAAAGATAGGTGAACCAAACTTGTGGCATTATATTCAAGAAGATGTGAGGCTGTAATTGGTGCCAAAGGTGCATCAGCAAAGTATTGAGCAAAGGCTATGATACTTATTATGTACATGTGATTTTTTTTTAAAATAAATTTGCAAAAACAACAACAAAAAAAAAACATTTTCCATGTTGTCATTATGGGGTGTTGTGGGTAGAATTTTGAGGGGAAAAATTTATATGGTCCATTTATTTATTAAGCCTGTAACATAACAAAATGTGGAAAAAGTGTGAATACTTTCCAAATGCATTGTCAACTCATTTTAGGCATAAATATAAAAAATATCTGGGAAACACCTGAATATACAGAAGATAGGAACTTTGAACCCGCTTTTCTAAAAACTTGAAATCTGTGGGATAGTAGACTCTGGTTCTCACCTACTCAGATGACACAAAGTCATTGCAGTGGTACCCAAGGATTCAACAAAGAGACCGAGTACCAAAGGCATCCAGTCATTGCCTCAATATCACTTGGTATTATCAGTTATCAAGTTGTTTTACCAATGAATATGGCTTTATACACAATTCAGAAAACCATACACCCTTTGTGTATAAAGCCATATTCATTGGTAAAACAACTTGATAACGATTTTATCATATACCTACATATAAATGATAAATGCACGCAGAACACAATGGGCGTGCTCTCCCTTCGCTCACTGCCTCTGGGGGTACGGATGCGGGACCCGCAAAGAATCGAAGTCATGGCCACAGAGCTCTGCGGCTGCATTACCAAGACCATGCAGCAGGCGCTGCGCATCAAAACAGCGAGCGTATTCTCTGGACCTGAATGCTGCATGCAGCTCGGCACAGCAGACGGGGGGCCGGTGTGAGTGGCCCGCTGCGGCGCTTACCGAGCTCGCGCATCGGAAAAAGTGAGAGCAATTGTGGTGATGCTGACCGGTGTCACGTACAATTCTTTCCGCCTCGCTTAGGAAACAGCGCTTGGAACTTGAGGTTGATGGATGATGAAAGAAGCAAAACACCTTCGCAATTTACGTTGATATTTTGATGAATTTGTGTTGATTTCTTCATTTACAGCAGCTTCATTAAACAAATGTACTCGAATGATTATCAGCACGACGGCGAGCTTACAGGCTAACCTTCGCTAACACTAGAAGACAGTTGCCAGTTATGGCTTCTGAAACAAGGGAGAGAAAAAAACAGCACAGTTCAGCTGAAGCATTAGTAAACGTACATGACACCGGTGGGAAATACACACGTGGAACAAGAGGTGAAGCTCTTAACAGACAGAATATTTTTCGTCCACTAATGCTTCAGCTGAACTGTGCTTTCATTTTTTTTTTTCTCCCTTGTTTCAGAAGCCATAACTAGCAACTGTCTTCTAGTGTTAGCGGAGGTTAGCCTGTAAGCTCACCGTCGTGCTGATAATCATTCGAGTACATTTGTTTAATGAAGCTGCTGTAAAGGAAGAAATTAATCAAAATATCGACATAAATTGCGAAGATGTTTTGCTTCTTTCATCAAATATCCACCTCAAGTTCCAAGCGCTGTTTTCTAAGCGAGGCGGAAAGAATTGTATGTGACACCTGATTAGCTGATTACTCAGGTGGTATGAAAAATATTACGCGTCCGCGAAAAGGGTGTATTGCTATTTATTCTTTAGTGTTTTATCCAATCATATTGGCGTATCATTTATAGGTATATGATAATATGATAAACCTTGGGCAGAGGTGGTTAAGTTCATCATATTGTACTGATTTTTAGAGATAAAACTTTAAACTGTCAATTATAATTTGCCATTTATTTGATAAAATTAAAATAATTTATCAGGAAACAACATGATCTGATTTATATACACTGGGCAGCTCAAACAACCACTAAGGGTTGCTAAATGTAGTTATCTTTGTCCAACTTGTAGGGGGGTGGTAAATGTCCACATCAGGATTATGAATTTTGAATGATTTATGGCCATGAATGGGGAGTGTACCAACTTTTAGAATGGTCATATGTCAGGTACACGCACTAACATCAGCCCACATATGAAGGAAATCCAGTGCGAAAACGAGCTGAAAATTAATTTTTTATTTATACAAAATTTTCAAAGTGCAATCTATTAAAATGTGTATCATGACATACGTTTTGGATAAATTAATAATAACCTGGTTTTAAATGCTTTTTCATCAAATATAGACTGGTTTAAAGTGGTGGGTTTGTTTAAAGCTGTTTTAAAGAGGAATTGAAATGTGTGAAACCAGATATTAGCTAGCTGTTTTGGACTGATTTTAAACAGCCCTGAATCAATATCAGTCTGGATTAAACAGCATTGGCAGTGTCTTTTTTATTTTTATTTTTTAAGATAAGTTAACTGTGCAAATATCAGATAATGGATTGATGGCTTATTTGGATGGATTGTCAATATCCAAGGCTGCAACAAACAATTCTTTTCATGATCAATCATTCAATAAAAACAGATTCATCAAATCAATTAGCTGTTAGGTCCATAAGATGTCCTAAGTGGTAACAAATATCAATCAATGTTTTCCACAGTACAAGATGATGCCTTCAAATATCTTATTTTGTCCATAACACAGAGATACTCAGTTTACTACTAGATAGGAGTAAATAAACTTGTAAAATAAACCAGAAAGTATTCACATTTAAGAAGCTGAAATCAGAAATTCTGGATATTAATATACTAAAAATGAGTGTCGTCAAAATAGGGGTCGATTAATTTAATTGTCAAATAATAATTGGTTAATTGATTGTGTTTGCAGTTAGTTATCCAAATGAATATGTGGATTTTAAAACGTGATGAAGATTATATACACTCAACAAAAATATAAACGCAACACTTTTGGTTTTGCTCCCATTTTGTATGAGATGAACTCAAAGATCTAAAACTTGCATGCAGATGAGCTTCCCTGAGACGGTTTCTGACAGTTTGTGCAGAAATTCTTTGGTTATGCAAACCGATTGTTTCAGCAGCTGTCCGAGTGGCTGGTCTCAGACGATCTTGGAGGTGAACATGCTGGATGTGGAGGTCCTGGGCTTGTGTGGTTACACGTGGTCTGCGGTTGTGAGGCTGGTTGGATGTACTGCCAAATTCTCTGAAACGCCTTTGGAGATGGCTTATGGTAGAGACATGAACATTCAATACACGAGCAACAGCTCTGGTTGACATTCCTGCTGTCAGCATGCCAATTGCACGCTCCCTCAAATCTTGCGACATCTGTGGCATTGTGCTGTGTGATAAAACTGCACCTTTCAGAGTGGCCTTTTATTGTGGGCAGTCTAAGGCACACCTGTGCACTAATCATGGTGTCTAATCAGCATCTTGATATGGCACACCTGTGAGGTGGGATGGATTATCTCAGCAAAGGAGAAGTGCTCACTATCACAGATTTAGACTGGTTTGTGAACAGTATTTGAGGGAAATGATGATATTGTGTATGTGGAAAAAATTTTAGATCTTTGAGTTCATCTCATACAGAATGGGAGCAAAACCAAAAGTGTTGCGTTTATATTTTTGTTGAGTGTGTGTATATATATATATATATACGAGGTCTGTCCATAAAGTATAGGTCCTTTTTATTTTTTTCAAAAACTATATGGATTTCATTCATATGTTTTTACGTCAGACATGCTTGAACCCTCGTGCGCATGCGTGAGTTTTTCCACGCCTGTCGGTGACGTCATTCGCCTGTGAGCACTCCTTGTGGGAGGAGTCGTCCAGCCCCTCGTCGGAATTCCTTTGTCTGAGAAGTTGCTGAGAGACTGGCGTTTTGTTTGATCAAAATTTTTTCTAAACCTGTGAGACACATCGAAGTGGACATGGTTCGAAAAATTAAGATGGTTTTCAGTGAAAATTTTAACAGCTGATGAGAGATTTTGAGGTGACACTGTCGCTTTAAGGACTTCCCACAGTGTGAGACGTCGCACAGCGCTCTCAGGCGGCGTCATCAGCCTGTTTCAAGCTGAAAACCTCCACATTTCAGGCTCTATTGATCCAGGACGTCGTGAGAGAACAGAGAACTTTCAGAAGAAGTCGGCTTCAGCATTTTATCCAGATATTCCACTGTTAAAGGAGATTTTTTAAATGAAAGACGTGCGGACGGATCCGCGCGTCGGCTTGCAGCCGCCGCGACGCTCCGCCACAGGAAAAACACCTCTGTTGGAAGCCTTAAGGACAAGTTGGAACATATCCAGCTGTTAAACAATTTCTCATATACTCACTCCACTGAAAGCCATCAAAAGCCGCCTGGATTTTACAAATCGTTATCAACACGGAGGTGTTTTTCCTGTGCCGCCGCACCGCGCCGGCTGCGTCCCGACACGCGGACCCATCCGCACGTCTTTCATTAAAAACACGTAAATGGCAACGCCGAAAACCAACATTGAATGCCCATAGCCTTCGATCCCTCATGCGCCACTGCATAAAAAACCAACATCATTGTGTAAAGGATCTTGCCACGTGGGCTCAGGAACACTTCAGAAAACCATTGTCAGTTAACACAGTTCGTCGCTACATCTACAAGTGCAAGTTAAAACTCTACCATGCAAAGCAAAAGCCATACATCAACAACATCCAGAAACGCCGCCCCCTTCTCTGGGCCAGAGCTCATTTGAAATGGACAGATGCAAAGTGGAAAAGTGTGTTGTGGTCTGATGAGTCCACATTTCAAATTGTTTTTGGAAATCATGGACGTCGTGTCCTCTGGACTAAAGAGGGAAAAGACCATCCAGATTGTTACCAGCACAAAGTTCAAAAGCCAGCGTCTGTGATAGTATGGGGGTGTGTTATAGTGCCCATGGCATGGACAACTTACACATCTGTGATGGCACCATCAATGCCGAAAGTTACATCCAGGTTTTGGAGCAACACATGCTGCCATCCAAGCAATGTAATTTTCAGGAACGTCCCTGCTTATTTCAGCAAGACAATGCCAAGCCACATTCTGCACGTGTTACAACAGCATGGCTTTGTAGTAAAAGAGTGCAGGTACTAGACTGGCCTGCCTGCAGTCCAGACCTGTCGCCCATTGAAAATGTGTGGCACATTATGAAGCGCCAAATACGACAATGGAGGCCCCGAACAACTGAAGTCGTACATCAAGCAAGAATTGGAAAGAATTCCACCTACAAAGCTTCAACAATTAGTGTCCTCATTTCGCAAATGCTTATTGAGTGTTGTTAGAAGGAAAGGTGATGTAAAACAGTGGTAAGCATACCACTGTCCCAGCTTTTTTGAAACATGTTGCAGGCATCCATTTCAAAATGAGCAAATATTTGCACAAAAACAATAAAGTTTATCAGTTTGAACATTAAATATCTTGTCTTTGTGGTGTATTCAAATGACTATAGGTTGAAGAGGATTTGCAAATCATTATATTCTGTTTTTATTTACATTTTACACAACGTCCCAACTTCATTGGATTTGGGGTTGTGTGTGTGTGTGTGTGTGTATATATATATATATATATATATATATATATATATATATATATATATATATATATATATATATATATATATATATATCTGTGTCTGTGTGTTACTTGCTGCCCTTGTGGTTTGGCTAAGAGGAATTCTTTTTCTGCAATATTTTTAATGTTTATTTGCCTAGGCGCCACCGTTGTGATCGCTACCTGACGTGGAACTCAGGAGCGCTGCACTACAGTGACGAAATCATCCTTGTGCGAGAGCTGAGTGATATAAGCACCAGTCGGCAAGCTCTGAAGAACGACATCGATACCATCAGTTTTATTGGCAAAGGCACTTACACGGACTGTGCCATTAAGAGGGGCCTGGCTGAGCTGCTCACAGGGTGACCAACACACACAACCATATTTATTACACACACATGGAAAAACAAAGGCTCAGTTGCTCACAGATGTGTTTGTCCTTGTATGCAGGGGCTCCCATTACCACGATAACAAGTACATAGTGGTAGTGACTGATGGTCATCCAATTACTGGTTATAAGGAGCCATGTGGGGGCTTGCAGGAGGCTGCACATGAAGCAGCACTACACCGGGTCAAAGTGTTTGCTGTTGCTATTAAACCTGACCAGGAGGTATCACACTTTTTTTTTTTTTTTAACAACATGACATAAAACCTCATATTTTGCATCTTGTTTATGTCCATTACATGTGTATATGTCAAAATAATTGTACTTCCAATTACAAAATGTGTACCAACTAAAGATTCAGTTATCAACAATACAGCCAAGTCTTTTTTTTTTTTTGCCCCGGCATGAAAAGTGCCCGCTTTTCGTATTTTTAATCTTCCCCTTCTCCTAACTCTAACCCTAACCGTAGCATAAGTGTGTACCTTCCCTAAATGTTAACCATGACCCCGACCCCCCCATTCACCCCACATTTTGTGCCCCGTCACAAAAAACACCCCAAAACATAGTGGATAAAAAGAAGAAATCAATGTCTTGTAGAATTAATAATAAAAACAATAACACAACAAACTTTATTTGTATAGCGCTTTCTGCTTTATGCATTTAAATATATTTTTAACAATTAAATTAACTGCAACTGTTAGTTTTTAATTAATTTATACTTAACAGAACATAAAATGTTATACAGAGTGACCCCCCCCCCCCCCCCCCCCCCCCCAAAAAAAACCCAGAACCCATAAAAATTGTAATAAACCCTACAAAGGTCCAGCAAATTTCTTGAAATGCCTTGAAATTTGCTGGACTTAAACCGCAGTCTGTGTGCGATCATTCCCCAAGGTTCCAATTAATTTGTTTGCTTCGCATAAAAGTCATGTTCTTTCAAAATTGTGCTCCAAATGGTATGATTTGTTATTGAAATAGACCTCTAGGTAAAATATCTAACAAGATATGTTGGGACATGTTGGGGAAGATGAAATTTGCTGAACCTTTGTAGGATTTATTACAATTTTATGGGTTCTGTGTGTTTTTTGTTGTTTTTTTTTTGGTCACTCTGTATTTACTTAATCTAGTTATGTCAACCAGCCCCACAAAACCTGGTTGTTTAAATGTGAAACCAAGTTAAAACAAACTGTGATAATTAATTGTGTATTATGTTTCCCATCTAAACAACCCATGTTTTGCGGGACCACTTGATGTACCACAAGTAAATTTAATATTCCATTTTTTTTTCTAGAGTGATATGTAA
This sequence comes from Thalassophryne amazonica, assembly GCF_902500255.1. NCBI lineage: Eukaryota > Metazoa > Chordata > Actinopteri > Batrachoidiformes > Batrachoididae > Thalassophryne > Thalassophryne amazonica. The sequence goes on from NC_047114.1 coordinate 43,511,752, forward strand.
ATAAAACAGATGTTTTTTCTGACTGAACACATATATTGTTAAATAAAATGCAATATGTACAGAGGAGGAACTTGTCCGCGTTAGGACGCGTTACCTGTCCAAGCTTTGCCGCCAGTGGTTTGTATCTTCCTGTTCACTGGCTGTGTGGCCCGCAGTAAGGGCCTTCCCCTCAGTTTGGGAACCACTGTCATGTAGAAACTCCATGGAGTGTGTTCATAATGAAGTTTAAGCTTCATAGAAGTCTGGAATGTGTCTGTGAAGTCTAACATAAAGAAGACTAGACGGCTTTGGCAGAAATGATGTAAACAATACAGAATAAGAACACACTCAGACAGTGCACACTTTTGCCAATGTTCCAAATTTGTTATGTTAGTAAGTGAAAGTGTTTAGAAACTGTTCATCTGGCTCCGTATGTGCACTGATATACAACGAGCATCAGACAATTCTGCTGACTGGCTTTTAGTGAATACATGCAGATCAATGCAAAACGTGCTTTAATCCCTTTGAAGGTCGTAAGTAACGTCAACGAAATATGCTTTAAGATCTCGGCATTGTCAGTTAGTCATATATGCCGGTGTTGATGTTTGTGTTTTTGTCTCACCAGGACACCCGTCTGCAAATCATCGCCACAAACAAGGACTACAGACAAAACTTCACTGCTGCAGACTCAGCCAGATCCACCCAGATGGAAACCATTCGAACCATTATTGACATGATTGTATGTATCCTCGTCTCTTTTTACATCAGTCAAAACAGAACAAAATGTGAAATTAAACTATATATTTTTGTTTCCTCCTCTTCTTTGCAGACAAATGAGACCATGGATGTGGTATGTCTTTTTTAAGTTACCTTGAATGAAAATAATTTAAGTTCTTTTGTTTGTGTTTGTTTGTTAGTTTGTTAGTTTGTTTGTTTGTTTGTTTGTTTGTTTGTATGGTGCTGATTATTGAAAGGAAAAATGTCAGGGAAACATACATATTACAACATAGAAATGTAATTTACATTTAAAAAAATTCCCAGAATAAGTGCATATACATAACTACACACATTTTAAATATTAAATATTTTTAACAATTTTGTGTCAGAACTATATAAAATTTAAATAATTCAAAACCGTTCCATGCTGGCTACATGATACAGGGCATGAAATTTTCAGAACCAAATTATTCAGCAGCTATAAATGAGTGCACTTATTACAGTACACACCATTACCAAGTTCCGCACTTCGTCTCATAATATTTAACAAACATTTTAGAAATTCCCGGCTCCTATTTAAGGAGGGCCTAATTATCACTCAGTGTAATTTCAGTAACAATAAACTGCTATATTGGGCAGCACAGTGGATTAGTGGTTAGCACTGTTTCCTCACAGCAAGAAGGTCGTGGGTTTGATTCCCACCTGAGGCCTTTCTGTGTGGAGTTTGCATGTTCTCCCTGTGTTTGCGTGGGTTCCCTCCAGGTGCTCTGGCTTCCTCCTACTTCCAAAGACTTGCAGGTTCGGTGGATTGAAAATACTTTAAATTGACTGTAGGTGTGAATGCGTTTGTCTGTCTATATGTGGCCCTGCGATAGACTGGCGCCCTGTCCAGGGTGTACCCCGCCTCATGCCCTATGACTGATGGTATGACTGTGAACCTTAATTGGAGTAAGCACGTATAGAAGATGGATAGAAATTGCTATATCAACAATAAAATAAAATAGTCATTCATTCTACTGACTTTTTATTTTATTTATTTTTTTATTTTATGGCTATACACTGTGAACTATGTCGAGTTTCTCACTGTGGTACTTTTATTAAAATCCTATCCTGAAGGGAGCAGGTTTCTTTGTACACATGCTTGATTGATACATAACAAAATGTACAAACCAATCAGTGTCTGTGAGCGTGGCTTGATGGGGGATGCACATGTAGTCCCTTCTCAGCAGTTTTTTTTAGTTTATTAAGTTTAATCAGAACTTTGCAACAAAATAAAACAAAACAAAACTGTAGGTAGAAGCAAGGCTTATATACACCTACCCCTTTTACCTCAGCAACTTTTACTTATCACAACAAAACCAAAACAAAACAAAGTGACCAGAACAGCAAACACAGACATCTTAAAATAATCAATAAACTCAAATTCCTCATCATATTACAAAATTAATAACTTAATTGTCCATACATTAACCAACAGCTTAACAGTTTAATGAACTGTTTTGTTGTTGTTGTTGTTGTTGTTAAAGCTATATCAAACAAACAAAAAAAAGCAATATTTGTAAACAATTATCTTTATATGCTATGTTTAATTTCTACTGGCTCCACCCCAGATTTATCCGTATCTGTTCCAGTGCATTTTTATGCTTTACACCAAGAAACAGATGGGGACAAAAATATACCCACTCCACTGAAATAACAAACTAGTTTAAATATTTAATGTAATACAAAATACAAAAATAATTGTGATATAAATTATGTTAGCTTTCATTCTAAATGAGAACAGCGCAGAATGATTCAGTCCCTGGGCTAGCATTACGGGTTAGCCATGTAGCCAAATACATAGTCAAATATGTAGCCACATAGCTAAGAGCTACTTTTAGCCACAATGGGTCAGAAAAATGTTATAGTCATACATAGTTCATGTGTTCATTGGTATGATTTACATATACACTGCGTAGCTCAAGAAAACGAATTGTGGCTAAAGAGAAAATACATAATTTCCCTATATTGGCTAAGCATTTAAATGTCATAGTGTTAGCGCAGTCTTATGTGGCATCTTTTTCTGACATTCAAAATATTTTCTGTCTAATTCACTAGTCACAGTTTTAATCCAATCACATATGATTTGGCAGTTCAGGAAACCAGAATTAAAATTTCTCTATGATACACTAAAATAAATATGTAAAACACTGCAACAGAACAAATTATTGTCTTCTTCTTGTTCTTCTTCTTGGAGTAGTTAAATTGAATTAAATTATGATTCTTTTCTTTGTTTGAAGAACGCAAAAAGTATAGTATACTTTGGCGAATCTCACGGGTCCTCTCGGACTCACGGATTTTGAAGTGCATTCCCGCAAAATCTGTGAGATTTTAGCGTAGTTCCAGTGTCAAATCATCAAATGTACTAGGCAATGCGGTATTTTTGTTAATACCCTTGAATTAAAGTTAAAAGTGTACAATATAAACACATCTTGATTGTGTACAGAAGCAAAATCACAGTGGCCCAGTGTGGACCTGACTGTAACTGCTGAAAATCAACAGGGGACAAAGAAGGGAAACAAAAACTGCCACTGACATTATGTTAACTGTGATATTCACCTTCACTATAAAAGCACCTAAAATATTCACATGTTAAACAGTCCATCAATCAGATTATATAGATTATATAGACTGGGCCCATTTACTTTGTAGATATCAGGTGGGTTCCTTTGTTGCCAAACTACGTCTCCTTGTTAAAAACAGTTCTTCTGTTAATTTGCTTCTTAGCCCTGTGTACTGACAGTACTTTTCTTTTGTAACCTGTTGCTGATTGTACTTTTTTCTTTTCTTTTCAGTGTTGTACGTATGACTGCCATGTAAGTATCAGTTTTTCTCTTTTTTGTTGCTGCTAATTGAAATGTATTTCTAATCTTATTTATTAATTATTGTTGTTGTTATTATTATTATTAGTATTATTGTTATTATGATTATTACTTTACACATATATCACTGGTTCTGTTTTGTTGTCTTGTATGTAGGCTCAGGGAGGCCCCAAAGGACCAGATGGAGATCCTGGCTCTAAGGTATAATATGAAGACAATCAATGTGACAAAGTTACAGATTTTTAATTTCTTAAATAACGCTGTGGAATGTCTTTCAGGAACTCTGCAGCATTATTAAACTTCTGAATGTTGTTTTATTTCTTCTCTACAGGGAGAAACAGGCAGACCAGGGATGCCAGGAGAAAAAGGTGATATCGGTGACGTGGTAAGTGCTTTAAACCTTGGCACACAGTAGTCATTACATCTCCTTGAATTGAATGCTTGAATTGGAGTCCACTAACAATTATTTCTTTAACTGTGTTACAGGGCAGCCCTGGTGATCCTGGTCCTGTTGGTTACAGTGGGATGAAGGTATAGTGTTTTCATGAGATATGATGGTTTTAAAGTCATGCATTGTGTAGCGTAAAATCAGAGAAGTACTGAAAGGTAAATTAACCAAGCATAGTTCTGTAAAGACAACACGTGAGGAATAGCTTTTTGATGATTCATAAAATTGACATTTACTTTTTGTTGATGTGTAGTTACAAGAGAGTACCTTTTATTTTTGTGGTATATCACAAAAATACATCAAACTTTTTTGCTAGTAAATTGCTTATTTTGTGGCGATTCCATGCCAAATATAGAGATTTCATATCCATGACATGTTGCAAATGACATGAAGGACGAAGTGTGCGCATAAGGTTTGAAGGTCACGTTGCAATCAATGTAAATTGGGAGCTCTGAATTTCTGTGTAACACCAAGATAAAACATTTTTAATAAAGCTATGATAACAAGTAACGTACAGACCTACTGGCTGTGTTTTTCTAATTCTGGGTGGTTAGGTAATATCAGAATATGTAGTTAGCAGAACAATATTTGAATATGTAACCCAAAATGTATATTGATGAAGTGTTAATCACATCAGTTACATACCAACATGTGATACAGTAAATAACAAGACTCTGGTAGTCTTAGTTTTGGAGTTATTGTGTCTGAAAGAATGTAGATACACTCACTGACTCACCCAGATTACTGGGACACAAGCCATGATAACCACTTAGAAAATGTTAGCCTCCCCACTTACTCATTTTGACAAAACCATTAAAAACATTGTAAATGTAACTCATGTTATCTTTAGCAAATGACCTATCTGACGTTACCTGACCTGTCACTCAGATATACAGCAAACATTTGTGTGAAATTTAAACAAATTTTATCCTGAATTGTTTGCAGTGGGATCTCTGGTGGCCTATGTTTATGAGTTGTGTCACTGCCTTTATGATTTTATTTTATATTGTCACAATCAACATTCTACAGTATTTCTTTAGCTCTGTGAAGCTAACATTAGCATATGTAGTGAGCAGTACCCTTCGACCCTCGAATGACAACCTGAGTGTCAGTGTGCACATTGTCTTATCGCAATTTTTGTCCGTGTCGTTCAAAACTACTAATGTAAATACAAGATTCTTCAGCTTTGTAAAACTTTGCAAAACCTTAAAATTGTTAGGATGGCCTAAGCAGTGGGTCACCCCTTTGAGTCTGGTCTGCTTGAGGTTTCTTCCTCAATATCACCAGAGGGAGTTTTTCCTCACCACTGTCGCCTGTGTGCTTGCTCTATGGGTTGGTAAGGTTAGACTTTACTTGTGTGAAGCACCTTGTGGCAGGATGTTCTGTTTAAGCAAAAACTATGTCTGATGTTTTATGTTTCTTGGCATTATGATGACAGTAAATTAAAGTTTGCTCTGCTTCTAATCTGTGTGTACTTTGTTTCCAGGGAGATCGCGGACCCAGAGGAGAAAAGGTACATGTTGAATGTATAAATACAAGAAATAGCTTTTATTAAGATTCATTATGTAATTTTTTTAATTAAATATCATATTTGGAAGTGCAGTATTATTCATGACTGTGCCTGACAAATCTATATGTTTTCTATAGGGTGAAAGAGGACACAAAGGCTACAAGGTGAGCTGACGTTTAATTCCACATTAATCAGGATGTTCCTTTTACGTCTGCCAAGGACGGAATAAAATCATTGGTGTTTATTTATTTATTTATTTGTCTGCCTGTTAGCGGGATTACATCAAAACTACTGCACAGATTTTGACCAAAGTTTCACCACAGATAGATATTAGACTATGGAAGACTCCATTACATTTTGGAGGTGATCCGGATTTCAGTTTATATAGGCTTTGAAGGGTTATGTGAAAACTCCTTCACGGATTCTCACCAAAGTTGCAGCACAGATAGATAGGGCATCGAAGACTCCACTGAATTTTGGAGGTGATCCAGATCTGGATTGGCAGATGTCAGAAATCTCAGATTGGTCTTGTTTTTTGTTGCTTTTCTTGAAGTCTCACAATCAGAATCACTTTTGTTCGCAAAGTATCCACAGAATACAGGGAATTTGACTTTGGTTTGCGCGCTCTCTGTATGGCATGTGTAAATATACACTAACCACTGAATAATTCACAGTAAAAAAAAAAAATGAGGAAATGAAATGTGCAAGTAGAATAAAATGTGCAATAAGAGAAAAAAAGAAGGTGTGAAACAAACAACAGGGATCATTTCACTGGCGTTGTTTTTCTCTCTTCTCTATGTGTCTGTGTTTCTCAGGGTGACAAAGGTCACAGAGGAAAAGACGGAATTGATGGTCAGAAGGTGGGTTAAGTCCCAGACGTCCCGTTGGTGTCTGGCTGTGCTTGTTGTCGGTGGGATGAAGTTGTTGAGATTCATATTTTTTTGTTTTTTTCATCAGGGTGAAGCCGGATTCCCTGGTCTTCCCGGCTGTAAAGGTTCTCCTGGATCAGATGTAAGTCGTATCTTTGAATTCCAAATAATTCCACTGGTGTTACAGACTCCTACTCCTCTCATGGGAATGTCTCTCACACCATAAGCTCTCACAATCACATTCAGATGAGAAATCCTCTGATAGGTGCTCATCGGCTCAGTCATCACGTTTCATCACAAGCACACGATCAGACGGAGAGTTCACACACTTGCTCTCAGTTGTAATTTCACTGTTCCCTTTTACACATTTAATATCCACATATCTGTGTGGGGCTCAACTGCACATTGTTTACACACTGACTATTAGCTACAGTTGTGTGTTTAGTAGCAACGCTGACCAGCATCTCGCGTCTGGAGCCCAGTGGGCAGGAAGCCCTCGAATCTTCACTCACTGTTCTGTTTACATTCTGTGCTGTCAAATTGTTTAATTGATGCTGTACAGTCATACTGCAAATAAACATGTACATATACATGTGCATACGTGTGGACAAGACTCAGTGGTCGAGTTCTGCGGCTTATGATCACGTCTTTGAAATGTCTCTATGTTTTGTGCTTCAGGGCTTGCAGGGAGAACCTGGTCCAAAAGGAGATCCTGGTCCTTATGGACAGAAAGGAGAAAAAGTAAGATGTTGCACAACTTGCAGAATATACTAACATGACTAAATCACCCCGACTCATTCACAAAACTGATGAATATAAAATAAAAATTGAAATAACAGTGCTTTATGTTTGGCCTGCCTGTATATGTTGTATGTGTGTGTGATTCTGCAAGTGTCTGGGAGTAGTGAGCTACAGTACATGTAAATAAAATAGTAATTTAACCACATTTTTAGTAGCTTGTTGGCAGTTCACCAACATTCTTATGTGCATATTTATTCAAGTAGATATTTTTTTCTGTTTTTTAATTCGCTACTGAAACTACAAAGTATTTTGATCCATAAAAGGAAAGGAATGCTTTGTTTTCCTTATTTTTTTATTTCATCATTGCTTCTGTACTTTGACTTCATTCTTTGAAAAGAAGAGAGATGACACACTAGAGAAGGTCAAAGCATTTCTGAAGTCCCCCCATATTAATTGTATTCTCATCTTTGTGGAAAATCTGAATAAAGTCCCAGACAGCTTTTCAGCATCGGCATGGACAGTTTCAGTGTCCAACAGAGCCTCTTGTTAGATAAGAACTTTGAAAGAAGGCTGATGTGTCTCTGCTCTGAAGAGTCAAAATAAAGGCCTGTTGTTTAGCCAGTGTTCAAGTTTTTATATGGTCTAAATGGAGCAAGTTGAAGACTGTCTAAAATTATGACATAATTTTTTGTAATAATCTCAAATGAGTGGAATTTATTGCTGGCAGGCGACTTTTTGTATATTTGATCATTTCTTGCAAAGGAGTTAATGCTACTTTTCAAAGCAATTCTAGTTAATTGTACTAGACTTGCTATAGTTCAACTTCTTCTGTTGTTAAGTAGGTAAGTAGCTTCCCCAGTGTTATTTCACAGGAAGTGTTTGTCATACAGTTTTAATTTTGGTGTTAAAGTATATCCAAATATACAAATTTTGACAGACTCTAAAGGAACCCATCATCAGAAACTACAGCATTGCTATGATCACAGCCAAAGACAGAAACATTCATCCTTTACTCAGATTTTACAACTCCAAATAAGAAAAAGTTGGGATGGTTTAGAAAATGCAAATTTAAAAAAACCAGCAGTGATTCTTACATTTACTTTGACCTCTGTTTCATTGCAGACAGTATACACACAAGCTATTTCATGTTTTGTGTGGTCAGTTTCATTTCATTTGCTAATATACATCCATTCCTCCATTTTAGGAATGCAACAGATTCCAAAATAAGTTGGGACAGGGGCAGTTTGGGGCTAGTAATGAGATAGAAAAATAAAATGATGCTATGTCATACAGCTGATGTTAACAGGTGATTGCAGTCATGATTTGGCACAAAAGCAGTATCCATGAAATGCTGACTCTCTGTGGCGCAAAGATGGATGGAGGATCTCCAGTTTGCCAACAAATGTGGGAGAAAATGATTGAAATATTAAAAAAACAGCATTCCTCAAAGAAAGTTTGGAAGGGATTTGCATATTTCTTTCTCTGCATAATATCATTAAGTGATCAAGGAATCAACGGTACAAAGCCTAAGCTGAACACCCACGATCTCAGATTCCTCAGATGGCACTGCATCAAAAGCTGTCATTCATCAATAGCTGATATAACCACATGGGCAAGGATTTACTTTGGTAAAGCTTTGTCAAGTGCTACAATACAGACTTATATTCACAAATGGCATTTAAAACGTGACTGTGAAATAAAAGAAAGAAGCCTTATGTTAACCTTGTCCACAAGCAGTGACAACTTCTTTGGGCTCAGAGGCAACTGAGTTGGACAATCACACAGTGGAAACATGTAATGTGGTCAGACAAATCAGTACTCCAGATCTTTTTTGGAAAAAATAGACACCATGTGCTGTGGACCAAAGCTGACAAGGGCCATCCAGAATGTTATCAGCAACAAGTCCTTAAACCAGGGTCTGTCATGGTATGGGGTCGTGTCAGTGCCCTTGGGAAAGATAATTTACACTTATGTGATGACTGCATTAATAGAAAAAGTAAATTGAGATTTTGGAGCAATATATGTTGCCTTCAAGATGATATCTTGTCCTAAGAAGTCCATGCAGTTTTCAACAAGACAATGCAAAACCACATTCTGCACATATTACAAAGGCATGGCTGTGAAAGACAAGGCTATGGATACTGGACTGGCCTGCCTGCAATCCTGACCTGTCCCCAATAGAGAATGTGTGGAGAATTTTGAAATAAAAAAATGCAACGATGACCCTTAACTACTGCACACCTAGATGTGTTTGCAGGAAGAATGAAACAAAATAGCACCTGAATTGCTTCATCTCTTGGTATCCTCAATGCCAAGATGTCTTTTACATGTTATGAGAAGGAATGGCAACATTACAAAGCAGTAAATGATTAGTGTGCCAACTTTTTTGGAATGTGTGAAGATAACATAAACTTTATTGATCTCACAGAGGAGAAATTCACATGTTATGTCAGCTCTTAAGAAAACACACAAGATGGGTGCAAGTAGAGGAAAATGTTCATCAAACAGCGTGTGCAAGGATAAGCAATGATAATAATACTTGTAACAGTACAAGACATAAGAAATGAGGTAGAAATAGAATATGTATGTATGTGTGTGTGTGTGTGTGTATATATATATATATATATATATATATATATATATATATATATATATATATATATATATGCACACACATACCTATACACATACACATATACATATGCATATATATAAACATGTGAAATGGAGTTTACGTGTGGTAAGGTGACGTTAGTGCTGGGATTTGTAAACGAGTTATTGCATATGATATGTGGACATATTAATAATATTGCACGTGATTTGTGGACATATTATTGCATGTGGTTATTTCACAGTGTTATCGTACAGTCTCACAGCAGCGGTATCGTTCCTTCTTGCACTGAGGGTGCCTCAGTCTGTCACTGAACGAGCTGGTCAGCTCCACTACAGTCCGGTGCAGAGGGTGAGAGGAGTTGTTCATGACGGATTTGAGCTTGGTTAACACCCTCCTCTCAGCCACCTCCTCCAGAGAGTCCAGAGGACAGCCCAGACCAGAGCTGGACTTCCTGACCAGCTTGTTCAGTCTCTTTCTCTCCCTCTCTGTGCTGCCTGGGGCCCAACAGACGACAGCATAGAGGAGAGTTGAGGCTACAACAGAGTCGTAGAAGGTCTTAAGCAGAGGCCTGCTCACTCCAAAGGATCTCTGTCTCCTCAGGAGGTGGAGGCAACTCTGACCTTTTTTGTACAGGGCGTCGGTGTTGCGAGTCCAGTCCAGTTTGTTGTTGAGGTGAACACCCAGGTATTTGAAACTGTCCACAGTCTCTATGTCCTTCCCATGGATGTTCACCGGTGGGTGAGGTGGTGGTTTCCTCCTGAAGTCGATCATCATCTCCTTCGTCTTACTGGTGTTGAGACACAAGTGTTTGCGCTCACACCAGTCCACGAAGTCTGTGATGACCGACCGAGTATGACTGGACCGGTACTCCAGCTCGTTCCCCTCAGACATGCGACCCACAATGACAGAGTCATCAGAGAACTTCTGGAGGTGGCATCTATCTGTGTTGTAGGTGAAGTCCGAGGTGTAGAGGGTGAAGAGGAAAGGCGAGAGGACAGTGCCCTGGGGGGCCCCGGTGCTGCACCTTACCACCTCAGACTGACCGCCGCGCCCGCACGTACTGCAGGCGGTCATTGAGGTAGTCGATGGTCCAGGCGGCGAGATGTCCATCCACACCTGCGTCCTCCAGTTTCCCCCCCCCAGCAGTGCCAGTCTGATAGTGTTGAAAGTGCTAGAGAAATCAAAGAACATGACTCTCACTGTGCTCCCGCCAGTCTCCAGGTGGGTGAGCACTTGTTGCAGTAGGTAGATGACAGCGTCATCTACCCCGATGTTGGGCCTGTAGGCGAACTGCAGTGGGTCCCAGGTGTCGCTCACCATGGTGCGGAGGTGAGACAGGACGAGCCGTTCCATGGTCTTCATGAAGTGGGAGGTCAGGGCAACTGGTCTGTATTGGGCCGGTTCCTTGGCGTGCGGTGTTTTGGGAACTGGGACCACACAGGAGGTCTTCCACAGGGTGGGGACCACCCCCAGGCTGAGGCTCATGTTGAAGATGTGGCTGAGGACCTCACAGAGCTCATCTGCACAGGTCCTCAGCAGCCTTGGGGAGATCCCATCAGTCATGTAGTCAGTGACACACTGGGTCAGGCCGTTGATGTCTTTTTCAGTATTTTATTTCAATTTATTTTCATTTATATAGCGCCAGATCACAACAGAGTTGCCTCAAAGCGCTTCACACAGGTAAGGTCTAACCTTACCAACCCCCAGAGCAACAGTGGTAAGGAAAAACTCCCTCTGAGGAAGAAACCTCAAGCAGACCAGACTCAAAGGGGTGACCTTCTGCTTGGGCCATGCTACAAACATAAATTACAGAACAATTCACGGACAAATATACAAGAAATGCTATTGGGGCACAGGACAGGAGGATCGCCAACACGAATACAACTCCCATCTCTGGATGGAGCTGCACCTTAAACAGAGAGAAAAAACAGAATCAGGCATCAGAAAGACAAAAAAAATACTGTATAATTTGCCAGCATTAAACAACAAGAAAAACAGAGAAATACTAAGGTGATCACCGGCCACTAGCCCTAAACTTTACTAAAAGACTCAGAATTTAGGTAAAGTTGAGGCTGCAGCCCGCTCCAGTTACTGATAAATGAATTAAAAGAGTAAAAAGCGTAAAACAAAACTGTACCAGTATGCTAGCCATATGAAAGGGAAAATAAGTGTGTCTTAAGTCTGGACTTGAAAATCTCCACAGAATCTGACTGTTTTATTGATGCAGGGAGATCATTCCACAGAACAGGGGCACGATAAGAGAAAGCTCTGTGACCCGCAGACTTCTTATTCACCTTAGGGACACAAAGTAGTCCTGCACCCTGAGAACGTAAAGCCCGGGCCGGTACGTAAGGTTTAATTAGGTCAGCTAGGTAGGGAGGTGCCAGTCCATGAATAATTTTATAGCTTAGTAGCAGAATCTTAAAATCTGATTTCACTGGGACAGGAAGCCAGTGAAGGGATGCCAAAATGGGTGTAATGCGGTCGAACTTTCTGCTTCGTGTCAAAAGTCTGGCTGCAGCATTTTGAACCAATTGGAGACCCGTAATGCTAGACTGCAGTAAACCAGAAAATAGAACATTGTAGTAGTCCAATCTAGAAGAGATAAATGCATGAATCAGGGTCTCAGCATCAGCCGTAGACAGGATGGGACGAATCTTCGCTATATTTCGCAGGTGGAAGAAAGCAGTCCTAGTAATACGAGGGCTGTCCATAAAGTATAGGTCCTTTTTATTTTTTTCAAAAACTATATGGATTTCATTCATATGTTTTTATGTCAGACATGCTTGAACCCTCGTGCGCATGCGTGAGTTTTTCCACGCCTGTCAGTGACGTCATTCACCTGTGAGCACTCCTTGTGGGAGGAGTCGTCCAGCCCCTCGTCGGAATTCCTTTGTCTGAGAAGTTGCTGAGAGACTGGCGCTTTGTTTGATCAAAATTTTTTTCTAAACCTGTGAGACACATCGAAGTGGACATGGTTCGAAAAATTAAGCTGGTTTTCGGTAAAAATTTTAACAGCTGATGAGAGATTTTGAGGTGATACTGTCGCTTTAAGGACTTCCCACGGAGCGAGACGTCGTGCAACGCTCTCAGGCGCCGTCGTCAGCCTGTTTCAAGCTTAAAACCTCCACATTTCAGGCTCTATTGATCCAGGATGTCGTGAGAGAACAGAGAAGTTTCAGAAGAAGTCGGTTTCAGCATTTTATCCGGATATTCCACTGTTAAAGGAGACTTTTTTAATGAAAGACGTGCGGGTGGATTGCAGCGTCGGCTCGCAGCCGCCGCGACGCTCCGCCACAGGAAAAACACCTCCGTGGGAAGCCTTAAGGACAAGTTGGAACATGTTCAGCTGTTAAACAATTTCTCATATACTCACTCCACTGAAAGCCATCAAAAGCCACCTGGATTTTACAAATGGTTATCAACACGGAAAAATTACCCCAAGGTTCCTCACTTTGTCAGTGTGATATATGACACGCGAGCCTAGGCTAAGCGTTAGCTGGTCAGATTGATGCCGATGTTTCACTGGACCAAAAACCATCATTTTAGTCTTATCAGAGATTAAAAGTAGGAAGTTTCTAGACATCCAACTTCTCACTGATGCAAGGCAATCTTCTAAGGATTTTATGTGAACGAGATTGCCAGCAGTTATCGGCATATGTAACTGAGTATCATCTGCATAGCAGTGAAAGGTAATCCCAAAACGCCGCAATATGTGCCCAAGGGGTGCTATATAAAGGGAGAAAAGCAGGGGGCCTAAGACAGACCCCTGTGGAACCCCAAATTTCATGTCACTAAGGTTAGAGGTAGTGTTACTGTACAAAACACAGTGAGGACGACTGGTCAAGTATGACGTCAGCTACGCAAGGGCACTCCCAGTAATCCCAAAATGATTTTCCAGCCTATCAAGTACAATATGATGATCCACGGTATCAAATGTAGCACTGAGATCTAACAGCAACAGAACCGTAGTGGTGTCCGAATCCATTGTAAGCAGAAGATCATTCACCAGTTTAGTGAGAGCCGTCTCTGTGGAATAATATTTTCTAAAAGCAGACTGCAGTGGCTCAAAGAGATTATTCTCAGTAAGCTAGTCTACGAGCTGCCGTGACACCACTTTTTCCAGAATTTTAGAGAAAAATGATAGATTTGATATCGGCCGATAGTTTGTCAATACACTAGGGTCAAGATTAGGTTTCTTAAGTAATGGTTTAATCACTGCAGATTTGAAACATTTAGGAACAGATCCAGAAGTTAAAGAAAGATTAATCATTTCCAGAACAGTCGGCCCAAGAGTGGGCCACAGGTCCTTAAACAGTTTTGTTGGTATAGGATCAAATAAACAGGTTGTGCTTTTTGTTGACATTACGAGTTTTGTCAGCATGCCTAGTGAGATACTATCAAATTCTGTAAATCTAGGTAATACCTCAGTAGTGGCGCCCACCTCAATAGCAGGGTGTAGTGGCTCGGTTAAGGCATGCCGGGATATGTTTAACCTGATGTCTTCTATTTTCTTCCCAAAGTAATCCAGGAAATCTTGTGCTGTAAAAGGAGAGCGAACTACAGGTGGTTGTCCATGCATAAGTGTTGCCACCGTGTCGAACAAGAACTTTGAGTTATGCTTGTTTTTGTTGATCAAATCTGAGTAGTAAGTCCGCTTTGTATCCAGTAATGCATGCTTATAGTCTAAGATAGCATCACGCCACGCAAGGTGAAATACTTCTAATTTTGAACGACGCCATTTCCGTTCTAGACCTCTTGCTTTATGCTTGAGGTCACGCAGATAATCATTGAACCAAGGTGCCTGTGATTTGGGGGAGTGCGGTTTTAACACAGGTGGTGCAATCATGTCAAGTGTAGTTTTGAGCACTGAGTTTAAACTATCCACAAGTCTGTCTACTGACTGGGTATTTGTCAAATGTGAAGCTAAGACATCAGGCAGTTTAGCTTCAAGTTCAGTCTTAGTTGAGGAGTTGATGCAATGCCGTAATGATATATAAGGTTGTTGTTCCACTAAACACGGCAGCGAAACTGTAAACTTAATAAGTGCGTGATCAGACACCACTGATATAAGAGGCATGATGTCAATATTCGTGACAGCAATACCACGTGCGAGAACCAGATCCAGGTTATTTCCACTAATGTGCGTCGAATCCAAAATACATTGCCGAAATCCTAATGCAGCCACAATTTCCATAAATGACTTGCAGAGGGGATCAGAAGGCTTATTTATATAAATGTTAAAGTCACCAATGATCAGAATGTTATCTACACTAGTTGACAAGTTAGAGATGAACTCACCAGATTCATCTAAGAATTCAGAATATGTGCCAGGAGGCCTATATACAGTGACAACGTAATACGACTGATTTTTATTCCTCTGACCTTGGCAATGTGTAATATCCTGAGCAGAGCGGAGAATCAGATGCTCAAATGAGTGATATTTGTAACCCCCAACAGCTAATAAGCTAAACCTAGCTTTATAAATAAGAGCAACACCCCCGCCTTGCTTCGCATCACGAGGGACGTGACTAAATGTATAAGCTGGTGGGCAGGCCTCATTTAAGGGGAGGACAGCTGTAGGTTTAAGCCAGGTTTCACATAGCCCAATCATATCTAAGTGATGATCAATAATTAGATCATTGATCAACAATGATTTTGAGGACAGTGATCTTATGTTAATGAGACCCAGTCTAAGGACTTCAGTGGGGTTGACAGTTGAACTGTTTGGGTTTAGGGGTGGTTCCAGAGTAGCATATATAAGATGCCTAGAAGTAGGTTGAGGTTTAAGACATTCCACGCGCATTGTAGGTAGCAGACATGAAATCTTTGCTATTGCCTGAACAACCACTGGGCCATCCTCAATTTCTCTCAATATAGTTATGGGTATTAAGTTTGGAAAGCAAATCCCTCTATGATTTTTATGGACACAACTACGGAAGTAGGCCACAGTCTCAACTTGTTGAAATTCCCTCCCTGGCAAATAAACTGCACTATCACCTTAGTGGATTTTCTGCACTAAATTCCCTGCTAAGCTAATGGATTCCACACCCACATTTGTCATAAGCCCTTGCAGGGTCTCTAATCACCTGCTGTGTGGCCTGCTGTAGATTTCTAATGTTACCTTCCCTGTAGAGCTCTATCTATGTTCGCAGACAAGAAGGCGGCGCCTTCCCCAGTAGGGTGGAGGCCGTCCGGCATCAGCAAGCCACGGCGGCCCCAGAACGAAGGCCAGTTATCAATAAAGCTAAAGCCTTGCTGTCTACAAAACTGTGCCAGCCACCTATTTAACGATGTCAGCCTGCTAAACACCTCATCAGTACCCTGGGAGGGGAGGGGAAACCATAAGAGTTTTTCCTCAGCCTCTCAGTGGCCTCTTCAGTCCAGAATTTCACCGACCTTTACTGCACTGGCTCTCTTCTCACCCTGGGTGTGTATTGGGGGAGCACATAGATGAGGTTGTGATCAGAGCGTCCCAGTGGGGGGAGGGGGTGAAGGTGTAAGCGTCCTCCACATTAGCATAAAAAAGGTCCAGTATTCTGTTGTCCCTGGTTTTACACGTGACGTACTGGGTGAATGTGGGGAGGGTGGCGGAGAGGGAGGCGTGATTAAAGTCTCTGGTGATGAGAAAGAGTGCGCGTGGGTGTTGCGGCTGCGTGACTGTGCTGTGAATCCGCTCACAGGCAGCGGCGGCATCCGCAGAGGGAGGAATATACGCGCAGAGCATAATCACACTTCCAAACTCCCGTGGGAGATAATAGCCTCATGCTCACCGTGAGTCGCTCCACGTCCAAGGAGAAGATCTGATCTTTCACGTGAATATGAGTCCCGCTGCACCATCTCTCACTCACATAAACAGCGTACCCCCCCCTCTCTTTTTTCTGCTCTCTGCCAGCGTCCTGTCCGCGCGGATAAGTGTGAAGCCGTCCATGTTGATTAAAGAGTCCAGTACATGTTCATCCAACCACGTTTCCATGAAGCACATGAGACTGCAGCCCTTATACAGCCTCTGGAAACGGGTTAGCGCTGCTAGCTCCTCGGTCTTGTTGCAGAGAGACCTTACATTCCCCATGACCCATAGGTATTAAAGGCACTGCGCTGCAGTGGTTTGAATCATATTTGTCTAATAGATTACAATTTGTTCATGTAAATGGGGAATCTTCTTCACAGACTAAAGTTAATTATGGAATTCCACAAGGTTCTGTGCTAGGACCAATTTTATTCACTTTATACATGCTTCCCTTAGGCAGTATTATTAGACGGTATTGCTTAAATTTTCATTGTTACGCAGATGATACCCAGCTTTATCTATCCATGAAGCCAGAGGACACACACCAATTAGCTAAACTGCAGGATTGTCTTACAGACATAAAGACATGGATGACCTCTAATTTCCTGCTTTTAAACTCAGATAAAACTGAAGTTATTGTACTTGGCCCCACAAATCTTAGAAACATGGTGTCTAACCAGATCCTTACTCTGGATGGCATTACCCTGACCTCTAGTAATACTGTGAGAAATCTTGGAGTCATTTTCGATCAGGATATGTCATTCAAAGCACATATTAAACAAATATGTAGGACTGCTTTTTTGCATTTACGCAATATCTCTAAAATCAGAAAGGTCTTGTCTCAGAGTGATGCTGAAAAACTAATTCATGCATTTATTTCCTCTAGGCTGGACTATTGTAATTCATTATTATCAGGTTGTCCTAAAAGTTCCCTAAAAAGCCTTCATTTAATTCAAAATGCTGCAGCTAGAGTACTAACGGGGACTAGAAGGAGAGAGCATATCTCACCCATATTGGCCTCTCTTCATTGGCTTCCTGTTAATTCTAGAATATAATTTAAAATTCTTCTTCTTACTTATAAGGTTTTGAATAATCAGGTCCCATCTTATCTTAGGGACCTCGTAGTACCATATCACCCCAATAGAGCGCTTCGCTCTCAGACTGCAGGCTTACTTGTAGTTCCTAGGGTTTGTAAGAGTAGAATGGGAGGCAGAGCCTTCAGCTTTCAGGCTCCTCTCCTGTGGAACCAGCTCCCAATTCAGATCAGGGAGACAGACACCCTCTCTACTTTTAAGATTAAGCTTAAAACTTTCCTTTTTGCTAAAGCTTATAGTTAGGGCTGGATCAGGTGACCCTGAACCATCCTTTAGTTATGCTGCTATAGACGTAGACTGCTGGGGTGTTCCCATGATGCACTGTTTCTTTCTCTTTTTGCTCTGTATGCACCACTCTGCATTTAATCATTAGTGATCGATCTCTGCTCCCCTCCACAGCATGTCTTTTTCCTGGTTCTCTCCCTCAGCCCCAACCAGTCCTAGCAGAAGACTGCCCCTCAGTGAGCCTGGTTCTGCTGGAGGTTTCTTCCTGTTAAAAGGGAGTTTTTCCTTCCCACTGTAGCCAAGTGCTTGCTCACAGGGGGTCGTTTTGACCGTTGGGGTTTTACATAATTATTGTATGGCCTTGCCTTATAATATAAAGCGCCTTGGGGCAACTGTTTATTGTGATTTGGCGCTATATAAAAAATTGATTGATTGATTGATTGATGACCACAGGCGGAATATGTTGTGTTGCAGGCTTTAACACCTTCTAAGACTGTACGAGGGCTGTCAATAAAGTAACGGTCCTTTTTATTTTTTTCAAAAACTATATGGATTTCATTCATATGTTTTTACGTCAGACATGCTTGAACCCTCGTGCGCATGCGAGAGTTTTTCCACGCCTGTCGGTGACGTCATTCGCCTGTGAGCACTCCTTGTGGGAGGAGTCGTCCAGCCCCTCGTCGGAATTCCTTTGTCTGAGAAGTTGCTGAGAGACTGGCGCGTTCTTTGATCAAAATTTTTTCTAAACCTGTGAGACACATCGAAGTGGACACGGTTCGAAAAATTAAGCTGGTTTTCAGTGAAAATTTTAACAGCTGATGAGAGATTTTGAGGTGATTCTGTCGCTTTAAGGACTTTTCACGGTGCGAGACGTCGTGCAGCGCTCTCAGGCAGCGTCATCAGCCTGTTCAAGCTGAAAACCTCCACATTTCAGGCTCTATTGATCCAGGACGTCGTGAGAGAACAGAGAAGTTTCAGAAGAAGTCGGTTTCAGCATTTTATCCGGATATTCCACTGTTAAAGGAGATTTTTTTTTAATGAAAGACGTGCGGACGGATCCGCGCGTCGGGACACAGCCGACGCGGTGCGGCGGCACAGGAAAAACACCTCCGTGTTGATAACCATTTGTAAAATCCAGGCGGCTTTTGATGGCTTTCAGTGGAGTGAGTATATGAGAAATTGTTTAACAGGCAGGACATGTTCCAACTTGTCCTTAAGGCTTTCAACAGAGGTGTTTTTCCTGTGGCGGAGCGTCGCGGCGGCTGCGTCCCGACGCGCGGACGCGTCCGCACGTCTTTCATTAAAAAAATCTCCTTTAACAATGGAATATCCGGATAAAATGCTGAAACCGACTTCTTCTGAAACTTCTCTGTTCTCTCACGACGTCCTGGATCAATAGAGCCTGAAATGTGGAGGTTTTCAGCTTGAACAGGCTGATGACGCCGCCTGAGAGCGCTGCGCGACGTCTTGCACCGTGAAAAGTCCTTAAAGCGACAGAATCACCTCAAAATCTCTCATCAGCCGTTAAAATTTTCACTGAAAACCAGCTTAATTTTTCGAACCGTGTCCACTTCGATGTGTCTCACAGGTTTAGAAAAAATTTTGATCAAACAACGCGCCAGTCTCTCAGCAACTTCTCAGACAAAGGAATTCCGACGAGGGGCTGGACGACTCCTCCCACAAGGAGTGCTCACAGGCGAATGACGTCACCGACAGGCGTGGAAAAACTCACGCATGCGCACGAGGGTTCAAGCATGTCTGACGTAAAAACATATGAATGAAATCCATATAGTTTTTGAAAAAAATAAAAAGGACCGTAACTTTATTGACAGCCCTTGTATATCCCATCGATGGGAAATTTCACTTTTTATTTGTGAGATACTGACAAGCCAAAATGAGGCGGGTGATAGGGAGTTAAATTCAGGAATGGATGTTTATTAACAAATTAATGTTGACCACACAAAACTTGAAATATCTTCGGTCTGCAATGAAATAGTAGCCAAAGTAAATTAAGGAATCACTGTAGTTTTTAATCCCTCGCTGGGGGATTATGTCGTGGTGATTTCTGTCTGTCTGTCTGTCTGTCTCTCCCAAAATGGGTATAGGCATTCTTAAATCAAATCTTATCACATTTTAGGGAGTAATTTTGTGAGACTTGGTACAAGTCCTTGTTATAGATTGGTAATACGCATATTATCATATTGTTCAAGTTGGGCCCATTTTACCAGATTTATGGCCCTTGATTAACAAATTTAGACTCCATCACTTTCAGGAGTGGGTGCCTGCATTCTGAAATCAACTCCTCTAACATTTTTAGCAGGAATCTTGAGAAACTGTATAATTCCTTGTTCTAGATTGATAATACGCATATTATCATACTGTAAAAGACTGACACATTTTGGAAGAGTTATGACCTTTGATTAACAAACCTAGACACGGTAGGTTCACGAGTTGTTATCTGCATTCTGAACTCTACTATCACACACCTTGAAATATCATCAGAATGTACCAAGCACTTACCAGAATTTGCCAGCAGGGGATATTGTGCTTTCAGAGAACTCTTGTTTTTGTTTGTTTGTTTTAATTTCCATTTTCCAACCAACATTTTCTGATATGGGGATGTATGAACCACAAAAGCTGCAGAGAACGTTTAGATTTAAACTACTCGGAGACCCTAAGTTTGTATTTTGTCCGTTTGAACACTTTTTCAGAAAATTACTTGACATGTCTATTTTGACCTTTGACCACGATGACACGCTCATGCTGTATCTCAATTGCCTCTGTGGCTCCAAAGCAGATTTTGAGCCTTAGTTGCTTATGGACCCATAATTTCTTCTTGATACAATTGAAGATTTTTCTTTAAAATCACCAGAAATGCCTCTTTTGACATTTGTTCTGAAAAAAAGGAAAATTCCTGCAGCTAATCAGAAGGTCAGAAAACGCATTCCATTTGAGGAAAAACTTGACAAAATGTAGATAATCACTGAGTGCTTTCAGTTTTTCTAGAAATGAATCATTTCATCTTAAAATCAACACTGTGCAGCCGGTCCAAAAATCTGCTTGGGGTGGCGAGTTGTAGCAAATCATGCGCTGCAGGAAATCTCTGCCAACTTAAAAAAATCAGACTGTTAAGTAATGTTTATTGTGCTCTGTGTTAATACTCTGTGTCTATTGTAGGGAGATCCTGGAAGAGACGGTGAACCGGGAAGGCCTGGAAACTACGGCTCGCAAGGAGGGCAGGTGACTCGAAGATAAGAAATATGCAGACAAAGCTTAGAGATGTGTGTGAAAGAATACATGTTTGACTCTCTGTACTGTGATAGGGTGAGCCAGGCCATCGTGGAGCCAATGGAGACAAAGGAGAGCGTGGTGATGATGTAAGTGTTTATTTAGAAGCACTCTGACCAAAACAAAATGGAGTGAAATAAAAAATGACTGACCTTAAATGGCTGACCCGTCATCATTGTGTGTTTCAGGGTTTGCCAGGACCTCCCGGGTCACCCGGCCAGAGGGTAAGTAATAATAGAACTAGTCAAATATGTTTGTGTGCGCAAGTTGCCGGTGCATGTGTTGACATCTTTCTTGCCTCCTTTTTAGGGAGTTCCTGGAGCGGCGGGAGAACAAGGTTCTCGTGGAATCAGAGGGCCTAGAGGAGAACCGGTGAGTGATGAGAACAAGATAAGATGTGGGAAGAGTTGAAAAGGCAAAAAGAAGAGCAGATCTACAGTCAAATCTCTACATATTTTGACATTGACAAAGTTACTGTAAATTTATCTGAGTATCACATCATATTGGAGTGGAAATCAACTTGTGAATATAAGCTCAATTTTGTTTTCATTCATTTTCTGCCACATATCTGGGCCGGGGTTGTGGTGACTGCAGATAAGCAGCTCATCCCAGACTTCACCTATCCCCCTCCTAGTCCTCTAGCTCTTCCTAGTGGTTTCTGAGGTTTTCCTAAGCCTTCTGGGGGATACAATCCTTCCAACATATCCTGGGTCTATCCCAGATCTTCTCCCAGTTGGATTTGCCTGGAAGAGTGTCACAGGGAACCTCCTCACCAGATTCCCAGTTCACCTCAGCTGGCTCCTGTCCATACGAAGGAGCAGTGGCTCAGAGTCCTTCCTGGATATTTGAGCTTCTCATCTTCTCCCTGATTGTAAGCCCAGATACCCTACAGAAGAGCCTCATTTCTGCCACTTGTATCCAAAACCTTGTTTGTTCTGTCAGTACAAAAAGCTCATGATTGCAGGTGAGTATAGGAGCGTATATTGACTGGTAAATCGCGAGCCTTCTGGTTTAGCTCCTTCTTCACTACGACGGTCTGTTGCAGTGTTCACAGAACCTCAGATGTAGCACTCATCCATCTGTCAATCTTACGCTCTGTCTTACCCACACTCCTGAACAAGACCACAAGATACATGAATAACTGCACTTAGGCCTATAGCCCCCTCCGATCCAGAGGGGACAGTGAACCCTTTTCTGACAGATGACCATGGTCTCAGCTTTGGAGGTGCTGCTCCACATTCCATTTGCTTCATCCTCAGCCTCAAACCTGCCCAATGCACTTTGGGGGTCACTGTCTGAGGAAGCCAGCAGAACCACATCATCCACAAAAAGCAGAGATGTAATTCTGAGTTCACCAAACTAAACACCCTCCAAAAGGTGCAGCCCCTGCGGAGTCCAACACCCACTGAGAATACGTCTGATGTGATGCTGAGAATGTGGAAACAGCTACTCCTTCAATCACGTAGAGGACGGATTGCATGTTGCAGCAAACCTATTACCCAATACTCCTGCAGCACCCTTCAAAGGACATCTCAGGGCACCTGGTTGTATACCTTTTCCAAGGCCAGAAAACACACGTAGACTGGTTGGGCATTCTCCTAAGCCCCCTCAAATATCCGCTCAAGAGTAAAGAGCTGGTCCACCATTCCATGACCAGGACAGAACTCTCATTGCACTTCCTGAATCTGAGAGCACAAGCACTCAAGACATGGGATTCATCAGTCCTAGGGTTTAATTGGTAATTATAGTAAGAAACAAATTTTGCCTGCTATTTTAATGACTCTGGCCCACTTTCCTCATTTTTGGAATTGGGATGGAAATTGCCAAAAATCTACAATAGGAGCCTGACTTTATTCTTCTATCTAGTACCTTGGCATAAGCTTGAGAAGTGTGATTATAAGTGAATGCACTCTTGGGCCCCTTTTTTCAAGATGAGACCCACCACCCCAGTTCACTCATTCAGAGGTACTGTCCCAGAGACCTCCATCCAGCACTGTATAAATGTGTCAACCATGGCAGCCTAACAATATTGAGAGACTTTAGTATCTCAGTGCAACTCTCGTCCACTCCCTGCAACTTTCCACTGAGGAGTTTTTTTGAATACCTCTGTATTTTCTTTGAGGGGGATAGCACCAGTTCCAGCTTAGCCTTCCATCCCTGCCTCATCTAAAGGTACTATCTCACTGGGCTGTGACTGTTATAGAGTACTTGGAGATGCGAATTTGCGACCATTCATGTGAATGATTGACATATCGCAGTTGGCATCTCACTGCATTGGTGCTAACAACACATTAGCTCATGCCTCAGAATGTCAGTCGAATATCACAAGGACTCACGGCGAAGATGCCTGCATAATTATCATGTGAGTGCTGCTCGAATGCCGTGTGGCACTCTCCCAAGTGGTGAGCGCAGCCTTCACAGATGCAAGGATCTGCTGATTTGCATGTGAATATCATGCGGCACTCTCACAGATGTCTAACGCCACTTGCAGCTGAACTGATGACATGTTAACCTGTTACTATCCTGCGATTATGTGAATAGATGCTGTGGGAATTCCCCTGACTGTACCCAGTAATGAAATAAAATAAATTCAACTATAATAACAAAGTCTAGCATGGCTGCACAGAGGAGAAAAAGATATATACAATAGGAAGACAACTATGAACAGGGTACTCACCTGTACCACTTGTAGAATGATTTCCAGCAAGACTAAATTTGTAATGTCCAGCAGCCCACCCCATTGGAGAGATCCTGGCTGTCACTGCCATGCAAGGATCGTATGCGATTGCCAGCCACAGGATGAAATATGTAATGTCCAATGGGAAGAGCTCCTGGCTGTGCTGAATCCCACCTCTGTACGTGGGCTCATGCTGTGGTCCTCTACATGAAAATTAAAGATAATCCCAGCTGGAACAGACAGGTGTGTCCAGCCCCCTGACGATGCACGCACGCACACACACACACACACACACACACACACACACACACACACACACACACACACACACACACACACAGGTTGGCTGCTGGACTCACTCTGCCACTTACAGACATGCTGTGTCTCTCTGATCATCCCATGGGGAAATGCCAAATCCTCAGTTTTGTCTCCAGTCACACACAATGTAGTTTCATCTCTTTTCAACCTCTCACAAAGTTCCCTCACAATTCCCCCATATTATGAGTTGTGGGGATTACATTCAGAGGGCTTCCCGACACTTGCGATGGCTCTGGGCATGTGTGGGACTGTGTGGCAATGACCCTTGTTGTCACAGCAACTTTGAAATGTTCAAAATCCAGATGCAATGCATGCGACGTTCTGCAACTCAAACGAGCGAATTGCAACACTCAACGCCATGTGAAATTAAATGAATTCCCTTGCAATTGCTGTTTGCAAGATGCTGCAGCCCAGTTTGACAGGGCATGTCAGTAGGGTTGAGAAGAAGAGAAGAGAGGTCTTTATTTAACGTGGGCAGTCAACAAAAGCATATTTTCGAAAGAGGGTCTCCTCAAAGTGTTCCTACCACTGCCCAAAGATATCCCCAGTTCAAGTAAGCAGCTCTCCACCCTTGCTGAAAAAGGCTTGGGCTAAGAACTGCCTACGTTTTCTGAGTCGTCTTACACTTTGCCAGTACCTCTTTGATATGTATTTATCCATAGTTTCTCTAAACTCTTATCATGGCTGAGGTTTAGCCTCAGCAACCACTGAGGCTGCAGTTCTTCTGGCCTGCCGGTACCTGTCCACTGATTTCGGATACCTCTGTGCTAATCATACATGAAAGGCTTCCTTCTTCACCCTGACAACATCTGCAGCTGTCAACCAACGGGTTCTAGGATTGCCACTGCAACAAAACATTGACAACAATCTGGCCACAAGTCAGAGCTGCTGCCTCAATAATGAAGGTCTTAAACATGGGCCACACTGATTCCATGTCCCCGGGCCCCTTTGGGATGGAGGAAATGTTTGGCCACCTGGACAGGTTCTGCACTAAACTTTCCCAGATAACCCTTACAAACTCATCTAAGCCTTCCAGATCACTTTGGTAGCTTACCCTGCCACACGTACCTACTTATCACAAGGTGGTGATCAGTTCACAGGTCCCTCTTCAGCTGAGAGTCCAAGACACATCATCGTAGGTCTGATGACATGACTACAAAATTGATCATCGAGGTTTGACCTGGTTCTGTCATACCAGGTGCACTTATGAACAGCCTTGTGCTCGAACAAGGTGTTTGTGCTGGTCATGGATCATCCATTCATAAGCAGACACAGGTCCAGGCTGTGTATTCATAAAATAATAAGGAATCTCAGTTGAAGTCTTGCTTATTAGCTTATTATGCAAAGAATCAGTTATGAATAAAAGGAAAGAGGTTTGAGCTATGGTTATTGAGGCAGTCATTTGGTGTCCTGACTGGTTTCTGATTGTAGTGATGGAGCCTGTCTCTGATTGGCCCGTTCTACTTCAGTGTAGCGATGGAGCCGGTCTCTGATTGGCCCGTTCTACTTCAGTGTAGCGATGGAGCCGGTCTCTGATTGGCCCATTATACTTCAGTGTTGCGATGGAGCTGGTGTCTGATTGGCCCGTTCTACTTCAGTGTTGCAATGGAGCCGGTCTCTGATTGGCCCGTTCTACTTCAGTGTTGATGGAGCCGGTCTCTGATTGGCCCGTTCTACTTCAGTGTAGTGATGGAGCCGGTCTCTGATTGGCCCGTTGTGCTTCTGCGTAGGGATCGAGCCAGAAATCAAATAGGATCTCTTTTGTGATGCCACACTTTGTATTTTGAGGTAAGACAGAAACACTTTTCAGTACATAGTGTTAATACATGTTAGTAGGAAGGAGCTTTCAACTCTATTATCAGCTCATTTTGGACTAAATGAAGATGAGCTGGCGGCAATCTGAAGTATTTAAAGGTGAATAAGTGGAACATTGTGCAAATGCGACTTGAAAAACGGGTGCACTAACCTGGAAGCAAAATGCCCTGAAAGCAAAGTGAGAACAGGAAATCGTTGCAGAGGAAGCCATGGAGAGCATTATCAGAGAAGAAAGGCCAAGCATCTGGTTTCCAGACTTCAGACAGTTAGTCACTGAAAAACATTTGCAACGAAGCATTAAACCAAGCATTAAAAATGGCAAATTTGCTGCTTTAAGAAGGTTGTGTGGTCTGCATACAAAGCAAGAGGAAAAAAAAGCCACATTTCCTACAGCTTTGATCTGATGTAGCTGTAAATACCCTCAGATAAAGCTAAAACACCCTACAAACTAATCTTCAATGTTTGCGTTCGTGCCCAATATGAAGTTAAAACAACCGTAGTAATATTGTTGAAATTTCTCTGATTGTACATTACACATGCAAGGACAAGGGTTTGTCCTAAATCAACACCCTTCTTTCAAAAGGCTTCTTTTTTCTGTTTTTTTTGTTTTTTTTTTATTATAGCTGCACTGATTTTTTCCAGCACTCTGTTCTGACATGTTTTTTTTTTAGATGGGCTCTGAGAGCCTCTCTTGTCTATTGTTATTGTGCAGAATGCATTTTAGATTGTATTCTCAAAATAATAATTCTCAAAATAAGCAAAATAATCCAAAATACGAGGTCTATTAGAAAAGTATCCGACCTTATTATTTTTTTCAAAAACCATATGGATTTGAATCATGTGTGATTACATCAGACATGCTTGAACCCTCGTGGGCATGCAAGAGTTTTTTCAGGCCTGTCGGTTACGTCATTCGTCTGTGGGCAGTCTTTGAGTGAGGAGTCGCCCACCCTCTCGTCGATTTTTTCATTGTTTAGGAATGGCTCAGAGACTGCTGCTTTGTTTGATCAAATTTTTTTCAAAACTGTAAGGCACAACTGAGTGGACACCATTCGATAAATTCAGCTGGTTTTCGGTAAAAATTTTAACGGCCGATGAGAGATTTTGGTCTGGTAGTGTCGCCGTAAGGACAGCCCACGGCGCCTGATGGCAATCTGCGCTTCAAGGTGGCAACGTCTCACCGTTTCAAGTTGAAAACCTCCACATTTCAGGCTCTGTTGACCCAGGAAGTCGTCAGAGAACAGAGAACTTTCAAAAGAAGTCGACATGAGGAGTTTATTCGGACATTCCATTGTTAACGGACATTTTGTAATGAAAGAACGTGCGGCAGAGTCGCATGTTGGGCCGGACCCGACCGCGGGGGGTCGCGACAGGAAAAACACCTCCGTTGGAAACCTTAACGGACAAGTTGGAACATGCCCAACTGTTAAACAATTTCTCAGTTACTCACTTGTTGAAAGCCATCAAAAGCCGCCTGAATTTTACAAATGGTTTTCAACACGGTGGTGTTTTTCCTGTCGCGGCGCACACAGATTTGCCGAGTCGTCACAGAAACGACTCGGCAAATCTGAATTTGCGCGCACGTCTTTCATTACAAAATGTCCTTAAACAGTGGAATGTCCGCATAAAGTCCTCATGCCGGCCTCTTCTGAATCTTTGAACTCCATTGTTTTTCCTTGTTACTGTTAAAAACAGCTTGATATTAGCTGGAAAAACTTGTGTGAGATATATTTTCCCAAAATAAGACATTTTTTCTTGTAAAAAAAATGCTTGACAAGATTATTTTTCTGTTTAGACAACATTTCAGTCAAATTTTCTTTGAACAAGTCTTTTTTTTTAACTTTCTTAGATATCAGTTTTTACAGTGTAGGTATTGTATTTATTTGTAATTTTCCTATTCAGGGAGACCCAGGACCCCGTGGAGAGGCCGGGAGGGAGGGCCCAGATGGGCTGAGTGGAGACCCAGTGAGAGATATATATACACACACACACACACACACACACACACACACACACACACTGTACTTTCTCCAGTTTTTGAGTGTTTCAGGAGATGGCACGATGCCCTCCTCCCTCAAGTATTAACCGCCTGCTTTTCTCCCTGGCAGCATCCCTTTTTTTCCAGTTGGAGTTGTAACTTGTGCAGTTGTGTGCACGTTCATGCAAGCAAGAAGCACGTGTGCATGTGCATCGTATTTCATATTGAGGGGGCGTAAAATGGACGGCGTTTCAAACAGAGGCGAGGTTGGCTCTTGTCCTAGATTGCTACCCACTCCTCCAGCAGCCGTCCCCTCCCCTGCTCCCCCATTCCTCTTTCAGTTCTTGCTTCTCCTGAGAACATCCACACTCACTCTTTCCCCTCTGACTCAGTTCTTCTCTCCGTCTGCTTGAGCCAAAGCCTCAGTATGGCTTTCTTAATAAGGCACTGGGCAGTGCAGTAATAATAATAATGGCTTGCATGCGTTAGTTGTGGTAACTTCCGTGATGTCAGAACTCTCAGTGGCTCTTTTGTGCTGCACCTCTTTTCCCTCATCTGAACTGAATGAACAGTAAGAAACTGAACATTAGAAAAATCCTGGAATAACTGACACATTAAGCCAACATCACACACATCAGAGGTAGAACTTTAGGTTCACATTCTATTACATTTAGGGCCACAGGTATTTGGACAGTTTACTAGTTTGGCTTCTGTGCACATAAACAGTGGAGTTTAAATCAAATAATCAAAATGTTCTTGTATTGTACACTTTTAGCTTTCATTCAAGGAGTACCATGTACCATTTAGGAATTAACACCATAATGGTACATAGTCCCTCCATTTTCAGACCCCATAAGTCATTGGACAAACTAAATTTAAGGATTATGATTCATAAATATCATCACTATTACAGTGTTCATCAGACAAGTCAGGAGACAGATAGAGGAACATGTCTACATAACTGAACAGGCCATGAACTTTGTTTATATTAATCAATAAGCATGGTACTTTATGGTAAATCTGTCTGAAGTAGCCAAAAAGGACATGAGTGAGGCAACCAGACTATTCTGAATAAATTATAGGCTTCTGTGACTATGATTGGAGACCATGCACATTGCAAGTTGTGTCTGTTGCATCCCTTGTTATATATGATGGACTGGCACAGACAGTTTGCTTGAAAATATGTTAAATTTCCAGCCCGGTCTCACTTTTTTGTTTGTTTGCTTTTTGTGTGCTTTTCATGTCCTTTTTTTTTTATTTTGCAATTTATAATCTTCCCCCTCTCCTAACTCTAACCATAACCATAGCGTGAGTGTGTACCGTTCCCAAACATTAACCATGACCCCCACAGCCCCCCCTTCACCCCACATTTTGTGCCCCGTCACAAAATGAATTTGTGCCCCCGTTACGAAAAATGCCCCATTTTTGTACACCCATCACAAACACATAAATTAAAGTACTTTTCGTAACCTAGTCCCATGAACTGCCATGAGACAGGGTTGGAAATTTCAACAGGTGCAGGTAACTGAAATAATCATTGGAATGTAAAAATCTTCCTCCGAAATTCCTCTTTTGAAATTAAGTCCAACTTGCACATTCTACTGTAAACAAAGCAGTTTCATCACAAGCTTTGAACAGTTTTGTGATGACCGATTTTCATGAATCTGTCCACAGCTAAGTGAAAGCAGGCTGAGAACAGAACTTTGCCATGCGCACAAGGACTTATGGGTCCCTGAAATTGGAAATTAAGGCTTTTCAGGTTTCAAATCCCGCAAAACCTCGGAGAGGTCGCCGTGCTGCAAGATCTCAGTAACATTGAGAACTGCATTGAGACGCTCTGATCACGCTGCACTTTAACCACTGCACACAGACAACACCATTAACATCGCAACATAAAACTATTTTTATATTGTGCCTAAAACTCTCATGAATATATTCTCTGCATTTATAGATGTTGTTATTGCATTTGTTTTATGTTAACATGTGAGAATCACAGGCTGTGATCTGAATTACACCAGTCTTGCAAGGAATATTTCTTGGTTGAGTGTATCCCGATGATTAAATGTTAGATCAAAGTTATCAAAAATAAGGTCCAAAATAACACATTCTCGGGATATCTGCACATGTAAAGCTTATATCAGTCAGAAAATTATTTCTAATAGCATGGAATAAAATATGCTCTCATAACACTTGTTATGTGTGTGTCCCTCTGATGTATTTCAGTTTTGTTTGTTGTGTTGTATGATGCAGGTTATCTCACTATGATCATTTTTAGATCTGGTCAGTTTGGCCACGTTTGGATTTTATTGTTCTCTTTTTCAGGATAGCTTCAGGTCAAGTTAGGTTTTTGACATGTGAATTCCTCCGGGTTTAAGACATGAAAAGATCAGAAATGTGACATATGGTGCTCAGTAGAAGAGGCTTTAAAACTTTGGACTGGATCCTCCACATTTGGTCCCTTTATCACTTCAGGTTATTGTCCTTATGACTGTGGCGGTGGTTTGGACCTCCTGAGTCCATTATCTCTCTGTTTAAACTTTGTTAAAAGCCAGCAAATACACTTCAAGGGCACAGCTTTTGAGGTGCAGTGGACATTCTGCACACACAGCTGTTATCAAGCACAGGTCCGCAGTGGGATTTCGCATAAGCTTTACGCCAGATGCCCTTCCTGACGCAACTGCAATTTTAAGTGGAGAAGCGCCAAAAACATCTCCCATTCAAGCACTAACCAGGACCCACTCTACTCAGCTTCTGAGATCTGATGGGATCAGGCTTACTCAGATCAGACTGGCTGTTATCCCACACCAGTACTTCATAAAATACAGTTTAATCCTAATAAGCATATGCTGTTTTACATTTGTGTACACAGAGATATTTTGTAGCTCATCTGCTTTGTGTATGCCTGATTTCGTCAAATCTCTGAAGCCACGTAGAACAGGTCCTGATTAGTACTTGGCTGGAAGACCACTTCAGAAGACCAGGGGTTGTGTGTGTTTCTCCGGGGAGAACTGGAGTTCCATCAGGATGGGCATCTGGTGTAAAACCTGTGATAAATTGTGATGCTGATCTGTACTGGATCTACTGTAGCAACCTTATTAAAAAAAAAAAAAAAAACTTAAACTTATATATATATATATATATATATATATATATATATATATATATTTATTTATTTGCAAATTTATCAAAATAAAAAACCTAAGAAATCACATGTACATAATAAGTATCATAGCCTTTGCTCAGTACTTTGCTGATGCACCTTTGGCACCAACTACAGCCTCAAGTCTTCTTCAATATGATGCCACAAGGTTGGTGGACCTATCTTTGGGCAGTTTTGCCCATTCCTCTTTGCAGCACCTCTCAAACTCCATCAGGTTGGATGGGGAGCGTCGGTGCACAGACATTTTCAGATCTCTCCAGAGATGTTCAATTAGATTCATCTCTGGGCTCTGGCTGGGTCACTCAAGGACATTCACAGAGTTGTCCTGAAGCCACTCCTTTGAAATCTTGGCTGTGTGCTTAGGGTCAGTGTTCTGCTGAAAGATGAACCTTCGCCCCAGTCTGAGGTCAAGAGCACTCTGGAGCAAGTTTTCATCCAGGGTGTCTCTGTACATTGCTGCATTCATCTTTCTCTCAATCCTGACTAGTCTTCCAGTTCCTGCTGAAAAACATCCCCACAGCATGATGCTGCCACCGCCATGCTTCACTGTAGGGATGGTGCCTGGTTTCCTTCAAACATGACACCTGGCATTCACGCCAAAAAGTTCAATCTTTGTCTCATAGACTAGAGAATTTGCTTTTTCATGGTCTGAGAGTCCTTCAGGTGCCTTTTGCCAAACCCCAGGTGGGCTACCATGTGCCTTTTATTAAGGAGTGACGTCCGTCTGGCCACTCTACCATACAGGCCTGATTGGTGGATTGCTGCAGAAATGTTTGCCCTTCTGGAAGGTTCTCCTCTATCCACAGAGGAATGCTGGAGCTCTGACAGAGTGACCATTGGGTTCTTGGTTCCTGACTTAAGGCCCTTCTCCCCCAATCGCTCAGTTTAGACGGGCAGCCATTTCCAGATGTTGGAGGCCACTGTGCTCATTCAAAGCAGCAGAAATGTTTCTGTACCCTTCTCCAGATTTGTGCCTTAAGATAATCCTGTCTCTGAGGTCTACAGACAATTCCTTTGACTTCATGCTTGGTTTGTGCTCTGACATGCATTGTCAACTGTAGGACCCTATATGTCTTTCCAGATCATGTCCAATCAGTTGGATTTACCCCAGGTGGACTCCAGTTAAGCTGTAGAAACATCTCAAGGATGACCAGTGGAAACAGGATGCACCTGAGCTAAATTTTGTGCTTAATGGCAAAGGCTGTGAATACTTATGTACATGTGATTTCCTAGTTTAGTTATTTTTATTTTTATTATTATTAATATATTTGCAAAAATCTAAAAAAAAAAAAAAAACTTTTTTCACATTGTCATTATGGGGTATTGTGTGTAGAAGTTTGAGGAGAAAAGTGAATTTCATCCATTTTGGAATAAGGCTGTAACGTAACAAAATGTGGAAAAAGTGAAGCGCTGTGAATACTTTCCGGATGCATTGTAGCACTGTGTGAGACACCCATTTATTAGTTTTGTAGGATTAGCACTGTTTAAATAAAACAGAGTACTCACACTTTATACTGAACAGTTTTGTTGTAGGTCTTTTAACAGTGTCTCATTAGAGGTTTTAATGCTTCTATTGTTCTACAGGGTGAGCCTGGCAAACCCGGCCCTGCTGGCTACAGAGGAGATGAAGGACCCTCTGGACCTGAGGTGAGTCCAATGGAAGGCACACATGCGCACACACTTGCCCCCAAATTCTTGAATAGCCAACAACATTTCAATGCCTTAAAAAAAAATAGGCACAGTGAACGTGGCAGTAAAATTCCACTGACTTACCTCCAAAAAAGACTTAAAACTCTGCAACTTCGCCTATGAAACTGCAGTCGTAAAACTGTCTGTCAGAACTATCAGTCCTTATTGTGAGAACTTTGAAACATTTGTGCACCTGTTAGCACACTATTTGCATCATCAAACTGCAAGAAACTGCAGATATTTGAACAAATAGAAGCCATTTGGCTATGTATGCATGCATGACTATTTCGAGATTTTACTTTTACACACTCTTATGTAATGTATGATCACACACCTGAGAACATGAGAGCATGTTGTGTTTCCACAAACAACTTCATGCCAGATTTCCTATGTTTCTCATCTCTGCTTTCCTCTCATAGGGACCCAAAGGACAAAAAGGAACCAGAGGCGCTTCAGGAGACAGAGGCCAGATGGGGCCAAGGGTGAGAAACAGATGTGCACCATTAATCATGTGTTGCAATGTTTGCATACAGTACTGTAAGTGCACGTCAGGCCTTCTTTCTTTATTTCAGGGAGAAGACGGTGTTCAGGGAAATGGAACAGCAGGATGTCCCGGTTTCCAGGTACGTCGTTTCCCAGCCAACAGGGCGTCACCTGATGTGAAAATGGATGACAGAAAATAAACCTAAAAGAAATAGATTTAAATGAAGAATATGTGAATATGACGCATAAGGATGGGCCATATTGTATCATTATCGATGTACAGGTAGACATTCTCTCCACGGTTGGAATTTGAGAGCCGCAATACAAACGTTATAGTTGAAGACATGTTTTCATATGCACTGGATGTGGGCAACTCATGCAGAAAGAAGGCGGTACATGATTGTACTGCCGTGTCATAAACACGTCAACATAAGGAAGAAGGGTGTTGCAGAACCACTTCATAATGTGTTGGTGCCCACTCCTCTCAGAATCCTCCTCTGAATCTGAATCTGAGCTTAGATTTCCTTTATCACATCATGTTTGTTTGCAATCTGCATGTTCTGTATTGATGGATTATGCAAAAGCTCCTCATTCACTCATGAGTTTGATGCCACTAATCATGCACAAAAGCAGCTTCAAGCGCATAGTTTTTAAACCAGGTTTGTGAAATGTGAACAAAACCCGTATTTCCGTCCGCAGGTAGTACAGACTGATCACCCCTGCACTGTTGTCTGCAGGCCTGCACAGCCCCATTCCACCATTCCACTATATCTGAAAGTAAACCTAGTTTTGCCCATTTGTCTATTTGACTCCTTTACTTCTTACAGAATCATTTTCTTTTATTATTTATGCACCAATGGCACCAGATCAAATTTCTCGTATGTGAGAACTTATTTGGCAATAAATTCGATTCTGATATTGTTTATGGCACTGAAGAGGTGTGAGACACTGCAGCTTTTACTTCGATGCTTCATACAAGAAATATTGTTTTCATATCTCAAAAACATTTCATTTTCATTTTTCATTTATTTATTTAGCGCCAAATCATAACAAGGTTGCCTCAAGGCGCTTCACACAAGTAAGGTCTAACCTTACTAACTCCCAGAGCAAGAGTGGTAAGGAAAAACTCCCTCTGAGGAAGAAACCTCAAGCAGACCAGACTCAAAGGGATGACCCTCTGCTTGGGCCATGCTACAGACACAAATTACAAAACAGTTCACAAAACGAACATACAGGAAATGTTGCAGGTGCACAGGATGGTTTCTGGAACAGATACCACACCCATCTCTGGATGAAGCTGCACCTCAGACAGAGAGAAAAGAAAAAAGCAGAATCAAGCATCAGAAAGACAACAAATACAGTGTAATTTGTCAGCAACAAGAAAAACAGAAGAAATACTAAGGTGATTGTTGGCCACTAGCCCTAAGCTTCACTCAAATTGACTAAAAATATGATGTGATTTCGAAAAAACAAAGACCAGATTCAGCTCCCCAAATTACCTAAAATCCACTGAAAAACTCCATGCAAGAAAAATCGTGTTGACCGGTGGAATAATCTGAATAATAACAAAAAAATACATTGATTGAGTACAGACTATATTTTGTTTGCTCAGAGAAATGCATCTATGCAGAGAAATGAATGTTTTGGCCATATTTGCCAAAAATGTATTTAATTCTTAATTTATTTGAGTCTTTTATTTGCATTTAAAACTCTGAATGGTCTCGCCCTGCCTCACCTCTCTGAACTACTCCACCTTTACGCTCCTGCTCGGTGCCTCAGGTCAGCTGATCAGCTGCTGCTGGAGGTGCAGAGGTCAAAGTGGAAGCTGCCCCCCGCTTGTTGGAATGAGCTTCTGCTCCACATCAGAGAAGCCCCCCCCCACTATTCACTATTAAAACTCAGTTTAAAACTAATTTCTACTCCCTGGCATTTAATCAAGCATGAGACTCTATTCTTATTTTTTTCTTAATTACATTTATTTACTGGTTACTGTTTTTTTAAAACTTGTTTTATTGTCTCATCGTTATTATTTTTTATTTCTTAGTATTTTATGTGTCATGTACAGCACTTTGTGACAGTGCAATATAAATTGAGTAGAGTTGAGTTAATTATTTAACTTGTGTGCACAAATTAAATTAAAGAAAATCAAGCCGTTGGAACAGATTATATGTTGTGTGCACACGAACCACCTCAAGCCCTATTTTTCTTTGTATTTTTAACTCTTCATGGTCCTTTCTGTGGGTGCTCTGTTGTTGTGCTGTGGACACATTCAAGTTCACATGTTGGAAGTCAGGTCCTTTAAAGGTGCACAGCTTTTTTTTCTTCTTTATTTTTTTGGCTGTTCCCATTGAGGATTTTGAACAGAAACATCCATCTCCACTTCACACAAATACTTTATGGAAATGTGGAGACCTTTGCCCATGTGTGAATGTGATGAATGGTACTATTTAATATAATTATTTTTATTTTATAGTTATTTACTATTTTATATAATGGTACTATTGGGGGAGGTGATGGTCTAGTGGTTAAGCGTTGGGCTTGAGACCAGAGGATCCTCGGTTCAAATCCTAGCCTGACCGGAAAATCACTAAGGGCCCTTTGGCAAGGTCCCCTAGTTGCTCCCAGTGTGTACTGAGTACCTTGTATAGCAGCACGTTCACATCGGGGTGAATGTCAGGCATTATTGTAAAGCGCTTCTTATAGAAATGCAGTCCATTTGACTATTTTCTCATTATTTATGTCATTATTGCCAAAAAATACCATGAAATATTATGGTATATATTTTAGGTGTTGACTGCCCATCCCTAATGAAACTCATCGACAAAATATGCTTTGATGTTCTCATACTTTGTGCCACATTCACACTCTGACAATTAGGCTGGTGTTTGCCAATGGAGAGTGAAAAGTTGCTTACAGATGACCAGTTGCCAAGACCCTCCAGACTCCGTAGGCGCTAACTCAGCATCATTCAAGCAATGCTGATGTTCGTCCTGGTCCCAGAAAAATTTTCAACATGCTTAAAATCTTCAACATTCACTCTAAAACACAGGCAAGAGTTGAGCTTTGATACTGCTGTGTAACCTCTGCCAGTCCACCATCACCACGCCATTCCCTCTGCCAGCCTCTGCTGGCCATTGTTGGGGGGTGTGACTGGATGCATCGCCTCATCTGGATCCCTCGGGCATGAAGAAATAGTAGAAATAATTGAAAATGTGAAGCACCATCAGCAATTGACACAATTTCTGGATTACAAAATTATTTGTTTGATACAATATGTGTGTTCTGACCATGAACATCTGTTTTAGGGTTACCCTGGCCCCGTGGAGACCCCGTGAGCCCGGTAAGTTACCTATCAAATTTAACATTTTACCGTGATATATTCCACAAACACTGATTCATTATCATGAATCACAAAATGTTCATTTTTGATACATTGTAGGTCTGCAGGGTATAGTTGCAGTTTTGGTATTTTTTAACTAGATTGCGAGGTCCTGCGACTACTTCGGTGCAACTTATATACCAAAAAAATCACAGTTGGTTGTTATTATTATAGGGACTTACCCAGGAGTCTTCACTACTACAGTGCAACAAAAAAATCCAAATTAACATGCTAAACAATAATCAAATATACTCAAGTTTTTATTGTAGTGTTGCATTGCTGTTAACATATCAATCCATGAATCAAATCATCTGAATCAAATATCATCCATACATGTCCATCTTGCTTCCGTTTAGAATTCAAAAGTGCTTTAGATACACACACAGAGTAAGGGCTTCCTGCAAAAACCCAATGTTCAAGTTTCCATCCGTGTCCAAACTACATCCATATGTTGTCCAACACATTTATTTGTCCATTCTTCTTATTTTTTCGCATTTCATTCATTTCATTCATCTTCTACCGCTTAGTCCAATTAAGGGTTGCAGGGGGCTGGAGCCTATCCCAGCAGTCATAGAGTGCGAGGCAGGGTACACCCAGGACAGGACGCCAGTCTGTCGCAGGGCCACAAATAGACAAACAAACACAGACACACCCACACACACACCTACGGACAATTTTAAAGATTCCAGTCCACCTAACCCACATGTCTTTGGATGTGGGAGGAAAGCGGAGCACCCAGAGGAAACCCACGCAAACACGGGAGAACTACAAACTCACACAGAAAGGCCACAGGAATTGAAGCCACAACCTTCTCGCTGTGAGGCAACTGTGCTAACCACTAATGCACCGTGCTGCCCCATTTTTGCATTTAAAAGTCCTTATTTTAAGTAACAGCACACACTGTGGTGTCCCCATGTGCTACTTAGTTCCTGTCTATTGTTAAACTTACTGCCATTGTAATGCTGTTAAAAGCTGAGTTCCACATACAGATAAAACAAAAACTTATACTCCGGTGCAACTTATGTGTTTTTTCGCATAATATGACTTTTTTTTTACCTGTGTGTATTACACTCCAATATGACTTATATTCTGGAGAATACAGTGTATATGTCACAATTGGACGATAGGTGAGGTGGACGATACCGGGAATTTTGTATTGATCCGATACAAGTAAATACAGGCCCAGTATCGCCGATATTGATACTGATACTTTTTCATATTTAAGCTCATAGATCCAAAGGATCCAAAAGGCCTAGGATAGAATTTCGCCAACACTGTACGTGACAACAAAATACTTTATTATCACAATCAACATTTTTGTTTAAAAAATATCACTCAACACAACTTAAAACAAAATCTCCTGAGGTAGAGGGCTGACAAACCACAATACAACGGTGCGCTGCTCCGTGTTGTGTGACACAGCGCAGTGCTGCTCTTACAGACAGAGAGTAGACTTTGATGAATCTGCGTGCGGCAGCAGTCAGTGTGTGCGGGAGAGAAAAAAAGCTTGAGTATCGATCTTTTTACATGAGGATTGTTCAGTATCAATACCAGCGTTGGTATCAATATTAGGATCGATCCACCCACCTCTATTGTTAAACTGTTAACTTGTTTTTTTTTTTTATGGGAAGCCTTCAACTGTGAAGATGAGTTGACTTTTAAAAATTAAATGAGCTTACTGAATTGTGTTTTACATTATGAGAACACTATCATTTCGATCCCAACAATGCAAAATCATTTGTTACGAGACCTGCCGACCTTTAACATTTGCTCTGTGACCTCTAGGGTAGTAAGGGAACACCTGGACCTAAAGGAGATGATGGAGAGCCCGTGATCCAGGCCCTGATGTGAGTGTGCCTCTGTTTTAATGGAGGTGTCCCTTTCCTCACCTGTTTTTTTTTTTTTTTTTATCTTTCTTCAGTCCCTTCTTGGCAGCACTCACAGTGACAGGATGTGAGTCACATATCTTATTCACACATCTCTCTTAAAAACAAACATCTGCCTCTTTTGATATAAAATACAGTAATCTGTTTTTCACTTTGTGGCTTTTCTTCACTGGAAATGCTTTTATCTGTTGCAGTCAGTCCACTTTCTCTCACTTCTGTTGTGCAGCTGGAAATGTTTCATACAGCAGAACTGAAGGCATTTTTTGTGTGATTTGGGGAAAAGGGCTTTGAGCTAATGCAGCTGTGTATATGTTGTTGTCAAGACTACAGGAAATGAGTGGAGGCTATGAAGGGACCGCATTAGTATTTTATTGTGTGTGTCAGTGTTTTTTATGCGTGCGTAATCGTCCATGTCTACAAACTGTGAGAATTTAACACTTTGACCTCAGATAGGGTTATACTGGATTTATCACATTTCAAAGGTTTCTGTATCTTGACATAAACATTTCAGCGGATTTTTGCACTTTTCTTTCATCCTGGTATCAGTCTGCTCCAACCTCTCTCATTTTCAAACTTAAGAGCCCCTTTCACACCGGGACCGAGTTGCGTAATGCGCTGTACTGACTACGCCGAGCTTATCCAGCCCTCCGTGGTAATACGCTGATGGACGCAAAGGGGTCTGAGAAATGGACGCAAAAAATTAAACATTTTCTTCAAAAAATTAAACATGTTTAATTTTTTCGCAGACATTCAGCATAGTGCACTGGACGCAGTGCCCTACGCAAGTCTACGCAACACTCCGTTACTGTGTGCAAGTCTCTGTAACACTGCGCTACTGTACGCCATGCTTACACAATTGTACGCTACCCTACGCGGGTCTGACGAAAAATCCTTTTAGGTTTTGTATCAGTTCATAGCTGCATTGCTAGATTTTATTCATCCCGCTGGACTCTGCTGAACTTTACTGGCAGTGAAGTTTCAAAACTGCAGAAGAAGAAAAGGCGGGCCAAGTTTCCCCCCTGCGCGTAATATACGCAGCCATTCCTGTGTACTAGATACACAGCACAATGCAACTCTATCACAATACAGACCAAACGGTCCCCCCTAAAAAATTGGTCCGCCCTACCTTCACTGCGCATGCGCCATTAGCCATAGTTCATGGATTATCACCTTGTTTCTGCTTAAAACTGCACTCCAGTCATCATCAATCTCAGCAACAGATATCTGAAGCTTTTGCACCACAATAATTTCCATTAAATGCAGCATTATTTCATCATAAAAGAACGGATGAGCGATCAGCGTGCCGCGGCGAAACCAGCTGCTAGCTGATGCATTCTCTGCACATTCAAAGCATCACAGAATATCAACTCATTTCTGCTTAAAACTGACTTTAGAATGATTTAAGAGATTTTACCTTGTCATCTGATGGTTAATAATCCCATTAATCCATTTAATCGCTTTGGGTGAAGAGACTCTGTCTCAGATGTGCTGCTGTGGTCCGAAATGACGCATGAACAATGAAACAAGGCAGACTGATTTTTAGTGGGGGGGGGACTGATTGGTCTGCGACATCGGTGTGAAAGGGGCTTACACTAACTGTAAGATTGCGCTGTTAAATCACTTTGGAACCCATCAATGTTTTGCCATGGAATAAGATGGAGCACAAGATCTTCCTGCCAGGATTAATTCAAATAACATTTCAGTCATTACCCGTTTAATCATTCCTGCTTTTCATTCTGTTGTGAGTGCAGGAAGCATCTTGTAATGTGATAATTGATTCTGCAGCTGTGCAGATGGACCATGAGAGAATCAACTCCTAAAGCTCAGTCTGATTGCAACATGCCAGATTTTACCAGGCATCACAATCTGTCACCGTATCAGAAACTGCTTTGAAGAGTCCATCTAAGTAATTATTGAAGTTGACATGGCAGCTTCAATAATATCTTATGGGCCCAGTGTTTTTAGTGGACTACATAAGTCTTCAGTGAATAAACTCAAAGACACTCAAAAAC
Organism: Thalassophryne amazonica; assembly: GCF_902500255.1. NCBI lineage: Eukaryota > Metazoa > Chordata > Actinopteri > Batrachoidiformes > Batrachoididae > Thalassophryne > Thalassophryne amazonica. The sequence goes on from NC_047114.1 coordinate 43,552,285, forward strand.
AAAGACAACGTTCATAGCGGAAGATCATTATTACAAGGGCAAGCCAACAACTGTGGTATATTGTTATCACATCTCTAACATATCCTGGCTGTCACAGGGCGTGAGGCAGGGTACATCCTGGACAAGATGTCAGTCTGTCGCAGAGCCACGTACAGTGTACCTGGAAAGTATTCACAGCACTTCACTTTTTCCACATTTTTTTTTATGTTGTAACCTTATTCCAGAATTGATGAAATTAATTTTTTTTTTCATCGAAACGCTACACACACAATACCCCATAATGACAATGTGAAAAAAGTTTTTTTTTTGGGGGGGGGGGGGGGGGGGGGAGGGGGGATTTTTGCAAATGTATTAAAAACCCTAAGAAATCAAGTATTCACAGCTGTTGCTATGAAGCTGAAAATTGAGCTCAGGTGCATCCTGTTTCCACTGATCATCCTTGAGATGTTTTTGCAGCTTGATTTGAGTCCACCTGTTGTAAATTCAATTGACTGGACATGATTTGGAAAGTCACACACCTGACAACTCTGTGAATGTCCTTGAGTGGCCCAGCCAGAGCCCAGATCTGAATCTGATTGAACATCTCTGGAGAAATCTGAAAATGGCTGTGCACCGACGCTCCACATCCAACCTGATCGAGTTTGAGAGGTGCTGCAAAGAGGAATGGGCAAAACTGTCCAATTATAAGTGCACCAAGCTTGTGGCATCATATTCAGAAGAATATGTCTGCAGTTGCTGCCAAAGGTGTGTCAACAAAGTGTTTAGCAAATGATGTGAATACTTATGCACTTATTACTTATACTTATTACTTAAGGCTGTAACATAACAAAATGTGGAAAAAGTGAAGCACTGTGAATAGTTTCCAGATGCACCATATAGAGAGACAAACAGTCACACTTGCGTGCACCGCTATGGTCAGTTTAGAGTGACCAGTTCACTTAACCTGCATATTTTTGGAAGTGAGAGGAAGCTGGAGCACCCAGAAGGAACATGCAAACTCCAGACAGAAAGGTGCAGGTCGGTAGCGATCCACAACCATCTTTCTTTTTGTTTTTTGCATTTTTTGTTTGTTTGTTGCAGAATTAGTCTGGCAACTGTTTACTGTAATTTAACAGTGAGACAGTACTGTAATCTTTTTACAGTAATAAGCTCTTGTATGTTACAGTAGGTACACTGTGGAACAGCAGTACAGTAACCCTGTAGAATAACAATACCCTAAAAGCAACTCTAGCTCCCAGTATGGGACTGTAAATTAAAGTGGTCATTTGTTACAGTGTGGTAAGAGTAGCATTGCCAAACATTGTGAGCAATCAGGAAAGTTTTAAGCATGCTTAAAAATGTTGTAATATAAGAACACATTGTGATTCACATGAGAAAGTAATGAGGGAGCAGTGTGCATATTTTACTTTAATTTTATAGATGGCATTGTTTGTTATTTCATTAGTGCATCTTAAAATGAACTGTTTCAGCTTAAATGTGGATTTGGCTGCTCAGTTATTTTGATGCCAGGTTACAGTTTAAGATAAAAAATAAAATACAGTGTGGATTGTTTTCTCTTTTGGAGCAAGCAGTGAGCGATTTTGAGAACAGTGGTCTGCACAGGGGAGCGGAAGGAGGCATACAGCTCTGTGAGCAATCTGCTCCACTTCGCTCAGGCAAAAACATATATATTATACATGTGTATGATATCTATTTGGCAAAGTAGATGATGGTGAACAACCGAGTACAACATGCTATGATTCTGACCTACCGTTCTGTGAGCAGAAAGCTCTAGGGATTCTCCTCTGCAGTATAAATCCATAGCATAAATCCCATGAAAAGTATATCTCGCTCTTCAGCAGAAGAAAGCTTTGAGATGTTAGCAGATATATTTTAGCTTTTTGGAAAAGTGCAGTAATAAGTGTGGGAGATTTGTGTAAAATTGTGATAATAAGCGCGACAGTACACCGAGTGTATTGAGTAGCATTATGTGGCATACGCCCACAAGCACTTGTGTCATGGGACTCATCTGTACATGAGGGTAATCAACAATAAAAGTAGGAAATTCAAATTTTGTCTGATTTCAATAAATTGGACTTGATTTCCTCATTTTTGGAATCAGGATGGAATTGGGGCCAAAAACCTGCAATGGGAGCTTGTCTTAAGAGGTTGAAAATTTTTTAAGTTCTTGTTTTTTGTTTCAACAACAGTTTCTGTTACCTCCATTTAACACTTCTGTACATTTACCCCTTCCTTTTTTGCAAGTATTCATCCTTTCAGTTTCTGTTCGTAATATTTTATGACAACCTTTAATGTTTTTAATATACCTGGTGGCTTAGTGGTTAGCACTGTTCTCTCACAGTGAGAAAGTCCCAGGTTTGCTTCTGACCTAGTCCTTTCTGCGTGGAGTTTGCATGGTCTCGCCGTGTTTGCGTGGGTTCCGTGTCTTTTCCTCCCAGTTCCAAAAACATGCAGTTTAGATGAACTGGTGACTCTAAATTGACCGTAGGTAGGAGTGAGAGTGTGAATGTGTTTATACATCTATGTGCGTCAGCATTGTGAGACAGACTGGCGGCCTGTCCAGGGTGGGCCCTCCTCTCGTCCAGTGACTGTTGGATGTGACCTCTGTTAGCTTGTTGGAAAAAGGGTGTAATATGAATCCCTTAAACAGTTTAAATGGTTTTACATTGTACAGGCATGTCTAATTGTTGTGGCCAGAGTGAACGGGGTGGGTGGGGGGTCAACCATGCGTGGTAGAGAAGGTAAAAATGGAGACAGACTGTTTAATGTTTTCAACTCATTAACTAACACACTTTTAATAATATACATGTTCACCCCCTCATATATGGAGCCCTGAGAAAGTGCAGAGGTTTGAGCGGTGCTGGAGTGTACGTGGATCATGACCGACAGCGACCTTGACAGCCAGGTGGTTAGCATGACCTCTGTGCTCTCAAGTTCAGCTGTCTGTTAACGGTTGTTCAGCAGAGATGTGGATCTTCTGTTTCAGTCGGTCACTTGAAATGTTCAATTTTACCTTGATGATGTCCAGCTTCATATCCATATCCTGGACATTTGGCCCTGACATTTCACATTAAAATGTATTTGAACATGATAAATTCTGCTGACCAGTGTTTAACTGTAGTATAAGAAGGGGAATCCTCACGTAATGTCAGTACCATGTCCTCATGGAGCTCCTTTGGAGACAGTCCCTTTTTTGTGAGATACTGAATCACAGCACGCCCACGAGCTTTGTCTAGTTTGCCAATCTGACACACCCCTACTACCTACACTGAAATACTTTGTCTGCAACATTACACTCGGTGAGTCATTCTCAAGACAAATGTTGGTTTCTCAAAATGCAAAAGATGGAGAACCACACTGTACTTTTTCTGGGTCAGGACCAAAACTTTTCTACTACGTAGAATATAATTCTGCTGTCTGATGCTGCTCCAGTAATCAAAGTCATTGCCCCCTTTGATACTTCCGCATGACGGCCCGGAACCAGCCATCGTCACATTTGCGTTGCTTGAGACTTTCATTTGTCCATCCACAGACAAGAAGCAGGTTCCATAGTTTTCCACTGCAAGGAACACCCTGACAGTGGGAAAGTTTTTTTTTTTTTAACCTATGGGACTGTCATATTCTGAAATGTTCAAGCTTCATGGTGACAGACTTGAAGATATCACATGAAAAAGTAACAATGAACAAAGACTAAAATAATTACAAAATAAGCACATTACCCAGGCACTGCCAAGCAAAAATCGATACGATCTTCTTCTTCTTCTTCTTCTTCTTGCGTATGAGGTGCTGTAAGCTCATCCAAAAATGTTGGCCAGATGTTGAAGCCATCTCTCCATATTGTTATCCAACCTGGTCTCACGGCAAGCCGTGATTCAGCAGCACGAAATATACGTAATCTATTGTTTTGTGATATTGTGACGAAAAGCGCCTCATTTTCATCACAGCAGCATGTATTCATTCTAATTCATTCCGTGATGGCAGCACGAAATTAAAAGTGAAGCGGGGGGGGGGGGGTGTTATGGTTAGGGTTGGGGGAAGGAGTAGGGTTAGTAATAGTGAGTTAACAAAAACCCCCGTCACGAAAATTTGACTCATTTCGTGATGGGAGCACGAAAAAAAATGTGAGACTGGGCTGCGTCATCTATGGTTGTAAGGTCCTGATGGGTGGGGGCGAATGTGAGCAGCGGTCTGGGCCTCTGCTCCACACTCGCATGAAGCTGATGGTTTCAACCACCATCGATACATATCTGCACCAAAACGACCCACTTCGGCTCTGAGACGATTTAAGGTAACCCACAGACTACGGGAGAGGTCAGAACCTGAGGGTGCGGTAGTGTTAGAGGCTACCGTTAGCTGGGCAGGGTGTTGGTTTTGAGCCCACTCTTCGTTCCAGGCCTCTATCATTTCATAGTTGCAGCTATGGAGAGTTGCTGATTGGCGGTAGAAGGGGTGACGCAATTTCAGGCATTGAGGACCAAATCTTTGAGGATCTGGGACTAGGCTGATTGCAAGTGAAAGCAATCATCGATACTGTATGCTACTGGAAGTGCATTGAACGGCTAAAAAAAAAAAATCAAAACAAACAAAGTGAAACCAGATGTTGATGACTCAGTGCCGTCTGGGTCGATTTTTCTTATATGCGGTAGGGAGAATTGACAATATGTGCTGTTTTGTGCATTTGACAGGTGTGATGGTGCACTGTTAATAAATTGTCATGAAGGTGTATTTGTGAGTACAATGTGCACATTTTTTACACGCACCAACCTTTAGTAAATCAGCCCCGTGATGTACTGCAGATTATCCAGCAAACTTGGCCTTCAGCAGTCTGAACTAACACAGAAGCTGCTTTCACAATCAAGTTTTTGTTGTTGTTTGTTTCTTTGATTTATGCATTTTTACATTTACATTTAATTGCATTTTTTTTTTCTGTAAACACCCACTAGCCTTGTCCCTGCAGTGCATGTTCATTTGCAGGCAGTTATGGAAATGGTTTCCAGAACACAACATCATTAAACTGCGGTAGCCGCTGTCAGGTTGGAGTTTGTGGACGACTTTGAAAATCCCTGCAGCTTCCAATGGCTTTTTTTTTTCAAACCTAAATTCTGGCACTCCTTTAAAGTCTGTAGCTGTATCTGTGGGAACATGAATCTTGAATAAGGGATCATTTTCAAGTGATCATTTTCACGAACAGGATTAAGCACTTTACCCTTGATGTTTCTGCATTCATGTCTGGAGTTTCCCAGTGAGCATCTGAGGGTCTGGGTGCAGCTGCTGTAGAGATTCTGGCTGTGCACTCTCCCTGCAGCTGGACTGTTCTGCTGCACAGTTTGTGACAGAGATACACATTGTTTTCACTTAGGATTTGAAATTGATTTATTGCTTGTGTAAGACTGTCTGAACGTGTTTTCCATCAATACCAAAATTAGTTGTATATTCTTTATTTAACTTTTAGTGAGTGGCCATCCTTGTGTCTAGAGTGTGCAGTTGATAAGTTGCTTTTTGGCATAATGGCACGAAGGTCATATTAAACATTTTACATTTAAAAATGCTTATTGGGTTCTAATATTGTTATTGGCTAATAAAAAACTTGAAACTACTACTAATTATAATGAGCTGGGGAAGTGATGGTCTCAACACCTGAGAATCCTCAGTTTGATTCCCCATCAGGCAGGAAAATCACTAAGGTCCACTGGGCAAGATCCCTAAATTGCTCCTAGTGTGCAGTTGCCTGACAGCTTTTTTGAATGTAAGGCATCATTGTAGAGGACTTGAGGATCTGCAACCAATCGAAAAGCGCTATTGAGAAACAGTCAATTTATATTTGTCTACAGAGGAACATATGTTGTAGTTTCTGTATAATAATTATGGCTCATGAATATACACTGTCACACTTCTGAGTATTTGCTGTTGAATGTGTGGTTATATTCCTTCAAACTAAACATCAACATATGAAGAGTTCAGATGCGAAACCCAGTAAGTATTTCTTTTTTAAATGGAGAAAAATGCAGTTGAAAATGGAGATTTAAAGGAAACCATATTCGGAAATGCACAGACTTTCATGAATAAAATGAAAACAGTTTGTTCAAATTCTTTCATATTTTGCACACTGATGGTCCACTTGACAGCCAAATACATGTTGGCCTCAACTAAAAATTTGTGGTTTTGGAGATACTGGGTTTTGCATCTGAATTCTTATATAGTCTTATTTCCTTGAAGCAAATGTAGCAATTTCTGTGTATCAAAGCAAAATCAGTACTGATTAGATAGATAGATAGATATATACGTTTAATGTCCCCATGGGGAAATTTGTCTTGGACTTCTCAAAATCATGACCCATACAAAGATACAGACAAGACATAAACAGTTCATAACATAATAAATAAATACATAAATAAGAATAAAAATAAATAAAAAACATACAAATACTAAAACCTCCTAATGTGCCTGATTGTTAGCGGTGTTTATTATGATATTTGTTAAGGGCTATGATTGATATAGGAACAAAAGAGTTCCTATATCTATTCAGTCCTGCAATGGGGACTCGAACGCGATTCTTTTGTATTTATGATATCTTAAAGAATTTGTTTTTTCCAATTTTCATTTCATTTTCAATGAATTTGGGCTTTTGAAGGACAACCAAAAGATAGTGGTGTTGCTTTTTCAGTATGGTGAATAAAGAGCATTAATTTCATGTGGTTACTGGTGTTGAGTTCTAGAAGCACTTTACGCAGTAATAGGAGACCACAGTCTTGTTTGAACCCTCCGTGATATCGCAGGATTTGACCACTTACGGGGACCTCCATTTAATATATACACAGCATAACTTCACATGGATAAATGAGCACTGTTTTGTTTTCTGCTGCAATCACCGAAGAATTCGCGAAAAGTATTTTTTTCTCGGTTCCCAGTGGAGAAGAAAAGACAAAGCGAGTGGGAGACATTGTGTCGGTAAGTGTTAGCCTACACAGCTAACCAGAGTAGTGCTGTTCTCTCACCTGCAAAACCACCTCGACACGTTTGAGCTCCGGATCATAAACAAACCGCAACACGTCCACTTTGCCACTGCATCGTCACTTTTTCTTTGCATTTTCACTTTGTATGTAATTTGCCCCAAAACCCATTGAAAATGCCATGGTTGGTCCCCCGGAAGTAGAGAAATTACGTTATATTTTACCCCTTTAGCGCCCGCCCCCAAAAAAGACTGTGGTCTCCTATATTGTGAAGACGTTCACTGATGTTTCAACCTTGTTCTTGAATGATAAAGATATTCTCCAAAGCATTTCCAGATTATTATTCATTTAATAACATATATTTACACTCAACAAAAATATAAACGCAACACTTTTGGTTTTGCTCCCATTTTGTATGAGATGAACTCAAAGATCTAAAACTTTTTCCACATACACAATATCACCATTTCCCTCAAATATTGTTCACAAACCAGTCTAAATCTGTGATAGTGAGCACTTCTCCTTGCTGAGATAATCCATCCCACCTCACAGGTGTGCCATATCAAGATGCTGATTAGACACCATGATTAGTGCACAGGTGTGCCTTAGACTGCCCACAATAAAAGGCCACTCTGAAAGGTGCAGTTTTGTTTTATGGGGGGGGGGGGGGGGGGGATACCAGTCAGTATCTGGTGTGACCACCATTTGCCTCATGCAGTACAACACATCTCCTTCACATAGAGTTGATCAGGTTGTCAATTGTGGCCTGTGAATGTTGGTCCACTCCTCTTCAGTGGCTGTGCGAAGTTGCTGGATATTGCAGGAACTGGTGCACGCTGTCGTATACGCCGGTCCAGAGCATCCCAAACATGCTTAATGGGTGACATGTCCGGTGAGTATGCCGGCCATGCAAGAACTGGGACATTTTCAGCTTCCAAGAATTGTGTACAGATCCTTGCAACATGGGGCCGTGCATTATCCTGCTGCAAGATGTATGGCACAACAATGGGCCTCAGGATCTCGTCACGGTATCTCTGTGCATTCAAAATGCCATCAATAAAATGCACCTCTGTTCTTTGTCCATAATAGACGCCTGCCCATACCATAACCCCACCGCCACCATGGGTCACTCAATCCACAACATTGACATCAGAAAACCGCTCACCCACACGACGCCACACACGCTGTCTGCCATCTGCCCTGAACAGTGTGAATCGGGATTCATCCGTGAAGAGAACACCTCTCCAACGTGCCAAATGCCAGCGAATGTGAGCATTTGCCCACTCAAGTTGGTTACGACGACGAACTGGAGTCAGGTCGAGACCCCGATGAGGACGACGAGCATGCAGATGAGCTTCCCTGAGACGGTTTCTGACAGTTTGTGCAGAAATTCTTTGGTTATGCAAACCGATTGTTTCAGCAGCTGTCCGAGTGGCTGGTCTCAGACGATCTTGGAGGTGAACATGCTGGATGTGGAGGTCCTGGGCTGGTGTGGTTACACGTGGTCTGCGGTTGTGAGGCTGGTTGGATGTACTGCCAAATTCTCTGAAATGCCTTTGGAGATGGCTTATGGTAGAGAAATGAACATTCAATACATGAGCAACAGCTCTGGTTGACATTCCTGCTGTCAGCATGCCAATTGCACGCTCCCTCAAATCTTGCGACATCTGTGGCATTGTGCTGTGTGATAAAACTGCACCTTCAGAGTGGCCTTTTATTGTGGGCAGTCTAAGGCACACCTGTGCACTAATCATGGTGTCTAATCAGCATCATGATATGGCACACCTGTGAGGTGGGATGGATTATCTCAGCAAACGAGAAGTGCTCACTATCACAGATTTAGACTTGTTTGTGAACAATATTTGAGGGAAATGGTGATATTGTGTATGTGGAAAAAGTTTTAGATCTTGAGTTCATCCTCATACAAAATGGGAGCAAAACCAAAAGTGTTGCATTTATATTTTGTTGAGTATGTAGCATAATAGATTTTAACCACATCACTCATCCTAATGAGCATACACCTTCAGTTATGAATACAGTCTCTGATTTGTCCATTCCTATGACATCCACTTTTATTTGTTTTCCACTTGGATAATGCCATCACCTATAAAAAATACAACATAATTTTTACATTCTTTCTTTTGGGATACCACAAGGTTTTGTACTAAAACCATTACATTTCCTCACTGCCTATGCTCATACAGAATGTCCAGCTATCCAAGACATTTCCGGTTTGTCCCTTTTCCTCCTGATCAAACTATATATTGTTGTCCTTATGAAGCAGCTTTTTTGGTTCTATTTATTTGACAGAGCTCAGCCTTTATTTTCAGGTGGGTACAGATCACAGAGGATCTTTTGCGTCTGTCCCAGTATTGTCCCTCTCACATCATCAGGAATGCTTTCTAGTTTGTAAAATACATCATCAGATTACAAAAGTGCTGTCCAATATTTCTATGTTGAACTGATTGATGTTACAACAGTACATTCAGCATGGACATATGTAGTGCATGACATGTCATTTGTATGTACAGCAAAGTGCTTCATACGTCATGGAAACATGATGTTCTGGATGCCAGAATGCTCATGACATTTACAAAAAAAAGCAAAAGATGCCAAGAGATTATGGACACAATGGGTTTGTCGACTTATCACTATGTTTTTTCTCTTTCCACAGAACAACGATCCAGGACTTCCAGGACCTAAAGGAGCCAAAGGTCACAGAGGACCTGAGGGCAAACCGGTAGGAATACCATGATGTTCTGAGCATGAGCTGAGTCTGTGTGTGCATGTTGTGCATATGTGTATAAATCAATATATGAGGGGGAAAAAAATTAGACAATACATTGAAACTTCAAAGAGGTACTTCAGCTTGTGGGTTGACAGGGGGGTCATTTTGACCGTTGGGGTTTTTTCTGTTTTCTGTAATTGTTGTATGGCTCTTGCCTTACAATATAAAGCGCCTTGGGGCGACTGTTTGTTGTGACTTGGCGCTATATAACTAAATAAATAAATTTGATTTGATTGATTTGATATTCCGTTTGTTAGCTTACAAGCTATAGTTACGTTGCACTAGATGAATTGTTTTCGGTTTAGATTGAGTCAGATTTATTTTCAGTCAGTTTTAGATTGTTTCAGGTAGGTTTTCCTGGAGCTGCACTCACTTTGGTTTTGATTAGGTTGGCTTTGTGTTTTTGTTGTTTTTGTTTTACAACACAGATATTTGTTTATACAAGTATGGCAGTGGTAGGTCCATGACCTATACGGGATCTAGGCGCTCCCCCATCACGAGCCTCCCAGCTGACTGGGTTATAGCATGGGTAGATGGGACTCATTAGCCCTGTTAAGGCGGTCCACCTAGGGGAAGGAAACCATGATGTTAAACCCCCAGCCTGTGTTACTGCCCCCGTGCCTCCGAGGAAGGCTAGGAGAAGGTCAGTTCTGATGTAAAACCTACAGCCTGGTGGTTGCCACAGCCGTCTCAGCTTGTCTGTGCCACTGTGGAGTGCCACCTTGCCTAAAGAGTGGAATTGGTGTGCGCGAGCTGATCCCCACTTTAAGCAACGAGCGCAGGTGGGAAGGAAAGCCCTGCAGCGATGGGAAGAGGTGAAAACAACAGGTGCATGATGGCACTGGGATCTGCAGTCTCGATCCTGCATGCAGGGGGCTCAGCAGCTATGGTCGTTTGATTGCTGACCCGAGACAACAGCATCATCCGGCAGGGCCCTGGGTGACCAAGCAGCCCTGTTTAGGGATAGCCCTGCTTGCTCCACATGGAGACAGACCTAGAAAAGGTGGTCTAAACATGGCTTGTCTCACTAGACCCGGTTGGCTCACCGCTGCCAACGGCATCGCTACACGCTGTGCGAAAAGAAAACAAAGAACCTGAAAATTGCGTGCTGGAATGTACGCACAATGATGGACTCAGACAATAGCGATCGTCCTCGAAGACGCTCAGCCTTAGTCGCCAAAGAGCTAGCAAGGCTTGACATAAACATTGCTGCACTCAGCCAGGTGCGCTTTGCATACCAAGGGTCACTCACCGAGGAAGGTACAGGCTACACACTGTTCTGGTCAGGGAAGGCTAAAGAAGATCGTCGAATCTCAGGGGTCGGGTTCATGATTAAGAGCGCTATAGCACATAGGTTACACAGTTTGCCATTGGACATTCTGACCACTCATGTCACTCGGTTCCCCATCAACACAAGGATTTTGCCACTATTTTAGTGTGTATGCCCCAACCATGCAGGCCGACATCGAGTTAAGGAGGCTTCTATAGCGATCTGCATAACCTTCTACAGCGCGTCGACACCCAGGACAAGCTCCTCATCATGGTAGATTTCAACGCCAGAGTGGGCCGCGACTCTGATGTATGGAAGGACGTGCTAGGGAAACATGGCATAGGCAACTGTAACGACAATGGCCGCGTGCTGCTGGAGTTCTGCTCTGCACTGACTTGATGTTCACCAAGCCTGTCCAACAGAAAGAGAGATTCAAAGCAACCTGGAGACACCCACGCTCCAAACACTGGCACCTTCTGGACCATGTTCTGACGCGACAGCGTGATAGAAGAGACGTACTACATACCAGGGGATGCCTAGCGCGGATTGCTATACGGATCATCACTTGGTCCGTTCCAAGATTGCTTTCACTTTCAAGCCCCCTCCTAAGAAGAAAGGCCCACAGTTTAAGAAGCTACAAGTCCACAAGCTGTAAGACATAGACAAAAATGGAGTTCCAGGCCAAACTAGAGGAGAGACTGGGTGGAGAAGAAGGCATGCCTGAACGACCCTGAACAACAGTGGATGAGATTAAAGACCATCCTTCAGAGACGGCAGCAGAAGTAGTGGGCTTCTCAGCCAGGAAAATAAAGACTGGTTTGATGAGTCTGATGCACAGATCCAGGAACTACTAGAAAAGAACGTGCATGCCACAAGACTTTTTTAGCTAAACCTGATGACCACTCTGCCAAGACAGCTTACAGAAATGCCTGCTCCACACTGCAAAGCAAGCTCCGCATACTGCAGAACAACTGGTGGCTAGCTTTTGCGGAGAAGACACAAAAACATGCCAATGCCGGAGACATGCGCTCCTTTTATGAAGCCCTTAGACCATCCATGGGCCAGCACATCAAGTGCAAGCACCCCTGCGCTCCTCAGACGGCTCCACCCTTCTGACGGACAGGGAAACCATTATGCAGCGTTGGTCAGAACACTTTGAAAACCTCTTCAGTGACAAGCGCACTGTGCAAGAGTCATCAATCGAGAATTTTCCCCAGGTGGATGTGAAATGGGAACTTGATGACCCCCAACACTTGAAGAGATCCGAAAGGCCACCACGCAGCTGAATCCAAGGAGTCTCCTGGCATAGATGGCATCCCAGCAGAAGTGTACCAAAATGGAGGTGCGGCAGTCCTCGACAAGCTTCAGATTCTCTTCTCCAGTTGCTGGGAAAAGGAAATGGTTCCACATGACCTTCGGGATGCGGTCATTGTCTCCCTGTACAAGAACAAGGGCGACAGGACTGACTGTTCTAATTACCGGGCATCACTCTCCTCTCCGTAGCAGGTAAGATTTGGCTCGAGTGCTGCTCAACAGGCTTACCCCTACCATAGCGCATGAAAATACTCCCGAGTCAGTGCGATTTCGGGCCAACAGGGGAACCACCGACATGATCTTCGTCCTGAGACAGATCCAGAGAAGTGCAGAGACAGAACATGGCCCTTTATGCAGCCTTCATAGACCTAACCAAGGCTTTTGACACGGTCAGTCGTGAGGGTTTGTGGAAGATTCTTGCACATTTTGGCTGCCCTCCAAAGCTCCTCACCATCATCCGCCAGCTGCATGAAGGCCAGATGGGACAATGAAGTACACGGGACTCTGTCCGGCAGCTTCCCCATCTCAAATGGCGTCAAACAAGGTTGCATCCTCACGCCCATTCTGTTCTCCATCTTCTTCAGCATGATGCTTCATGAGGCCAAAGAACTTGACAGACGGCATCTATATCCGCTTCAGAACCGACTGAGTCTGTTTAACTTGCGGCGCCTTCTGTCCCACACTAAGATCACAGAACAGCTAATCATGGAGCTGCTCTTCGCAGATGACTGCGCCCTCGTCGCCCATACGGAGCAAGCCTTGCAGCACATTGTCAACTGTTTTGCTGAAGCGCAAGAGCCTTCGGCCTCACCATCAGCCTGAGAAAGACAGAAGTGCTATATCAACCGGTCCCCCATACAGCATATACCCATCCCAAATCAACATCGAGGGTACCAGCGTGAATGCAGTAGAGCACTTCACGTATCTCGGTAGTGTTATCTCAAACGACGCATCTGTTGCCAAGGACCTAGACAGTCGCCCTTGCCAAGGCCAGCAGTTCTTTTGGTCGACTCTCAAAGAAAGTCTGGCAGATCATGCACTGTGCCTTTCCACAAAAGTGCAGGTCTACAGAGCCATTGTGGTCCCTACCCTCCTGTATGGAGCTGAAACCTGGGTTCTGTATCGCCAGCAGATCAGATACTGGAACGCTTTCATCATCGTTGTCTCCGAAAATCTTCGGGATCAAGTGGCAGGACTACGTCTCAAATGAGGACATCCTTACCAGAGCCAAATTGCCCAGCATGGAGTCTATTATACTCAACAAGAGCTTCGTTGGGCAGGCCACGTAGCCAGGATGGATGATACACGCATGCCAAAATTAATTCTCTTTGGCGAGCTCAAGGAAGGGAGACAAAACCAAGGGGCCCCCAAAAAGTGCTATAAGGACCAGCTGAAGAAACAGCTCTCCCTTGCAGGCATTCAGCATCAGTCATGGCAGCATCTAGCTACAGATAGACTCAGCTGGCGTTCCAGCATCAAATCCGCCAGCCTGAAGTTTGAGGCAGAAAGAAGTGAAGCCTCACGCCAGAAGCGTCAAAGACAGAAAGAGCGGGCAGCAGCACAAGCCCAGCCTACTCAAGTGTTCATTTGCCCCAAGTGTAACAGGTCTTGTGCATCCCGCATCAGACTTTTCAGCCACCAGAGGGCTTGTAGAAAATAAAAATAATAATAATAATAAAAAAAAAGGTCTTCCCACTATCCTTGCAAGCGAGGAAACTGCCAACAACAACATATATATAATATATATATATATATATATATCTATATATAGTAAGTAAGTCCCTTCGGCTGCTCCCTTGTTTGCACTTGGGGTCGCCACAGCAAATCCAAGGTGGATCTGCATTTGAATTGGCACAAGTTTTACGCCGGATGCCCTTCCTGACGCAACTCCACATTACATGGAGAAATGTGGCAGGGGTGGATTTGAACCCGGAACCTTCTGAACTGAAACCAAGCGCATTAACCACTTGGCCACCACCCCTGAAGATATATATATATATATATATACCTAGTTTTGCCCATTTGTCTATTTGACTCCTTTACTTCTTACAGAATCATTTTCTTTTTATTATTATGCACCAATGGCACCAGATCAAATTTCTCGTATGTGAGAACTTATTTGGCAATAATTCGATTCTGATATTGTTTATGGCACTGAAGAGGTGTGAGACACTGCAGCTTTTACTTCGATGCTTCATACAAGAAATATGTTTTCATATCTCAAAAACATTTCATTTTCATTTTTCATTTATTTATTTAGCGCCAAATCATAACAAGGTTGCCTCAAGGCGCTTCACACAAGTAAGGTCTAACCTTACTAACTCCCAGAGCAAGAGTGGTAAGGAAAAACTCCCTCTGAGGAAGAAACCTCAAGCAGACCAGACTCAAAGGGATGACCCTCTGCTTGGGCCATGCTACAGACACAAATTACAAAACAGTTCACAAAACGAACATACAGGAAATGTTGCAGGTGCACAGGATGGTTTCTGGAACAGATACCACACCCATCTCTGGATGAAGCTGCACCTCAGACAGAGAGAAAAGAAAAAAGCAGAATCAAGCATCAGAAAGACAACAAATACAGTGTAATTTGTCAGCAACAAGAAAAACAGAAGAAATACTAAGGTGATTGTTGGCCACTAGCCCTAAGCTTCACTCAAATTGACTAAAAATATGATGTGATTTCGAAAAACAAAGACCAGATTCAGCTCCCCCAAATTACCTAAAATCCACTGAAAAACTCCATGCAAGAAAAATCGTGTTGACCGGTGGAATAATCTGAATAATAACAAAAAAATACATTGATTGAGTACAGACTATATTTTGTTTGCTCAGAGAAATGCATCTATGCAGAGAAATGAATGTTTTGGCCATATTTGCCAAAAATGTATTTAATTCTTAATTTATTTGAGTCTTTTATTTGCATTTAAAACTCTGAATGGTCTCGCCCTGCCTCACCTCTCTGAACTACTCCACCTTTACGCTCCTGCTCGGTGCCTCAGGTCAGCTGATCAGCTGCTGCTGGAGGTGCAGAGGTCAAAGTGGAAGCTGCCCCCCTTGTTGGAATGAGCTTCTGCTCCACATCAGAGAAGCCCCCCCCACTATTCACTATTAAAACTCAGTTTAAAACTAATTTCTACTCCCTGGCATTTAATCAAGCATGAGACTCTATTCTTATTTTTTTCTTAATTACATTTATTTACTGGTTACTGTTTTTTTAAAACTTGTTTTATTGTCTCATCGTTATTATTTTTTATTTCTTAGTATTTTATGTGTCATGTACAGCACTTTGTGACAGTGCAATATAAATTGAGTAGAGTTGAGTTAATTATTTAACTTGTGTGCACAAATTAAATTAAAGAAAATCAAGCCGTTGGAACAGATTATATGTTGTGTGCACACGAACCACCTCAAGCCCTATTTTTCTTTGTATTTTTAACTCTTCATGGTCCTTTCTGTGGGTGCTCTGTTGTTGTGCTGTGGACACATTCAAGTTCACATGTTGGAAGTCAGGTCCTTTAAAGGTGCACAGCTTTTTTTTTCTTCTTTATTTTTTGGCTGTTCCCATTGAGGATTTTGAACAGAAACATCCATCTCCACTTCACACAAATACTTTATGGAAATGTGGAGACCTTTGCCCATGTGTGAATGTGATGAATGGTACTATTTAATATAATTATTTTTATTTTATAGTTATTTACTATTTTATATAATGGTACTATTGGGGGAGGTGATGGTCTAGTGGTTAAGCGTTGGGCTTGAGACCAGAGGATCCTCGGTTCAAATCCTAGCCTGACCGGAAAATCACTAAGGGCCCTTTGGCAAGGTCCCCTAGTTGCTCCCAGTGTGTACTGAGTACCTTGTATAGCAGCACGTTCACATCGGGGTGAATGTCAGGCATTATTGTAAAGCGCTTCTTATAGAAATGCAGTCCATTTGACTATTTTCTCATTATTTGTCATTATTGCCAAAAAATACCATGAAATATTATGGTATATATTTTTAGGTGTTGACTGCCCATCCCTAATGAAACTCATCGAACAAAATATGCTTTGATGTTCTCATACTTTGTGCCACATTCACACTCTGACAATTAGGCTGGTGTTTGCCAATGGAGAGTGAAAAGTTGCTTACAGATGACCAGTGCCAAGACCCTCCAGACTCCGTAGGCGCTAACTCAGCATCATTCAAGCAATGCTGATGTTCGTCCTGGTCCCAGAAAAATTTTCAACATGCTTAAAATCTTCAACATTCACTCTAAAACACAGGCAAGAGTTGAGCTTTGATACTGCTGTGTAACCTCTGCCAGTCCACCATCACCACGCCATTCCCCTCTGCCAGCCTCTGCTGGCCATTGTTGGGGGTGTGACTGGATGCATCGCCTCATCTGGATCCCTCGGGCATGAAGAAATATGTAGAAATATGTGAAAATGTGAAGCACCAGCAGCAATTGACACAATTTCTGGATTACAAAATTATTTGTTTGATACAATATGTGTGTTCTGACCATGAACATCTGTTTTAGGGTTACCCTGGCCCCGTGGAGACCCCGGTGAGCCGGTAAGTTACCTATCAAATTTACATTTTACCGTGATATATTCCACAAACACTGATTCATTATCATGAATCACAAAATGTTCATTTTTGATACATTGTAGGTCTGCAGGGTATAGGTTGCAGTTTTGGTATTTTTTACTAGATTGCGAGGTCCTGCGACTTACTTCGGTGCAACTTATATACCAAAAAAATCACAGTTGGTTGTTATTATTATAGGACTTACCCAGGAGTCTTCACTACTACAGTGCACAAAAAAATCCAAATTAACATGCTAAACAATAATCAAATATACTCAAGTTTTTATTGTAGTGTTTGCATTGCTGTTAACTATCAATCCATGAATCAAATCATCTGAATCAAATATCATCCATACATGTCCATCTTGCTTCCGTTTAGAATTCAAAAGTGCTTTAGATACACACCACAGAGTAAGGGCTTCCTGCAAAAACCCAATGTTCAAGTTTCCATCCGTGTCCAAACTACATCCAATATGTTGTCCAACACATTTATTTGTCCATTCTTCTTATTTTTCGCATTTCATTCATTCATTCATCTTCTACCGCTTAGTCCAATTAAGGGTTGCAGGGGGCTGGAGCCTATCCCAGCAGTCATAGAGTGCGAGGCAGGGTACACCCAGGACAGGACGCCAGTCTGTCGCAGGGCCACAATAGACAAACAAACACAGACACACCCACACACACACCTACGGACAATTTTAAAGATTCCAGTCCACCTAACCCACATGTCTTTGGATGTGGGAGGAAAGCGGAGCACCCAGAGGAAACCCACGCAAACACGGGGAGAACATACAAACTCCACACAGAAAGGCCACAGGAATTGAAGCCACAACCTTCTCGCTGTAGGCAACTGTGCTAACCACTAATGCACCGTGCTGCCCCATTTTTTGCATTTAAAAGTCCTTATTTTAAGTAACAGCACACACGTGGTGTCCCCATGTGCTACTTAGTTCCTGTCTATTGTTAAACTTACTGCCATTGTAATGCTGTTAAAAGCTGAGTTCCACATACAGATAAAACAAAACTTATACTCCGGTGCAACTTATGTGTTTTTTCGCATAATATGACTTTTTTTTACCTGTGTGTATTACACTCCAATATGACTTTATTCTGGAGAATACAGTGTATATGTCACAATTGGACGATAGGTGAGGTGGACGATACCGGGAATTTTGGTATTGATCCGATACAAGTAAATACAGGCCCAGTATCGCCGATATTGATACTGATACTTTTTCATATTTAAGCTTCATAGATCCAAAGGATCCAAAAGGCCTAGGATAGAATTTCGCCAAACACTGTACGTGACAACAAAATACTTTATTATCACAATCAACATTTTTGTTTAAAAAATATCACTCAACACAACTTAAAACAAAATCTCCTGAGGTAGAGGGCTGACAAACCACAATACAACGGTGCGCTGCTCCGTGTTGTGTGACACAGCGCAGTGCTGCTCTTACAGACAGAGAGTAGACTTTGATGAATCTGCGTGCGCAGCAGTCAGTGTGTGCGGGAGAGAAAAAAAGCTTGAGTATCGATCTTTTTACATGAGGATTGTTCAGTATCAATACCAGCGTTGGTATCAATATTAGGATCGATCCACCCACCTCTATTGTTAAACTGTTAACTTGTTTTTTTTTTTTTATGGGAAGCCTTCAACTGTGAAGATGAGTTGACTTTTAAAAATTAAATGAGCTTACTGAATTGTGTTTTACATTATTAGAACACTATCATATTCGATCCCAACAATGCAAAATCATTTGTTACGAGACCTGCCGACCTTTAACATTTGCTCTGTGACCTCTAGGGTAGTAAGGGAACACCTGGACCTAAAGGAGATGATGGAGAGCCCGGTGATCCAGGCCCTGATGTGAGTGTGCCTCTGTTTTAATGGAGGTGTCCCTTTCCTCACCTGTTTTTTTTTTTTTTTTTTCTTTCTTCAGTCCCTTCTTGGCAGCACTCACAGTGACAGGATGTGAGTCACATATCTTATTCACACATCTCTCTTAAAAACAAACATCTGCCTCTTTTGATATAAAATACAGTAATCTGTTTTTCACTTTGTGGCTTTTTCTTCACTGGAAATGCTTTTATCTGTTGCAGTCAGTCCACTTTTCTCTCACTTCTGTTGTGCAGCTGGAAATGTTTCATACAGCAGAACTGAAGGCATTTTTTGTGTGATTTGGGGAAAAGGGCTTTGAGCTAATGCAGCTGTGTATATGTTGTTGTCAAGACTACAGGAAATGAGTGGAGGCTATGAAGGGACCGCATTAGTATTTTATTGTGTGTGTCAGTGTTTTTTATGCGTGCGTAATCGTCCATGTCTACAAACTGTGAGAATTTAACACTTTGACCTCAGATAGGGTTATACTGGATTTATCACATTTCAAAGGTTTCTGTATCTTGACATAAACATTTCAGCGGATTTTTGCACTTTTCTTTCATCCTGGTATCAGTCTGCTCCAACCTCTCTCATTTTCAAACTTAAGCCCCTTTCACACCGGGACCGAGTTGCGTAATGCGCTGTACTGACTACGCCGAGCTTATCCAGCCCTCCGTGGTAATACGCTGATGGACGCAAAGGGGTCTGAGAAATGGACGCAAAAAATTAAACATTTTCTTCAAAAATTAAACATGTTTATTTTTTCGCAGACATTCAGCATAGTGCACTGGACGCAGTGCCCTACGCAAGTCTACGCAACACTCCGTTACTGTGTGCAAGTCTCTGTAACACTGCGCTACTGTACGCCATGCTTACACAATTGTACGCTACCCTACTACGCGGTCTGACGAAAAATCCTTTTAGGTTTTGTATCAGTTCATAGCTGCATTGCTAGATTTTATTCATCCCGCTGGACTCTGCTGAACTTTACTGGCAGTGAAGTTTCAAAACTGCAGAAGAAGAAAAGGCGGGCCAAGTTTCCCCCCTGCGCGTAATATACGCAGCCATTCCTGTGTACTAGATACACAGCACAATGCAACTCTATCACAATACAGACCAAACGTCCCCCCTAAAAATTGGTCCGCCCTACCTTCACTGCGCATGCGCCATTAGCCATAGTTCATGGATTATCACCTTGTTTCTGCTTAAAACTGCACTCCAGTCATCATCAATCTCAGCAACAGATATCTGAAGCTTTTGCACCACAATAATTTCCATTAAATGCAGCATTATTTCATCATAAAAGACGGATGAAGCGATCAGCGTGCCGCGGCGAAACCAGCTGCTAGCTGATGCATTCTCTGCACATTCAAAGCATCACAGAATATCAACTCATTTCTGCTTAAAACTGACTTTAGAATGATTTAAGAGATTTTACCTTGTCATCTGATGGTTAATAATCCCATTAATCCATTTAATCGCTTTGGGTGAAGAGACTCTGTCTCAGATGTGCTGCTGTGGTCCGAAATGACGCATGAACAATGAAACAAGGCAGACTGATTTTTAGTGGGGGGGGACTGATTGGTCTGCGACATCGTGTGAAAGGGCTTACACTAACTGTAAGATTGCGCTGTTAAATCACTTTGGAACCCATCAATGTTTTGCCATGGAATAAGATGGAGCACAAGATCTTCCTGCCAGGATTAATTCAAATAACATTTCAGTCATTACCCGTTTAATCATTCCTGCTTTTCATTCTGTTGTGAGTGCAGGAAGCATCTTGTAATGTGATAATTGATTCTGCAGCTGTGCAGATGGACCATGAGAGAATCAACTCCTAAAGCTCAGTCTGATTGCAACATGCCAGATTTTACCAGGCATCACAATCTGTCACCGTATCAGAAACTGCTTTGAAGAGTCCATCTAAGTAATTATTGAAGTTGACATGGCAGCTTCAATAATATCTTATGGGCCCAGTGTTTTTAGTGGACTACATAAAGTCTTCAGTGAATAAACTCAAAGACAACTCAAAAACAAAGACAACGTTCATAGCGGAAGATCATTATTACAAGGGCAAGCCAACAACTGTGGTATATTGTTATCACATCTCTAACATATCCTGGCTGTCACAGGGCGTGAGGCAGGGTACATCCTGGACAAGATGTCAGTCTGTCGCAGAGCCACGTACAGTGTACCTGGAAAGTATTCACAGCACTTCACTTTTTCCACATTTTTTTTTATGTTGTAACCTTATTCCAGAATTGATGAAATTAATTTTTTTTTTCATCGAAACGCTACACACACAATACCCCATAATGACAATGTGAAAAAGTTTTTTTTTTGGGGGGGGGGGGGAGGGGGGGATTTTTGCAAATGTATTAAAAACCCTAAGAAATCAAGTATTCACAGCTGTTGCTATGAAGCTGAAAATTGAGCTCAGGTGCATCCTGTTTCCACTGATCATCCTTGAGATGTTTTTGCAGCTTGATTTGAGTCCACCTGTTGTAAATTCAATTGACTGGACATGATTTGGAAAGTCACACACCTGACAACTCTGTGAATGTCCTTGAGTGGCCCAGCCAGAGCCCAGATCTGAATCTGATTGAACATCTCTGGAGAAATCTGAAAATGGCTGTGCACCGACGCTCCACATCCAACCTGATCGAGTTTGAGAGGTGCTGCAAAGAGGATGGGCAAAACTGTCCAATTATAAGTGCACCAAGCTTGTGGCATCATATTCAAGAAGAATATGTCTGCAGTTGCTGCCAAAGGTGTGTCAACAAAGTGTTTAGCAAATGATGTGAATACTTATGCACTTATTACTTATACTTATTACTTAAGGCTGTAACATAACAAAATGTGGAAAAAGTGAAGCACTGTGAATAGTTTCCAGATGCACCATATAGAGAGACAAACAGTCACACTTGCGTGCACCGCTATGGTCAGTTTAGAGTGACCAGTTCACTTAACCTGCATATTTTTGGAAGTGAGAGGAAGCTGGAGCACCCAGAAGGAACATGCAAACTCCAGACAGAAAGGTGCAGGTCGGTAGCGATCCCACAACCATCTTTCTTTTTTGTTTTTTGCATTTTTTGTTTGTTTGTTGCAGAATTAGTCTGGCAACTGTTTACTGTAATTTAACAGTGAGACAGTACTGTAATCTTTTTACAGTAATAAGCTCTTGTATGTTACAGTAGGTACACTGTGGAACAGCAGTACAGTAACCCTGTAGAATAACAATACCCTAAAAGCAACTCTAGCTCCCAGTATGGGACTGTAAATTAAAGTGGTCATTTGTTACAGTGTGGTAAGAGTAGCATTGCCAAACATTGTGAGCAATCAGGAAAGTTTTAAGCATGCTTAAAAATGTTGTAATATAAGAACACATTGTGATTCACATGAGAAAGTAATGAGGGAGCAGTGTGCATATTTTACTTTAATTTTATAGATGGCATTGTTTGTTATTTCATTAGTGCATCTTAAAATGAACTGTTTCAGCTTAAATGTGGATTTGGCTGCTCAGTTATTTTGATGCCAGTTTACAGTTTAAGATAAAAATAAAATACAGTGTGGATTGTTTTCTCTTTTGGAGCAAGCAGTGAGCGATTTTGAGAACAGTGGTCTGCACAGGGGAGCGGAAGGAGGCATACAGCTCTGTGAGCAATCTGCTCCACTTCGCTCAGGCAAAAACATATATACATGTGTATGATATCTATTTGGCAAAGTAGATGATGGTGAACAACCGAGTACAACATGCTATGATTCTGACCTACCGTTCTGTGAGCAGAAAGCTCTAGGGATTCTCCTCTGCAGTATAAATCCATAGCATAAATCCCATGAAAAGTATATCTCGCTCTTCAGCAGAAGAAAGCTTTGAGATGTTAGCAGATATATTTTAGCTTTTTGGAAAAGTGCAGTAATAAGTGTGGGAGATTTGTGTAAAATTGTGATAATAAGCGCGACAGTACACCGAGTGTATTGAGTAGCATTATGTGGCATACGCCCACAAGCACTTGTGTCATGGGACTCATCTGTACATGAGGGTAATCAACAATAAAAGTAGGAAATTCAAATTTTGTCTGATTTCAATAAATTGGACTTGATTTCCTCATTTTTGGAATCAGGATGGAATTGGGGCCAAAAACCTGCAATGGGAGCTTGTCTTAAGAGGTTGAAAATTTTTTAAGTTCTTGTTTTTTGTTTCAACAACAGTTTCTGTTACCTCCATTTAACACTTTCTGTACATTTACCCCTTCCTTTTTTGCAAGTATTCATCCTTTCAGTTTCTGTTCGTAATATTTTATGACAACCTTTAATGTTTTTAATATACCTGGTGGCTTAGTGGTTAGCACTGTTCTCTCACAGTGAGAAAGTCCCAGGTTTGCTTCTGACCTAGTCCTTTCTGCGTGGAGTTTGCATGGTCTCGCCGTGTTTGCGTGGGTTCCGTGTCTTTTCCTCCCAGTTCCAAAAACATGCAGTTTAGATGAACTGGTGACTCTAAATTGACCGTAGGTAGGAGTGAGAGTGTGAATGTGTTTATACATCTATGTGCGTCAGCATTGTGAGACAGACTGGCGGCCTGTCCAGGGTGGGCCCTCCTCTCGTCCAGTGACTGTTGGGATGTGACCTCTGTTAGCTTGTTGAAAAAGGGTGTAATATGAATCCCTTAAACAGTTTAAATGGTTTTACATTGTACAGGCATGTCTAATTGTTGTGGCCAGAGTGAACGGGGTGGGTGGGGGGTCAACCATGCGTGGTAGAGAAGGTAAAAATGGGACAGACGTTTAATGTTTTCAACTCATTAACTAACACACTTTTAATAATATACATGTTCACCCCCTCATATATGGAGCCCTGAGAAAGTGCAGAGGTTTGAGCGGTGCTGGAGTGTACGTGGATCATGACCGACAGCGACCTTGACAGCCAGGTGGTTAGCATGACCTCTGTGCTCTCAAGTTCAGCTGTCTGTTAACGGTTGTTCAGCAGAGATGTGGATCTTCTGTTTCAGTCGGTCACTTGAAATGTTCAATTTTTACCTTGATGATGTCCAGCTTCATATCCATATCCTGGACATTTGGCCCTGACATTTTCACATTTAAAATGTATTTGAACATGATAAATTCTGCTGACCAGTGTTTAACTGTAGTATAAGAAGGGGAATCCTCACGTAATGTCAGTACCATGTCCTCATGGAGCTCCTTTGGAGACAGTCCCTTTTTTGTGAGATACTGAATCACAGCACGCCCACGAGCTTTGTCTAGTTTGCCAATCTGACACACCCCTACTACCTACACTGAAATACTTTGTCTGCAACATTACACTCGGTGAGTCATTCTCAAGACAAATGTTGGTTTCTCAAAATGCAAAAGATGGAGAACCACACTGTACTTTTTCTGGGTCAGGACCAAAACTTTTCTACTACGTAGAATATAATTCTGCTGTCTGATGCTGCTCCAGTAATCAAAGTCATTGCCCCCTTTGATACTTCCGCATGACGGCCCGGAACCAGCCATCGTCACATTTGCGTTGCTTGAGACTTTCATTTGTCCATCCACAGACAAGAAGCAGGTTCCATAGTTTTCCACTGCAAGGAACACCCTGACAGTGGGAAAGTTTTTTTTTTTTTTAACCTATGGGACTGTCATATTTCTGAAATGTTCAAGCTTCATGGTGACAGACTTGAAGATATCACATGAAAAGTAACAATGAACAAAGACTAAAATAATTACAAAATAAAGCACATTACCCAGGCACTGCCAAGCAAAAATCGATACGATCTTCTTCTTCTTCTTCTTCTTCTTGCGTATGAGTGCTGTAAAGCTCATCCAAAAATGTTGGCCAGATGTTGAAGCCATCTCTCCATATTGTTATCCAACCTGGTCTCACGGCAAGCCGTGATTCAGCAGCACGAAATATACGTTAATCTATTGTTTTGTGATATTGTGACGAAAAGCGCCTCATTTTCATCACAGCAGCATGTATTCATTCTAATTCATTCCGTGATGGCAGCACGAAATTAAAAGTGAAGCGGGGGGGGGGGGTGGTTATGGTTAGGGTTGGGGGAAGGAGTAGGGTTAGTAATAGTGAGTTAACAAAACCCCCGTCACGAAAATTTGACTCATTTCGTGATGGGAGCACGAAAAAAAATGTGAGACTGGGCTGCGTCATCTATGGTTGTAAGGTCCTGATGGGTGGGGGCGAATGTGAGCAGCGGTCTGGGCCTCTGCTCCACACTCGCATGAAGCTGATGGTTTCAACCACCATCGATACATATCTGCACCAAAACGACCCACTTCGGCTCTGAGACGATTTAAGGTAACCCACAGACTACGGGAGAGGTCAGAACCTGAGGGTGCGGTAGTGTTAGAGGCTACCGTTAGCTGGGCAGGGTGTTGGTTTTGAGCCCACTCTTCGTTCCAGGCCTCTATCATTTCATAGTTGCAGCTATGGAGAGTTGCTGATTGGCGGTAGAAGGGGTGACGCAATTTCAGGCATTGAGGACCAAATCTTTGAGGATCTGGGACTAGGCTGATTGCAAGTGAAAGCAATCATCGATACTGTATGCTACTGGAAGTGCATTGAACGGCTAAAAAAAAAAAATCAAAACAAACAAAGTGAAACCAGATGTTGATGACTCAGTCGTCTGGGTCGATTTTTCTTATATGCGGTAGGGAGAATTGACAATATGTGCTGTTTTGTGCATTTGACAGGTGTGATGGTGCACTGTTAATAAATTGTCATGAAGGTGTATTTGTGAGTACAATGTGCACATTTTTTACACGCACCAACCTTTAGTAAATCAGCCCCGTGATGTACTGCAGATTATCCAGCAAACTTGGCCTTCAGCAGTCTGAACTAACACAGAAGCTGCTTTCACAATCAAGTTTTTGTTGTTGTTTGTTTCTTTGATTTATGCATTTTTACATTTACATTTAATTGCATTTTTTTTTTCTGTAAACACCCACTAGCCTTGTCCCTGCAGTGCATGTTCATTTGCAGGCAGTTATGGAAATGGTTTCCAGAACACAACATCATTAAACTGCGGTAGCCGCTGTCAGGTTGGAGTTTGTGGACGACTTTGAAAATCCCTGCAGCTTCCAATGGCTTTTTTTTTTCAAACCTAAATTCTGGCACTCCTTTAAAGTCTGTAGCTGTATCTGTGGAACATGAATCTTGAATAAGGGATCATTTTCAAGTGATCATTTTCACGAACAGGATTAAGCACTTACCCTTGATGTTTCTGCATTCATGTCTGGAGTTTCCCAGTGAGCATCTGAGGGTCTGGGTGCAGCTGCTGTAGAGATTCTGGCTGTGCACTCTCCCGGCAGCTGGACTGTTCTGCTGCACAGTTGTGCAGAGATACACATTGTTTTCACTTAGGATTTGAAATTGATTTATTGCTTGTGTAAGACTGTCCTGAACGTGTTTTCCATCAATACCAAAATTAGTTGTATATTCTTATTTAACTTTTAGTGAGTGGCCATCCTGTGTCTGAGAGTGTGCAGTTGATAAGTTGCTTTTGGCATAATGGCACGAAGGTCATATTAAACATTTTACATTTAAAAATGCTTATTGGGTTCTAATATTGTTATTGGCTAATAAAAAACTTGAAACTACTACTAATTATAATGAGCTGGGGAAGTGATGGTCTCAACACCTGAGAATCCTCAGTTTGATTCCCCATCAGGCAGGAAAATCACTAAGGTCCACTGGGCAGATCCCTAAATTGCTCCTAGTGTGCAGTTGCCTGACAGCTTTTTTGAATGTAAGGCATCATTGTAGAGGACTTGAGGATCTGCAACCAATCGAAAAGCGCTATTGAGAAACAGTCAATTTATATTTGTCTACAGAGGAACATATGTTGTAGTTTCTGTATAATAATTATGGCTCATGAATATACACTGTCACACTTCTGAGTATTTGCTGTTGAATGTGTGGTTATATTCCTTCAAACTAAACATCAACATATGAAGAGTTCAGATGCGAAACCCAGTAAGTATTTCTTTTTTAAATGGAGAAAAATGCAGTTGAAAATGGAGATTTAAAGGAAACCATATTCGGAAATGCACAGACTTTCATGAATAAAATGAAAACAGTTTGTTCAAATTCTTTCATATTTTGCACACTGATGGTCCACTTGACAGCCAAATACATGTTGGCCTCAACTAAAAATTTGTGGTTTTGGAGATACTGGGTTTTGCATCTGAATCTTATATAGTCTTATTTCCTTGAAGCAAATGTAGCAATTTCTGTGTATCAAAGCAAAATCAGTACTGATTAGATAGATAGATAGATATATACGTTTAATGTCCCCATGGGGAAATTTGTCTTGGACTTCTCAAAAATCATGACCCATACAAAGATACAGAACAAGACATAAACAGTTCATAACAATAAATAAATAAATACATAAATAAAGAATAAAAATAAATAAAAAAACATACAAATACTAAAACCTCCTAATGTGCCTGATTGTTAGCGGTGTTTATTATGATATTTGTTAAGGGCTATGATTGATATAGGAACAAAAGAGTTCCTATATCTATTCAGTCTGCAATGGGGGACTCTGAAACGCGATTCTTTTGTATTTAATGATATCTTAAAGAATTTGTTTTTTCCAATTTTCATTTCATTTTCAATGAATTTGGGCTTTGAAGGACAACCAAAAGATAGTGGTGTTGCTTTTTCAGTATGGTGAATAAAGAGCATTAATTTCATGTGGTTACTGGTGTTGAGTTCTAGAAGCACTTTACGCAGTAATAGGAGACCACAGTCTTGTTTGAACCCTCCGTGATATCGCAGGATTTGACCACTTACGGGGACCTCCATTTAATATATACACAGCATAACTTCACATGGATAAATGAGCACTGTTTTGTTTTCTGCTGCAATCACCGAAGAATTCGCGAAAAGTATTTTTTTCCTCGTTCCCAGTGGAGAAGAAAAGACAAAGCGAGTGGGAGACATTGTGTCGGTAAGTGTTAGCCTACACAGCTAACCAGAGTAGTGCTGTTCTCTCACCTGCAAAACCACCTCGACACGTTTGAGCTCCGGATCATAACAAACCGCAACACGTCCACTTTGCCACTGCATCGTCACTTTTTCTTTGCATTTTCACTTTGTATGTAATTTGCCCCAAAACCCATTGAAAATGCATGGTTGGTCCCCCGGAAGTAGAGAAATTACGTTATATTTTACCCCTTTAGCGCCCGCCCCCAAAAAAGACTGTGGTCTCCTATATTGTGAAGACGTTCACTGATGTTTCAACCTTGTTCTTGAATGATAAAGATATTCTCCAAAGCATTTCCAGCTTATTATTCATTTAATAACATATATTTACACTCAACAAAAATATAAACGCAACACTTTTGGTTTGCTCCCATTTTGTATGAGATGAACTCAAAGATCTAAAACTTTTTCCACATACACAATATCACCATTTCCCTCAAATATTGTTCACAAACCAGTCTAAATCTGTGATAGTGAGCACTTCTCCTTTGCTGAGATAATCCATCCCACCTCACAGGTGTGCCATATCAAGATGCTGATTAGACACCATGATTAGTGCACAGGTGTGCCTTAGACTGCCCACAATAAAAGGCCACTCTGAAAGGTGCAGTTTTGTTTTGTGGGGGGGGGGGGGGGGGGGGGGGGGGATACCAGTCAGTATCTGGTGTGACCACCATTTGCCTCATGCAGTACAACACATCTCCTTCACATAGAGTTGATCAGGTTGTCAATTGTGGCCTGTGGAATGTTGGTCCACTCCTCTTCAGTGGCTGTGCGAAGTTGCTGGATATTGGCAGGAACTGGTGCACGCTGTCGTATACGCCGGTCCAGAGCATCCCAAACATGCTTAATGGGTGACATGTCCGGTGAGTATGCCGGCCATGCAAGAACTGGGACATTTTCAGCTTCCAAGAATTGTGTACAGATCCTTGCAACATGGGGCCGTGCATTATCCTGCTGCAAGATGTATGGCACAACAATGGGCCTCAGGATCTCGTCACGGTATCTCTGTGCATTCAAAATGCCATCAATAAAATGCACCTCTGTTCTTTGTCCATAATAGACGCCTGCCCATACCATAACCCCACCGCCACCAGGGTCACTCAATCCACAACATTGACATCAGAAAACCGCTCACCCACACGACGCCACACACGCTGTCTGCCATCTGCCCTGAACAGTGTGAATCGGGATTCATCCGTGAAGAGAACACCTCTCCAACGTGCCAAATGCCAGCGAATGTGAGCATTTGCCCACTCAAGTTGGTTACGACGACGAACTGGAGTCAGGTCGAGACCCCGATGAGGACGACGAGCATGCAGATGAGCTTCCCTGAGACGGTTTCTGACAGTTTGTGCAGAAATTCTTTGGTTATGCAAACCGATTGTTTCAGCAGCTGTCCGAGTGGCTGGTCTCAGACGATCTTGGAGGTGAACATGCTGGATGTGGAGGTCCTGGGCTGGTGTGGTTACACGTGGTCTGCGGTTGTGAGGCTGGTTGGATGTACTGCCAAATTCTCTGAAATGCCTTTGGAGATGGCTTATGGTAGAGAAATGAACATTCAATACATGAGCAACAGCTCTGGTTGACATTCCTGCTGTCAGCATGCCAATTGCACGCTCCCTCAAATCTTGCGACATCTGTGGCATTGTGCTGTGTGATAAAACTGCACCTTTCAGAGTGGCCTTTTATTGTGGGCAGTCTAAGGCACACCTGTGCACTAATCATGGTGTCTAATCAGCATCTTGATATGGCACACCTGTGAGGTGGGATGGATTATCTCAGCAAAGGAGAAGTGCTCACTATCACAGATTTAGACTTGTTTGTGAACAATATTTGAGGGAAATGGTGATATTGTGTATGTGGAAAAAGTTTTAGATCTTTGAGTTCATCTCATACAAAATGGGAGCAAACCAAAAGTGTTGCATTATATTTTTGTTGAGTATGTAGCATAATAGATTTTAACCACATCACTCATCCTAATGAGCATACACCTTCAGTTATGAATACAGTCTCTGATTTGTCCATTCCTATGACATCCACTTTTATTTGTTTTCCACTTGGGATAATGCCATCACCTATAAAAAATACAACATAATTTTTACATTCTTTCTTTTGGGATACCACAAGGTTTTGTACTAAAACCATTACATTTCCTCACTGCCTATGCTCATACAGAATGTCCAGCTAATCCAAGACATTTCCGGTTTGTCCCTTTTCCTCCTGATCAAACTATATATTGTTGTCCTTATGAAGCAGCTTTTTTGGTTCTATTTTATTTGACAGAGCTCAGCCTTTATTTTCAGGTGGGTACAGATCACAGAGGATCTTTTGCGTCTGTCCCAGTATTGTCCTCTCACATCATCAGGAATGCTTTCTAGTTTGTAAAATACATCATCAGATTACAAAAGTGCTGTCCAATATTTCTATGTTGAACTGATTGATGTTTACAACAGTACATTCAGCATGGACATATGTAGTGCATGACATGTCATTTGTATGTACAGCAAAGTGCTTCAATACGTCATGGAAACATGTATGTTCTGGATGCCAGAATGCTCATGACATTTACAAAAAAAGCAAAAGATGCCAAGAGATTATGGACACAATGGGTTTGTCGACTTATCACTATGTTTTTTCTCTTTCCACAGAACAACGATCCAGGACTTCCAGGACCTAAAGGAGCCAAAGGTCACAGAGGACCTGAGGGCAAACCGGTAGGAATACCATGATGTCTGAGCATGAGCTGAGTCTGTGTGTGCATGTGTGCATATGTGCTAAATCATATATGAGGGGAAAAAATTAGACAATACATTGAAACTTCAAGAGGTACTTCAGCTTGTGGGTTGACAGGGGGGTCATTTGACGTTGGGGTTTTTCTGTTTTTCTGTAATTGTTGTATGCTCTTGCCTTACAATATTAAAGCGCCTTGGGGCGACTGTTTGTTGTGACTTGGCGCTATATAACTAAATAATAATTTGATTTGATTGATTTGATATTCCGTTTTGTTAGCTTACAAGCTATAGTTACGTTGCACTAGAGGAATTGTTTTCGGTTTAGATTGAGTCAGATTATTTTCAGGCAGTTTTAGATTGTTTCAGGTAGGTTTTCCTGGAGCTGCACTCACTTTGGTTTTGATTAGGTTGCTTTGTGTTTTTGTTGTTTTTGTTTTACAACACAGATATTGTTTATACAAGTATGGCAGTGGTAGGTCCATGACCTATACGGGATCTAGGCGCTCCCGCCATCACGAGCCTCCCAGCTGACTGGGTTATAGGCAGTGGGAGATGGGACTCATTAGCCCTGTTAAGGCGGTCCACCTAGGGGAAGGAAAACCATGATGTTAAACCCCCAGCCTGTGTTACTGCCCCCGTGCCTCCGAGGAAGGGGCTAGGAGAAGGTCAGTCTGATGTAAAACCTACAGCCTGGTGGTTGCCACAGCCGTCTCAGCTTGTCTGTGCCACTGTGAGTGCCACCTTGCTAAAGAGTGGAATTGGTGTGCGCGAGCTGATCCCCACTTTAAGCAACGAGCGCAGGTGGGAAGGAAAGCCCTGCAGCGATGGGAAGAGGTGAAAACAACAGGTGCATGATGGCACTGGGATCTGCAGTCTCGATCCTGCATGCAGGGGGCTCAGCAGCTATGGTCGTTTGATTGCTGACCCGAGACAACAGCATCATCCGGCAGGGCCCTGGGTGACCAAGCAGCCCTGTTTAGGGATAGCCCTGCTTGCTCCACATGGAGACAGACCTAGAAAAGGTGGTCTAAACATGGCTTGTCTCACTAGACCCGGTTGGCTCACCGCTGCCAACGGGCATCGCTACACGCTGTGCGAAAAGAAAAACAAAGAACCTGAAAATTGCGTGCTGGAATGTACGCACAATGATGGACTCAGACAATAGCGATCGTCCTCGAAGACGCTCAGCCTTAGTCGCCAAAGAGCTAGCAAGGCTTGACATAAACATTGCTGCACTCAGCCAGGTGCGCTTTGCATACCAAGGGTCACTCACCGAGGAAGGTACAGGCTACACACTGTTCTGGTCAGGGAAGGCTAAAGAAGATCGTCGAATCTCAGGGGTCGGGTTCATGATTAGAGCGCTATAGCACATAGGTTACACAGTTTGCCAGTTGGACATTCTGACCGACTCATGTCCTACTCCCGGTTCCCCATCAACACAAGGATTTTGCCACTATTGTTAGTGTGTATGCCCCAACCATGCAGGCCGACATCGGAGTTAAGGAGGCTTTCTATAGCGATCTGCATAACCTTCTACAGCGCGTCGACACCCAGGACAAGCTCCTCATCATGGTAGATTTCAACGCCAGAGTGGGCCGCGACTCTGATGTATGGAAGGACGTGCTAGGGAAACATGGCATAGGCAACTGTAACGACAATGGCCGCGTGCTGCTGGAGTTCTGCTCTGCACATGACTTGATGTTCACCAACAGCCTGTTCCAACAGAAAGAGAGATTCAAAGCAACCTGGAGACACCCACGCTCCAAACACTGGCACCTTCTGGACCATGTTCTGACGCGACAGCGTGATAGAAGAGACGTACTACATACCAGGGTGATGCCTAGCGCGGATTGCTATACGGATCATCACTTGGTCCGTTCCAAGATTGCTTTCACTTTCAAGCCCCCTCCTAAGAAGAAAGGCCCACAGTTTAAGAAGCTACAAGTCCACAAGCTGTAAGACATAGACACAAAAATGGAGTTCCAGGCCAAACTAGAGGAGAGACTGGGTGGAGAAGAAGGCATGCCTGACGACCCTGAACAACAGTGGATGAGATTAAAGACCATCCTTCAGGAGACGGCAGCAGAAGTAGTGGGCTTCTCAGCCAGGAAAAATAAAGACTGGTTTGATGAGTCTGATGCACAGATCCAGGAACTACTAGAAAAGAAACGTGCATGCCACAAGACTTTTTTAGCTAAACCTGATGACCACTCTGCCAAGACAGCTTACAGAAATGCCTGCTCCACACTGCAAAGCAAGCTCCGCATACTGCAGAACAACTGGTGGCTAGCTTTTGCGGAGAAGACACAAAAACATGCCAATGCCGGAGACATGCGCTCCTTTTATGAAGCCCTTAAGACCATCCATGGGCCAGCACATCAAGTGCAAGCACCCCTGCGCTCCTCAGACGGCTCCACCCTTCTGACGGACAGGGAAACCATTATGCAGCGTTGGTCAGAACACTTTGAAAACCTCTTCAGTGACAAGCGCACTGTGCAAGAGTCATCAATCGAGAATTTTCCCCAGGTGGATGTGAAATGGGAACTTGATGACCCCCAACACTTGAAGAGATCCGAAAGGCCACCACGCAGCTGAATCCAAGGAAGTCTCCTGGCATAGATGGCATCCCAGCAGAAGTGTACCAAAATGGAGGTGCGGCAGTCCTCGACAAGCTTCAGATTCTCTTCTCCAGTTGCTGGGAAAAGGAAATGGTTCCACATGACCTTCGGGATGCGGTCATTGTCTCCCTGTACAAGAACAAGGGCGACAGGACTGACTGTTCTAATTACCGGGGCATCACTCTCCTCTCAGTAGCAGGTAAGATTTTGGCTCGAGTGCTGCTCAACAGGCTTACCCCTACCATAGCGCATGAAAATACTCCCGAGAGTCAGTGCGGATTTCGGGCCAACAGGGGAACCACCGACATGATCTTCGTCCTGAGACAGATCCAGGAGAAGTGCAGAGAACAGAACATGGCCCTTTATGCAGCCTTCATAGACCTAACCAAGGCTTTTGACACGGTCAGTCGTGAGGGTTTGTGGAAGATTCTTGCACATTTTGGCTGCCCTCCAAAGCTCCTCACCATCATCCGCCAGCTGCATGAAGGCCAGATGGGACAAATGAAGTACAACGGGACTCTGTCCGGCAGCTTCCCCATCTCAAATGGCGTCAAACAAGGTTGCATCCTCACGCCCATTCTGTTCTCCATCTTCTTCAGCATGATGCTTCATGAGGCCAAAGAAGACTTGACAGACGGCATCTATATCCGCTTCAGAACCGACTGAAGTCTGTTTAACTTGCGGCGCCTTCTGTCCCACACTAAGATCACAAAACAGCTAATCATGGAGCTGCTCTTCGCAGATGACTGCGCCCTCGTCGCCCATACGGAGCAAGCCTTGCAGCACATTGTCAACTGTTTTGCTGAAGCAGCAAGAGCCTTCGGCCTCACCATCAGCCTGAGAAAGACAGAAGTGCTATATCAACCGGTCCCCCATACAGCATATACCCATCCCAAATCAACATCGAGGGTACCAGCGTGAATGCAGTAGAGCCTTCACGTATCTCGGTAGTGTTATCTCAAACGACGCATCTGTTGCCAAGGACCTAGACAGTCGCCTTGCCAAGGCCAGCAGTTCTTTTGGTCGACTCTCAAAGAAAGTCTGGCAGAAATCATGCACTGTGCCTTTCCAACAAAAGTGCAGGTCTACAGAGCCATTGTGGTCCCTACCCTCCTGTATGGAGCTGAAACCTGGGTTCTGTATCGCCAGCAGATCAGATTACTGGAACGCTTTCATCATCGTTGTCTCCGAAACATCTTCGGGATCAAGTGGCAGGACTACGTCTCAAATGAGGACATCCTTACCAGAGCCAAATTGCCCAGCATGGAGTCTATTATACTCAAACAAGAGCTTCGTTGGGCAGGCCACGTAGCCAGGATGGATGATACACGCATGCCAAAATTAATTCTCTTTGGCGAGCTCAAGGAAGGGAGACAAAACCAAGGGGCCCCCAAAAAGTGCTATAAGGACCAGCTGAAGAAACAGCTCTCCCTTGCAGGCATTCAGCATCAGTCATGGCAGCATCTAGCTACAGATAGACTCAGCTGGCGTTCCAGCATCAAATCCGCCAGCCTGAAGTTTGAGGCAGAAAGAAGTGAAGCCTCACGCCAGAAGCGTCAAAGACAGAAAGAGCGGGCAGCAGCACAAGCCCAGCCTACTCAAGTGTTCATTTGCCCCAAGTGTAACAGGTCTTGTGCATCCCGCATCAGACTTTTCAGCCACCAGAGGGCTTGTAGAAAATAAAAATAATAATAATAATAAAAAAAAAAGGTCTTCCCACTATCCTTGCAAGCGAGGAAACTGCCAACAACAACAACAACAACATATATATAATATATATATATATATATATATATATATATATATATATATATATATATATATAGTAAGTAAGTCCCTTCGGCTGCTCCCTTGTTTGCACTTGGGGTCGCCACAGCAAATCCAAGGTGGATCTGCATGTTGAATTGGCACAAGTTTTACGCCGGATGCCCTTCCTGACGCAACTCCACATTACATGGAGAAATGTGGCAGGGGTGGGATTTGAACCCGGAACCTTCTGAACTGAAACCAAGCGCATTAACCACTTGGCCACCACCCCTGAAGATATATATATATATATATATATATATATATATATATATTAAAATACAAACAACATTTTTGTGATGATTTGTTGTAGTTTCAAGGCATGCTAAGTGTCATGTTAGCACAGTTTAGCCATTGGATGCCTGTGGGTTTAGAAGTAGTTTGTCTACTTTTTATTCCCGTCACTTTAGCAGTTAACTGTTTCATCCTCCACTAAATACATGGAAAGTATTCAGCGGAATGACTGCAGAGGTGGTTAGAATAAAAACCTGTAAAATGTTGGTCTACAGCAGCACTTTAACCATCCCTAACAACACTACAGGCTGCTGTTTAAAAACGCAATCTCAATTCCAGTTTACAGTGAGATTATATCAAATATCAGATGGTGCACAACCATAACAGCGGAAACAAGAAATCTAGATAATGAGGTACTTGTTAGGAATTTGTCTTGATTACTTTCTGCTAGGAAGTTTTGTCTTTGCCTGTGCGTCTGCCTGTTTATATGTTTGTCTGTCAGCATTGTTGGTTAAAAAATAAAAAATAATGCATTTTTTTATGTGTTTCATATAGAAGAACCCATTACAATTAGATGATGACACTGACTGAGATTTTCTTTAACACTGTGAGATGGAGCGAGTAACTGAAAAAGTGTTGCAGTTAGGTGTTGTACAGCTGATATGTTGTACAACTGGGGAGGCACTGGATTGTCAGACCGTGGCAGAGGTGGGCACTTAATGAACGCTGCTGGAGCTTATCTCTTTGAAGCCTTCACTATTGTACTTTTAACTACCCTTGAGTGCACTTGCACTAATTCAGTAGACATCCAGTAATTGGCCATTCAAGAACTCAAGACTGGCATGGCGATGGACCAGTCCATAATTAAGGGCCCCTTCACACATAACACGATTGAAGCCGACTAGCGCATGAAGAAGGAATTGCATGCCTTTTGTGAAAAATCAGAGCTGCCTCTAACGCCACGTACACCTGGCGCACACCAGCGGCGGAAAGAGAGAGAGTGTCCTGTGAGAGTCCATTCGGTCCCTCTTGCAGCAGGTGTCGGTGAAATTCCAGGTGACACACATGGACATCCAACACCGCTCCCACAGCACTTAGGAAATGTGTGGTCATTTGCTCTGTCAGCATGAAAATAGAGAGCAGACGATCACTTTTGAACTAGATGTGAAATTTGTCTAAGTGCCCTCACAAGTGTGGCGTTGCAAAGCAACATACATGTAGTGTGCCAGAATGTAGGCTTCCCCCTCAACACATGTGCCATGCATGTGTATGTGTGTATGTTGCGCTCCCCCCCACCCCAAACATGAGGAGGGAGGTGGGAGTGCTGCTGATACGTATGTACGGATGGGGAGCGGCCAGCCACGTCAGAGCGCACATAGCACCACGATCCGCCTCCCAGCTGATCACCAGCCAGAGACTCACTGACAGCTATGGCTCAGTGCACATGATTTGTCACATTAAAAACACAGAGACCACAGCCACGACAGGTATATTAATAAGTACTACACAAACTGTATACCCAATTACATAACAAATAACTAAAAACAATGATCACATACAGAAACAGAGTGACACGTTGGTGTGTATGTCGAATGAACTGGGGGTGTGGCCGCTGACAGCAGCAGCTGTTGAGATCTCTGGTTCTGGACGTCACGGCTGGGAACACGTACCGTATTTTGATGGACATGGCCTTACAACTGTCCACTGTGACGCGCGTGTGTCTGCTTGCTGTCCTCATGTGAACATACATAAAAACATATCGCTGTTGTGATAGGCTGCAGTGAGCAAGCGCACGGCGCACACATTGACAGGCTGTCCCAGGTGAAATGGTCAGTCAGGTCATGTGATCACGCAGCAGCTGATCTGAATGTCACGTCACCCATGTGAGCTCTGTTCCACATGACGCGGTGTCTGTCCTGTGGCACACTGCCCACAGGACACGCATGTTGGTCCGGACATGCACGCAGGGCCAGCTGGACATGCCAGGCCAGCAGATGTGGACATGATGAGGGCGCACTGCTTCATTCATGGCATGTCATGACTGTACGCCTATGACCATGGGTCAGCTACAGAGGAACAGACGGTTCATACTTCTATTGTCCACTCGATAAGATTCAATAACATATGGTGTAGTTTTTTTATGGTGTGTGGTTTTTATTTATTTATTTTTTTCTCCACAGCAGCAGCGTGATGTGGAGCAACACGTTCCAGCTGCTCGCACTGTTTTCATACACACGCAGGAGTGTGCACGAAACCGTCGCCGGTGTGTCGTGCATGCCTGTGCGACCGTGTTGTCCCTCACAACAGCAGGTGGAATATTTTGTGGTTCCCCATTTTGTGTTTGGTTTGCGGATTTTCTCCCAGTTTCTGCATCTTTCGTGTTATGTGTGAAGGGGCCGTCTCACATTTTGAGGGAAAAATAGCTGTGTGGAATACCTTTGCTGTTTGCAGTAAACTTCCTACTGATGGCTTTCTTAAATTTCCCCATCGTGGGCCTATTAAAGAATTATCTTATCTTATCTGGAGAGTTGTGCAACCGTGGATATTTATAGACAGATGAGTGTTGTCTATGGCGACACCTGTGTGGATGTCAGTACAGTCAGGAGTTGGGCAACGAGTTTGAAAGGTGAAAATTTAACCATGACAAGTCTGCATGACCAGGCCCATAGTGGGCAAACCACTGTGACCAGACCGTCCTTAGAATTTTGGGATCATGGCAACACTGTCAACTCTGACCAATATATGGACACTTTTCAAAAGCTGCATGCATGCTTGAAACAGTTTTGCCCTGGAAAAGATGCAGTTCTTCAGCATGACTATATTCGTCCACACAAGAGTTGACAAACACAGGATGCATTGCAGTGGCACAAATCTTACTGCACCCGCTGTACAGACGGCATCTCACACTCTCTAACTTCCTTTTTTCACAAGCTGAAATAACCCCTGTAGATACCCTCCCTGTTACGCTCATTTTTGCAGAGGTGCAAACAGTTGTGTGCAAAGAGAAGACACCCAATTTCTTCACTACAGGACAACAAAACTTATCTGGGGTTGGTGTAAGTGTGCGGAAATCAAAGTTGACTATGTGGAAAAATCATGACACTGCCTGACAGAGAACATTCCAAGTAGATATGTAATTCATGTGAATATATTGCTTATTGTTGAAATTATCATATACTAGGAGGCAGAATCTTTCAATCAACCCTACTAAATACATACAGTACATCATTTTTAGGGTCTGCTCCTTCTCTGCCCCTGACCAAGGCAGCATCAACATCTGGAGTTGGCCCCTGGGGGCTGGACTGTGGCTGCCCACTGCTCCTAGTGGTTAGATTGTGTCTAACTGTAATTAGGATGGGTTAAATGCAGAGGACAAGTGTTGTTGAATGTATATATGTGCAATGACAATGAAGTTTCTATTCTATTCTATCATAGTAGCCAGTAAACCATTATTGATCAATATGTCTGGTATTTATATTTGTGTATTTATTTCTTACCCTGTGTGCTGTTATACAATGCTGCTGGAACCTCAATTTGGAGTCTTCCCATGGGATCAGTAAAGTTGTATCTAATCTATTCTAATCTAATCTCTACATGAAAATTCATTAAGGTATGTCTTCTATAATATATTCCAGTTCTAAAGTAGAACTCTACTAGTGTATACTAAGGTATATCTAAATGTCTAAAAAAGAAGAGTAGAATAAAAGAGAAGAATAGAGTAGAGTAGAGCCACTTAGGTGCCTGGTCTTGAGAACCAGGGATGGTAGGTTGAAAAGCTTTTTTATCCCATGGGAACTCTCCCTACCCACCCAAGCAGCTCAGGAAAATTGACATCATGTATATAAGTGATATTTACACAATAAGGGTAATAAGCAACATATACAAGAAATATAGTACTACATAATATATAGGAGTTAGCTTCTAAAACCTAAATATTCATACAAGAGAAGATTGTATTATACGTATACCTAGTCTGTAGACTAGTAGTAAAATAAATTATAGCTTGTAGGCTAAGCTATAAATATGATAAATTTATTATAGAAACAGAAGCTATGAATCTAAAGTTCACCCTACTATCTTACTATAGGAAGACAAAATGCATATTCTATATGCTAGCTAATGGAAACCCCAAAATAGGATACTATACATTGATAGCTATTAACAGCCTGGTCTCATGGCAAGTCATGAATCAGCAGCACGAAATATACATTAATCTATTGGTTTGTGATATTGTGACGAAAAGCGCCTTATTTTTGTCATGGCAGCACAAATTCATTCTAATTCATTCCATGATGGCTGCACGAAATTAAAAGTGAAGCGGAGGGGGGGATGGTTATGGGGAGCACGAAAAAAAAACGTGAGACTGCTATTAAAGAACCCATAAACTGAAGAATATTAAAAATGTACACCATGTAAAATAAATTTGTAAATCACGAAAATAAGCTAACTATAGCTAGATGAGCTACCGTTAAAATAGCCGTTAATAAGCCAACCATACCTTGCTAGCCAACAAGGTAAAAAAAAAAAGCCAGTAACTAGTGTATAAAGTACCTAGTTTAACCCTAAAATAACGGTATTAACAAATACATATAAAAACAAATGTAAACAAAAGTGTGTATTAACGTTAGCTTCCCAAACAGAACATAACCGACTATAGTCTTAGCTATGATAAACAATGCTACAGTCGGCTAGATAAGCTAACTTTAGCTGTTAGCTGAAACTAATTGTACCCCCGTCTTCCATTTTTATCATTAATATAAAAATCTAAAAAAAAGAGAGAAAGTTAAAGCATGCTGAAATGTATATGGAGACATGATATAAGTACCTTAGTGAAAGAAAATAGAGGTGGAACCTCTACATAAATATAAATACATAAATGCATAAATACACACACAGAAAAAATAATATATACATATATATATATAAAACTGTGTGTGTGTGTAGAATTTTTATATTTTAATTTATTTACAAACACACAGTACAGCACAGTACTGTATAATAGATTATACAGCACAGTACTGTGCAATCAATTAATGATGACAGGGATTGTTGTTTTTCACTTAATTCCTCTGTGACCAAAATGCTGTCCTCACGTTTGTAAGTTTCACATTGCATATCATCCTCTAAAGAATACTGGAGTTCTTGCTGTCCGCATCTTGATGATAAAGTACCTCTTTGTGCCCAAAAAACATCAGTAAAATCAGTCCATAATTAATTACGTCTGGTTGCAGCAGCTAAAATCCATTCAAAAAGCTCGTAGTGTGAGTAGTAAATAATGTTGGTGTGTTAGATTCTGGCCGCTGTGGGAACAGGGGTGGAACTTCCTGTTCATCAATCAGCTGATTTTTAAAAACAAGCTAATTTTACATTTGCATTCATGTAAACTGCTTGCAAAGACATAACAACTGAATCCGTGACTTTGTGTTATTGTAAGTAAGAAATACAGTGTTAATGATTCTACGTGTACACTTCCACCATCCTCATCCTGCTGTTCGTGTGTCTTCTCCATTTTTTTTTAATGCTTTTGCATTTTTGGGAGTTTCCATCATCTACACTTCACAGCCGTCTTGCATTCTCTCCGTCTGTGCATTTGTGTGTGCACGCGCATGCTTTCTTAGTGTGTCAGAGGGGGGAAAAAAATGCTCTTAAACTGAGTTTAGCGCCCTTTAAAACAAAGCAGATGGGTTTTCTGCAACCGAGGGGAAAAAAAAAAAAACAAAAAAAACAAAATGCTGCGGCAGTGACATTTCAGAAGATTCACGCGTTGTTGCAGCAACATAGTCGACGTGTGAGTGTGGATGTGGGTTCTGTGACTGTGGGATTCAGTTCACAGGCCAAAACATTTTAATCTACTGTAAAATGAAAAGACTTTTCCAGTATTTGCTCTCTCATCACTTTGCCAATGGTTGGGAGCTGATAAACAAGTTATCTGGATACTATTTGAACTTAGATAAACATCCATAGTCATCAGGGCAACGACCCACTCTCTCTCCCCCCTCTTTCTCTTCCTCTCACTGCCTTCAGGGGCCTCCTGGACCTCCTGGACCACAAGGAACTGATGTGAGTGTAAAAATTTTAATTGTCCTTGATTTCAGCAGTAGGTCTGGATTAGGGCTGTCGACTTAATTTTACCTGAAAGCTGTGATAGTACAGAGTGGTAGAGTTCTAACCTGATAGTGTGCGTTCAGTCCAAACTACACGTCCAGTTTCCTGAATGTGAAAACTGTAACCTTTCACCAAGCATCCCTGAGCGAGCAGTGCATCTAACATATGCATCGCTGTGAAAATTAATGTTGCCTTTCGGTTCTCTGACATGCATTCTGCTTCTTCCTTCAGGAATGTGAAATCCTGGATATCATCATGAAGCTCTGCTGTAAGTTTTGAGTTTGCACGTGAAACACTTTGCCATTTTAAACTGAGTAGACAGCCATGTAAAATGAAACCTGAAGTATGAAAAGAGGTTAGTCGGGTTATTTTTGCTTGTTTTTGTTAAGCACAGTTGATTAAGTTTGTTTTGCTTTGTTGTGCTTCTTGTCTTCCCCGTCATCTTCTGATCCCATCACAGCTTGTTGTGGTGAGTTTTTGCTGAGTTATCAGTTAATTATGTCCCATCCTGTATGGCCGACGTGATGTTTATCATGTTGGCTCATGCGTGTGTTTGTATCTTCAGAGTGCAAGTGTGCAACTCTGGACCTGGCGTTCATTGTGGACAGCTCAGAAAGTATCGGCGCATCGAACTTTGCTCTCGCTAAAGATTTTATCATCACCATCATAGACAGACTGATCAAAGACCAGCAAGTGAAGGTACGACATTTCACTGAACTCTTCCTAAGGGACATTCTTGTCACCGATGTTTCACACCACAACCACTAGAGGGCACTGCACTTGATCAAAAGTTTCTGATAACATCAAACTTGGTAACGGTTAGAGAAGTCGTAATAACGTTTCAACCGCAAAATAGATGAGTGTAGGCAATTCTGTAGATGGGAGTGGTCTGCTATGCCGTGTGAATACTTCACAACAATATTTTATGTTGATAAAACTCTTGTCAAAATATTCCACCATTTTTATCAGACCTCTTTGTGTCTTTTTGCTTCGGATTGTGTTGCCTTTAAAGTTTGGTTACACTGCCCCCTAACATTTCCAGTGGCAGTACTACATTTCATCTGTATCCGTAATCTTCCAGAAAAAGGAATGAAGTATGAAAGAAATGAACACAGAGGGTGGACAGAAAGTTATATCTGTATCCATATTTAACATTGAGCATAAATGAGCCTGCACAGCCACAAGTGAAACTGTGTCTACACAGAAACACAGTAGTGTGCATTTGTGTTCTTTTTGCCAGACTTATAAAACCATGTGTACGTGTAATTCTCCTTTATCATCATGGAGGTGTGTGAATATGTTACAGGCCTGCTGTCTGCTCCCATCTTTAGCCATAAATGGATGTAGACCCACTTTCTCAAACAGTCATTTATTTATACAACCTGTTTGTGTCAGACACAAAAAAAAGAAGATACTGAATGAGGAAAAAGTAATGGAGAAGTTCAACTTGTGCCCGTCATGCACAACATGGAGCAGCGACTATTCTATAACACCTACAATCAACCAGACAAATAAACAAATCAACAAATAAAATATGTATACATATTAATGTACGTGTGCATGCATGAGTAGAAGTAATATATTAATAATAGGAAATGTAAGCACTGTGATAATGTCTTTAGTTTATGGTAAATTCAAGGCCAGCTGCACTCGGTTTTAAATATCACTTTACAATCAAAGCACTGTAGCAACAAAATATGAATGTAACCTGCATTGCACCATTTCTCTGGGCTCAAACTCCCATTCACAGAATGTGGATATAATTAGGATAAGGGTTTGGTTTAGGGTTCAACTTTTGTGAAATGAAACAAAGGTTTTGAAATTTAAGCAATACAGAAGGATCTATGGCCTTGGTGAAGGAATTTGGCTCCCCCTTCTTATCTATCTACCCCCTCCCCAGCCTGCTGCTGCCTAGCAATTTCAGACTTTACGCACACACAGACAGAAACTGACACAAACTTAACTCATCTGCACATGACGCATGTCTCCCTCCCTCCATCCCTATTACTCCCCCCCCCCCGTGTCTCTCCTCTCCCCTCACCCTGTCCTCCTCCCTGCCACCCTGGAGGCAGCGCAGTTTTTACTGCTGCAGCCTTCAACTCCCCAAGCTGGGCGGCACAGGCCCTCCTGCTGCGGCCTTCACCCACTTTGCCTCAATTCGGATGACAGACTGCTTCAAGTTTAGTGCACATAAACAATCCCAAATGTATATGTGTTGTCTTTAATTCTGATGTGTGCCATTATTACTTTCAACTAGTAATAATTGTGGATTAATTGCTGTATTTTGTATGAGGTAATTGGAGTGTAAATGTAATTTCATTGTTGTTGCACTCGTGTAATGACAATGACAGTAAAGCTCATCTCATCTCATCTCAATACTTCCACTTCCAGACTGTGACTTCGTGCATTTTCAGAAGTCTTTTGTTTGGACAATTCCAGTATGGTCCAGGACTAATTCTGGAATAGTTCAGCATTGCTACTC
Source organism: Thalassophryne amazonica (assembly GCF_902500255.1). Classification (NCBI taxonomy): domain Eukaryota; kingdom Metazoa; phylum Chordata; class Actinopteri; order Batrachoidiformes; family Batrachoididae; genus Thalassophryne; species Thalassophryne amazonica. The sequence goes on from NC_047114.1 coordinate 43,596,055, forward strand.
CAACTTGGGAGTCTCATACCTGTAGCTGGTGCATTGTCAACTGTCAAAGGCGAGACAAGCACTCAGATGCTCTATTGAAAACAATGATTTAAAAGGTTTGTGAAAATAGGATCTTGTCCTTTACTGATTTGTTTTTTTAAGTTTGTAGCCACAAAGGTATTGTATCCATAAAGTAACGAGTTTTAAGGTCTATAAGAAATAAAGTATTTCTTTGCATGTAATGGACATGTCTCACTGAACAAACATAAGATGGATAAAAGCTGAGAATAGAAAAGTAGCTGTTTCAGGCCAAATGTTTCCTTATAGCACAAGACCTTCTACCTGCACAGTCACATGGGTGTTTAATAGGAAAGCCCAACCATATGCAACTGTAAAAGGTAGATTCAAACTGATGTGAGACATTATGATCCTGTTAAACTTGGTGAAACATTTGTGAAAGAAGTACTGCTTGACATTTAGATTGAATACTTTATCACATATTACCATAGGTTTTACTGAAAAGATATTAGAAAACACTACTATGACAACAGACCTCAAAATAAAATGTGTGAATGTAAGATATTTTCTTTGGGTTTAAAACTCACTTTTAAGTCTCTGCAGTGAGTGTCCTCTTCCAGTTTGGGTATAATTAGTCAGGATGGGTGTAGCTCAAAAATGTTTACAGGAGACAACACATAGTTGTAGACGTAACATAAAAAAGCACAGTGTGCCCATGCGATGTTTCTCTTTCCAGTTTTCACTTAATGACTCCAGGGTGGGTGTAGTCCAGTACAGTGGAGAAAGAGCTCAAGAAGCTGTCCGACTCGGTGACCCCAATGCCACAACCCTCACCGACTTCAAACAGTGAGTCTGCATGCACACTGGCAGACTCCTGCCTGACGAGTTTCCTCTCAGCTCCTGTTTGACTGTTCAGATGTACAGGAGACTCCCTAAAGCAGCCATTCCCAAACTGATTAAGAATGCCACAGTCCTCATGAAAACCCAAAAATCAGCGGCAGCCCACCCACACCTTTAACCCGTTTTGCCCCACTGGCAACAATTGTTGCCAAAATGTATCACTGTCATTTTCTACTCACAATAAAAGATCTCAAAGGTACTAATGCAACTTTTTCCACTTATAAGAAAAAAATCTGGGCATTAACGGGTTGATCACAATTTTAAACAAGAGCAAACAGAGATTTCTGACATCCGCCAATATGGATCCAGATCACCTCCAAAATTCAGTGGAGTCTTCCATGTCCTAATATCTATCTGTGGTGCAAATCTGGTGAGAAGTAGTTTTGACGTAATCCTTCAAAGAATATATAAAGTGAAACTTGATCCAGAATCCAGATCCAGATCACAAAATTTAATGGGTTCTTCCATGGCCTAATATCTATCTGTGGTGAAAATGTTGTCAAAATCCGTGCAGTAGTTTTGACGTAATCCTGCTAGCAGGCAGACAGACAGACAAATAAACACAGATGATTTTATTATGTCCATGGCAGACGTAAGACACATGAAACTAAGATGTTGAAATGTAGTATTTACACTCACGCACACACATTTATTTATGTATTTATTTATTCTTAATATTAATGCTGTCGTTTAATTAAAAATAATCTAATTGATAAAGATACTTGTGATTAATTAACCTAATGTCATGTAATCATATGTATGTAGGTTTTTTTGTGACACATGCAGTCATGCATTGATGCAACTCAAAAATAAGAATTTGTTAATAATCGATGAAACTATCTCTTCTAAATTCTGCACATGTGATAGGCCACTAACAAGCCTGTTAATCTCTAAACATGCAGCTGCACAGACCACATAAAACACTCAGAATTTACCTTGCTACTGTAATTTATCTTTGCTCATTGACATAGTTTCTTTATCATCACAATTGTCAACAAAGCTGATAAACTGTCCTGATGAGACTCCTTGGTGGTAGTAGTAGTACACTTAACAGTAATGGTAACTTTGTCAACTTCTTAAGGACCCGTATCCACATACTGTTATAGCCTGTATTTCTGTAATTCTATCTTATTACAATTGCTATGAATGAGAACAGAGCATATGTGGCCACATGTAGCTGCTTTGAGGGGGAAAAAAAAACAAAAACTTTTTTTTTTCAGAGCACTCTGCTTTTTATGCACAGCCATTTCAGTTTCAGTTTATTTTCATTTATATAGTGCCAAATCACAACAAAGCTGCCTTAAAGCGCTTCACACAAATAAGGTCTAATCTTATCAACCTCTAGAGCAAGCAGACTGACAACAGTGGTAAGCAAAAAGTCCCTCTGATGATATGACGAAGAAACCTCAAGCAGACCAGACTGAAAGGGGTGACCCTCTGCTTAGGCCATTCTAACATTTATAAGGTTTTTACAAAGTTTTACAGAGGTGAATTAACAGAAAACAACATTTAAAAAAAGACTTTAAAAACAAGGTGCAATTATTGAGATAACCATGCAAGCATTTATGCCAGAGGCAGGGGTCATCCAGCGCCATGGAGTGCAGGGCCAGTGTTCATTCCTCATGCTGTCAGTGGGCCTGTCACTGCAGCAACATCCATTCCAAATGCAGACTGCGTTGTTCTGTATTAGCTTCAGGCATGGCATCTCATTGTGAGTCCAGCATCTTGTGATCTGCAGCTGTCAATCTTGCGTGATGTTATCTGTACCTCGGACAGAGAGAAAAAGAGCAGAATCTGTACAGTGGAAAAAGTACACCTAAGGTATAATTCATCAGCAGTAAATAGACAGGAAAGCAGAAAAAATACTAAGGTGATTGCCGGCCGCTAGCCCTAAGCTTCACTAACAGACCCAGAATTTAGATGAAGTTGAGGTCGAGACCTGTTCTGTTGCTAATAAAATTAAATTAAAAGGATAGGAAGCATAGAACCATACTATGCCAGTGTGCTAGCCATACAGTAGCAAAAGTCTTGAACATTTTAAGTTGAAAATCTCTACACTTTTTAGAACGGTGCTGTATCACCAATGCAGTGCCTTTTCAGGCAACCAATCAGGTGGAGTAAAACACTGCAGTGATTTTTCAGGCAACCAATCAGGTAGAGAAAAACATGTCACCTTCACAGAAGGAGAGGCCTGTTTTTGCCATTTCTGTCTGCAGTCCCCTAATATGTCATACAAAATCTATCACAATAGAGACAAAAAAACCTTTTCTGTGATAGCCTATTGGACAGACACTGTGTTCATGCTGAGGGTGAGTGTTTTTATCACCATACACATTATAAGCTAGTCACTGGCTTGTCACAGAAACAAGTCACATTATGACTGCAGCATTAATTGTCATTAATTTCTTTACTGACAGTGTTGGTTTATTGTGTGAAATGTCTGTGTGTGCACAGGAAAGTCAGAGAGCTGAAATGGCTGGCTGAGGCCACGTACACAGGCGAGGCCCTTGATTACTCTCTGAACAACATGATCATGCTCATGAAGCACCCAAATCGAGTTGTTCTCGTTCTCACCGATGGACGTTCTGACATTATTCGGGACAAAGTTCCTCTCAATGTACTCTGCGGAAAAGGCATCGTGGTGAGCAGAGTGCACCTGCACAGTAAACTGTACATTCACCTGAATGAGGAAAAGTGAAACTGATGTGAAAAGTTATTACACACATTTAGCTTTTATGTCTTTTTGGTGGCACCCAGTTCTGAACATGAGTAAGATCCATTGGGATCACAGTGTTGGATGCTTGTTAAACTGGCCATGTCAGCATCCTGTACTTGTGAGGCCTCAGTTTGTCCCAGCTCAGTGAAATTAATTTCCATATAAAGTACTTTAGATTATATTTACACATATACACTGGAGAATGTAAATGCATGTTAAATTACTTGTAATACAGTAATTTAACAACCTTTAATTGTTGGGGGACCATTTTCCATATCTTCTGTATTACACAGGCACATCTGTAGTCACATGGGCTACATTTTGGAACCATTCTCATGGCCATCACACTTTCCTCCCAAACAGAAGGTCCCCAGTTCAAGACCAACCTGCGCCCAGTTTCCATGTCCATCTGGAATTGTGTTTTGAAGGACATCCGATGTAAAAACCTGTGACAAATCAGTGTAGATGCATACTGGTTCCTCTGTGGTGACCCTGAGCAAATCGGGACCCGTCAAAATAAATTAGTTTATTCTTAATAGGTTATGTCATATTTACACACAAGTTATATGACTTCAGACACTTTGCAGATTATGCCCTAGGGTTTATGTTAAGCATAAACGGAATGGAATCATAACACACTGTACATTTGCATTATGAAACCATGTATGGAGCAATTCAGCAGTCCATGGAGTCCATGGAATGGGCCACATGTGCCAATAAACTCCAGCAGTCAAGATCTGCATTAGTTATCATATTCAAATATCAGTAGCAGAGTCATTAATGCTGGTCACCTGACTCTGTTCAGATTGCCTTCTACCACCTGTTTAGCCTGCATCAGTATATCAATTTAAATCAGACTGAAATGTACAGATACTAAACTAAACACTTAACTGCTTATTTCCAGGTCGGTGGTTTGGGAGTAAAGGATTACTCAGGCCGTCGCCCCAACCAGGAACAGCTTGGAGATGTGGTGTGTGAGAGTGACCCCAAACCTGGATTTTCAATCGTCCTGGACAACTTTGCCGAGCTGCTGGAAGACACCTTCCTACAGAACCTCACCTCGAGAATCTGCCAAGGTAACACACACAACACACATATTCTTTGATGCTGATTATTCTTGTAACTCTACTAACATGAATTAATACTTTTCTCACCACCAGATAAGAGATGTCCAGACTACAAATGTCCCAGTAAGTGTGATTTATAATATATACACATCTCAGTCTTTAATCTGAATGATCAGATTTATCATTTCTGACATCTGTAAATTATGAAGCCTACCTCTAAGCCTCACATTAAAGAAGTTCAAATCATAGTTTAATGAAAAATGCATTTTAAAAGTTCTTATTTTCAATTCAGTTTATTTATATAGTGTCAAATAACAACATAAGTTCCAGCAAAGCACTTCACAGAAGTCTAAACTTACCCACACCACTGAGCAAGCACGTACTGTAGTGAAAATATGTGAAAATAACCATATAATAATAACAGTGAAAATATTGCACATATCTTTTAAAGTAATGCGCTAATTCTGAAGGTTTGACCATTAACCGACACATGCACTAAGAGGCATTATGAGAAATGAGTCTCATCTGACCCCCCCCCCCCCCCCTTCAAAATGCATAGAACACTTTGTAAAAATTACAGTTAACGTTAATGTTGATAAGCTGTCTGGAATTAGGTTTTTTATAAATGAAACCATGAGTGAAAAGTGCCTTCTGTTTGATCTCCTCTGCCACTCTGTTGTTGTTGTGTGTGAAAAGTAAGTGATATTTCTTTACAGCAGCGGGCAGTAGGCAGGCTGCATAAAGACAAAAGCTTTGGCTTGTTGTTTGTTTTGGGTTTGTGATCGCCTTTGAATTTATTCAGAAGCCCCTGCGGCGCTTAAACTTGAAACTGGCTTATCAGTAGCCGACAGTGTGCCGAGTCAATACTAAAAGGTAGCGGTTAGCGGTAACTTCTGCTAAATTTTTTAGCGGTTTATTGGTTTAGCGTTATAAAACTTAACTTTTCAGTTCGTGGATTAGCAGTTATAAAAGCTAACTTTTCGGTTAGCTGTGCCCACCACTGGATTTCAATAAATGAAACTGTGGTGTAACACAATTACATAATTATAATGAGTCACAATTAAAACTAAAAGAATGAATGAGCGGGAAATCGAGCATGTATATCCTGATGATCAGATGTATCATTTGTGCTTTGCAGTCTCTTTTGGAAGTAACACCGACATCATTATAATGATGGACAGCTCAGCCAGCGTAGGCCAGAAGAACTTTGAAATAAGCAAGAAGTTTGTGCATCGGCTGGCTGACCGCTTCCTGACAGCTGAGAAGAACGTTGGAGTCTCTGTCAAAGTGGGAGTTGGCCAGTATAGCCGCACACCTCGCATGGAGCAGGACCTGACCTCCAATCTGACTCTGCTCTCTCATCGCATTGACGATGCCGCCTTCCAAAATGACGGCACCAACGTGCTTGAAGCCATGAGCTTTGCCATAAAGCATTTGGAAAGCCGTGGGGACTCCAGCCCAAACAAGAAGAAGCTGATCCTGTTTTCTGATGGCAGATCTCAGGCCGTCACCGAGGCTGTGTTAGAGAAGCGCGTCCGTGAAGTGGCGGACGCCGAGGTGGAGCTCTTCGCCATCGCCGTCGGCAGCCAGGTTAATGAAGTCAACCTGCGCACGCTGGTGAGCAGGGGGCGACTGGATGATGTCAGCTACGCTCAGCGCCATCTGTTCCGTGTCCCAGACTACGCATCTCTGCTCCGAGGGGTTTTCTACCAAACCGTCTCCCGCAGGGTGGCCCAGCCCTGAGTGCAGGCCCCTTCCAAACGGACCAACACGCTTTAGATTTTTAGTCTCATTTTGAATATTCAGTCTCACTCATTTACCACACACTGTGTTCAAACGCTTTAAAAAAATACGTGTCACAAGAAGACAAATGATTGTGTGGCTGTCAAACAAAAATGGCTGTGGAACTTTTTTGTCCTGAGTTATGTTTATAAGGTAGTTTTCAAGACTGATCCTGTCTTCTTTCCTGGGATCACAAAAAAAACATCCAAGATTATCACACCAAAGCTTCACTTAAATGTATTGCAATTTAGCCTTGCCAGTGGTACCGCCCCCACCCACCCCACCCCCTCAGACATCAGGATAAAAAAGCTTCAAGTGAAAACGGGATGCTGTGGTCCTGGAGAATCTTCAGTGAGCTGAATTCATTTCTCCTTTGCTTCTTCATTGGGCTGAATTCTACTCAGGTATTCTGAATTTGTCATCACCTTCTTTGGACACTAACTTTGGCTTCCTTTGGCTTACAGGTGTGAGTTGAACATTGCACATAAGGCTGCTCTATGTTGGCTCTGCAGGACCCGGCATCCCTCCGTCTGAAGGATTGTGTTTAAGTTCTACTGTTGGCTCAGTTTTGTTGTTCTTACCTTCCAAGTGGTGTCGGATTTACAGTTTGGATGAATTTTCCATGAAAAAGTGCCTTCTGAATGTATTACATCAGACGGCCAAAGTAGGAACACCAGGATTTAAATAACTCAAGCACAAAACATCATTACCCCCCCCCCCCCCCAACCACCACCACCACCACCAAAAAAAAAAAAAAAAAAAAAAAAAAAAAGAAAATCCTTGTTTTCAATCCTGTGGTATTGCTTTTATGGTGAAATGGTGAATAGGGGCTGAATTTGTTATGGAAGCTCTTGCTCTACTTTTGATACAAAGTAGAGTGGGTAGGTCATTGGGATAAGGAGTTGGGATACTAATATGTAGACCTGGATTTGATTCCTGATCATGCTACCTGTACGAGGTCTGTCCGTAAAGTATAGGTCCTTTTTATTTTTTTCAAAAACTATATGGATTTCATTCATATGTTTTTACGTCAGACTTGCTTGAACCCTCATGCGCATGCGTGAGTTTTTCCACGCCTGTCGGTGACGTCATTCGCCTGTGAGCACTCCTTGTGGGAGGAGTCGTCCAGCCCCTCGTCGGAATTCCTTTGTCTGAGAAGTTGCTGAGAGACTGGCGCTTTGTTTGATCAAAATTTTTTTCTAAACCTGTGAGACACATCGAAGTGGACATGGTTCGAAAAATTAAGCTGGTCTTCAGTGAAAATTTTAACAGCTGATGAGAGATTTTGAGGTGATTCTGTTGCTTTAAGGACTTTTCACGGTGCGAGACGTCACGCAGCACTCTCAGGCAGCGTCATCAGCCTGTTTCAAGCTTAAAACCTCCACATTTCAGGCTCTATTGATCCAGGACGTCGTGAGAGAACAGAGAAGTTTCAGAAGAAGTCGGTTTCAGCATTTTATCCGGATATTCCACTGTTAAAGGAGATTTTTTTAATGAAAGACGTGCGGGCGGATTGCAGCGTCGGCTCGCAGCCGCTGCGACACTCCGTCACAGGAAAAACACCTCTGTTGGAAGCCTTGAGGACAAGTTGGAACATCTCCAGCTGATAAACAATTTCTCATATACTCACTCCACTGAAAGCCATCAAAAGCCAACTGGATTTTAACAAATGGTTATCAACACGGAGGTGTTTTTCCTGTGCCGCCGCGCCACGTCGGCTGCGTCCCGATGCGCGGACCCGTCCGCACGTCTTTCATTAAAAAAATCTTTAACAGTGGAATATCCGGATAAAATGCTGAAACCGACTTCTTCTGAAATGTCTCTGTTCTCTCACGACATCCTGGATCAATAGAGCCTGAAATGTGGAGGTTTTAAGCTTGAAACAGGCTGATGACACTGCCTGAGAGCGCTGCACGACGTCTCGCACCGTGAAGGGTCCTTAAAGCGACAGAATCACCTCAAAATCTCTCATCAGCTGTTAAAATTTTCACTGAAAACCAGCTTAATTTTTCGAACCATGTCCACTTCGATGTGTCTCACAGGCTTAAAAAAATTTTTGATCAAACAAAGCGCCAGTCTCTCAGCAACTTCTCAGACAAAGGAATTCCGACGAGGGGCTGGACGACTCCTCCCACAAGGAGTGGTCACAGGCGAATGACGTCACCGACAGGCGTGGAAAAACACGCATGCGCACGAGGGTTCAAGCATGTCTGACGTAAAAACATATGAATGAAATCCATATAGTTTTTGAAAAAAATAAAAAGGACCTATACTTTACGGACAGCCCTCGTATATGTGTCTTTGGAAGTGACACTTCATCTGCATTGTCTCGGCCCACCCTGCTGTAAATGGGTACTGGCCTTGGCAGGAAAAGTAACCTGTGATGGCCTGGTGTCCTGTTCAAGTGCAGTTGTAGAGTCTCATTCCCTTTATGTGATGGTATCCAGAGACAAACATCAGCACAGATGGACCTCAGGGTCTATTTCGGACTTGCATCATCTTTGATATAAAAGCAACACCACAGTGCGTGATTGGACAGTTTTGAAGGCTTCTCTCTTAATATCGATGTCATTATCAAGTCTGCTTATCGGCCTCATTCTTGACCAATTCCCTTTTCAAATCTTGATCAATTGTCTGCGTAGATAAATGTAGGTGTAAACATGTATCAATGTAGCTGTTTTTCTTGTTGCTGTATGTAGAGATTGTCATCATGATGCTTGGGTTCTTGAACTGATGATGTCTGACGTGTACGATTCCAATGGATCGAAAAATTTGAAACAGTTTCTCAGCTGGAACTAGTTCTTGATTCCCATCCCCATCTTTGAGATGCTACACCTGTTGGACACGCTTCATAAGGCTGCATAACGGGAAAGCTTTACGCAATACAGGAATAATTAAACAAATAAGTGACAGCTGATGATTGCTTATTGAAGCTTGACGATTGGCCAATTTACTTTTTTCTTCCTTTCACAGCCATAAATCATGTGAATGTGAACACACCAGTTGGCCAAACTGTAATACGTTCCCAGTGCTGCACAAACAACCCAACATCACTTGAAAGTTCTGTTAGATCAATAAAAACAACAGGGAGGAAAAAACAGGAAGTGACATCAGGTAGACAGAAACAAAACACACCAACACTTAAGCTGGTACTAATCAGGACCAAACGTGACATTCTGGTGTGTGTGTGTGTGCGTGTGTATGTGTGAGCAGCTCATCGTGGCTGTTTGTGCACATTTTCATATGTTTGAGGGATGAGAGGTTTTTTTATGTGCTGCCTTAGGCGGGATTTGTTCTATAAACAGTCAGGGTTAGTGGTTCAAACGATGACACCAACCTGTTTTGTGTCGGCACCGGAGCAGCCGTTGCCAGACACACATTCTTTACACCGTAGGACTTCATCAGTGAGGTGAGACAAACATCTGTTTAACATTAACCAAGCTGAAGAACTCGAAGAAAAGCTCGCACTCGCACACATGCCTTTTTTAGAGCTCCTCAAAGTCAGCTGTTGGTTTTGTTGTCAGCACTCTTCCAGAGTCACTTACCGTCATTATCTGTGGTGCTATTAGTCTCAGTGTATCAGCCTTTACCCATGTTTTTAAAGAAGATATTTTTACCTGAGGACATGTCCCCTCAGTGGTGTTGTAAGAGCTCCTTCAATAAAGGTTGTTACACCAAAGTGCCTCAACTCACTTTTGTACTCATGTACAGTAAATTCATCTTGTTAGATGTTTGCCACAGTATGTTTGAGTTGGAAGCAAATAATGAGCTAAATGTACAAACGTGAAGCGTTAATTTGAGGGTAGTTTTATCCCAATCAAATGAACAGTGCAGGTCATAGGGTAAAAGAAAATATAAATTACCAGATTAAAAATTACAGAACCCATACTTGCATCCCTGAAAAGACAAATAAAAATGATTTCGTAATTATGTCAAACAAGCATAAATTATGTCTGTGGCCTTTATGAGCTCACAGACCTTTAACCATCCAAACAGTGCAACTACAACTACAAATTCTCAGACCTGAAAAACACAGAAAAACAAGCATGTATTCACCTTATTCAGCCCCGCCCACTTTTACAACAGAGGCATTTCCGTTTTGTCTTGGGACTTCCGGTGAGCGGTGTTTTCAGTATGGAACAACAAAGATATTACATGGGTAGAAACAAAAACCTTTTTGAAAAGCTCAAAGGGATCAACTCTGGCTCACCCACGGGTCATAACAGAGTGGGAAGATGACATGAAAAAGTGGCCCTCGATCATTTTTAACTACTTTGTGTTGTCATTTGGCGCAGACGGTTTGGCTTTGCACTGCACGGCACCGCTGAAGCTCATAAAAGCACAATCAAGTTAAAATACTACCTGACACGTAGTACCACCGTAATGCCAACATTACATAATGTTAATTTATCATATACCTATAAATGATATGCCAATATGATTGGATAAAACACTAAAGAATAAATAATAATAGACCCTTTCGCGGACGGGTAATATTTTTCATACCACCCGAGTAATCAGCCAATCCGGACAGCGGAGCAGCGCCACGACGAAGAGGCGTGGTCAGAGGAACTGTGAAATACTGGTGAGTCACTATTAACAATTTCTTACGTGTCCAACCTCGTAGGTTGATCGTTAAAATTAAATTTGTTAGTTATAAAAGCCACCGTAATTATTATAGGAAAACATTCTATTTTTTTTCTATTAAGGTTTGAACTTTGAGTGTTTACACAGGAGAGAAAAGTGAGAAAATGTTAATGCCTGTTTGAGAAAAATGTATAAATTGTGTAGTGAAGGGTTTTACAGCCTTAAAACATCTATAATAATTGTAAAAAATAACGCTGACTACTTCGCGGATTTCGCCTATCGCGAGTTATTTTAAGAACGTAACTCCCTTTTGCAGCCTCGCAGTTTCGTGGATTTTTTTTAGTGCAATTTTGCATGCTTTTTTTTTTAAACTGCATTGTGTTCTGCGTCCTTATCAGGCGGGCCCGTCGGCATCACCACAATTGCTCTCACTGCCTCCGATACGCTTACTGACTCTGCGGGCTCGGTAAGCGCCGCAGCGGGCCACTCACACCGCCCCCTGTCTGCTGTGCAGAGCTGCATCCAACTCCAGCACCAGGTCCAGAGACTATGCTCGCTGTTTTGATTCGCAGCGCCCGCTGCATGGTCTTGGTAACCACAGCCGCAGAGCTCCGTGGCCACGACTTGGATTCTTTGCAGGTCCCGCATCCGTACCCCCAGAGGCAGTGAGAGAAGGGAGAGCACACGCATTGTGTTCTGTGTGCATTTATCATTTATAGGTATATGATAAAATCGTTATCAAGTTGTTTTACCAATGAATATGGCTTTATAAACCCTTCAGAAAACCATACACCCTGGGTGTATGGTTTTCTGAAGGGTGTATTGGTGAACAGCTTGATAACTGATAATATGTATGGTGTTATTTCATGCAGTGTTTGGTTGTATCAAACGCCAGAAAATGAGTAAATTAGATAGCAGCTAACGCTACAAACAGCTTACCCGTTTGTCTCACAACATCCGCCGTGGCTTCTGCAATGGAGTGTTATAGTCCAATCATTTCTCTGGGTAAAGATCCAATGGTGTGAGTTTTTTCTCCATAAAATGAAAAGAATAGACATAAGGACGTCTGGGTGGATTTTTCAAATTCATCGCCTTTAGCTAGCACTGGAGATCCTCATCTTTCAATGGAGGAGGTTAAATGCTGGTCCACAGCACTCAGTTCTCTCTCCATGTTCAAAAACATCTTTCTGAAAGTGATAGTTTCCTCTTCTTCCAGTTGTGGCACCCACAAACTGAATAATTAATGCTGCTCATGTTCGTACACTTCTAGCGTACTGTGTTCCCACGTAGTTAATCATCGACGCAGTGACAAACCGGAAGTTGATTGACAAAATGGAGTCGCCCACCTTGACTTCCTGAATAAGGTGAATACATTGTTGTTGCAGATGCCCAGATTTGACACCTAAAGCTATAAAATGTACTCTCTATATGCCCTTGGAGGGTTATCCTGACCGTGAATGTCAAACCAAACATCAGATTTGGAATCCTTGAGGTCAAAAGCCTACAAAAAGTGCCTTTATTCATAATTCTATGACTTTCAGTTATGAAGCTATGTTATAATCGCAGATCAGCTGATAGCCATCTTGGATTTGGCCAATATGGCGGCCTCCAGTGAGTATCGCTGATTGAACGGTCCCCCCTAAAAATTGGTCCACCCTGCCTTCACTACTCATGTCATTTCTGAGCGTCAGCAGCATTTCGTCAATGATCACCTCGCTTCTGCTTAAAACTGCACTCCAGTCATCATCTATCTCAGCGACAGATATATGAAGCTTTTGTACAGCAATCATTTCCACATGAATTCAGCATTCCTCGTCCTGACATCCGTCCGTCTGCAGTAGACAATGGTGTAGCGTCCAGTTTTTTTTTTTGTTTGTTTTGCTTTTTCATTTGTTTTTTGTTTGTTTGTTTTTTTTTACTTTTCCAATTCACTTTCAGTTTATTTAATTTATATAGTGTCAAATCACAACAAAATTGCCTCAAGGCACTTCACATAACTAAGGTCTAACTTTACCAACCCCTAGAGCAAGCACACAGGCGACGGAGGCAAAGAAAAACTCCCTCTGATGATTTGAGGAAGAAACCTCAAGCAGACCAGACTCAAAGGGCTGACCCTCTGCTTGGGTCATGCTAACGGCACAGCTGATAAGACAAATATACAGGAAATTTTTGTCTTTTGTTTCTAGCTGCACCTGCGCGAATGACTTATCAGTCCAATGCACGAGTGACAATCTCTGCTGCATTTGTTGCACATGTGCTGTGATGCCTACTGAGGCTGCCGCTGTCACTCCTTCCTCCTAGTTCGTTGCTCAGCAAGGCCTTGGTTCCTCTCCTGCTCAGCCCTCTGTGCACCTGTTCTGACAGCAAGGCGCCAGGCTGCACGGTCCTCTGCACACTGCTCCCCTGTGGTGACATTGAGACTGCACATTTTCAAGTCCTTCTTGCAGACATCCTTGAAGTGTAGCTGTGGTGGACCAGCCAAGCGAGTGCCCTCTGCCAGCTCACCGTACAGTACATCTTTAGGAATGTGGCGCGGATCCATTCTCCTGACGTGGCCAAGCCAACTAAGGCACCTTTTGCCAAGAATGGTGAACATGCTGTTCATGTTGGCACATTCCAAGACCTCTGTGTTGGGCACCTTGTCCTGCCATCCGATGTGCAAAATTCACCTAAGGCACTTCAGATGGTAGCTGTTGAGCTTTTTCTCATGTCTGGCATAGACGGTCCATGCCTCGCTCCGTAGAGGAGTGTGCTCATCACGCAGGACTGGTAGACACTCAGTTTTGTTTTCTCAGTGAGGCTGGAGTTGTTCCAGACTCTGTGGCATAGTCTCGCCACAACTGCTGCTGCCTTCGGCATTCAAATCAGCATGATTTCATAATAGAAGACGGGGGACCAATCAGAACACCACAGCAGCAAATCTGAGTCATGAACATCTGACTCAGATGTGTTGCTGCTACACCTACGTCATTTCAGAGCATGACGTAGGCATAACAGTCAGGCGTAGCGGGCGTATCCCCACCTGACTGGAAAATCACTAAAGGCCCTTGGGCAAGGCCTTTAACCCCTCAACGCCGATCGTCGCATATATGCTACAATCTCTGACTCAAATATGCAATTTACCAGATTGACCTGTATGCCCGTTGTCGCAAATTTGCAACATACCATCATTATTATTATAACATTATAACATAAAGTCATTACCAGAATACCCAATATTACTATCTAGTTTTTGTGCAAAAGTGAAATTAATAATCTCAACATTATTTACCATCTACTTAAAAGCAAAAACACACACAAAACATTTTTTTATATACAGCTATATAAATTCAGGCGTTAAGGGGTTAATCCCCTATTGCTCCCGGTGTGTAGTGAGAGCCTTGTATGGCAGCACCCTAACATGGGGGTGAATGTGAGGCATAATTGTAAAGCGCTTTGAGCGTCTGATGCAGATGGAAAAGCACTATATAAATGCAGTCCATTTACCATTTAGTATCAGTAGTGATTCACAGATTATGGCCTCGTTTCTGCTTAAAACTGACTTTAGAATGATTTAAGAGGTTTTACTTTGTCATCTGATAGTTAATAATCACAAAAACAACAATCACGAGGATCACCACTTTGTGAACAACTGCGTGAAAAAAATAGTCCAACAGTTTAAGAACAATGTTTCTCAACGTTCAATTGCAAGGAACTTAGGGATTCCATCATCTACAGTCCATAATATAATCAGAAGATTCAGAGAATCTGGAGAACTTTCTACACGTAAGAAGCAAGGCTGAAAACCAACATTGAATTCCTGTGACCTTCGATCCCTCAGGTGGCACTGCATTAAAAACCAACATCATTGTGTAAAGGATCTTACCTCATGGGCTCAGGAACACTGCAGAAAACCATTGTCAGGTAACACAGTTCATCGCTACATCTACAAGTGCAAGTTAAAACTCTACCATGCAAAGCGAAAGCCATACATCAACAACATCCAGAAACACCGCCGCCTTCTCTGGGCCTGAGCTCATTTGAAATGGACAGACACAAAGTGGAAAGGTGTGCTGTGGTCTGATGAGTCCACATTTCAGATTGTTTTTGGAAACCATGGACGTCGTGTCCTCTGGACAAAAGAGGAAAAAGACCAGATTGTTACCAGTGCAAAGTTCAAAAGCCAGCATCTGTGATGGTATGGATGTGTGTTAGTGCCCATGACATGACCAACTTACACATCTGTGATGGTACCATCAATGCTGAAAGGTACATCCAGGTTTTGGAGCAACACATGCTGCCATCTAAGCAATGTTTTTTTTTCAGGGACGTCCCTGCTTATTTCAGCAACACAATGCCAAGCCACATTCTGCACATGTTACAACAGTGTGGCTTCATAGTAAAAGAGTGCAGGTACTAGACTGGTCTGCCTGCAGTCCAGACCTGTTGAAAATGTGTGGTGCATTATGAAGCGCAAAATACGACAACAGAGACCATGGACTGTTGAACAACTGAAGTCATACATCAAGCAAGAATGGGACAGAATTCCACCTAAAAAGTTTCAACAATTGGTGTCCTCAGTTCCTAAACGCTTATTGAGTGTTGTTAGAAGGAAAGGTGCTGTAACACAGTGGTAAACATACCACTGTCCCAGCTTTTTTTTTAATGTGTTGTGGGCATCCATTTCAAAATGAGCAAATTGTAACCTGGGTCACAAATCCTGTCATTTTTACACTCAACAAAAATATAAACGCAACACTTTTGGTTTTGCTCCCATTTTGTATGAGATGAACTCAAAGATCTAAAACTTTTTCCACATACACAATATTTAATATTTTATATACAACATTTCCCTCAAATATTGTTTACAAACCAGTCTAAATCTGTGATAGTGAGCACTTCTCCTTTGCTGAGATAATCCATCCCACCTCACAGGTGTGCCATATCAAGATGCTGATTAGACACCATGATTAGTGCACAGGTGTGCCTTAGACTGCCCACAATAAAAGGCCACTCTGAAAGGTGCAGTTTTATCACACAGCACAATGCCACAGATGTCGCAAGATTTGAGGGAGCGTGCAATTGGCATGCTGACAGCAGGAATGTCAACCAGAGCTGTTGCTCGTGTATTGAATGTTCATTTCTCTACCATAAGCCATCTCCAAAGGTGTTTCAGAGAATTTGGCAGTACATCCAACCAGTCTCACAACCGCAGAGCACGTGTAACCACACCAGCCCAGGACCTCCACATCCAGCATGTTCACCTCCAAGATCGTCTGGGACCAGCCACTCGGACAGCTGCTGAAACAGTCGGTTTGCATAACCAAAGAATTTCTGCACAAACTGTCAGAAACCATCTCAGGGAAGCTCATCTGCATGCTCGTCGTCCTCATCGGGGTCTCAACCTGACTCCAGTTCGTCGTATCCGACTTGAGTGGGCAAATGCTCACATTCGCTGGCGTTTGGCACGTTGGAGAGGTGTTCTCTTCACAAATGAATCCCTGTTCACACTGTCCAGGGCAGATGGCAGACAGCGTGTGTGGCGTCGTGTGGGTGAGCGGTTTTCTGATGTCAATATTGTGGATCGAGTGGCCCATGGTGGCGGTGGAGTTATGGTATGGGCAGGCGTCTGTTATGGACGAACAACACAGGTGCATTTTATTGATGGCATTTTGAATGCACAGAGATACCGTGACGAGATCCTGAGGCCCATTGTTGTGCCATACTGTACATCCAAGAACATCACCTCATGTTGCAGCAGGATAATGCACGGCCCCATGTTGCAAGGATCTGTACACAATTCTTGGAAGCTGAAAATGTCCCAGTTCTTGCATGGCCGGCATACTCACCGGACATGTCACCCATTGAGCATGTTTGGGATGCTCTGGACCGGTGTATATGACAGTGTGTACCAGTTCCTGCCAATATCCAGCAACTTCGCACAGCCATTGAAGAGGATCATTGCACAGGCCACAATTGACAACCTGATCAACTCTATGCGAAGGAGATGTGTAGCACTGCATGAGGCAAATGGTGGTCACACCAGATACTGACTGGTATCCCCCCCCCAATAAAACAAAACTGCACCTTTCAGAGTGGCCTTTTATTGTGGACAGTCTAAGGCACACCTGTGCACTAATCATGGTGTCTAATCAGCATCTTGGTATGGCACACCTGTGAGGTGGGATGGATTATCTCAGCAAAGGAGAAGTGCTCACTATCACAGATTTAGACTGGTTTGTGAACAATATTTGAGGGAAATGGTGATATTGTGTATGTGGAAAAAGTTTTAGATCTTTGAGTTCATCTCATACAAAATGGGAGCAAAACCAAAAGTGTTGCATTTATATTTTTGTTGAGTGTATTTTGCGTCTTTCCCATATTACCTTACATGCTTGCCCTTATGTTACTACGTCACATGGTCATGTGACCTAGTGCAGCCAATTGTGTTGGCATAAAGATACGGAAGTGACTTGCTTCCGTTAGGAGTGTGTGGGGCGCGTGCATTGTGGGTAGACTGCAGGTATGTTTAACGTTTGCGCTTTTTCTAAATATTCTAAACCTCTGAAACTAAAGTGTATACTTTCGGAATGCAGGAGCCTTCTATCGGTGTCATCGATCTGAAACAACTGGGTGTAGATTGTTGATAATCTATGGAATCGGTAATTAATGCTAACGTTAGCTTAGCGTCTCACTGGTTTCTATTGCTTAGCCTAGCCTAGCTGCTGCCTTTGTTTGTTATAGAGCGGTTAGCATGATCTTGTATGCACGTTTTCTTGAATATGATGCCTGTTAATGAAACAAATTTTTTGAGAAGTGTGTTTATTTATCGTACTGCCTTTGTCTAATGCACTTTAACTGCATGTTGGATTGATTTGATATGCATCCATTGCACATTATCTGTGGTTCAGTTAATCATTGGAGCTGCAAGGCACTTTATCTGTGGATGTTAATTTCTTATTATTGACTGGAGTTAAGATGAATGTTTTGATATGACAAATGTTATATTATTTATTAGAATAGAGTATGTACGAGGTCTGTTAGAAAACTATCCGACCTTTTTATTTTTATTTAAAAAACTATATGGATTTGAATCGTGCACTTGCATCGACGTGCGGAGGAATTCGCATGTCGGGACGGAGCCGCAATGGCGGAACAAAAAGCATGTCTGTGTTGGAAACCATTCGGAAGATTCCGACGGCTTTCGGTGGCTTTTCAGTCGAGTGAGTATCCGAGAAATTGTGTAACAGCTGGGCATGTCACAACTTGTCCTGTGAGACTTCCAACATGGACGTGCTTTTTGTTGCACGCCATTGCGACTCTCTCCCAACGTGCGAATTCCTTCGCACGTCTTTCATTGCAAAATCTTCTGTAACAGTGGAATGTGCCGCAAAAGTGCTGATGTCCAACCCTTCTGCAATTTCTCTGGTAGTCAGATGACGTCCCAGATCAACACAGCCTTCACTTTGGAAATGATCTGGTTGTTTCAGCCTGTCGATGGCCACTCGGAGCGCGGCGTGCCCTCCGCCGCTGTGGGCCGTCTTTAATCCGGTTGTAACGCTCCTTAATCTGTGTGACGCCCAGAGTATCCTCACCGAAAGCCGTCTGAATCTTCCGAATGGTTTCCACCTGGCTGTCTCTCACATTTTCTGGAAAAATTTGATTCAGTGCTGCTCCAATCGCTCAGCCATTTCCCTGACAATGAAAATCCGACGAGGGGGGTGGACCAGTGCTCACTCAAAGCCTGCCCACAGGCGAATGACACAACCGACAGGTGTGAAAAAACTCACGCATGCGCAGGAACGTTCAAGCTTGGCTGATGCAAGCGCACATGATTCAAATCCATATAGTTTTAAAAAAAAAATTAAAAGGTCGGATAGTTTTCTAACAGACCTCGTATTTTTGAACTATTGTACAATGACATACTCTGCTATTTATATAATATATATATATATTAGCACTGGTATTTTTGAATGTATTTAATTGTGTGCACTAGAAACTTTAATTGGTCCTGTCCTTCATACACGCCGTATCAGGTTTGACAGGCAAGATGGGCTGGACACAAATGCAGGATGGAGGTACACAGCTCAGTGGAGTCAAGGCGTTTACTCGGTTAACAAGCTGGAGTCAGTACACAGAAAGGCAGTCCAAAAAGAGCAACAGTAATAAAAACATCAGGCTTAGGTTTGGTCGAAGTACACAGGCAGGTAGTCAAAAAACACGAGGAGGCAAATGAAGCAAGGCAAGGAAATACAAGATACTGAGCTGGAAAGAGGCACAAGGCGCTACAATCTGGCGAGGGAGTAAACCACAATGGGGAGCTTAAATACACCCAGGTGATGAGGCCGGCTCCCGATGGCCCAGGAGCGGCAGGGTGAGAGGCATGAAAATCCCGAACGAGAGAGGGGTCCAGGATAAAGAGGGAGGGAATCCAAGACCGCTCTTCTGAGCCGTACCCCTCCCAATCCACCAAATACTGGAAACCACAGCCCCTCCGACGCGAAGCCAGAAGCCGATGCACAGAGAAGACTGACAACCCCCCCACGAACCGGGCGGACGGCGGGAGAACGGCCGGAGGCCCTAAAAGGGCAGGACTTAAAGGGTTTGACATGACTGACATGAAAGGTGGGGTGAACATGCATGGAACCAGGCAAACAAAGATGGACAGAATTAGGGTTAATGATCTTGGACACGGGGAAGGGACCAATGAACCTGGGAGCCAGTTTCCGAGAAACACCTCGTAGTGGCAAATGCCGTGTAGAGAGCCAGACTTTTTGACCAGGTGTGTAGACAGAAGCCGAGGGATGACATAGGGCACGATGTGCCCGCTCCCAGGTTCGTTAGCGCCTGACAACCAGACTAAGAGCAGACGGGACCGGGGACCGAAGGGTGGAGGAAGAAAATAGAGAGGGGGGGTGACCAAACACAACATGAAAAGGGGAAAAACCAGAAGAAGCAGAGGGCAGACTGTTGTGGGCTAGTTCAATCCAAGGCAGTTGGGTGGACCAGGTAGAAGGATGCTGAGAACACAGAATTCTAAGACATTTTTATAACTCGTGATTAAATCGTTCGGTCTGACCATTTGCTTGGGGATGATAGCTGGAAGTGAGACTGGAGGTGGCCCCGAGTAAGCGGCAGAACTCCCTCCAAAATGTGGAAACCCGGTCGGAGACAATATCCTGGGAAAACCATGCATACGAAATGCATGTGTTAACATAATCTCAGAAGGCAATTTGGGCAAAGGCACAAAATGACAAATTTTGGATAATCTGTCCACCACAGTTAAGATCACAGTGTTGCCACGTGAGAGGGGAAGACCAGTGACAAAGTCCATAGTAATATGAGTCCATGGCTGTTTGGGAAGTGCAAGAGGCAGTAAAGAGCCCACAGGAGGGCGTGACTAGGACTTATGCATAGCACATATATGACAGGCATTGACATATTCCGTAACATCCGCAACCATATGTGGCCACCAAAATCGTTGTTGAACTACATAAACAGTTTTTTATTCCTGGATGACAAGAAAACTGGCTATTGTGGGCCCACTCAATTACCCCCCGAGGGCAGGATATTGCCGGGGTCATAAGGAGTATCGGGCTTATCATATTGTCTGAACAATGTATCGGGCTTTCCATTTTTTGAACCGGGCCGGTATGAGATGACAAAATTGAAGCGGCTGTAAAAGATTGCCCAACGGGCCTGACGAGCATTTAAGCGCTTGGCAGTGCGAAGATAAGAAAGGTTTTTATGATCAGTATACACTAAAAAAGGCAACTGTGTCCCCTCGAGCCAGTGACGCCACTCCTCCAAGGCCACTTTAACCGCCAGCAGTTCACGATCGCCGATGGAGTAATTTCGCTCTGCTGTAGTCAACTTACGCAACAGAAAGGCACATGGATGCAATTTCTTGTCATTGGGACTTATTTGTGACAGAATAGCTCCCACACCGATATCAGAAGCATCTACCTCAACCACGAACTGCCGGGTGGGGTCAGGAAGGTGCAGCACAGGGGCAGCAGTAAAGCGTTGCTTTAGGACCCTGAATGCCTCATCGCACTCAGGCATCCATTTGAATGCCTAAAGAGACGAGGTGGTGTTATGGAGAGGAGCAGCAATGGTACTGAAATTCCTAATAAATTTGCGATAAAAGTTAGCAAATCCTAGAAATCTTTGAACATCCTTACGATTGTTGGGGACTGCCCACTGACACACTGCCGCCACCTTGTTCGGGTCCATTTGAATCTCTCCGTCTGAGATGACAAATCCCAGAAATGATATCGCGGCCCTGTGGAATTCGTATTTTTCTGCCTTGACAAAGAAATCATTATGTAATAGGGTCTGCAAAACAGAACGGACATGCTGGGTGTGAGTGTGTAGGTCGGGAGAGAAGCTCAGGATGTCATCCAAGTAAACAAAAACGAATTTATTCAGGTACTCGCGCAACACGTCATTTACTAAGTTTTGGAAGACTGATGGGGCATTTTTGAGCCCGAAAGGCATCACCAGATACTCATAGTGCCCAGTTGGAGTTTTAAAATCAGTCTTCCACTCATCTCTTTCTCTAATTCTGACCAAATGGTAGGCATTACAAAGATCCAATTTCGTGAACACTTTAGCGCCCTCTAACAGCTCAAAAGCTGACGAAATCAGTGGCAGAGGATAGCAATTTTTTACTGTGATGTCATTTAAACCCCAATAGTCAATACATGGACGAAGTGACTTATCTTTCTTTTCAACAAAGAAAAACCCTGCTCCAGCGGGGGATGATGAGGACTAATCAACCCAGCATCCATTGATTCCTGGACGTAGCTGCTCTTTCTGGAGCTGAAAGAGAAAA
This sequence comes from Thalassophryne amazonica, assembly GCF_902500255.1. Lineage (NCBI taxonomy): Eukaryota > Metazoa > Chordata > Actinopteri > Batrachoidiformes > Batrachoididae > Thalassophryne > Thalassophryne amazonica. The sequence goes on from NC_047114.1 coordinate 43,617,920, forward strand.
CAATTTTCCCCGGGGAGGGGTCGCCCGGGGAGAAGATCGATGGCACAGTCATAATCCCGATGCGGAGGTAGAGACTTAGCCTTAGCTTGCTAGATCATGGTCACATGCGGGTACGCCCTCCAGATCAGGGTTACTAGCATTTGACTGAACCACGGGTGCAGACAGGCAAGACTTTTCACAAGAAGGTCCCCATGCTTCAATTTTACCCTGAGTCCAGTCTAAACTAGATTTATGGCATTGTAGCCAAGGGTGCCCCAGAATCACAGAGTGAGTCATATTATCCAGTACATGAAAGCTAATTAGTTCAGAATGATTGCTGGAAATTGTCATGCGAACAGATTGGGTACGGTGCACAAATTGGCCTAATTCACGGCCGTCCACCGCGCAGACCACCAGTAGACGTGAAAGCTGATAAAATTTAAGATGGAGGGACCTGGCAACAGAAGATAACATGAGATTAGAATCAGTCCCTGAATCAATGAATACAGGACAATCTATGGTGGTATGGTCAGACGAAAATGAGGCGGTTAAAATATTCTGAGATGATGTATTAATTGAACTTTGACTCACCTGCACTACCGTTCTCGTGACTGACCACAATAAAAACAAAGTCCTTCCGCTCGACGCCGCTCACACTCCTCCAGGGAGAGGCGTGTCCATCCCACTCGCATGGGCTTCTCTGCAGCACTGGGCGGAGCGTTTCCACCAGAGCGGCAGGAAGTGGATGGTGGATCCGACGATGAGAGGACTCGCTGGGTGGAATGATGGCTGTCTCGGCGAGGGAGGTGAGAGAGCCAGTGCTATCAGTTCGTTGAGGTCATTTGGCATGTTTATCACCACCAGCTGATCTTGAATGATGTCACTCAAACTCCGGAAGAAAACATCTTGGAGCGCCACCGGGTTCCACTCGCTCTTCGTGGCCAAGATGCAAAAATCGATAGCGTAATCTGCCACCCAGTGGCTGCCTTGCTTTAACCTCATTAATGAATGTGCCACCTCACGCCCCGGCGAGGTGTACTGGAAAACCTGCTCAAGAGTGTGAGTGAAGGCCGCCAGGGAGGAGCAAGATGGTGAACCATGGCTCCACTCAGTCGTGGCCCACGCTGCTGCCTGGCCGGTCAGGTGAGTAATGACAAATGCTATCTTCACCCTTTCGGATGGAAACATTGACGCCATTAATTCAAAGTGAAGTTCACATTGTGTAATGAATGGCTTGACGTCCCCGGACTCTCCGGAAAAAATCCTCAGGCCATGAGAGTTGAATGCAGACCTCGGGTACGGAAGCCGGCGGGGCAGTCGACAGTCCCGGAAGTGGTGCAGCGGCAGGAGCCGTACTCGTCGTAGCCTGATGCTTTATAGTCGTGAGTAGTTGCTCCATCTGAGAGCTCACTGAGAAGCCATGAAGGACGCCTGCCGCTTGGCTAACTCACTGATCCCTGAGTTCAGAGACGCTAGCTGGTCCTCTTGCTGAGCCAGCTGCCGAGTGTGGTGGCGTACTGCCAGCTGCTGCGTCCATAGTTGGCCATATTGTACTATCAGGTTTGACAGGCAAGATGGGCTGGACACAAATGCAGGACGCAGGTACACAGCTCAGTGGAGTCAAGGCGTTTACTCGGTTAACAAGCTGGAGTCGGTACACAGAAAGGCAGTCCAAAAAGAGCAACAGTAACAAAAACATCAGGCTTAGGTTTGGTCGAAGTACACAGGCAGGTAGTCAAAAAACACGAGGAGGCAAAAAAAGCAAGGCAAGGAACTACAAGATACTGAGCTGGAAAGAGGCACAAGGCGCTACAATCTGGCGAGGGAGTAAAGCACAATGGGGGGCTTAAATACACCCAGGTGATGAGGTGCAGATAGAGAACAGGTGTGTGTGGAACACACCAGAAGGAGGGTGTGGCCAGACAGAGGGAAACACCCACCACCAAGAACCAGCAGAGACAGACAGGAAAGACAGACCCAAACCGAAAAACCCCAGCAAGAGAATAAACAAAATGTAACTGAAAATACAAAGCCAAGAAATAAAAGCTGGCAAAACCCAAATCATGACAGGCCAGGTTTGATGGCGAGCTAAACAAGCCTAAACAACTATCTTGGACTTCCAGAAGATCTCCCTGAATTCAAGTGAACTGAATCTCCTGCCTTGGTCTGGTAGGAGGCGCCATTGTGCAGCCGCATTTTCCTTCTTTTTGTTTGCCCCTCCACAACTCTTAATCACGGCCCAAATATATACATCTTTATTGGACTAAAAACTCTCATTTCTCCTTCTGGTTCGTGTGGGGCCGTTGAACTGTGTTGCCCTTTGGCAAAATTGAAATATACCAACTGGAACTTGCGATCGTAAGATACCGCGCGGGGATTTTTTTGTTGTTGTTGAATTGTTACATTTGGACTGTGAACTGCTGAACTGTGATCACTTGTGACTTTACTATTTTTATGGTGTTTATTGAATGGCCATTCGCATGTGTTGTATGTTAAATTGTCTTTCACAATATAGGGTACTGCTCACACCAAAATATAACTCATGGTTCAGTTTTTATTCTCCTCTCCTAGAGCCGTTCGTAGTTCTGATCTAGACGATCAATTAGATTTATTAGTACTGAAACTGCACTAATTCTGAGTAACACCTCTCGGTTACAAAATATTTGCACAAAAACAATAAAGTCTATCAGTTTGAACATTAAATATCTTGTCTTTGTGGTGTATTCAATTGAATATAGGTTGAAGAGGATTTGCAAATCATTGTATTGAGTTTTTATTTACATTTTACACAATGTCCCAACTTCATTGGAATTGGGGCTGTACAACAGAGCTCAATATACTGACATATACTTAAAATATCTATACTTAAAATAATCAAAGAAACACTTTCTCACATACTGAGTGCAAATTGTAGCTCCACTATTTTGAATGTGCACACCTATGTACATCATTGAAAGAGTTTTGATTTAATTTGTAACAAGCTTGGTGGAATGATTGAGGGTCAGCCAAGGACAAACTGACTTGACTTTGGTAAAAATCATGGTCACCAGTCAGGTCTGAGAATATGCATTGGTGCCATGCATTGTCGCATCCTTCATACTATGAAACCACCTCAGGTTCTGGACATCAAACCACTCTGGCAGGCAACTGGCCCCCTTGGTCACAGCCCAAAGTCAATTTTTTTACTCAATGCTTGTATAGAGGGGAAATTTAGAATTGCCCTTTAGGGGGCTGGGTGTTGGGTAGAGTTGTGGAAAACCAGTGGCTTAGGTACCTTGTTCATGCAATCCCCAAGACGTTGCTGTCATCACATGCACCACAGACTATGAAGAATGCTAGTAATGTGAGTAATGCCGATCAGGAGAGGGGACAGAAACTGAATTTTTCCAGGTGAAATCTCAACTTTGCGCATGATGCTGTGATCTTTGTGCAATCAATGGATACCTTAATTGCAGCACTTGAGAAGGTGAATGGGGATTCGAAATGTCTGGGTTTGTGATTGTCCTGAATAAAGTCTAAAATTCAGGTTTTCAATGACTTGCCTGACTCAGCCATCAGAAACGTATCTGTATGTGGGGAAATTGTTGAACATGTAGAGACATTCACTTCTCCCAGCAGTGATGTTCATGTCTCTGGGTCCTCAGCCCCTGAGATGGAAACATCCCTTGCTTGTGGAGACATGAGGTCATTGGACAGAGATTTTTGATGATGCCAATATCTATGCAGTGGAATGAAGATCCAAGTCTTTAGAGTCCTGGTGCTTCCAGTCTTACTGTATAGTTGAGAAACTTGGACACTAATCAGTGACCTAAGGTGATAACTGGATGTCTTTGGGACTCTCTCTCGTTGGAAGATCCTTGGGTAAAGAGCTGTGAATACTTTCCAGACTCACCGTACATCCATTCCTGCATTTAATGCCTTCAGCACATTCCAAAAAAAAATTCAAGGCTATTTCTAGGCAATTTCAGGCTATCAATAATGTTAAGAAAATAAAATATAATAATTAAACTGAACACCCATTATCTCTGATCCCTCAGACGGCACTGCATCAAGAATCATCATTCATTAGTAGCAGATAGAACCACATGGGCAAGAAATTACTTTGGTAAAGCTTCATCAAGCACTACAGTACAGAGTTACATGATTCACAAATACCATTTAAAAACTTACGGTGAAAATATAGAAGCCTTATCCTAACCTAGTCTGTCATGGTGTGGGGATTTGTTAGTGCACTCAGCAAAGGTAATTTACACTTCAGTGGTGGCAGCATTAATGCAGAAAAGTACATTGAGATTTTAGAGAAACATATTCTGTCTTCAACAAAGTGAAGAAAGGTGACAGGAATGATTTGTGACAGAAGAATATCTGCAAGAGTGAAGGGGGAAAGTCCACAAGACAGTGAGATCAGCTAAGTTGTCCGGCTTAGAGACGATGGCATTAATAAAAAAGACAGGAGGCAGAGCTGAATGTGGCAGAGGTGAAGATGCAGTAGCAGATGTCCTCCCACAAAATGCAGAAATAGATCTTTTCCAGTGACAAGCTTTGCAAACTGCTTTCCAGTAGTACGGGTGGAGCTATACATTTTGTACTGTGATAATCATATCATAGAGCCTGTATCAAATCACACTGGGGTTTTTTAATTACCTCCGCCAATGAAGTTGGGTGGAGGTCATGTTTTTGCCCGTTTGTTTGTTTGTTTGTGTTGCGCTGCCTTGGTGTCTGCTCTGTTCCCCCTCCCTTCCTGTTCCTCCAGGCACCACGTCACAGAGCTGATTCTGTACACCTGCCACTAATCAACCTCAGCTGTAGTTAAGCCGGAACTATAATGTGTGGTACCTGGCCTCAGTTTGTCTCTCTGGTGAGGAACTATTCTGACTCCTTGTACTCTGGTTCTTTTTTGATTCCTTTTTCCTTGTATCATCAGTATTGCTGTCAACAGTAAGCTCTGTCGTGGCCGCCTGGTCCTGGTTCTGGTTCAGGCATCATTCACCATCTGGTTCAGGAACTCACTCCATCCAACCTTCTGGTCAAGTCAACGTCTCCTTGCTCCAGTGTCTTCCTCCTCGGGTTTTTTTTGTACATTTATGTATTCAGATGTGTTCACACAATAAAATTATTTTTCTTCTACATTTTGACTCCCTGCATTTTGGGTCCTAACCTGTTTTTGGTTTAACCACAACAGGTTGTTTGATTGTGACCAGCCTGAAGCCCACAGTTTTTCACATATCATTATGAATTTTTTACAGACGATTCATATCCTGGTAGGCAAGAACTGATTAATGTTTCAAAGGCAATGGTCAAAGTCAGGAAAAATCTTGGAAAACTGCAAAAATCCTGATTCCTTTTTTTTTCCCAAAAATTCACAACTCTGTCAAGAAAGATTGAATTTCTTTCATATATAGCATTGTATCCTTCATCAACTGACAAAGTTTGATCCGGATCTGATCCAGATTACAGATTTTGTGGCCATTTAAATTTAACATTGAAAGGTCTATTTAATGTGTATTTTACATTATATCTTAATCAAACGTGCCCCAGTCACTCTCATATTTGAAGATGAGGTGTGGACTGGCACTCACTACAGCCTGATAAGATCTGAACCGGATTATGGATTTTGTGAATGTTTGAATTTAATATTGAAAAGCCCATTTGGTGTACATTTTGCATTATATCTCAAGAAAAAAAAAAAAAAAAAGCCTCAGTCACTCATTTTTGTGTTATGAATTTACCTACACAACCAAAATTAGATGGAGGTTCAAATTTTATGCCTATTTTTCTATCTTCTAGTTATCAGTCAGAAGCCAAGTAACAAAAAGCAATGACAAATTTGTGCATAACAGATAACCAAAATTATCTGAAAAAGAATTCAGAAACCAAAAAAGTAAAAAAAAAAAAACTGATTCAAGTGCATGAACTAAATACATACTCCTGACATTTGATCACATCTAATTTAGCTTATGAAAAGCCAGTTCTAACAGGATTTTGACCTGGAAATTTTTTTCCAAGGTAAAAATTTGTGGAATTGGAATCTGAGGTTTGCGCTCTACAAGCGTGGTGCTCCAGTTATTATTGTGAAACCATGGAAAGTAAACTATTGCATGGAAGAAATAATGACCTCTTGCAGAAGAATCATAAATGATTTCTAAATATATAAATAATAAATACATAACATCTAGGACTATAGTGTATACAACACAATACTACAATTTTTTTTTTAAACCTTCACCAGTAATTGTTTTCTATGTAATTAGTGTGAACAGTGATGTAATTTTTGCAATATGTAATTTATTATGGAGCTAGTGTATCATTCACCACTATACAGTGGCTGAAGTGCCAGTGATGACTGATAATCTTGTTGGCATGGGTGCCTGCCCAGTGCCAGCACCTGTCTACCAGGAGGCAGACAGGTGACAAAGACAGACGCCGGGCTCAAACAGGTTAACCAGGCACATCCCCAACAGTTACACTCATCTATTTGTTCTATAAAATGTAACAAGAGTACAAATGCACCAATTCAGCATCTTCAAATTGCTCATTTTGATCAAGTAACTCTCCAAAATGCAAAAAGATTTCATTTAATATGAGATCAACTTGAGATAACTTAGAAAACCTGTAAATCCTCACATTAAGATGCTAAATGCAATTAAACTTTGGTATGATTAAAGGGCTGTAGTGAGTAATTGATGATCAGAACAGCTGTCACTTAGCTGTCTGTGAATGAGATGATCAAGTAACTGTCCATAAGATTTGGATGGTGGCCTTTTTGGAGGGGTAACTATGCCTCTGTACACCACCACAATAGAACAAAAAAGGACAGTGAAAATGTGTTAGTAGTGTAGACTTTCAGAATTAATTCAAAGAGTCCAACATTAATATTCATCCTTCAATCATTTTGAAATTTCAACCATTGTTATACACAACCTTCCCAGTTTTTGGAGACCACAAAGACAAACAAAATATAGGACTTTTTAAAATACAAATCGGGGGATGGATACATAAACATTATCAACTCACTGAATAGGTCTTGGACTTCTTTACATACCTCTCTTGGATATCAATAATTATGGCCCCGTCACATATAACACAAAGTTGGGTGAATGAGGCCGAAACAGGCTGACAAATGCTAAAAAAGGCTGAATTGGTGAACCTCAAAAAAATTCCAGCCGCTGTCTGAAGGGACAGATGGTCAGATGCTGTATGATCCCACAGCAATGGTTTCGTGCACGCTCATGTGCATGTGCACAAATACATCGTGCTCACACAGCAGCGGAAGCAATTAAATGTTGTAAAAATTTACATAAAGAAAATGTGTGATGGCAAAATAATGAGAAAGCACAGAACATTATAAGAACAATGAATGTACTGTTTAAATGTAAGACAATCATGTTATTTGGATGTGTAATTGATGACTTGACGGTCTTGACGGTCTGTGTTGGAAATGAGGAAACACATGGATTTTGTTTTGTCTGTTAAAATATTGAATTCCTGTTATAAAGAGCAGACAATACAAGAATTATTGTCCTTCTGTTCCTTTATGTTCATGAACCATGACCATGGACATAAACAAGGAATTTATGAACTGACATGAATGAACTGATGTGCTCATATCATAAACACATCAGCCGGCTCCATGCGTCCAGCTGTCTGTCCAGTCAGCGCGCTGAAAGACACAGCGTCATGTGGACTATAACTCACGTGATGGACATGACATTTGGCTCGGCAGCTGGCTGTTCACATGATCAAATGGGTATTTTCACATGGGGCAGCCTGGCTGATGGTGTCTGCAGTACGCACTGAGGCGCAGCCGAACGCGTTCCAAAGGTGACATTTGTTTTTATTTTTCCCCGAGGTCAACATATTTCCATCGGGTATTGTGAAGACCTGGCGTCTGTCTGTCCATCTGTCTGTCCGTCTGTCCATCTGTCCGTCCGTCTGTGTTCAGCATAAGTCCAGTTCTTTTACTGCCATAGTCTTTTAAGTAGTACTTTAAGAGGTTAAAAAGTCATTCTGTTTGAATCTGTTCTGCTTTGTTTTTGAGTGGTGGGGGATGACAGCCGGGATCACTGTTGCCGCGGCCTTCGGCCTTGGGCAACAATGATCCCTCAGGGTGACATTCCATTATGCTGCCCTCCAAACCAGTTACTATTTGTATAATAGAATAAGATCTTTACACTTTATTGAATCTACTAAATGACTGTATATTGTAACAAGAATGAATCAGCAGTTTGCTTCAGTTACATTCAATGTCTTCCATCCATTTGCGATACCTGTTTACTCAAATTAAGGGTTACCGGGGCATTTACAATACTTCAAATATAACATTTGTTCCCTCTCTTCTGCATTTGGTCTTATGTTCTTGTCAACATTACATCTTATGTCTTCTCTGGCACCTGGGGAAGAATCTTTTAGAATGTCTGATCCAACCCTGGCACAACAAGATACAAGTAGCTTCACTACTAAGTCATTATTTCAATCCTTTACATTACATTACTAAAAAAAACAGCTGATGCATGTTTCAATTGTGGTTCTAAACAATAGAGTGGAATCGTTGAACAAAATGTGAAATAATGTTTGAAATCCATAGTAACAGGTTTAGTTGTAGAATGGCAAAGAAAAGTAGCCATAATGCCAAAAAGTAGCCATAAAAGTAAGTGAAACAAAACATTTTGATCAACTGCAGTGTAAAAAGTGAACAGTCATACACAAAAACAATACTGTAACATTGTTACTCACCATTTGCATCAACACTCTCTGCTGGAGTTGGCCAGAGATTCTCATTGACATCACAGTGGATATTTTCCCTTGCCAGGCATTGGGGGAAAATCTCCTGGCATGATGAATCCAGGCCTGACAATGGTTTGCCGTCATTTCATCACACACATCATCCATGGCCTGGAGGACGGTGGCACGTTCATGAGGGCAACATACGAGGGCTGTCAATAAAAGTATAGGTCCTTTTTATTTTTTTCAAAAACTATATGGATTTCATTCATATGTTTTTACGTCAGACATGCTTGAACCCTCGTGTGCATGCGTGAGTTTTTCCACGCCTGTCGGTGACATCATTCGCCTGTGAGCACTCCTTGTGGGAGGAGTCCTCCAGCCCCTCGACGGAATTCCTTTGTCTGAGAAGTTGCTGAGAGACTGGCACTTTGTTTGATCAAAATTTTTTCTAAACCTGTGAGACACATCGAAGTGGACACGGTTCGAAAAATTAAGCTGGTTTTCGGTGAAAATTTTAACGGCTGATGAGAGATTTTGAGGTGATTCTGTCGCTTTAAGGATTTCCCACGGTGCGAGACGTCGCGCAGCGCTCTCAGGCGCCGTCGTCAGCCTGTTTCAAGCTGAAAACCTCCACATTTCAGGCTCTATTGATCCAGGATGTCGTGAGAGAACAGAGAAGTTTCAGAAGAAGTCGGTTTCAGCATTTTATCCGGATATTCCACTGTTAAAGGAGATTTTTTTAATGAAAGACGTGCGGACGGGTTTGTGCGTCGGGACGCAGCCGGCGCGGTGCAGCGGCACAGGAAAAACACCTCCGTGTTGATAACCATTTGTAAAATCCAGGCGGCTTTTGATGGCTTTCAGTGGAGTGAGTATATGAGAAATTGTTTAACAGCTGGACATGTTCCAACTTGTCCTTAAGGCTTCCAACAGAGGTGTTTTTCCTGTGGCGGAGCGTCACAGCGGCTGCGAGCCGACGCTGCAATCCGTCCGCACGTCTTTCATTAAAAAAATCTTCTTTAACAGTGGAATATCCGGATATCCGGAAATGCTGAAACCGACTTCTTCTGAAACTTCTCTGTTCTCTCACGACGTCCTGGATCAATAGAGCCTGAAATGTAGAGGTTTTCAGCTTGAAACAGGCTGACGACGGCGCCTGAGAGCGCTGCGCGACGTCTCGCACCGTGGAAAGTCCTTAAAACGACAGTATCACCTCAAAATCTCTCATCAGCCGTTAAAATTTTCACCGAAAACCAGCTTAATTTTTCGAACTGTGTCCACTTCGATGTGTCTCACAGGTTTAGAAAAAATTTTGATCAAACAAAGTGCCAGTCTCTCAGCAACTTCTCAGACAAAGGAATTCCGATGAGGGGCTGGACGACTCCTCCCACAAGGAGTGCTCACAGGCGAATGACGTCACCGACAGGCGTGGAAAAACCCACGCATGCGCACGAGGGTTCAAGCATGTCTGACGTAAAAACATATGAATGAAATCCATATAGTTTTTGAAAAAAATAAAAAGGACCTATACTTTATTGACAGACCTCGTAGACTTTCCACCTTCATGCTGAGAAGAAGTCCACTCTTGGGTTGAGAAAAGGAGAGTGTGGGGGCAAATATAATTTCAATTTCAATTTATTTTAATTTATATAGCGCCAAATTGCAACAAGGTTGCCTCAAGACGCTTCACACAACTAAGGTCTAACTTTACCAACCCCCAGAGCAACAGTGGTAAGGAAAAACTCCCTCCCAAGTAGTCATTGAACCAAGGTGACTCTGTTTTTTTTTTTTATTTTTTTTTTTTTTGGGGGGGGGGGGGGGTGGTTTAAATATAGGTGGCACAATCATGTCCAGCGTAGTATTGAGCACTGAGTTTAAACTATCCACAAGATTGGACATTTTCCAAACATGAAACTAAGATATCAGGCAGTCTAGCTTCAAGTTCAGTTGTAGTTGAGAAGTTGATGCATCGCCATAGTGATAAATAAGGTTGTTGTTCCACTAAACACGGCAGCAAAACTGTAAACCTAAAAAGTGAGTGTTCAGAGACCACCGCAGCAAGAGGCATGATGTCAATATTTGTGACAGCAATACCACGTGAGAGAACCAAATCCAGGGTATTTCTGCTTCTTCTTCTTTGTCTTTCGGCTGTTTCCGTTAGGGGTGGCCACAGCAGATCAATCGTTTCCATCTCACCCTGTCCTCTGTATCTTCTTCTGTCACACCAACCACCTGCATGTCCTCCCTCAGCACATCCATAAACCTCCTCTTTGGCCTCCCTCTTCTCCTCCTGCCTGGTGGCTCCATCCTCAGCATCCTTCTCCCTATATACCCTGGGTCCCTCCTCTGCACATGTCCAAACCATCTCAATCTTGCCTCTCTGACTTTGTCTCCAAACCGTCCCTCTGATATGTTCATTCCTAATCTTGTCGATTCTTGTCACTCCCAAAGAGAATCCCAACATCTTCAGCTCTGCCACCTCCAGTTCTGCCTCCTGTCTTTTTGTTAGTGCCACCGTCTCTAAGACGTACAACATAGGAGGATCAGCTGTTTTGAACGAGTAGATACGGAGCGGCTCAGATCAGCTCTCCAAACCGTCCCACCTGAGCTGTCCCTCTGATATGTTCATTCCTAATCTTGTCGATTCTTGTCACTCCCAAAGAGAATCTCAACATCTTCAGCTCTGCCACCTCCAGTTCTGCCTCCTGTCTTTTTGTTAGTGCCACCGTCTCTAAGACGTACAACATAGGAGGATCAGCTGTTTTTAACGAGTAGATACGGAGCGGCTCAGATCAGCTCTCCAAACCGTCCCACCTGAGCTGTCCCTCTGATATGTTCATTCCTAATCTTGTCCATTCTTGTCACTCCCAAAGAGAATCTCAACATCTCCAGCTCTGCCTCCTGTCTTTTTGTTAGTGCCAGCGTCTCTTAACCGTACAGCATAACTGGTCTCACTACTGCCTTGTAAACTTTCCCCTTCACTCTTGCTGATATTCTTCGATCACAAATCACTCCTGCCACCTTTCTCTACTCTTCACCTCTCTACCACACTCTCCATTGCTTTGAACAGTTGACCCCAAATATTTAAACTCATCTACTTTCACCACCTCTACTCCTTGCAACTGCACTATTCCACTGGGCTCCCTTCCATTCACACACATGTACTCAGTCTTGCTTCTACTGACTTTCATTCCCCTTCTCTCCAAAGCATATCTCCACCTCTCCAGACTAGACTCACCTTGCTCTCTACTCTCACTACAGATCACAATGTCATCTGCAAACATTATAGTCCATGGGGACTCCTGTCTGATCTCATCCGTCAACCTGTCCATCACCACTGCAAACAAGAAAGGACTCAGAGCTGATCCTAGGTGTAATCCTACCTCCACCTTGAATGGGTCTGTCATTCCGACTGCTCATCTAACCACTGTCACACTATTCTTGTACATGTCCTGCACTACCCTAACATACTTCTCTGCCACTCCAGACTTCCTCATACAATACCACAGCTCTTCTCTTGGCACCCTATCATAAGCATTTTCTAAGTCCACAAACACACAATGTAACTACACTCAACAAAAATATAAACGCAACACTTTTGGTTTTGCTCCCATTTTGTATGAGATGAACTCAAAGAGCTAAAACTTTTTCCACATACACAATATCACCATTTCCCTCAAATATTGTTCACAAACCAGTCTAAATCTGTGATAGTGAGCACTTCTCCTTTGCTGAGATAATCCATCCCACCTCACAGGTGTGCCATATCAAGATGCTGATTAGACACCATGATTAGTGCACAGGTGTGCCTTAGACTGCCCACAATAAAAGGCCACTCTGAAAGGTGCAGTTTTATCACACAACACAATGCCACAGATGTCGCAAGATTTGAGGGAGCGTGCAATTGGCATGCTGACAGCAGGAATGTCAACCAGAGCTGTTGCTCGTGTATTGAATGTTCATTTCTCTACCATAAGCCGTTTCCAAAGGCGTTTCAGAGAATTTGGCAGTACATCCAACCAGCCTTACAACTGCAGACCACGTGTAACCACACCAGCCCAGGACCTCCACATCCAGCATGTTCACCTCCAAGATTGTCTGAGACCAGCCACTCGGACAGCTGCTGAAACAATCAGTTTGCATAACCAAAGAATTTCTGCACAAACTGTCAGAAACCATCTCAGGGAAGCTCATCTGCATGCTCGTCGTCCTCATCGGGGTCTCGACCTGACTCCAGTTTGTCGTCGTAACCAACTTGAGTGGGCAAATGCTCACATTCGCTGGCGTTTGGCACGTTGGAGAGGTGTTCTCTTCACAGATGAATCCCGGTTCACACTGTCCAGGGCAGATGGCAGACAGAGTGTGTGGCGTCGTGTGGGTGAGCGGTTTTCTGATGTCAATGTTGTGGATCGAGTGGCCCATGGTGGCAGTGGGATTATGGTATGGGCAGGCGTCTATTATGGACGAAGAACACAGGTGCATTTTATTGATGGCATTTTGAATGCACAGAGATACCGTGACGAGATCCATTGTTGTGCCATCCAAGAACATCACCTCATGTTGCAGCAGGATAATGTACGGCCCCATGTTGCAAGGATCTGTACACAATTCTTGGAAGCTGAAAATGTCCCAGTTCTTGCATGGCCGGCATACTCACCGGACATGTCACCCATTGAGCATGTTTGGGATGCTCTGGACTGGCGTATACAACAGCGTGCACCAGTTCCTGCCAGTATCCAGCAACTTCGCACAGCCATTGAAGAGGAGTGGACCAACATTCCACAGGCCACAATTGACAACCTGATCAACTCTATGCGAAGGAGATGTGTTGCACTGCATGAGGCAAATGGTGGTCACACCAGATACTGACTGGTATCCCCTCCCCAATAAAACAAAACTCCACCTTTCAGGGTGGCCTTTTATTGTGGACAGTCTAAGGCACACCTGTGCACTAATCATGGTGTCTTATCAGCATCTTGATATGGCACACCTGTGAGGTGGGATGGATTATCTCAGCAAAGGAGAAGTGCTCACTATCACAGATTTCGACTGGTTTGTGAACAATATTTGAGGGAAATGGTGATATTGTGTATGTGGAAAAAGTTTTAGATCTTTGAGTTCATCTCATACAAAATGGGAGCAAAACCAAAAGTGTTGCGTTTATATTTTTGTTGAGTGTATTTCTGGCTTTCTCTGTACATCTCCAACAGTATTCTCAGAGCAAACATTGCATCTTTAGTGCCCTATCTCGGCATGAAACCATATTGCTGCTCACAGATCTTCACCTGTTTTCTAAGCCTAGCTTCTACTACTCTTTCCCATAACTTCATGCTGTGGCTGATCAGCTTTATGCCTCTGTAGTTACTGCAGCACTGCACATCACCCTTGTTCTTGAAAATAGGAACCAGCACACTTCATCTCCACTCCTCAGGCATCCTCTCGCTTTCCAAGATTTTATTAAACAATCTGGTTAGAAACTCTACTGCCATCTCTCCTAGACATTTCCATGCCTCCACTGGAATGTCATCTGGACCAACTGCCTTTCCACTCTTCATCCTCTTCATAGCAGCCCTCACCTCTCCTTTACTAATCTCTTGTACTTCCTGATTTACTCTCACCACATCATCCAGCCTTTTCTCTCGCTCATTTTCGTTATTCATCAGCTCTTCAAAATATTCCCTCCACCTTCTCAGCACACAATCCTCACTTGTCAGCACATTACCATGTGCATCTTTTACCCCACTAACCCGCTGCACATCCTTTCCAGCTCTGTCCCTTTGTCTGGCCAATTGGTACAAGTCCTTTTCTCCTTCCTTACGATTCAACTTCTTGTACAGCTCGCAATATGCCTTTTCCTTCGCTTTTGCCACTTCTCTTTTCACCTTACACCGCATCTCCTTGTACTCCTGTCTACTTTCTTCATCTCTCCGACTATCCCAAAACTTTTTCACCAACCTCTTTCTCCTTATGCTTTCCTGGACCTCTTCATTCCACCACCAAGTCTCCTTGTCTTCCTTCCACTGTCCAGATGTCATACCCAGTACTGTCCTAGTTGTCTCCCTCACCACATCTGCAGTACTTTTCCAGTTGTCCAAAATTGCTTCCCCTCCAACCAGTGCTTCTCTCACCTGCTCGCTAAATTTCACACAACAGTCTTCCTCCTTCAGCTTCCACCATCTGATCCTTTGTTGAGCTGTCACTCTCTTTTTCTTCATTACCTCTAAAGTCATCCTACAAACAACCATCCTATGCTGTCTAACGACACTCTCTCCTGCCACCACCTTATAGTCTCTGATTTCTTTTAGCTTGCATCTCCTATAAAGAATGTAGTCCACCTGTGTGCACCTTCCTCCACTCTTATATGTTACCCTGTGCTCCTCCCTTTTTTAAAGTAGGTATTCACCACAGCCATTTCCATCCTTTTTGCAAAATCAACTACCATCTCTCCTTCCCCATTCCTATCCTTGATACCATAATCTACCCATTACTTCCTCATCACCTCTGTTCCCTTCACCAACATGCCCATTGAAGTCCGCTCCTATCACCACTCTTTCATGCTTGGGCACACTCTCCACCACCTCATCTAACACACTCCAGAAGTCTTCTTTCTCGTTCATCTCACAACCTACCTGTGGGGCATATGCACTGATGATATTCATCATCACCCCTTCAATTTCCAACTTCACACTCATCACCCTGTCAGACACTCGCTTGACCTCCAACGCACTTTTAACATACTCTTCCTTTAAAATGACCCCAACACCATTTCTCTTCCTGTCCTCACCATGGTACAACAACTTGTACCCACCGCTGATGCTCCTGCTCTTACTTCTCTTCCACTTGGTCTTTTGCACACACAATATGTCTGCCTTTCTCCTCTCCATCATATCAGCCAGCTCTCTCCCTTTACCAGTCATGCTACCAACATTCAAAGTCCCCACTCTCATTTCCACCCTTCTAGTTTTCTTCTTCTCCCGCTGTTTGTGGAAATGTTCTCCTCCTCTTCTTCGTCATCTTCGCCCAGCAGTAGCCCAATTTCCACCGGCACCCTGTTGGGCAACAGCACCGGTGGCGAACGTTATTAACCCCGGCCGCGACCAATCCGGTATGGAAATTTGATTCTTAAGTCTGCATAGTTGGGTTGGCTTGTTTTACGCCGGATGCCCTTCCTGACGCAACCCTCCTCATTTATCCAGGCTTGGGACTGGCACTCAGAATGTACTGGCTGCACACCCAATGTGGCTGAGTTCAGGGTATTTCTGCTAATGTGCGTCAAGTCCTGAATGCACTGCTGTAATCCTAATGCATCCACAATTTCCATAAATGATTTGCAGAGGGGATCAGAAGGCTTATTTATATGAATGTTAAGGAACCAATAATCAGAATGTTATCTGCACTCATTGACAAATTAGAGATGAACGCACCAAATTCATCCAAGAATTCAGAGTATGGGCCAGTGGGCCTATATACAGTGACAAAGTAATACGGCTGATTTTTATTCTTTTGACCTTGGCAATGTGTAGTAATGCTATGAATTGTGGATGGGCCTCAAACTATGTGTGCACTACTTCAGCGTGGTGGATTTGTCCCAGACTAGCACATGTGACTCCCTCAGTTTGACAGCGCTGCTCCAGTTAATTTACAACGAACAGGAAATGTGGTCATCAACTTCAGGTACTACTTGTCCATCATTACCCATAAACCTGTGCTTTGGGACCCATGCATTTTGTTGTTGTTGTTGTTTTGTTTGTTTGTTTGTTTGTTTTTTACCAAAAGTGCAATTACTTGCCATTTTGAGTAGTTGTATTTTTTGTTAATTGATGCCTTTAATGACATGGAAAGACAGTCATATCATATGATATGTGTGTCTTCCATTTTGGAATAGTGAAACCTTGATGTTAACTTGTGTCATTTTGAACAGGTGATTTAGATTCAGTGAACAAATAACTTAAATGTGCTGTGTATTGTATCCAAGAAATTGAAAAGCATGCTTAGAGTTTTGCGGACTTGTCTGTCTTGATGATCTGTGTTGAGGTTTGTATCTAGAGTTTTGAAATTTGTGCAAGGACTCGTGAGGTTAGCATTGAAGCGATTGCAAAAAACTGCAAGTGATTTGAACAAAGTGTGTTAGCAATTGGGGCAGCACGGTGGCTACCACAGTGTGTGCTGTTACTTAAAATAAGGACTTTTAAATGCGAAAAATGGGGCAGCAGGGTGCCTTAGTGGTTAGCACTGTTGCCTCACAGTGATAAGGTCATGGGTTCGAGTCCCACCTGTGGCCTTTCTGTGTGGAGTTTGCGTGTTCTCCTCGTATTTGCCTGGTTTCTCTCCAGGTGCTCCGGCTTCCTCCCATATCCAAAGACATGCAGGTTAGGTGGATTGGAAACTTTAAATTGTCCGTGGGTGTGCTTGTTTGTCTATATGTGGCCCTGCGACAGACTGGCATCCTGTCCAGGGTGTACCCCACCTTACACTCTATGACTGCTGGGATAGGCACACCCCGCGACCCTTAATTGGACTAAGCGGTTGAAGATGTGTGTGTGTGTGTGTGTGTGTGTGTGTGTGTGTGTGTGTGTGTGTGTGTGTGTGTGTGTGTGTGTGTGTGTGTGTGTGTGTGTGTGTGTGTGTGTGTGTTAGCATTTGGGGGAAAAAAGGTGCTGTAAAAGTCTTGAGTGTTTTTCAGGTGGTGGATTCTGACTGAGAAAAGAGTTCAGGAATTTTGGTAGCTGAATGCATTTTGTGTGAAAGCAATGAAAAGAGTTTGACACTTTGCTCCACACAGACTTCTGTTTTGCAGAATGCATGAAGAGTTTTGAAAATGTGGCTTCAGTTCTGACTATTGCTTGTTAGCAATTGAGAAAAAAAAACAAACTGCAAAGCTGCAAGTCGACACTATAATCACACCGCGATTATTTCAGTTCTTTGGCGGTGCACAGAGGCAAAATTACATGAGTTGTGTCACTGTCCAGCTTCTTCTGGATGTGAGTGTATTTGAAAGCAACACAGCGGTCAGAATTTCTCTGAGGCGACCAAAGCAGAGAAGCGTAGAGGAGGCGTAAAGAGACAAAAAGGAGTGAAGAAAAGGAGTGAAGAAAGGAGAAGAGGAGGATGAGCAGCTGCTAACCAGAGTCGTTACTGTCAAGCTCTTCTCGCCGCATCTTGGCTGACGAAGGGTTTTTCCTTAAAAAGAGAAGAAGAGAGGAGTAGAAGGAGGGATGGAGAGATGCTGACGTGTGTGCGTGTGCATGTGCGTGTAACGGGGGTTCTGCCACTCTTAAAAGTGTGAGTCATAGGGCAGGAATGACCTTCCTCCTCCTCTCTCCCAAGTAAGAGCTAAACCAGTCTCTCTCTCTCTCTCTCTCTCTCTCTCTCTCTCTCTCTCTCTCTCTCTCTCTCTCTCTCTCTCTCTCTCTCTCTCTCTCTCTCTCTCCTCTCTCTCTCTCCTCTCTCTCTCTCTCTTATGTGCTGTATTTTTTTTTTCTTAATTTCTTTCTCATGCACTAAAAGAGTCTTTCAGTCTGGGAGGATTTCTCCATAATCAGTCCCAGAATCATAAACAGCTCGACTCCCTGACATCACTGGAACGTCTCTCTCACAAAAACGCACAAACAGCAGCTCACTTCACTTCACAGGCACAAATCAAATCCACAGCCACATGGACGCATGTGCATGCACACAGACGCACACACACACAATGTGATGCCTCTGCAGGCTGGTGCAGCTCCTGCATCTAAACTTCACACAACAAATGAACAGGAAGTAACATTAAACATGCTGAAGTGAAATTACACATTTACTCCCCTGCATCCTCTACTAATCTTTTTTCCTTTCCTCTCTCCAGATGTTCTCTCTGTTCAGGCCAGGCAGCTGGGAGTCATTACCTCAGTGAATCACACTCACACACACACACATGCATGAATATGGTCACGTCCATATATGAAACTTTATGTCGTCAGTGTCTTTCGTTGGACAAAGGTTGGGTGGAAAACAGGAGGACGGAGGAAACTGGGCCTCAGAGAAAACGACAAATGAGCCAAGACAAATTTCAGTGTCTCGCTCTCTCTCTCTCACACACACACACACACACACACACACACTGTGGAAATATCATGCAGAAATGTCAGTTATGGACAGATTATTGTTATGCAAGTAGGCACACCCATGCACCCTCACATAAACAAACACACAGAGAGAGCAGAGTCTGTGGAATGTGATGCACTGATAAGCAGTTTACACACTAGGCCTTAAAAAAATAACATAAATCAGCTGTGAAACAGGAACCAATGTATCAGACCATGCAGACATATGTGGTGCATGCAGACAGATCAAAAACTGTCTCAGAATCAGGACTGATTACTAAAGAAAGCAACTCCCTAGTGAAATGCTTCTGCAGAATTTCCACCGCAGTCTGAGAAGTTTAATGGGAAATGTGCTGATTTTTCATCATGCGTTTTGTTTTCTGTGCTTCCTGCTCTGAGTCCACAGAGACATAGCATTACAGCTCCACAGCCCTGAAGGAGACATTCTTTGGTTGTTCTACCGTGATGACCAAGGAGGTCAGAGGTCAAATGTAGCTGCAGCAGCCCTGGAGTCGGCATGTTTCAGCATGTTGCTAAAGGGCACGGCAACAGGCAGATTGATGCTTGCAGGATCTTCTCACACTCAGCTGCACCTCATGAAGAAAATAATTTTTTTTTTACTTTGAAGTCAGGCTATTTAAACATCTGGAGGACAGAATCTCTTCTTTTTACCACCTGTGCTTTTTTTTCTTTTTCTTTTTTTTGCAGGCTTCTTTTCAGTCATGACAATATTTTATTGTCTTCAAACAATTTGTTCAAAACTGGTTTTTAATGGCACTTTGGTGTTTCAGTTACATGTCGTCAAATGCTCACAAATCAATGGCTGTGTACAAACATGTTCCAAACCCCATTTAAGCCTGAAATGGCTCATTTTAAAGTGTCACAGACGTCCTGATCTGGACTCCTGTTGGGCACGCCTCCTGTGTCCAACCCTTCTGTTTGACAGTCCTTGGAAGAGAAAAAGACCATGCAAGCATCACATTTCTCCTACTCCCCCTCAATGTGTGTGTGTGTGTGTGGGGGGGGGGGGTATGACATCTCCTTTCTATTTAAAGTGACAAGCACAGCAAGTGATTAAGGACCCATAACTAATGGCCTTTAGGCAAAGTCCTTAATCTTCAAGTTGCTCCCGATGTGCATCAGAGTGCCTTGTATGGGAGCACCCTGACATCAGTGAGAATGTGAGGCATCACTGTAAAGTGCAGTCCATTTACCATGTTGGTGTCACTCCAGTGAGCAGACATTTTGACAGTAGTGTCTTGGTTGCTGTAGGGTAGCTACTACCTGTTCTCTTTATGGGGCTCAGACTCTTCATAACATCACTCATCTGTTCCACCACACCCGCTCTACCTTTTACACAACTTGGCTCTGTGACTGGCTCCCCAGCCAAGGGAAGGGCAGGACAACGTCTCCCTATTCACTCATCATCCCCATTATTATTCATTATGTGTTGTACATTTTATACAGACCTACAAGGTGGAATACAGCAGTGTTCAGAATAATAGTAGTGCTGTGTGACTAAAAAGATTAATCCAGGTTTTGAGTATATCTCTTATTGTTACATGGGAAACAAGGTACCAGTAGATTCAGTAGATTCTCACAAATCCAACAAGACCAAGCATTCATGATATGCACACTCTTGTCTTGGTGGCTCTCCTCACAAGTCTCCTTCCAGCACAGCCACTTGGTTTTGAGAACTGCCTGCTCCAGACAGATTTACTATGCAATCTCATACTGTTTGTATTTCTTAAAGCTATAGTATGTAGGATTTAGTGCCACCTTGTGAAATTGCAGCTTGCATTATGTTGTTGCTAATGATGATTTTGTTTTCCCTTCATGTTTTTGTTTCTTTGGTCACAGGGATTCATGCTCCCTCACGTTTGAATGTGATGAGCAATATGTTTGATGCTCCATTTCACAAGGACGAGGGTTCTCAAACTTGTTAGTCTGCACTAGCAACCAGTAGACACTGTATAGGGAAGAAACCACTGATTACTTTTCTTTTTTCTTCAGTCTTCTAGCCACACAGGAAATTGCAAAAGGCGGAATAAGTATGTTTTGGGCTCCTGTATCAACATGGTGGCATCAGTGAAGTGGTTCACTCCCATGTAAGTATGAAGGGCTCATTTCAAGCTCGTGCAAATGCACCCATTCTTTGTTGAAGGTAATTATACACTAATAACCATGCGGTTTTTAATGCCATATTTCATTTCTCTGAACAAACACCTCTAAGTCCCACACACTAGCTTTAATTATTGATGTAAATAAAGTCCAAGACATACAGTAGTGTTCAGAATAATAGTAGTGCTATGTGACTAAAAAGATGAATCCAGGTTTTGAGTATATTTCTTATTGTTACATGGGAAACAAGGTACCAGTAGATTCAGTAGATTCTCACAAATTCAACAAGACCAAGCATTCATGATATGCACACTCTTAAGGCTATGAAATTGGGCTATTAGTAAAAAAAAAAGTAGAAAAGGGGGTGTTCACAATAATAGTAGTGTGGCATTCAGTCAGTGAGTTTGCCAATTTTGTTGAACAAACAGGTGTGAATCAGGTGTCCCCTATTTAAGGATGAAGCCAGCACCTGTTGAACATGCTTTTCTCTTTGAAAGCCTGAGGAAAATGGGACGTTCAAGACATTGTTCAGAAGAACAGTGTTCCAAACCAACAAAATTAATGCCTCGCAGATGTGAAAAAATCATGAAAAACTGTGGTTATACAACTAAATACTAGTTTAGTGATTCACAGGATTGCTAAAAAAGCAGTTTGAACATAATAGT
Organism: Thalassophryne amazonica; assembly: GCF_902500255.1. Lineage (NCBI taxonomy): Eukaryota > Metazoa > Chordata > Actinopteri > Batrachoidiformes > Batrachoididae > Thalassophryne > Thalassophryne amazonica. The sequence goes on from NC_047114.1 coordinate 43,639,488, forward strand.
TTTAAGTTTGTAGCTTCAACAGCAGATGCTGCTATTATTGTGAACACCCCCTTTTCTACTTTTATTTATTAAGAGCCCAATTTCATAGCCTTAAGAGTGTGCATGTCATGAATGCTTGGTCTTGTTGGATTTGTGAGAATCTACTGAATCTACTGGTACCTTGTTTCCCATGTAATAAGAAATATACTCAAAACCTGGATTAATCTTTTTAGTCACACAGCAATACTATTATTCTGAACACTACTGTAACTATGCAACACGTCCACCTTGAACAGACTTCACAATAGTCTGATGATTGACGTCATCAGAATTTACATTCTTTTTCCTTTATTCTAATAATTGGTTCACATGTCGTTTGAAGCAATTTCCATTTACCGACACCAAGTACTTAGCAGGACCCAAAACCTGGGTAATTTCCCCTTCAAGCATTTCTTTCTTACCCTGTTGTTTTGAACTCAGACTGCTTGTCCCACAGAGAAAGTCCTGAGTCTACTGTTTAATTGCACTGTTTTTGCACATGTTGATCCTGGATAGTTTGAGAGAAAAAAGGTTTTTAGCAATGACAACCTGGTGCACACCTATCTTTTCAAAAAGAGTTCTGCTGATGTCTTCCCAAGTGCTCTGCTTATGGCTAAGGACCTTTTAAAATTTTGCACCAGCCTTTCTGCCAAACCATTTGAGGCTGGACGGTAGGATGGAGTTTTGATATGCTTCACAGCATTCAACTTCAGAAATGTCTCAAATTCACTTGCAATGAATTGAGGTCTGTTATCAGTTACCACTTCTTTAGGCAACCAATAAGCACGTTTCTCAAAAAACTTTGATTGTTTTGCACGTGATAGTAGTCTGCATCTGTATGATTTCAGGCCATCGGGCAAATGCATCCATCACTACAACAAACATTTGTCAGGGTTTCCCCAGATCCTGGCTTTCATTCTCTTTTAACAAGTTGTCATGTGTTAGTTTTTCCACCAGATGGTGCCCTCTGTTATTTCCCACACCTGGAGCAGATGAGTGATTGATGAATCATAGACTATTTAAACCCCGACTTTCTGATCAGTAGTTGCCAGATACTTGCTTTGCAGTTTGCATTGCATGTTCCTTGAGATTGCAGATTCCATGCTCCTTGTTCTAGCCTCGCCAGATTCTTCATGATTCAGGACCCAGACCATTTCCAGGAGAACCAAGCCTGATTGCCTCTCTGTGACCTTGACCGCATCTTCCTGTCACTCCCATGCACTTAAGACATCAGAGCTTCCCGCAGCTAAACCTCAGGTAACCTGGCCAACTCTCTAATTCCCGTATTAGAGCAAACTGTCTTTACTGGTGTTCCAGATTATTCCTGCATGGCTTCCTCGCTGCCCTGGTCCCTGGTTCTGGCTATCTGAACAGCAACATCACTTTGGAATTCCTCGGCTCAGAGCGCGCCTCTGCTACATGCCAATTAAGTTCCTTCTCGTTTCAGTGGGATCCCGTTCTCACTTGTTCCTGTCTGTGATTGTGCTATGATAAAGAACTGTTACAAGAACTCTTCCTAAGAACTGCATGAACTCTGATATCAAACTTTATTGAGCTCAGCTGTCTAAGTCTGCTTAACTGGAACTGCATCACAACATGCAGCACTTGACCTCTGACCTGTGGATACAAATTAGGAACTGTGGGTACAATTTATGAACTGTGAACTATTCCTGAACAGTAAACCTTATTTTGTAAGAAGAGAACATTATTTCCATGCCTCTGAAGAATCCTGTGTTAAGCCTTTTGTGAACAGTGACTGTTTGGTGGCTTCAGTGTTACGAGTGCATTCACTCACCATCTGTATCTTCATTCCCCTAGTTCCTGGTCTTGGAGGCGAGCGTTCCACCTGGTCCTGGTCCCTGAAACACTTTCCTCAATTTATCTTCAAGACTGGCTCGGGATAGTACGGCTCCCTATTTTCACCGCCATCTCTCCATTCTGCAGGCATTCCCAGCACAGAATTATTTATTTTATTGTTGACAATAAATATATTTTCCTTTGTAATCCTTCCCATATCCTGCTCCCTAGCATTTGGGTCCATTGCCTGAAATGGTCTGGTTCCGTCCGGACCTCTAACCATAACAGAAGTATCTAGCCAAAAAGATGGACTCAGTGGGAGACCCCATCCAGCAGGCACTCATTCACCAAGGACAATTTCTATGAAAGATCCACCAGTCAACGGAAGCCATAGGAAGGCAGGTCCAGACCCTCTCAGCTCAGGTCACACACTCAGACAGCCTTATTTCTCAGCTTGCTGCTCAGGTCACACAAGCAGACACACACATCACTCAGCTCACACAGCTAGTCGCACATCTCACAGATTCCTCCGCCAACTCTGTTTCTAAATCTTCCTCTGCGCTGTGAATAGTTCCTTCATCCTCGAGTGTAGCCTCGGCTCCCGAACCATTCATTTGTCATTTGGAACCATTCGCGGGCTGTGTTGAAACCTGTGCTGCTTTTCTGATGCAGCGTCTGCTAGTGTTTTCCCGGCGACCCACGAAGTATGCCTCCGACAGCAGCCGAGTCGCTTACGTGACGAATCTGCTGCGCGGTGACACACGGGCTTGGGCCACTGCTCTGTGGAGCAGCAAATCTCCAGTTTTTAAAACTTATTCTGAATTCTCTCGCAAGCTCCGTCTTGTCTTGGACCACCCCACCAAAGCTTACACGCGGCTCAGCATCTGCTGTCTCTCCATCAGGAGCGTCAGAGTGCGGCTGAGTTTTCAGTCGATTTCCGCATCCTCGCTGCAGAGGTGGGCTGGGACTTGGCAGCTCTTCTGAGTATTTTCCTTAGGGGGCTCTCTGATCCTCTTAAGCAGTGGTCTCCAAACTATTCCAGAAAGGCCCGAGAGGGTGTAGGTTTTCTTTGCAGCCACTGACTTCAGCAGGTGATTTCACTGATTAACATCCCTTTGAACAGATGGGATGAGTTCATCAGTGAAATCACCTGCTGGAGTCAGTGGCTGCAAAGAAAACCTGCACCCTCTTGGCCCTTTCTGGAATAGTTTGGAGACCACTGCTCCTAAGGATGAACTAGCTGTCCAAGGTGTTCCTGAGGACCTTGACAAATTAATATCTCTGGTAATCCGTCCGTTCCATGTCCGTTCCACTCGGACTCTGCCCGTACTCGCCCAGGGCCATCTGCCCCACGCTCTGCTGAGCTTCTCCACTCCGGTTCGCCAGCTCCCCCATTGATGAGTCTATGGAGCTTGGCAGGGTGAAATTGACCCCAGATCAGTGAGCTCGGAGAACTAAGGGCCATGTCCACATTCAATGCCCAGTTTGACCAAAAGGGAAGGCTCACCCATAGATGCCGGGGTACGGGTGAGTCAAGCAAAATTCACGGGTGGGTCATCTGGTCACACCCAACTCCCGGCGACGATCCTATTTGAGACCTCGTCAATCTCTTCCTGCTGGTGGACACCGGGACTGAGGGTAACTAGCCCACATTCCTACACTTCCTCTATCCGAACCTCTCTCTGTCTCATCTCTAGACGGAACTCCGCTTCCGTCTATCATGCATCAGACCGAATCGGTCACACTAATCGTATTAGGCAACCATCATGAGACAATCCACTTCTCTGTTATTCCCTCCACCTCACCTGTGGTTCTGGGACACCCTTGGGTAGTTGAGCACAATCCCCGGATTGATTGACCGTCCGATGCAATAATTCAGTGGAGCGAAGTGTGCTACAGCAGGTGTCTACGCTCCTTGGTTCTGCCCAGTGTATCTGCCAGTGAGGTGGTCAGTTCTCCGCCTGATCTTTCTTTGGTTCCACCTAAGTACCACGACTTAGCTCAGGTCTTCAGTAAAGATCGGGCACTCTTGCTCCCTCCACACCGACCTATATCTGGGACTCACTGGCAGATACCTTGTCGTCACCCGCAGGCGCCGGCTTCTTTTTGTGGGGAAAAAAGATTTCACGTTGCGCCCCTGCATTGATTTCCAGGGACTGAATAAAATCATGGTCCATAATCGCTACCGGCTTCCCCTTCTGGATTCAGTGTTCAGTTCTTTGCATGGGGCCACCAAATTCACCAAATTGGATTTCCGGAATGTTTACCACCTGGTCCGAGTGCCTGAGGGGGATGAGTGGAAAACGGCTTTCAACACACCTATCGGCCACTTTGAGTACCTCGTTATGCCTCTGACCAATGCTCCAGCCACATTTCAGGCCCTAGTCAATGATGTACTTTGGGATTTCCTAAACCGGTTTGTGTTCCTCTACCTAGATGACATTTTGATTTTCTCTCCTGATTCCAAGTTGCATGTCCGCCATGTACGTCTTGTCCTCCAGTGACTCCTCGAAAACTACATTTTCGTAAAGGCTGAAAAATGTGAATTCAATCTGGAAACCGTTTCCTTCCTCGGATTCATTTCATCGGGTTCATTCATCTCACCAAACTGCATTGAGCCAGACCCAGCCAAGGTAACTGCTGTCACTGAATGGCCTGTTCCATCAACCCGCAAGCAGCTGCAGCAATTCTTGGGGTTTGCAAACTTTTATTGACGGCTTATCCGCGGGTACAGCCAGGTCGCAGCTCCGCTCACCATGCTAACCTCCTCAAAAATCTCCTCTCACTGGTCATCTGCAGCAAACAAACACCGCTTCTCCACAGCACCTATTCTCACTCAACCTGACCCTGAGAAATAATTCTTCATTGAAGTAGATGCCTCAGAGTTAGGGGTAGGTGCAGTGTTATCTCAGAGGACTGTGGAGGACAACCGGATGCATCCGTGTGCCTTTTTCTCCCAGCACTTAACACCAGCTGAGAGACATTATGACGTGGGCAACTGGGAATTGTTAGCTGTTAAAGAAGCCCTGTCAGAATTGAGACATGGCTGGAGGGAGCTGCAGTCCCATTTATTGTGTGGACAGATCATAAGAACCTAGAATACATCAGAACAGCTAAATGCTTGAATCCCCGACAGGCCAGGTGGGCTCTTTTCTTTGCCCGGTTTAAGTTCACCATTACCTTTCGCCCAAAAAACATGGCAAACCAGATGCCTTGTCCTGGATTTACCTGCACACTACCTCCACAACAACTGAAGCCAGAGTTCCATCATTCTGTAATCCATACAATCCTAAACATAGGAGGTGGACAAAGTTGTCCAGGAAGCTCTGACTCACCACCCTGATCCCGGTGGGGGACCTCCTGGACATACCTTAATGTCCCCTGAGGCACGCTCAGCTGTAATTCAGTTTTTTCACACCTCCAAGTTGGCATGCCACCCGGGAATTCACAAAACCTTAGACCTGATCCGCCGCCACTATCGGTGGCCAACCTGCGAAGCCAATATCCGTAGCTTTGTTGTAGCCTGTACAGTCTGTGCCCATAGGAGTACTCCTCATTTGCCCCCCACCGGCCTGCTCCAACCACTTCTGCTCCCAGGCCACCCTTGGTCCCACACTGGGCTAGACTTTATCACTGGACTCCTGCCCTCCCAAGGGAAGACCACGGTCCTCACGACTGTGGACCGATTTTCAAAGGCTACTCATTTCATCCCCCAGGAGACTGCTGACCTCCTGGTTCACCACATCCTCCAGCTGCATGACCCAGGATATAGTGTTCAACCGAGGTCTTCAGTTCACCAAGCAGATCTGGAAGTGCTTCTGTGATGCCCTGGGGACCTTGGTCAGCCTCTCCTCTGGTTTCCACCTGGAAACTAATGGACAGACTGAAAGAACCAACCAAGACCTAGAGACTGTCCTCCAGTGCATGTCTGCTGACCACCCTTCCGACTGGAGCTCTTACCTTCCCTGGGTTAAATATGCCCATAACAGCCAGGTTTCAGCTGCCACAGGCTTATCACCTTTTGAAGCCTCGATCGGTTATTAACCCCCGCTCTTCCAGAGAATGAAGAGGAGCTTTCTGTTCCCTCAGTTCAAGACCATGTTCAACAATGTCGTCAGGTATGGAAATGAGCTCAGTCAGCACTCAAGGACACTCAGGTTTGGACTCGCTGCCATGCAGACCGGAGGAGAACCCCGGCCCCTGACTTCCAGCCCGGGCAGGAGGTGTGGTTATCATCTCATGACATCCCCTTACAGTCCGAATCCTCCAAACTGGCTCCTAGGTACATCGGTCCATTCATCATAGACAAAGTAGTCAATCCCACTGCCATGCGACTCCATCTGCCTCTGCCCCTAAGGATTCACCCGGTGTTCCGCATTTCACGACTCAAGCCTGTCCATTCCAGTGACCTCTGTCATCCCGGACCTGCTCCTCCTCTTGCCCAGATCATTGATGGCCGTCCCACCTGGTCTGTCACCAAGATCCTGGACACTAACGCAGGGGTTGGGGCTACCAATATCTGTTTGACTGAGAGGTTTATGGACCAGAGGAGCACTCCTGGGTGAAGAGGAACCCTGATCCTGGACCCTTCTCTCCTGAGAGACTTGTATACGTGTCACCCGGATGAGAAGGTGCCAGGGGGCACCCATTGGGGGTGGGGGGGGTAACGTCAGGGTTTCCCCCAGATCCTGATTTTAATTCTGTCTTTTAACCAGTGGTCATGTGTAACTTTTTCCACCAGATGGCGCCCTCTGTTATCTGTTATTTCCCACACCTGGAGCAGTTGAGTGACTGATGAATGATAGACTATTTAAACCCTGACTTTCTGATCATTAGTTGCCAGATACTTGTGTTGCAGTTTGCATTGCATGTTCCTTGAGATTGCAGATTCCATGCTCCTTGATCTAGCCATGCTAGGTTCTTCACAAATCAGGACCCAGACCATTTCAAGGAGAACCAAGCCTGATTGCCTTTCTGTGACTCTTCCTACCACTCCCATGTGCTTAAGATGTCGGTGCTTCCCACAGCTAAGCCTCAGGTAACCTGGCCAACTCTCTAATTCCCGTATTAGAGCGAGCTGTCTTTCCTGGTGTTCCAGATGATTCCTGCATGGCTCTCACGCTGTCCTGGTCCCTGGTTCTGGCTACCTGTACAGCAATGTCACTTTGGAACTCCTCAAGTCTCTGCTCAGAGCACGGCTCTGCTACACGCCAGTTAAGTTCCATCTCATCTCAGTGGGCTCTGTTCTCACTTGTTCCTGTCTGTGACTGTGCTATGATCAAGAACTGTTCCAAGAACTCTTCCTAAGAACTGCATGAACTCTGATATTAAACTGTACTGAGCCCAGCTGTCTAAGTCCTGCTTAATTGGAACTGCGTCACAACACGCAGCACTCGACCTCTGACCTCTGGATACAAATTAGGAACTGTGGATACAATTTATGAACTGTGAACTATTCCTGAACAGTAAAACTTAACTGTTTTGAACTCTCGTCCAGTTCCACTTGTTGATAAGCTTGTAACAAATCTAGTTTTGTGAATCTGTCACCTACTGCCAACTTTGTGAACAAGTATTGTGGTTTTGGAATGGGGTACTCATCTACCTCCAACCAAGGGTTTATGGAAGTTTTGTAATCTCCGCATATCCTGACAGAATTATCCATTTTTGGTATGTTTGCAGTGGGTGCAGCCCACTCACTATAGCTAACAGGTGTAATAACCCTTTCAGTTTCCATCTTACTTAACTGAGCTTCTACTGCATCTTTTAGTGCATAGGGAACAGGGAGAGGTTTACAGAACTTGGGAATGGCCCCGGTGCAACATGCAGTTTTGCTTTTATGTCTTTCACCTTACCCAGACTAGGTTTTAACATCTCTGGATATCTCCCCAACGCTCTTCTACACTCTCTGGTGCCACTCGGTTTAAAAAAGACCAATCCAGTTTTAACCTTTCAATCCAGTCCCTTCCCATTAAGCCTGGACCACCTCCTTTTACCACAAATAGGGTTAGTGTATGATTGTTTCTCTCTTTTACCACCATTTGGAGACAGCCTTTAACCTCCAGTGCTTGGTTGTTGTATGTTCTCAGCTCACAGCTGGAATACACAAGTTTAAGCTTTTTGAACCTGCATTTGTAGCGAGACTCAGATATAACAGATACAGCTGATCGAGGCTCAACCTCCATTTTCATTCATTTACCATTAACCTATACATAAAAACAATACGGTTTCATCATACCACTAGTCTCTATTTAAAACAGTTCCAGACCCTTGTTTTTAGCTTTCCTGTTTTTCATACCACTGTCTGGTTTGGATGTGACCTTGGGTGTTTCAGATGATTGAAGCTGAAGATCTCTCACCTCTTCTGTTGAAACTGCCGGGGTGTTAACCATTTCATCCAGCATCTCACGTGGCTTGTCCCGATCTCGATCATCATATCCACTTTGTCCACTAGACTTTGACTTTAGTCCATTTTGGCTGTTTGGCACCTTTCAGTGTTGTAATGTAACACAATAGAATTACTTTGTTACTGCATATAAGTAGAATTTTGACGTATCTGTACTTTACTTCGTTATTTGCATTTCTGCCGACTTTCACTTTTACTCCACTACATTTCCTCAATAAAATTTTTTACTTTTACTCCAATACATTTCCCTTAAACATCTTCATTACTCGTTACTACAGTATAAAAGTAGAAGAAATTTGATTGGGCAATGCCTGTTTGCAGAGGTGAAAGTAAGACAGCGTGCAGCAGAAAAGCCTCTTGGATTATGTGCTGCACTCTGGCTGTATGTCTTTGGTGTGCGCAGCTGCAAACTAAAGACATACAGCCCTCTACAGCCGGAGTGCAGGAGTCCGCCTTTTGCTCCTGCAGCATCAAGTGTCGTGTTTGACATAAAACACATTTAAAAGACAAAAAAATAAAATAAAAGATGACAGATTGAATGTGTGCCCCCGCTGAGGAAGAAGAGACTGAAGGGTGAAAACCATTTGCACTTTGGACTCCAAAAGCACACACGCTGATGCACACACACATACACACGGATCGGCTCCCGCTGGAGTCCAGCACACATATCTGAGTTAACACACACTTAAGGGGAAAACTTCAGTACTGACAAATCGGACCGGCGTATCTGTTTTGTTTTATTTTACATGAAATTTTCACGGAGAACCGCTGAGAAGAAGCAGTGCATAAAAGCGGCGCTGCATTTTGGATTCAAGAGCGCAAAGAGCACTATGTTTGGTTGCTTTGCAGTGGTTGGTGGTGGTGATGCTTGAAAAGTTTTGTTTTGTTTTTTAACTTTTCCTTAAAATTGGCACAACTGTGTAGCTATAAATGACTGTTCTGTTTCACAAGAGCCTGGTTGTTGTGTTTAATAGAAGTGTGTGTGTGTCTTCCAGGAAAACAACTGCATATTCAGAAAAAGAACGGCAGTTTTCTTTACAGCTATACATCTATTTACATGTTGCTCACTCATCCCGTCACCAACACCAACTGCTCCACCAGAGGCAGATCTAGCCTTTTATAGGGGCTGAGGCCCCCTCCTGGTTTCTCCAGACACCACACTGACTTTCTTTTCGCATCACTGTTTCACTCTCCACTCGTTTTGGATTTTACCTTTGCTCAATACTTTTACTTAAAGGACATTTTATATGAGAAATTTACTTTTGATAAAGTTCATTTTTTGGCACAAAGTGAGTGCGCAAGAGCCTTATTAAATCAGTCAGCTTATATTCAGAGGGTTTTAATGGTGCACATTAGTCCATCGGCAGGCAGTGGTTCCGTTCTTCGACCACCATCAACAACACTGCTTTTGACTTTTCATCACCATATTTCAGTCCATTTGCCACAAATATTTGTTCTAACCTTTCTTGATGAGCATCAAATTCTTCCTCCGCTTCGTCAAAACCAGTGATGCCGGTAACGCGTTACTTAGTAACGCGTTACTCTAATCTGACAACTTTTTTTAGTAACGAGTAATCTAACGCGTTAATCTTTCCAAATCAGTAATCAGATTAAAGTTACTTCTCCAAGTCACTGTGCGTTACTATTATTTTTGCATTGTGGGTTGATAGCAGCATTAAACTTGGTCCGTGGGCAGGGGCTCGGGGTTTGACTGAACTACAGACTTTAAGCGAGCTGTGAGCTTTTCATCCGCGGTTTTCTGCAGCAGCTATGACTTGTCCTCACCTCTTAAAACAAGGTGACAACAGCACACCTGCACTGAACTTTACAAAGACATTTTTATGTTTTTTTTCTCCTTTATTTCTGAGCTGAGCCGCTCTGTATCGTCTCGTTAAAAACAGCTGATCCTCCGCGACGCGTCAACAACTAACACTATTTTCCACTCAAATACACCTAAACTCTTTCTGAGGACCACATGATGTGAAAACGCAATAAAACTTTCTTACCTGTAAATCTGGTCATGTTTTCTGCATAAATAAATGTTATCCATTCTTTGTGCTCAACCACCAAAGCAGGGGCGAATCCAGATGGAATGGGGGCGTGGGGCAAGGATGTGCCCCCCCCCCCACAACACCCCTAGATTAAAGGTCCAGTTTTGAAGCCTTTTTTTTTTGCTACAACTACTAATACTACTTATAATAATAATAATTTCGACAAGTAAAATGTTTAGAGAGAATTTAAATGTTAGAAAAATGTTAGAAAGAATTTAATAGTTACATTTATAAACAATGTAGGCTAGAAATTGCAAGTTTTACTGTTACAGTGCTGTCAATAGTTAAATATGAGATCAAGAAAGAGGTCTTTATTTTACTTGTTATAAAACAAGTATTTATTTTCATTGAAGTCAAGAAAGTGTGACTATAAAACGAGTTTTGGCAAAACAAGTATCATTGTCATGTTGAGGTGGCAGAGGGTTGTTGTTGACAGCTGGGGAAAGTAACTAAAAAGTAACTAGTAATCTAACTTAGTTACTTTTACAACAGAGTAATCAGTAAAGTAACTAAGTTACTTTTTCAAGGAGTAATCAGTAATCAGTAATTGGATTACTTTTTCAAAGTAACTGTGGCAACACTGGTCAAAACAAAGGACTTCATCTCCATCGAACATGGTTGCCATTCTCTCCATGTGCTTGCTTCGCCTCAACGGAGTTCAGTCTTAGACGTAAAACTCTTCTTCAAAGCTAAATCCACTCCTCATTGCCAAATTCTGTCATGTACCACTCAATATTGGTTCTTTAAGCCTGAAGAAATGATGAAGCAGCACTGGAACTATGGACATTTATTTACAGCAAATTATCAGAACAACCGTCTTGTCTCCTTGCTTCCTCTGTATTTCTACGACTGCAATCACAGCCTTTTATATTGGCGCTAAGTGCCCCTGCAGGTACTTCTTCTATAATACTACACTCTTGCTCATAGGGTGGGTAAGGTTTAAACCTACTTGTGTGTAACACCTTGAGGTGACTCATGTAGTGATTAGGTGCTGTATCAAATCAAATCAAATTAAATCAATTTTATTTATATAGCACCAAATCACAACAAACAGTTGCCCCAAGGCACTTTATATTGTAAGGCAAAAGCCATACAATAATTACAGAAAAACCCCAACGGTCAAAACGACCCCCTATGAGCAAGCACTTGGCGACAGTGGGAAGGAAAAACTCCCTTTTAACAGGAAGAAACCTCCAGCAGAACCAGGCTCAGGGAGGGGCAGTCTTCTGCTGGGACTGGTTGGGGCTGAGGGAAGAGAATCAGGAAAAAGACATGCTGTGGAAGAGAGCAGAGATCAATCACTAATGATTAAATGCAGAGTGGTGCATACAGAGCAAAAAGAGGTGAATAAAAAGAAACACTCAGTGCATCATGGGAACCCCCCAGTAGTCTAAGTCTATAGCAGCATAACTAAGGGATGGTTCAAGGTCACCTGATCCAGCCCTAACTATAAGCTTTAGCAAAAAGGAAAGTTTTAAGCTTAATCTTAAATGTAGAGAGGGTGTCTGTCTCCCTAATGCGAATAGGGAGCTGGTTCCACAGGAGAGGAGCCTGAAAGCTGAAGGCTCTGCCTCCCATTCTACTCTTACAAACCCTAGAAACTACAAGTAAGCCTGCAGTCTGAGAGCGAAGCACTCTATTGGGGTGATATGGTACTATGAGGTCCCTAAAATAAGATGGGACCTGATTATTCAAAACCTTATAAGTAAGAAGAAGAATTTTAAATTCTACTCTGGAATTAACAGGGAGCCAATGAAGAGAAGCCAATATGGGTGAAATATGCTCTCTCCTTCTAGTCCCTGTCAGTACTCTAGCTGCAGCATTTTGAATTAACTGAAGGCTTTTCAGGGAACTTTTAGGACAACCTGATAATAATGAATTACAATAATCCAGCCTAGAAGAAATAAATGCATGAATTAGCTTTTCAGCATCACTCTGAGACAAGACCTTTCTAATTTTAGAGATATTGGGCAAATGCAAAAAAGTAGTCCTACATATTTGCTTAATATGCACATTGAAGGACATATCCTGATCAAAAAATGACTCCAAGATTTCTCACAGTATTACTAGAGGTCAGGGTAATGCCGTCCAGAGTAAGGATCTGGTTAGACACCATGTTTCTAAGATTTGTGGGGCCAAGTACAATAACTTCAGTTTTATCTGAATTTAAAAGCAGGAAATTAGAGGTCATCCATGTCTTTATGTCTGAAAGACATTCCTGCAGTTTAACTAATTGGCGTGTGTCCTCTGGCTTCATGGATAGATAAAGCTGGGTATCATCTGCGTAACAATGAAAATTTAAGCAATGCTTTCTAATAATACTGCTTAAGGGAAGCATGTATAAAGTGAATAAAATCGGTCCTAGCACAGAACTTTGTGGAACTCCATAATTAAGTGAAGAAGACTCCCCATTTACATGAACAAATTGTAATCTATTAGATAAATATGATTCAAACCACTGCAGCGCAGTGCCTTTAATACCTATGGCATGCTCTAATCTCTGTAATAAAATTTTATGGTCAACAGTATCAAAAGCTGCACTGAGGTCTAACAGGACGAGCACAGAGATGAGTCCACTGTCTGAGGCCATAAGAAGATCATTTGTAACCTTCACTAATGCTGTTTCTGTACTATGATGAATTCTAAAACCTGACTGAAACTCTTCAAATAGACCATTCCTCTGCAGATGATCAGTTAGCTGTTTTACAACTACCCTTTCAAGAATTTCTGAGAGAAAAGGAAGGTTGGAGATTGGCCTATAATTAGCTAAGATAGCTGGGTCAAGTGATGGCTTTTTAAGTAATGGTTTAATTACTGCCACCTTAAAAGCCTGTGGTACATAGCCAACTAATAAAGATAGATTGATCATATTTAAGATCGAAGCATTAATTAATGGTAGGGCTTCCTTGAGCAGACTGGTAGGAATGGGGTCTAATAGACATGTTGATGGTTTGGAGGAAGTGACTAATGAAAGTAACTCAGACAGAACAATCGGAGAGAAAGAGTCTAACCAAATACCAGCATTACTGAAAGCAGCCGAACATAAAGATATGTCTTTGGGATGGTTATGAATCATTTTTTCTCTAATAGTTAAAATTTTATTTGCAAAGAAAGTCATGAAGTCATTACTAGTTAAAGTTAAAGGAATACTCGGCTCAATAGAGCTCTGACTTTGGCTACAGTGCTGAAAAGAAACCTGGGGTTGTTCTTATTTTCTTCAATTAGTGATGAATAGTAAGATGTCCTAGCTTTACGGAGGGCTTTTTTATAGAGCAACAGACTCTTTTTCCAGGCTAAATGAAGATCTTCTAAATTAGTGAGACACCATTTCCTCTCCAGCTTACGGGTTATCTGTTTTAAGCTGCGAGTTTGTGGGTTATACCACAGAGTCAGGCACTTCTGATTTAAGGCTCTCTTTTTCAGAGGAGCTACAGCATCCAAAGTTGTGCTCAATGAGGATGTAAAGCTATTGACGAGATAATCTATCTCACTCATAGAGTTTAGGTAGCTACTCTGCACTGTGTTGGTATATGGCATTGAAGAACATAACAAAGAAGGAATCATATCCTTAAACCTAGTTACAGCGCTTTCAGAAAGACTTCTACTGTAATGAAAATTATTCCCCACTGCTGGGTAGTCCATTAAAATAAATGTAAATGTTATTAAGAAATGATCAGACAAAAGGGGATTTTCAGGGAATACTGTTAAGTCTTCAATTTCTATGTCATATGTCAGAACAAGATCTAAAGTGTGGTTAAAGTGGTGGGTGGGCTCATTTACATTTTGAGCGAAGCCAACTGAGTCTAATAATAGATTAAATGCAGTGTTGAGGCTGTCATTCTCAGCATCTATGCGGATGTTAAAAATCACCCACTATAATTATCTTATCTGAGCTAAGCACTAAGTCAGACAAAAGGTCTGAAAAATCACAAAGAAACTCACAGTAACGATGAGGTGGACGATAGATAATAACAAGTAAAACTGGTTTTTGAGACTTCCAATTTGGATGAACAAGAGTAAAAGTCAAGCTTTCAAATGAATTAAAGCTGTCTGGGTCTTTGATTAATTAATAAGCTGGAGTGGAAGATTGCTGCTAATCCTCCTCCTCAACCCATGCTTCAAGCATTCTGACAGTTAGTGTGACTTGGGGG